>NC_038048.1:32864007-33464007 GCF_002211085.1 Panicum hallii | reverse complement strand
TAGAACCGTGCCTAAACAAGCCGTGCCTCAGCGGGTCCGTGCCGGACCGTGCCAGGCTGTTGGTTTGGCCATCTATATCCGTCCCTAGATTATATAATGGCCCGCGCGGACGATGCACGATCATCACTGACCATCTCGGCATGGTTCCTTCTCCCACCAGCAGCCTCTGATCTCCTACCGTAGCAGCTACCCGCTGCAGATCAGGAACCACTGCACCTGCGTTTCTTCAGAGATCGGCTTGCGAATCGACGAAGGTGAGAGCTGGGATGAGTTTTTAGCTAGGCTGCTTTGTTCTTGAGTTGGTTCTCTTGCAAAACCGCGTCAGACAAAAAGAGAGGGATCGACGTAAAAAAAAGGGGCTTATTTTTCACCTCTATTTCGACACTACGATCGATACACTGTACTTGTTTGAAGGGTTCATGCATGTGCACTGTGCATACGCGCGTGTTTTGTTGACATCTTGCAGGGATGCCGACGCTCATCATCACCGTCGACCTGGAGTGCTGCCGCTGCAGCGCCAAGATCCAGAAGGTCCTCTGCTGCATCCAAGGTGTCCGTATATCTTTCAGTAGGCCATATATATAGGCATATAGCTCAGCATCCTCTGCTCGACCAGTTCTCTCATGGAGTCATGGTTACGACCGCTGTGAATGGCAGACTAGCTCATACTTGTAACTATTGTGATGTGCTACTTCACTGCTGCGCAGACCGTGGGGAGTTCGTCATCGAGAAGATCGTGTACGAGAAGGACAAGGTCCTCGTGTCGGGGCCCTTCGACGCCGACAAGCTCTCCTCCAAGCTCTGCTGCAAGGCCGGAAGGATCATCAAGAAAATTGAGGTCAAGCCACCAGAAAAGGAGACGCCCAAATCTCCAAAGCCAGAGCTACCATGCAAGCCGATATGCCCGTATCCGTACCCATATCCATACCCGCAGCCCACGTGGCCGTGCAGCTGCCCCACGCCATACTGTTGTGGGTGCCAGTCCAAGCCGCCGCCGCCAAAAGAGGAGTCCAAATCTCCTGAGACCAAATCCAAACCCAAGCCAGATCCAGCCCTATGTAAACTGATATACCCGTATCCGTACCTATATCCGTGTCCACAACCGGCGTGGCCGTGCAGCTGCCCCACGCCGCACTGTGGATGCCAGTCCAAGCCGGCATCGACGCCACCACCGGCACCGGCTGAGCCACCAAAACCACCGGCGTGCCAGTGCCCGGCGTGGTCGCCGTGCTACTGCAGCGGCGGCTACCCACCGTACATGCCGCCGCCCATGCCGTATCCGATGGTCGTCTGCGATGAGAGCCCGCCCTACGGCGCCTGCACCGTCATGTAACTGCGGGCAGCTGAGTGTGATGCAAACTGGTCATGTATGTATATGTACCTTTCTATGCCACCTGATGACTACGCTGGTGGTTTCTTGTATCAGTCATTTGATGCTTTGTGAGCCAGCGTGGTCGACAGTGACACGATCCACGCCCAAATGAAGTTATTGTAGTTTCTACATACAAAAATGTATGATGGTGGCAGGGGATGCAAAATAAGGATAAAAGTGTGCACAGATGTTTTTGTGAGGATTTGGAATGTACTTCTAAATTCTTGATGAAGGAATTTGCAAAATTCTCTTTTTTTCAAACGGGCTTTGCTAGAAAAAGAGAGAGTTCGCTCTCAGTCGCTTTTTCTTACATGTAAGGCGCAAGCAATCTAGAATAATGCAAGGGGCAATAAATGTTGTGAAGCCGACGTTCTTGCGTTCTTCAATTCCATCCTCCAACATCAGATTTTTAGTACTAGCGGAGGTTGGTAATTTAGATGCATATTTAGTAGGTTGCTTACGATTATTTTTCACAAGCGCGGCTGTTCATAGTAAAAATGGGTTGTTTCTAATAATAGTAAATAGATTTAAATTTAGGGTGTTAAGTTATATTATTTTTCATAATGGCATAGTAGGTAATTTAGATAAAGATTAAGGAGTTACTCTATGTTATTTTTTAATGATAGAGGTAGGTAATTTATATATATTCAGGGTTTACACTAAATTATCTTTGTAATGACATTGGTTTTAGACAACAGAATAGGTTCGTGAATCTATTATTATCGTTGACCTTTAGCATCTACTGAACCAATGGGTAGATATATACTTCTTTCGTTGTGAAATTTCTATTACTTATTTTCCAGCATGTTTTATAAAGACTAACATAGTCTTTGAAAGGATTATACAATTTGGAATCGTACTATTAGTAATTGAAGGCTCTTGTAGGAGCCTTTATACTAATCCTCGACATATTAGAAAAAAGATAAATCCTAGAATATTTTACAAAAATTAGAAACATCTGCCATTCAATTTTATAGAATTACCCACATATGCTATTATTATAAAAAACCTAAAGAAACCACTACATCTGAATCTAAATTATGTCATTATTACAAAAAACTAGAATGCACCAATATATGGTTTTACCTATTTCTACCATTGTTTGTATAGAAAATACTAACTTGAAGATATGAAGAGATATATATATATATATATATATATATATATATATATATATATATATATGCCTGATTTGTGTTACCATGTATAAATATATGGGTCAGCGATTTTAATGTAAAAAATAGCTGAAATTAAGGGTTCAATTAAGAAACATTAAACACATGAGGAGGTGTGGTGCAAATTGGAAAAAAAAAATGAAGGCTATAAATGTGGGCGAAAAAATCTATCACTGCACAACCGAATAAAGTTAAGCGCACATATCTATATAAAATTGTGTTAGAATATTTAACAAATGAGAGAGAGAGAGCACAAGGTGGCTATAATTTTTTTCTTGAATTTCTCATACTTACGCCTCCTAAGATTATTAGCATATGTGGAGCAAGGTTAACAGTCTACTAGTAAGATAAGCTACGATTCGCTGGGCCAATCCACCTAGCTGGGATGAGTACTGTGACGATGAAGGCCATCAACCTCGCAGTAGCTTGGAGGCCAACACAACAACCGAGCAGCAGCAACTACTCATCAAGTCTAGAAGACTAGAACACAACAACACACTCACGTCGTCCTACTACCTAAGTTTTAGTCCGACGTACCTTCACGCAACAAGATCAGGGGAGAGATGTAGGGGCTTTAGGGTTCCGGCTCCTCCAAAAAAGCTCTAATTCTAACTTGTCTGGTAGAGCTGAAGCTGTTTTGAAAAATATTTGGCAAAACTGCTTCATCCTATTTTTATGGATGAATTGAAGAGGTCATATATCCAATATACTTTTAGCTATTTGATGCGACTGATTTTTATATTTACACTCAGTTTACAATTTTAAGTCATGTGAAAATAAATAAATAAATAGAAAAGATCAAATGACCAAAATAACTTTTTTCATTTTTTCCATTTTCTTTCTATTTTTCTCCTCCCCTTCTCTCTCCACATTATCCTTCTCCACGGGGTCACCTACTGATTCTCCTGCTGCCCTGCCTCCCGCACTTGCCGCCGCCCGCCTCTTTGGCGCCCATCGGCGGCCGCTCTCCTCTGCGCGCCTGCCGTGGCCCCACCGCGCTCCTCGGCTGCCCCGCATGATGCCTCCGCGCTGGCCGCCACGCTTGCCTCTGCCTTGGGCTCGCACAGCCGACGCTCGCCGGCTCGCCGCGCCGCCACGGGCTCGCGCCGCCGACCCCGGCCGGCTCGCTGCTCCACCTCGAGCTCATGCCGCCGGCCGCCTACGCTCGCACTACCGGCCTCCACCCACGCCGCCCACGAGTTCTTCCGGAGGTTAAAAACAGTAAGTTAGGAGGAGGAGCCGTGAGGAGCTAGTCTTTTAGGCTCCTCCATCAAATGGCTCTAGAGAGCAGGATTTTGAAGGCTTCATCATCAGAGTTATTTTACTCCGTCCCATTTGGTAGGGCTCCAGCAGGAGCCGGCTCCTGCTGGAGCCCTCCAAAGGGGGCCGTAGTACTAGCCCATCCCTATTTACATCCGTCTTCGGGCAGCCTCTACATTATTGCTGTCACAAACTTACTGTAGCTAAGAGAAATGCAAAAGGACTATAGGAGTGAAACTGAGAGGGCACCGTGCCGTTTGATGGGTCTATATTTATTTGAATTGCAAATTTAATATATTATTATGCAATTTTAGCTTACGTTAGAGAAATTTGATTTAGAACAAAACTATACAGCTAAATTATAATCACTGGGATGATGACAGATTCTCATCTGATGCATCATGATGTACTTATTGTTTGTTATGCAGAGCGATGCGAGTTCGCCATCGAGAAGGTGGTGCTCGAGAAGGGCAAGGCGATCGTCTTCGGCTGCTTCGACGCGAACAAGCTCAGTCGACGTTTGGTTCAAAAATTGTAATGTAAACGCAAACGTAAACAGATAGCAGAGACATCGTTACCAAGGAAACAGAAAACAGGCTTTGTTTGGTTTCGAGGCCGTAACGCTAATGTGGCTTGTGGATACTCAAGCACGGTCCAACTACAGCTCTCCGTATATTTTATGGTTCCGTGAATACTCGTACTTATTGCTATGTAAAGATCGTTACATAAAGAGACTCTTCTATATGAAAAGTTATCTTTTTTCTAAATGATTCTAGTGAAGAATAACGGTTGTTAATCAAAAAGTAGCATAAATTGATTGATATTAGAACAAGTGGCTACACACAGATCGACAGACTATTTTCGTGCCATGTTGGCTTCAGCATGGCCCGCGCCGTGCCATACGGCCCATAGTACTAAGATTCTAGGCATGGCACGGCCCTCGTATTCGTGTCGTGCCGGCACGGCCCAAAATTTTTCATGCCATGCCGTACCGTGCTTGGATCGTGCTAAAAAGACGATACCATAGCCCGTCCAAAAATAGCACGGCCTAAGTTCCAGATCTAATCCTTACCTACCCATGCCCACTGCCCAGCGCGTGGTCGCCTTGCAGCTGCCGCACTGAAGGTGCCGGTCCATGCTGCCATCTCCGCCTCCGCCTCCGCCTGCGTCACCAAGATAATCTGAAATAATCTGAAATCACCTAGACTCGGACAGTTTATTTATTTCAGATTATTTTGTAGGTCCAGGATGTACTTTTATCATATTATTCTTGGAACATAAGCTAGATCATAGAATCTATTAAGCAAACAAAACTGCTGCTGCTGCTGCTACTGCTTGATGCAATTGCAAACTGATCGTGTATATTATGCCTATGTATGTGTTCGAGACTAATACTGTGCTGGTGTTCTACTAACATTAATACCCTCCTACAAATAATGTGGACTTATCGAACCAAGTACATTATTTGGGAGGAAAGATAAAATATTACATTTTTTTATTTGATTGTTAGAGGACGCATATGTGTTTTTCCATGATCAGAATAGATCAATCACACTCTTGTATCGGGTCCTCATCTTATTTTGTTTATCTTTTCTTCTAATCGTTTCTCAGATTTTCTACTATATTTTATATCAAACGATCATTTGAATTGCATAGCTGAGTAACTTATAAATAGATATAAGGGTATTTGGGTTAACTTAAAAAAGTGCATGCTCTAATTTTGGTCGTTGTTTCCTGATGTAATGTAAGGTTCAAAAAAATCAAGAATAATGCAAAAGTGGTGGTTAGGAGCATCTTGAGATTCTCGCTTTGTTCCCTCCTTCCTAGTCCCCTACTGCACTATATGAAAGTGTTGTCTAGGACTTCGGCACAACAGTACATACGCATCGTTCGTATCTTGTTTTCTATCAGGCAGGATCGAATAAGTTTCTTTCATTTGGAGATCGAGGGCTAGTTTTCAGTAAAAGAATGATGGTGAGGTTTGGTTGAAATCCTTGCGTCCCCAAAACGATTTCCAAACCAGGGCACGCCACCTGAAGATAGGTGGTGCTATGTGAGTATGTATGTAGTTGTCAAGAGTTTTTCTTTTCATTCTTATGGATACTCATATTTATTCCCAGCAATACATTTACATATTCCTTGCTACAAAACTCTGGAAAGAGACCTTTCCGTATTCAAAATGAAATCCTGCAACCATGGTATGTAAAATCATGTGATATAGAAAAAGCAAGAAAACGAGGGGCAGTAGCTGGACAAGTCCCTGAGAAGGACCAAAATGTCCTGTACAGCTCTGGTCCTTTCCCATCCCTTCATGTAGATTTCACAACCCATCCCCAAAGTATCAACACCGTCGAAATGTGATCCAATGGACCAGACTCGATGCCAGCATTATTGCCTTTTGGCAGGCTTCAGCTTATCCTGGCAGGCATAAGAATACACGAGGCTCACATTTGCTCCGTTCTATTCTTCCTCTCCTTCCCCTGCAAACTCCTCTCTTGCGCGTTAGCAACATTGAGGATTGAAAGGTGAGCTTGATCCTTCTCTTTCCCTTCAATTGTTTCCGTACTCGTCGTACTAATCATCGCATAGACCGACATTGGCTTTATTTTCGATATATGGTTCCACAAGTGTTTGGGGAGATGTATCATGTATGATGTCAAACTCTCATCCGTTTAATGGCAAAGTTCAGGTCGAGCCTTGTCCTACTGCAGAGGTTCCTTCCAAAAAGTTTCTTGAGCAATTAGTTTGTTATCTGTTAATCAACCTGAACTTTTAGAATTAAGGCAATCTCAGCAAAGATCCACTAATTTTGTTAGAAGCTGTAAAGTGGCCATGCATGATTGATAAGAAATTCATATTTGCACATGTTCTCACAGCGTAGTCAAGATTGTTTCCCTATACATGTTTGTTTCATTTGCAGATGGCAATCTTAGTTATCTCGGTGGACCTCCAATGCTGCCGCTGCAGAGCCAAGATCACCAGGATCCTGGACTGCCTCAAAGGTACATTTACTATGCAGAAAACCTTCCATGAAACAGCAACAATCTCAAATCAGAAAAAGAAAGTTCTCAGGAGCACCATGTGTAGTCATGTGCAAGGGAAAATTTACAGAATTTAACCTTAGCCATGATTACGAGTGCAGCTAGTAAAAAGTCGATTAAAAAGCTTGACTATATTCTGGTCTGTGCTGTTCATGCATTAATAAACCAGTGAGTCGTCTAACTCTGTGATGCTGCTGCAGAGGAGTTCTGCATCGAGAAGGTGGAGTTCGAGGACAAGCTCAACAAGGTGATTGTGCGCGGGAAGTTCAGCGGCGAGAAGCTCTCCAAGAAGATCTACTGCAAGGCCGGCAGGATTGTCAAGGAGATCGCCATCGTCGAGGTCTGGCCGCCGCCCAAGCCAGAAGAACCTAAGCCTAAGCCGCCGCCGCCCAAGCCGGAAGACCCTAAGCCTAAGCCGCCGCCGCCCAAACCAGAGGTCAAGGTGGTGCCATACCCGTACCCGGTGCCGTACCCTGTGTCGTCCCAGAGCTGGCCGTGGTGCCCGTGCCCGCCGCAGCAGGCGTGCCAATGCTCCAAGCCCAAGCCGCAGCCGCAGCCGCTGCCGTGGCCTCCTCGGCCGCCGCCGTGCTCGTGCTCGACGGACGACGACAAGCACCACGGATGCAGCTGCGGCGGCGATAGGCCCACCCCGCCTACAAGGCCGTGCCAGTGCGGCGGGACGCCGCCATGGCCGCCGTGCAGCTGCGGTCCCAAACCGCCGATGTGCTGGCCGCCACCGCCGCCGCCAGCGGTTGCCTGCCCGCCGTGGTGGTGCGACATGGTCACCGAGGACAACCCGGGGTGCTCCATCATGTGACAAAATGGTTCCTAGCTTACTGCAGGCTGTTACTGTGCCTGCTGCGATCAGCACTTCCCTCGGAAATCGCAATAATCCGACACTAGTCGGCGCCATTCGTGTTCGTTGTGAAACTTTTGGACCTTGGTCCTCGCTTTGTGTCATACTGTCATTTGGGTTGTTGTGCAGTGTGTATGTGTGTCGTGTCTTGAACTTCGTCTTCATTTTTTTTCTTCAAAAAATTGTAACACTGATGTATTCATTTGATGTTATATGTTCGTCACTGTATGAGTTCCATTAGTCTTTGTTCGCTTGCTGTGATGCAAACTTGTACCACCCGACCGCTCGCAACTTTGCAACAGCCTTGTAGGTGATGAACTCTGAAAAGTTCCTGGCTCCACCACTGAATGCAGTTTCTTGGTTTGATGATGAACAAATCAGCTGCAAGTTCCTGGCTGTACCACTGAATGTAGTTTTTTTGGTTTGATTGTGAACAGATCATCTGAAAGTTCCCGGTTCTACCACTGAATGTAGTATTTTGGTTTGATGATGAACAAATCATCTGAAAGTTCCTGGCTCTACCACTGAATGCAGTTTTTTGGTTTGATGATGAACAAATCATCTGAAAGTTCCTGGCTCTACCACTGAATGCAGTTTTTATGGTTTGATGATGAACAAATCACAGGTCAACGTCGATGAGAGAAATTAAACGTGTGGAATTAAGCAGGCTTTGGGTGCATGGTATGTGTGGTTATCTGATCGCATAGATGGATAATGGTTTAGGTGGTTTAGGCCGCATGCGCAGCAACAAGCCAACATAAAGAAGGCCCGCAGAAGACACCCGAAGTTCAGGGTGGGCCTATACAATACAAGGGCAATAGTACTTCTGGGACGTGTGACCTCCCTCCATCAGAATAATGCAGTGAAATTCAGAAACTTAGGCCCTTTTTGTTTGGAATATGGGAATTTAATTAACATATATATCTTTTGTGAACCGGCATACAAATTCTGCAAAGTTTCTATATTAAGATTCTCTCGTTCTAAATGGGTCTTACTAAGATATATATGAGGCACCATTCTTGTTCACAGGGATAATATTATGACACATAGTAAAAAAAGCAGAATAGTACGCGCTCCATGACTACCAATCCAAAATGTAGATCACCACCAATGTGACTGGGTAAAAGCTTCTCGACCACACGGGCCAACAGATGAGATGTCGTTGCAAAACCTACGAAACTGGCTTCTATAGGATAACCTAAGTACGAAGCCAATGGATAATCAAATAAACAACCTACAAAGAAGAAAAATTATGTTTCTTTCAAAAATCAGATCATTCCCGCATAGCCATATTGACCAACAATAGCGGCAGCTCCTAGCAAGACTAGCTGGTTCAAATTGTTCCCAATGCCCCCTAGATAAGTACCAAATAGATGAGATATACTACGAGGTTACGTTAAAGGCATAGTCACCACTAGTATAATGGATGAAACAGCGGGAGCAAATTAAAGCGGCATTTAAAAAACATGTGCTTGACTGTTTTGTCAATATGACATGAACAACACCTCTTGTTGCCTGCCAATTGCATTTTCCTAGGTTACCTTTGGTCAATAATATACCCCTCTTTGTTTATATTATAAGAAAATCTTATTCTTCAAAGGGGCTTTTAGTTTCCATGTCTGTTGGTTCTGGATCATAGCCAGATCATCCTTTTCCTGGTTAAACACATCCCCTATTTATTGTCAAACAGTTTTTTCCCTCCAAAGAGCAACTAAGACCTGCTTGAAATTTGAAAAATAAACAAAAGGAGGTCATATATTGAATTGAACACCTAAATGTACTTATAAAAGACAAAAGAGAAAAACCGTCAAAGGTTCAGTTTGGATACACCTTAGGGAAAACATAAGCATTTTGAAATATAAAATTTTAAATGTGTTAACAAGGCTCGACATAGAGAGGAGTTTAGAGGACACAGCGAGCGGTGTGCGAAAGAGGCATTAGTTTGAATCAGGTAAATGAAGGGGAGAAAATCAGGTGAGGTTAGGCCTCATGTTTGTTCCCCCCAAAATGTGCAAGACAGGAGGCGTGTCTCCTACCAACTTTCTTAAGTGATCCAAACAATCTTGGATAATTTTTGTTTTGTATTGCCATAATGTACAAGATTGCACACTACCTTATGCTTTGAAATGTTCCCCTAGGACCACCTATCTATAATCCATGTGCTTTACATGAAAAGTAGTATACCAAATCATATAATCATATATACAATGGAAATGGGAGGGAGGGAGGGAGGGAGGGGGAGAGAGAGAGAGAGAGAGAGAGACCACCCAGCGACTCCACTGTGAGTCGGTGGGGGCAACGGGCAAAAGGCCCGCCAGCTGCGACTGCACGCCACTCAAAGCAGCAAACAAGGATTGATTGTCGAAGCGCACGCGCTCTGTCAGCTTGGAACGCTTGCTAATCAAACGCTGATGTCGTTAGCTAGCTAGCATTAGCATAGCCTCAGCTCCGGTCGTTGTTAGTTTAATTTCTGGACGGATCGATACATGCGCGATCGTTTTCCTTCTCGTTTTTGGCTGGATCCAGTCGATGGGAGCAAGCCACCAACCGCTAGCTCCAGCCAAGCCGCGTGCTGTGGGATCGACGTCGACCGGATGCCTGGATCAAGCAGCACATCGTGTTCGTTCGTCGGTGGTGCCTACAATATAATTGACCGTCGAAATTGAACCATGTTTGGAAATGAAGCGAATAAATAATTTATTACGTACGTGTTCAATTTAGGAGAGCGAGATATACATAGTATGGCGTTTATATAATATAATTATTGCCGAACTTGCTCGAGACTAGCATGGACCTACTCACTGGATCATTTTAACTTGCCCCCCAATTTCTGAAACAAGCAACCTAAAGGTGAGCTCGCCAGCCCGCTCGATCAAGGAAAACTTGTTTCGTCCCACGCTAGTACAGAAACGGTTTGTGCTGGCAGCTTAAATTAGCTTTGTGCTGGCGGGTTGAATATCCGCCAGGAACTCTCTGCCAGCACAAATACCTATTTCTGCTGGCGGTTCCTGAGTGCCAGTACAGATCGATTAGTGCTGGTGGGGACCACATCTATGCTGGCGGTTGTTGAAATGGCAACACAAATACCTCAATGTCCGCCAGCAGAAATAATCATTGTCGTCATCAGGTTTGAATTCTCAAAAATTTCTGCTAGTTTTCAAAATTAAATTTCCCGCTAAATTTCAAATTTAAATTTCACGCCAATTTTGACAAATGTATTTCGACCTTTGCAAATACAGTTGTTGTATTTATTTTCTTATTTACATAATTAATTAATTAATATTATATATTAATACACATACATATAGGAAATTAATATTATATATTCGACGCATAATTAATTATTACACAACTGATACGATGCATTCGTGTTTCACCTTACAATCTAGCATGAACATATATACAATATGGTCTGTTCACCTAGCACTATCCCAGTTGTGAAGTTGACGACACTTATCTTCAGCCAACTCGCTTTCATCGCTACAGTACAACCGTCTATCATGACAGATCTCGCGATGGATGAATCTGCATATGTCGGTGCAAATATCATCAATATCGTCTTTGGTCAAGGATGCATTGGATGTTCAAATCTCCGGTAAATGCAACAAAAGAACTAAATGAGAATAGTAATAATTAGATTACATGGGTATACACATGGAAATTGAAGGATCTGAATATAAAGATGGGTATAATAACATATGTCAGACCCGAGACTACGGGACTGTGTACATAACGTAGTTCATACAGGGATAAGGGATAGGACATGTCCTATACCTTATCTATGTTGTACTCTATTCGCATGCGAAGTAGGACTAGCCGATTCAGAAAGAAGCTACTCGAGTTGTACTCGAATACGGTTCCTAGGCTAGTGTCGGACTAGAATTCATATAACCCTGTCCTCCTGGATATATAAGGGCGGGCAGGGACCCCCTCAAAACAACATCAACACTCAAGGCAGTACAAACCACCAAACAGGACGTAGGGTATTACGCATATCGCAGTCCGAACTTGTCTAAACCTCGTGTTGCTTGCACCTTCGAGTTCCTGATCTCGGCGTCACCCTACCTAAAACTTACCACCTCGGGTACCCTTCGGTGGGCGGGCGGTAAAACACCGACAGCTGGCGCACCAGATAGGGGTGCGCATCGAAGATCCACCGGCGAACTCGATGGCATCATTCAAGTTCACCAGTGCCGTGCCCCTCCAGGGCACGACATTCGTTTTTGGCTCCTGGGTATGCTTCGCAGACGGCGCGGGCGGTTTTCGTCGGTTCACCATCGATGCCATGAAGCCGAAAACTCTTGCACGAGTTTTCATAGTGACCTCGACGAGTTCGTCGATAATCTTGATGACTTGTCGACCCATGGTTCCGTCAGGAAGACCGAGGAGGAGTCCGTTTTCAATGCGACTTCGCCCAGCGCTGCAACAACCTTGCTCAGATCGGACCCGCTCCAATCTGAGGATCTGCGTAGACGATCGCGACTCTGTCTACGCAATTCGGCCACTGAACTTCGGAAGGCCAACAATTCCGAGTCCCTCTCCGCATTGGAAAAGGACTTGGAGTTTTTACTTCAAATCAGAAAACCCGAAGCCACCACACGTCGGGGGGCGGCGGGTTGTCTTGGAGACAACGGTCTAATGATCACCTCCACTCCAGAGGGCCATTTCGTGCATTGGAAGGGCATGAAACTCTCTTATCTACTCGAGGACGAAGACCGACTTGTGGCACACCTCGAGCCCTTGACTTTTCAGGAGGGCAAGCCATTGGCCACCATGGTAGAAGAATCGACTGAGCTAGTCGAAGCGAGCTCCGATGAGCTCATATCACGCCAAGTGCTAATGGCGGAGGAGGGTAAGGATGATGGCATCTCACCCATCGACACACTCGACATGATATCCGAAGATGAGGCCACAGCCAATGCCGGCGATGAAAATGATGCTGAGCGTGAGGCACGAAGGGCCAGGAACAGAGCTCCCGCAGCCTGGTGAAGGAGGGTTAACGAGCGCATGCGATCTATGCATCGTGAGCTAGACGCTGAATTCGCCGCTGTGAGCGAGAGGGGCTTCAGAACCCCTGTGGCCAACATTGCTAGGGTCACTGCCATACTCAAACGCAGTAATAACCCAAACTTGCGCCAAGCACTTCGCTACGCGCAGAGGGTATGGATTCAGCTCGATCAACAAAATCCGGCGTCCGCCGTCGGAGAAGAACACGTGGGCGAAAGCCGCAGCCAGCCTAACAGTCGAACGGCAGGCGGCCGTCCTCGACCTGAGCGAAGCAACAACAACAACGACAATGCTCGTGGGAGTCAGGCCACTGGCGGGAGGCAGCAGCCACCTCCAGGACGCAACCCGCGACAGCCCAATCATCGGAATCCTCTAGAGGACCTACGCCAGAGAATCAATGAAGGACGCGATGTGCGATCTATAATTGATTCCAGACGCAGAGAACGTGAAGTAGCCGATACAGAGGGTACCGACTGCAGTGATCGCTTTCCTGCGTTCACAGCACGATTCAGCAGTTACAAGTACCTGAAGGCTTCAAGCCGATCGGGATCACCAAGTACGACGGCGAACATGCTCCTCAGCAATAGCTAAACTCCACGGCTATAGAAGTTGCAGGAGGCTCCAACATTACCAAGTTCATCTATTTCCCGATGGCCTTGGATGCTGCGCCGCTCACATGGCTGGAGAGCCTCAACAACAACTCGATCGACTCCTGGGAGCGGCTCAAGAAAGTCTTCATCGACAACTTCCAGGGGGCGATCACCCGTGCAGGTACTCGTCTTGACTTTGCTCAATGCAAACAGGAACGCAACGAGCTCCTACGGTCATACACACGCCGTTTCTTCGACGTGCGTGCCACCATTGCGGATATCTCAGAGGAGGACATTATCGACTGCTTCTACAATGGCATCACCGACCCAGGCAATTACAAAGACTTTGGGTGGAACAGACCAAAAACCGTTGCAGGACTTCATGACATGATGCACGACTGGTCTGAGCAAGAGGAAAAGATGCGGGAGTGGTTCCCGAGATGCAATGACATCAACCTGAGGCGCACAAATGATAATCGTACCGATAAAAGCTAGCGGGACTACTCGGGTCCATCCCGAAAGCGCAAGTCAGACGACCTCGTCACGGCTGTGGATCGTCCTCCGCGAGGCAGGAAGACAACAACGCAGGAGGAGTTCGAAAAGCTCTTGCAGAAGAAATGTCCATGGTATCCAGGTGCTAATCATGCGGCAATTGATTGCTACCACCTCCGGAGGATATTCAGCAATCCCGGTAGCAGCAAGAAGAACAAGCCAGCCGATAAAGAACCCGAAGAGGATGACCAAGGGGACAAATTGCACAATGCAAAGTTCCAAGATGCGTCAAAAACCATCAATGTCATCTTCGGAGGTGATGAAGAAATCAGTTCCAGGAGGGAACAGAAACTGCTTCTCCGAGAGATTATGTCCGTCGAGCCGGTGGTACCACGACCACTCCGGTGGTCGGAAGTCCCCATCTCGTTTTCACGTGACCATTAGTGGACAAGCTTCTCGGAGCCCAGAAAATTCCCCCTCGTCCTGGACCTGGTGGTGGCAGAAGTCAAGCTCACCAGAGTACTTATCGACGGCGGAAGTGGTCTTAACCTCATCTTCGCCAGCACTTTGAGAAAGATGGGCTTGGACTTAACGGACATGCTCGTCCTAAGCAAATCTCCCTTCTACGGTATTGTCCCAGGTAATGCAGCGCATCCACTTGGCACGGTGGTTCTTCCAGTCACCTTCGGCACGAGGGAGAACTACCACACCGAGTTCATCAAATTCAAAGTTGCCAACTTCGAATCTTCATATCATGCCATACTGGGCGGACCGGCACTGGCCAAATTCATGGCAGTGGCGCATTATGTTTATTTACTTCTCAAGATGCTAGGATGAAGTGGGGTACTCACTCTCCGAGGTGACTTGAAGAAGTCGTACGACTGCAACCAGGAGGCTATCCAGTATGCTTCGACTACGCGTGTGCCAGATGCTTCAGGAGAAGTACTCGCGGCCGCGCAACAGCTCTCCCATGTCAGGCTAGAAATCCCTACAAGGAAGGCCAGCAAGTCGAGCATCCAGTCGACCGGCGACGTGGCCCTCAAGACGATCCAGCTCCAAGAGGGCGACTCATCTAAGACCGTCGTCATCAGCACAGGCTTAGATGAGAAATAGGAACTCACGCTCGTCAGTTTCCTTCGGGCTAACCGAGATATATTTGTATGGAAACCAGCGGATATGTAAGGGGTGCCCAGGGAACTGATCGAGCATAGTCTAAATGTACACGCACAGGCTGTGCCCAAAAAGCAATGCCTTCGAAGGTTTGCTCAAGACAAACGTGAGGCAATCAAACGAGAAATAGCTAAACTCCTCGCGGCTGGCTTCATTAAAGAAGTAATCCATCTAGAGTAGGTAGCTAATGTGACAGTTCATGTGCTTGTAAGTTAGACATATATTTTGTTAGTGTGAAATATGTGTTAGTTTGTATAAAGCTCATGTGTGTTTATGTGAAGCTTTTGAAAAATTTAAGTGCCAGTAAAAGGGTACTTTTGTAATTACAGAAAAGCCTAGGGTTGTTTTTGCAAAATGTAATTGGATAGGAGGTATTTTCAAAACAAGTGAAGGGTAGTTTTGCAAATATGTTTTTCTTAATCTATGTCTTGTAAAAATATATATTTATACAAAAGTTTAATTTGAAATGTGTGTGTTGAAGTGTGTAAAAATTTTGGGAAAAGTGGTAAAAATAAGGGTATTTATGTAATTTTATAAAAGTACAAGTCCTTTTCTGCAAGTATTTGATTTACAAAAGTAATTTTCAAAGTTACTCAGGACTAAAGTGTAAAAGATGCAAGTCATCATGACATGTCTATCCAATCATTATGACGAGTCTATCCCGTCATCATGACGTGTCATAAATGCTTGCATTTAGGTCCTGAATTTTATAAAGTTTCATTCTTTAGGACAAAAGCAATTCAAATCCAACTTCTGTTCAAAATTTCCCATGTAAAGATATAAGTTTTAAGTTTTTGAACTTGAGCCCTAAAGCAATGTTGTAGAGTTTGAAAAACTCTCCAGCTTTCATTTTGGGCATTTCTTCATTAGGGTTTTAAATCAACGGAAAATTTTGCTTTACAAATAGGTCCCTGCAGTTCTCTGATTTTACGTATAAGCCCTTGGGGAATTCCATCTGTCTTTCTTCTCTCCTCTACCTTATCCTGGCGTCTCCCTTCTTCTTTTTCCACCACCGGCAGCACCTATCTCTTTCTCTCTCTCGTCTACCCTCTCCTCCACCGGCTTGGGAAGCCACGTCAGCGGGCACACGGTGGCGGCGACGGCGCGTGGGCGGCCCCACGCGGGGCGCTGCGCGGCAAGCGACGGCTCGGCCCGAGCGGTGGGCGGCACTGGCTTGGGGCGCGCGGGAGCAGGCGGCTCCAGGCGCGAGCGGCGCAGGCAGGCCCGGGCGGAGGCGAGCGGCGCACTGGGGGAGCACGGCTCGGGCGCGCGAGCGGGGCTTAGGCGCAGGTGAGCCCGAGGCAGGCGGCGTGCAGGTGGGCCGAGCGGGCATGTGTGGAGGCAGTGTGGGCAGCACCAGGTCGGGGCGCGGCGAAGGCAGACGCGGAGCGCGGGAGGACTGCGGCCCGGCAAGGCAAGTGCTCGCGGTGCGGCGGCTCAGGAGGAAGAGGAGCAGCGCAGGCTTGAGTGGAGCAGGTGCACGGCGCAAGCAGAGGTGGTTCAGCTCGGCGCAGACGCGCGGCAGCGCTGGAATGGATGCGGAGGCAGGTGCTGGCGCGACGTGGCGGCGCGTGCGGGAGCGGACGGCACGCAGCGCGCTGGAGTGCAAGTGCTAGAGCGCGGGGCTGGACTTGGGCAGGCGAGCGGTGCGGCATCAGGCGTTTGAGCGACGGATCGGCGCGCGTGGAGGCGTGGTAGCGCGGACATGCGCGGATGGAGCTGAAGTGTGGCGGCTGGAGGCAGACCCGCACGGAGGGCAGCGAGGCCGCACACGGAGGTAGCTTGGCGAGGACAGCCGCGGAGGGACCTGCGATGCGGTAAAGCCGGAGCTAAGAGCGGGTCCGGCAACAGAGGAAGGAGGAGGAGCTATGCAGAGCATTCACGAGCAGGGCAACGACATGCAGAGCGGCGGCGTTCAGCGCATGGCAGCGTTCCCGCTAGGCGAGCTCAGGCCACGACCGAGTTGGTGTGCAGGAGGGTTGCGCATGATGGACATTAGAGGCCGTCGAGGAGAAGGCAACGGGCGAAGTCCGGCGGCACTGCGGACTGCTCGCGGAGAGTTTGGAGGTGGCCAGGTGCGAGCAGACCTCAATCCTCGCGAAGGCGGAGAGGCGCTTATGGCGCGGCAAGTCGGAAGGAGAAGTTATGGAGCGAAGGCGGCAGTCAGGCGTGACGAGCTTGGAGGAGCCTCAATGCAACCTAACACGGCAGTCCTGTAGGGAGCTACGCGGATGTGCCAGCCGTGTTTCAATGGCACACGTGCGTGTGCAAAAGAAGGCTTAGCTCATGAGCAGTTGGACCCTAGAGGTTCGCGGAGGAGTTGTCCTGGCAAACCAATTCGGCTCCATCGTCTCGTGCCATGATCCACGACGTCCAGCAGTTTCTACCCTCGTTGGTCGCTCAACCAACCGCCATCACCACAAATCACCGTGGGGATTAACTCTTCAGCCATCTTCCACCCACTACAACAATTCCCGGCAAGCTTCTTCGTCACCCACGGAATCTCGTCATCATCGAGCTCATCTTGTCGCCGATCTTATTCACCACGGGAGTTCACTTTCATCTATTCTTCTCCACAACCAAGACTACCCTAAGGTTTGCCCTGATTCACTGAATCCTCTTAATGCCGGCAATTCCTTTGCCGGAATATCGTCGTTATCTTCCTGTTATCTGTTTTCCCCGACCAGGGATTTAATTGCTTTGGTTTAGAAAGTTTTAGGGTGTTTTCTGTAAGATTTCCAGAACTTTCTTTATTTCAAATCGATGAACTTCTACATTTCATAGATTTTCATAGGAAGTTCATAAAAATGTAAAATCAGTTTTGTTTGAAATCCTAAGTCAAACCCTACAAGTTTTATGTCGTAATCTTGAGTGAAAGTCTTTGATTAGTGGTCTAGGTTAACTATTAGGGAATGAATGTTTTATTGTACTTTATACTGTATGCTTGTGATTTAGCTGAAAAGTAAGTCATAGAATGTATGTCTTAAATAGAGATGTGTGATATCTAGTTAATCCTTTCCCACGAAGTGCTCATATCCCTGCCATCAAGACATTGTCCTTGTCTTGGGCGCCGTTTCCTTAAGGTCCTTTTTATATAAGGATCCTTGTTAGTTTGTGTATATCTGCTGCTTAGCTAATACATCTCTGTAGCTATACTTCAGTGGCAGTTATTAGCTCAGCCGCTAAACATCCGTTTTCTAGTGTCTAGGATGTTTCTGTGTAACAGCTATCAGCCGAAGCATTTCTCTTGATATGCTTCTAATATCGGCTGATTAGCTAATACGGTCGTTACCTTTCTAGTATCGGCTACTGCCGATACAGTTCTTTTATTCTGTTCTACTCTACATCGGCTGTACAAAGTCGATGTATCGGAGATGCACACACAGTCTTAGGGTTCTTGCTATCGGCCGATCCAAGCCGATTCTAGTTGTTTTCCATATCGGTCAAATATGGCCGATCAATCCTTAGTTTTCCCATCTTCATCCACACACACTTCTATCAGCCGATTTATCAACTGAGAGATCGGCTGTATACCTATCGGTCACATACCCTTAATCACACTCCAATCGGCTGTACATCACTCAATAGTTGTGCTGACGTAATCGAGTCGATACAACCACATCTAGTTACCTAGAATAACACTTAAGCACATCTCAGTTAAGATAACTGCTTTAGGAAACATCCCTCTGCTAAAGTGATCGATGTTTTCATCGATCAATCAGGAAACTGATACACCTACCAATCGGCTAAACCTGACGCACCCTCGTCGAATAAGGCAAGCCGATACACCAACCATCAGTTAGGCAAAGGCCTGCTGATAATCCAATCGGCAAAATCCTTCTTATTTCTATCCTTGAAGCACGGTACCTTTGATATTCCTATCTCTTTCAGCCGTTTTAACATTTAGTAAAACCAAACCGGTTAATCTCTTCGACTCATATATAGAAACTACTCATGCCGATTTCTCTTCCAAACAGAAATCAGCAGATTTCCTAAAACTGTGTAGATAGCTCCTTCTTTACCAATTCTATCGGCTAAACCCCTGTTGTTCCGATCGGCTCTATCGTAATCTTCAACAAATAGCCGATTCTAATTAATTGTCCCTCTAAAGTTCTGTTTAAGTTTAGTTTCAGATCTTTTGGGTTGTTGTATGAATAGTATGTTAAATGAGTGTTGGATTGCAACTTTGTTGTGAAGTAGAATAGCTTTATATGCACACTTTGAATGTAATGATGCATTGCATGTAGATACGACTACTTCCGCAAACGGTACCTACAAGGTCTCCCAGGAGTCTACGGAGGATTTTCCTGAAGACCAAAGGAACGTCACCAACGGATTATCTGAAGCCCCGAACCAAAGTTCGGAAGATATTGACATTTCTAACTCCAACCCCACCAGTGAAGGCAAGCCCCGGTGCACATCCCAATATTTCAAGTTATTACAATTTCATTATTATATTATATATCTTGCATTACGTCTAGAAGTTGAGATGAAACCCTAGCTGCATAAGATCTTAGGAAACCAACGTTTTATACCCGAGTCCATACCGTTTAGATGCTCTGCTAAATAGGACCGGTAAAAGTCGAGTGATTTCCTGTCACTCGCGCGATATAGGAGTTGTAATGTTTACATTCCTATTATCACTATAAGGATGACGGACGGGAGTTTTATGAGGTATCATGGTTGAGGTGATACCCCATCTGTGTTGTTGAAATTGATAAGGTCGCGGTGTGTGCCGATCGGGGTTAAGCGTTTGAAAGTACTAACCACATGCCGTGAGTTTTGGGTAAGCGGTAAGCCTAGTAGCCAATCAGCCCGAGGAGTGGACATATCTCCCACCACTCGTCTTGCTTCTTCTGGTTACTTATGTTCGACGTGTGGGAATACGTGTTGCAAGGGCAACCAGGAGTACGGGTTTTGTAGTCGTGCTACAGACGTACGTCCTGCACTTTGGAAGTGCGTATGGTCCTGCAGTCGCTTGTGGTGGACCTGTCCACAAGTCGGAATGAGAGGCAAAAGGTTGCTTCGGAACTATCGTTGGATGTTCCAAACGTGTGAGTTAGGTTTACCTTACAAGGTTAAATTCGATTCAGAATCGTCCGCTTCTCACGAAGATTGAGACTGCTTGATCCCTTTATCACACAGAGTAACAAGAGCAACTATATGATGAGTAATACTGATGGTTGAGATAAAGAGCTCTATCTTGCTTGCTTAGTTATAAGTGCTTATCTAGAATGGATAATCACATAAAACTTAAAAGCTAAAAGTTGAAAATAAGGATCTAGTCTTAGTTGCTTTTCAGCTGAAACTAAACCCAGAACTATTATAAGCCTTCATAAGTCTAGTTATGGGCTAAAGTATACCCAATCCCGGGTAAGCCTTGCTGAGTATTAGTATACTCAGCCTTGCTAGCTATATGTTTTGCAGGTAATGGTCTGGAAAACCCTACTCTTCCCTGCCTTGGCCCTGTGCTCTCCCAGAAGGTTGGTCCGTGGAATGGGATCCGTCCTTGGCCAACATTGATGATACCGAGTGATATCGTGCCCGGGCTTAGCATGACATCCGTCTTGACGACGTGTTGTAATCATCGCGTATGTTTTCCGCTGCCAAAAATCATAGCTTTAACAGTTTGTAATGTTTTCTCTAAGTTTGAAACTTCGCATTACTTTTGGAAAACTCTTGTAATGTAATTCCCTGTTATGTAAATTGTGATGGTGATTGTATCTCTAGACTCACCTTCGTGTGAGGTAACCTTATTTGATCTTGTGTATCGGTGGTTTATCGGGACGTTACCCAACAGGCCAAGGGATTATACCGTTTGAAGCACGTTGGAGCCCTCGGGAGTGGACTCGCAGACTTGAGCCAGTATAATTCAGGTTGGTTCTGCCACAGCTAATCCTGTCCTTGTAAAGAAAAAGAACAATGAATGGAGAATGTGCGTTGACTACACCGATCTCAATAAGCACTGCCTAAAGGATCACTTCGGGTTACCGCGCATTGATCAAGTTGTCGACTCAACGGCGGGTTGTGTACTCCTCTGCTTCCTTGACTGCTATTCGGGGTACCACCAGATTGCGCTCAAGGAGGAAGATCAAATAAAAACTGCGTTTATCACCCCGTTCGGTATATATGCCTACAAAACTATATCTTTTGGGTTGAAAAACGCAGTAGCAACCTATCAACGCGCAATCCAGATGTGCTTTGCTGATCAGTTGCATCAGAATGTTGAGGCCTACGTGGATGATGTGGTCATCAAGACCAGGAATACTGACGACTTGATTGCAGACTTGGAAGAGACGTTCGGCAGCTTACGCATGTTTCAGTGGAAGCTCAACCCAACAAAGTGCGTTTCGGTGGAAGCTCAACCCAACAAAGCTCGGGTTTGTCATCAGCAATCGGGGAATTGAAGCCAATCTTGTGAAGATCACCGCCATCACTGACATGGAGGCTCCGGCCATAATCAAGGATGTGCAAAAGCTAACAGGATGTATGGCAGCCCTGAATAGGTTCATCTCCCGACTCGGGGAAAGAGTACTACCCTTCTTTAAACTCCTGAAACACCAAGACAAGTTCTAGTGGACGGAGGAGGCCGAGCAGGCTCTGCAGGTTTTGAAACAACACCTATAGTCACCTCCGGTCCTTACAGCACCACTGTCGGGAGAAGATCTACTACTCTATATTGCGGTGACAACTCATGTCATCAGCAGTGCCATTGTAGTTGAGGCAGCGAGGAGGGCCATGCGTTTGGAGTGCAGAGGCCCGTGTACTTTGTCAGCAAGGTACTCTCTGAATCTAAGGTATGATACCAGGCAGTTCAGAAACTTTTATATGCAATACTGATCGCATCAAGAAAGCTGCGCCATTACTTCGACGAGAACAAGATCACTGTGATTATGGATTTCCCGTTGGCGGATATTCTACACAATCAGGACACCACAGAGCATATATCAAAGTGGACAGTGGAACTGGGGGCTCTGTCAAACGACTTCAAGCCACGCACTGCACTTAAGTCTCAAGCTCTAGTCGATTTTATGGCCAAGTGGAAAGAGAACCAAATTCCAACACCAGTCGACAAGCCAGAGCACTGGACCATGTATTTCGATGGATTTCTTAAGCTCAATGGTGGAGGTGTTGGAGTTCTATTTATCTCTCCAAGAGGCGAACAACTGAAGTATGTCCTCCAAATCCTTTGGGAGGTATCCAATAACGAAGCCGAGTATGAAGTCTTGCTTCACGGGCTACGTTTGGCGATATCACTAGGCATCAAGCGACTACTTGTATACGGCGATTCACTTCTGGTCATTCAGCAAGTCAACAAAGAGTGGGACTGCAAGAAGAAGACAATGGACACCTACGTACAAGAAGTTCGCAAGATGGAAAATAAGTTTTCCAGCCTGGAGGTTCATCATGTGATACGAGAACACAATGTTGGCGCAGACATACTATGCAAGCTAGGATCCACCCGTGCACAAGTTCCAGCGGGAGTTTTCATTCAGGAACTGAAGCAGCCATCCATCAAGTCTTCACCTCAGATAACCACTGATTCTGGCCTTCAAAAGCCCGATCGGGAGGTTATGATGCTTGGAGAGGACTGGAGAGAAGCTTATATCGACTTCATCGGGGACCAAAGACTACCAGCGGAGATGGACGCAAGAAGCGCAGCGGCAGCTCGTGTCATGCGCAGAAGCAAAGATTTTGTCCTGGTCGATAATAAACTCTACCAGCGTGGCGCATGATCAGGTGTACTCATGAAATGCATCACGGGAGAAGACGGCTACGACATACTGCGGGAGATTCATGAGGGTGTATGCGGCAACCACGCAGCTTCAAGAACCCTAGTTGGGAAAGCATACAGAGCTAGTTTTTGGTGGCCCACCGCAGTGTCAGATGCTGAGGACCTGGTGCGGAGATGCTAGAACTGCCAATTCTTTGGCAAGCAATCTCATGTCCCAGCCCATAATCTTATCACCATACCGCCATCCTGGTCATTTACCTGTTGGAGCCTTGATATGATTGGGCCATTTACAACGGTGCCAGGTGGTTTCACCCACGTATTGGTAGCAGTCGACAAGTTTACCAAGTGGATTGAGTACAAGCTGATAACTAAGCTCATACCAGACAGAGTCGTTGATTTCATCTCCGACATCCTGCATCGCTTCGGCTTCCCGAACACCATCATCATGGAACTGGGATCAAATTTCACGGCTAACCAGTTCTAGAAGTTCTGTGAAAATGCGTGCAACAAAGTCAAATACGTCTCCGTTGTGCACCCAAGGGCCAATGGTCAAGTCGAGAGGGCGAACGGCATGATAATCGAGGGCCTCAAGAAAAGACTCTATGATAAAAATAGCAAGAAAAGAGGAAAGTGGATACACGAGTTGCCATATGTCATCTGGGGGCTCAGAAGTCAGCCATCCAAAACCACAGGACAAACACCGTTCTTTTTTGTCTATGGCTCCGAAGCAATCTTACCAGCTGACATCATGTGAAAATCTCCAAGGGTTGAAATGTACAATGAAGGCAAGGCGGACGAAGCAAGGTAGGTAGAGCTTGACCTGTCGAAAAGGCTCGCTACACCACTCTTGTTCAGTTAGCTTGATACCTACAGGGGATCTGACGATATCACAACCGCAACATCAGAGAACGGTCATTCAGTATAGGCGATTTGGTCCTGCGCCGCATTCAAGATGAGTCCGGCTTACACAAGCTCAATTCGAGGTGAGAAGGACCATTTGTCGTCAAGCAGATTATAAGATCGGGGTCTTATCGACTACAATACCCCGAGGGCCAAGACTTCCCAAATTCTTGGAATGTTCAGAACCTGCGCAAGTTCTACCCATAAGAAGACATGCAGGGATAGCTGTTCTCCGAACGCCTAGGCGTTTTTCTTCCGATTCAATCTGGAGGTTGTGTGCCATAGAATCTGGAATGTTCATATTTTATATGAATCAACTTCTTGCCATGAGCATTGACAGTCGTTGCGATGATGATCACGTTTTTTCCTAACAGGTTAGATCCGCTCAATCGGATTCTATCTAACTTGTTGGACGGGCTCACATGAGGAGCTGTATCGACTACTCCCAGAGTCGCTACACTCGGGGTAGTTTTGACTTCTTGCCATGAGCATGACAGTCGTTGCGATGATGATCGCATTTTTTCCTAACAGGTTAGATCTGCTCGATCGGATTCTATCTAACTTGTTGGACGGGCTCACTTGAGGAGCCATTTCGACTACTCCTAGGGTCGTTGCACCCGGGGTAGTGTCTACTACTTAGCCTATGAACATGGATGGCAATCCAGAAATCATCAGGCAATAATAAGTATAGACATCACTGACTGATATATTAGAAGGAGAAGAGTACTTATTTTTACAATATCTCAATCCTGTATTACACTCTCTACTACTTTTTCAGCTACAGGCCGGGCTTCTAGGAGGTACTCGCTGAACTGCTCTTCAGAGCAGTCTGCAGCCGCACCCTGTGTGAATACCTCCAGTTGAGCCTGAGGCCAAAATGACTTCACAAAACCTAGGGCGTGGCTGACACATGTGGTGGGGGCTTCGGCGATGAAACTGACGACTTTTTGCGATGCTCCGAGGAGTCGCTCCAGTAGGGATCGCTCATCTGCTTCGCCGCCTTCCTGTGGATCCACCATGTCAACAAACTGTTGGGCGGCCCCCTCAGGTCCTTCAGTTCCTTTTGGTGCTGCTCCTTTTCTTCGCCCAGCGTCTTGATCTACTGAAGGCAGTCGATCAACTGTTGTTCAGTATCGGTGATCACCTTCTACAGCTTCTCGACATCATCTGTACGGCGATACTGCATATTTTTCACGTCGGTAAGCAACTCTTCTTTATATGTTATGAATTTTCTAAGCTCTGCGGTGAAGACAGTTTTCAGAACTCAAGACAAACTGCTAAGAGAAAGTACTCGAGCGAGGAAAGGGCTTGCCTTGGTGCGTCTTTTTCTGCTCCTTAAGCTGTTCTCGGAGCTCGGAGTTAGACTTCTCAAGATTGCGGAGATCATTCTTGAGAAGCCATGTTTCTCGTGTCCGCTCCTGCTTCAACTTGTCGAGCTCTCTCTGAAGATATATGTTCCTTCACTGTTCTTCTGATATGCATTGATCTTTCGCTTGGAGTTCCCGGAGGCCACTTTCAACTGCTTTTAGTTTCTCGGATTTTTCTTGGGAGAGTTTGGCCATATCCTGGATAAGGGGGAGACTGAGGAGACAAGCAACTCGACAAAGCATAATGGCAGAAGAGCAGTCATGCCTTACCAGGGTAAATTTGTACATCTCTTTGGAGATCTTCTAGAAATATCGCATGTTGTCGCTCGTCAGGAGAGGATCATCCACTAGATCTTTGGTGATGATGTTCTTGTATCCACTCCCAGACACCAGCAGATCTCCAGGGTTTCTTGAGGTATCCGTAGCTTCTTCAGTTGATGGCTGTGGGGCACCTGCAAGTCGAAACGCATTCAGTCCATGAAGTCTATTTCCTAAGCAGTTACCCATGGGGGTCAGACACTTGTGCCATCTGCAGGAGTGGCATTAGTGGCCTCGCCTTGTTCATCACCACCAGCGCTGGCTTCGGGTTGCTGGGGCTCGGGAGGTGGTGGATCGGGCAGCGTCGTGTCCTCCTCGGGGGCTGGCGGCTCGGGGGCTGGAGTAGCCGAGATAGGCACTGGCTTAAATCCCAAAGCAGATGTAGTCCTAATGAAGCAGAATCAGTTATATCATCAAACTAGTCGAAAAAGAATAGGATACATTGTGAACAAAGAGCTGCACTTGCAGTGAAGATTTCTTCATGCCGGATTTCTTCAGTTTCAGTGCTCGTGGTTTTATAACCACGGTACTCGTTGCCGGTGGTGGGGTCACACCAGCCAACGGCGAGGTACCTGCCACAGCAATGGTTACAACCCTTGCTGATGTAGTCGACGGGTCCGTCCCAGCAGTTTCTGCGAAACCACCTACTGGAACATCGTCCCCAGCAAATTCAGCCCCGACCACCTTTTGGTGCTTGGGGTCAGGAGGAGAAGCAGAAGCACTGCAAAACAGACAATGTAAGCACTCAATAACTACAAGATTTGACAACTCTACAAGACGGCGGGTCCATACCTGGTGGGTTCGACTACAAACGATTTGCGTTTGTGCGCCACCCGACGACCCCGAGGGACCAATGGCAACGCTTCTACCAACTCCACGGATAATCCGAGGGAGTTGTTCTTGTTCGCCTTCCCTTCGGTTGCCCTCTCCGCCAAGGGGCTCCCGCTCTCGGTCGTCTCACCGCTGGGCAGAGCATCAGATGCTTGTGCTTTTTTCGCTTCAGCCGCAGCGCTGGGAAGAAGGTGATCCGGACGGGGGATGTCAGACTGTGGAGGATAACTTCGGTACAACATTGTGTGTCCCTGCAGAGGATTTTCAGTACGCGGTTATAGAACAACAGAAATTTATTCCAAGTAGTCGAAGACTTACCGGCTGTGGAGGATTTTGCGCTGAGAACAACTCCGGGACGTAGGGCACCGTGTTGACGTCCAGCAGCACCCGCTTGACCCGGAGGAGCGCAGCATCATTGGACAACTCTTCTGCGCACATTCGAGATGGATCTTAAGCGCCCATGTACTCGAAGCCTAGCATATGGCGCTGTTGGATTGGCTGGATGCGGCATTTGAAGAATGAAAACATTACGGACGCGCCGGTCACTCCTATTTCTTTATGGGCTGCTATGATGGCTAGAAGCTCATCGGCTTGATCCATATCCCCTTTGGAGAGTTCGGTGTTCCACTCTGGTCTCACGACAGGTGGCTTACCCGATATTTCAGGGAGTTGGGGGACATGGTTTCTGTTGTAGAACCAATGGCTTTTCCATCCAGGAATATTGGAGGGGAATTTGTAGGAAAGGTATCTGTCGCCAGCTTGTTGCGTAAGCTGGATGCCGGCGCCCCCTACAATGGATGGATTTTTGGAGGTGGGTTGCGGCTTTATTCGGAAAAGATAGCGAAAAATATCCCAATGGGGTTCAATTCCAAGGAAAACTTCGTAAAAGTGGATGAAAATAGCAATGTGGCAGATTGAGTTTGGGTTGAGGTGATGGAGCTCAAGCCCGTAGAAATAAAGAAGGCCATGGAAGAAAGAACAAGTGGGGAGAGCCAAACTCCGTTCAGAGAAATGATAGAATGAGACGATTTCGTCTAAATTCTCCATGGGAAGAAGTTGGTGAAAAGAAAGGCGCCAGTTGACAAGATTTTTCTCCTGAAGCAAACCCTTAGAAATAAGATTCAGAAGTTCGTTATTGGAGCACTTACTGTAAGTCCACTCCCCAGAAGGCGGCTGCGAATTCTTTCCCTTCCCATCCTTCTCGTTGGATCTCTTGGGCGCCATTTCCAGATCTGTTTGCCACGAGTTGCTCAGGGGCTGCAAAGAAGGGGCGAAGAGATTTGGCTAGTTTGGGGCTTGTCAAAGTGGGTGAAGGCAGAGCACGGATATGATTGGAGATTCGGAAATTTCTCGGTAGATTGAAGATTGGAAGCACGGATTTTACCATAAGTTACCGCGGGGTTAAATAACCAGCGACCGGATATAGGTTTACTGTTCCGAAGTTGAAGAGTCGTCATAGGGAATATTCGGAAGCCAAGGGGTCATTTGGTGGATTTTTAGATAAATTATTCGATTAATCATTTTTCAGGGTTAACTGTCCTGAAAAAAGGGGTTTTTCGAATTCTAAATCTAACTTCCATCCTCTGTATCATTACACCAATTATTTCCCACGGGAACATTTTTTCAGTGCATGCCACGACTTTTGTATCCTTTTTTCCAAACCTGAGAGATTTGGATTCAAGGCTTGGGGGCTGTGGGATACGTGGCATTGACTACTTATTTTTCGAATATATTCGAAAGGTAAGTAAGAAAGATTCAAGACTAATGTGATCCTCAGCCTGATTCTTCAATTCAACCTAAGGCTCGGGGGCTACTGCATATTGAGTGCGATTTTTCATCGCACACCATATCAAAGAAGTAATTCGGGGCATGAGCACCTCATAGCTTCGATGCAGCCAAGGAAGTACTCGAAGAATAACTTCAAGACGGAGCTTCAAAAGAAGCCGAAGACTATTTCGGAAGTACTCGAGGAGCCTGCAGTACTCAGCTACGAAGAGCTCGGGGGCTTGTCAGACCCGGGACTACGGGACTATATACATAACGTAGTTCATACAGGGATAAGGGATAGGACATGTCCTATACCTTATCTATGTTGTACTCTACTCGCATGCGAAGTAGGACTAGCCGATATAGAAGGAAGCTACTCGAGTTGTACTCAAATACGGTTCCTAGGCTAGTGTCGGACTAGAATTCATGTAACTCTATCCTCCCGGATATATAATGGTGGGTAGAGACACCCTCAAAACAACATCAACACCCAAGGCAATACAAACCACCAAACAGGATGTAGGGTATTACGCACATTGCGGCCTGAACCTATCTAAACCTTGTGTTACTTGCACCTTCGAGTTCCTGATCTCGGCGTCACCCTACCTAAAACTTACCACCTCGGGTATACCCCTCGGTGGGCAGGCGGTAAAACATCGACAACATACATCTTCGAGGTTCGTTCGGTAGAGCCCGTTGTTCCTGAGGAATTCGCACACATATTATCCACAAAGCACAATCCTGTTCGGTTGCTTGTGACACTGCATAAAATAAAATACAAGTGTTGCCATGTGTAATAAATCAGTTATTAGTAATGTAGTAATATAATGTATGGAAATAGGCACTAACCCATTTGTGATGTATTATTTTCACATAATCAGGTCCTCCTTGCAGATGTGGGCCTCTATTAAGCTTGCTAAACCGCTAAGCACTGTTCAAGATAAGTATAAAAAGTTAATTTAAGAACTTTCATATTAATTGTCTGTAAATAAGCATAAAAAGCAATTATGTCACTTACTTGCGTAGGATTTCAATGAACTCAGCATATTTCTCGTGTAGGTAGTCGGCTTAGTCCAAGATCACCGTAAGGCCCCACTTTGGTTGGATGGTGATTAAGATCCAGTGGTTGCTGCAAAACATGAACGTATATGATTCATATTGTATTTACTTAGGGAGTATAGTATAGTTCGTATAGGTTGCAAAAGAAACTTACTCAAAATCATAGGGACACATGTTATATTTTTATCCTTCCATTTCCTTATGACTCGTGATATGCAGATCGCCACCCTATTCTTTCACCTATCATGAGCTTCTTTTTTATATGTTCCTTGGCCTCATCAGTTGTTGCGGCTTCAATTTGGTCTCTAACATCTTTAGTAAGCCTAAAGCATTGTTCAGACTGGGCGATGACCTGTTGGTTGCGGTATGCAACCGAGTACCTGTTCGTCTTTCTTTCATCTTCAAATTAAATTCTGCATCATCAGGACATTTTATGGAAGGCGCAAGTCATTATTTCAGTTGTAAGATGGAAGGACGAGATGGAAGGACGAGAAGAACATATGGAGAAGTACTTACAAGCACCACATGGAAATGAGTTGTACGTCGAGTCTTTTTCGACGGTACAGAGCATGCAAGTCCTCAAATTCAATGATGATTGGTCCCGCCAACATACCAAAGCATTTCCTTGGGGTTTTCATCATGATAAACTGAACACCCAACTTCATTTCACTCATGATCTAGGTATGAAACTTTCTCATCTCCCACTATCCTTCTAGTAGTTCCCAATCATGAAGGAAAGGCTTGCCATGTTCATATTCGGCCAGACATTCATCTGTAGCCCAAAAATCTAATGACCTCTCTGGACTCTTTTCAACGTTGCTTGCAGAGGCCGACACTTTGTGGGCTGAACTGTTCTTCATTGCTCCTAATAAGAATTTGCCAACTATTACTGATGGCTTCTTTCAATATGTTTCAATCGTGCGGGACACACATGTTCTTACACCCACGTCTACCAGCTTGGATGTAGACGGAGCATGTTCTGACCTCTTGGGTGATGAACTTATTGGCTGTAATGGTGATGAAGGCGGTGAATTATCAAACTCTAACGCCTCTTGTGCTAGCAGGCCATTAACCCAATCATCATCCTCAGCTTCATTTGTATGTGGCTGCTCTTCTATCACTGGAGGTAATGATTGGCTATTAGATTGATGGGTTAGCGGTGCAACGGTCAGTATGATGTCTCATCGATGCCATAGGATGAACTGGTTGACTGCATCTCCTAGAAGCTGAATCTCACATGTGGGGATGTCTAACTCGTTATTCAAGTGATTCTCGAGTACTGTTACCACTTGTACCTTGGCGTATTCGGGTGGAATTGGTGTACAATGCAACATGCGGCCTGGCATTGCCATCCTAGTTGCAACATCACAAACCTTGTTACGGTTCCTCTCATATGGCTCGACAAGCCTGCAAGGTGTATCCACAAGGATGTCATCAACGAGGAACCTCTCCGCTGCCGTGGAGCCAACACACCTTGGAATAGGTACTATTCCGGACTCTGTTGCACGGGCTACACTATTGCTTTGTGTGCTTTGCAACAGTTCAACAAAAGATTGCACGGCGATTTCCTTAACCTTTGCTTCCGTGAGCAAAACGTGCTTATAATGGTCACGCTTCTTGTAGCTTCCTATGTCTTTCTCAAAGCCTTTAGCCCAGCCAATTGTAGAAGACAGCCCACGTACATGGCCAGTGTGCTCTGGTATTGTTATCGCCATAATTTGACTGGGCCAAGGGATGGGCCGAGAGCAACGTGGGCTGAAGGAAATCATCGTAATGGTCTGCGAATCGGCTTCTGTGCGAACGTGTCAAGGGCCAGGATGGCCGTGTATCTAAGGATAGTTTAAATATAGTAAGTTAGAGATTGTATTGTAATCAGTTAGGGTTAGTTAGAAGAAATCAAGTCTCCGGACTATAAATATGTATCGTGAGATTCAAAGAAGGGACAATCAATCAATCATTCACAACAAACTCTCGGCGCATCGCCACCCCTTCCCCAAGGGCTTTTCCAGGTAATCATCATGCTACTCCGATCATGTTCCGCATGGTCAGAGCAGCGTTGCTATTATCTGTTTATCTTTATGTTTCTCGTACTGAAGCATTTTTTATGGCGAGTAACACTAGTTATCTCAAACAATTATGATGCTGCATTGGTTTTGAATAGTAGATCTATATTTTGTTTGCTGTTCGTAATCGTTTAGCTGCTCTTGTACGTGATTTCAGATGCAAGGGCAGCGCCTTGCTCTGTTCTTGCTTAGTAGATTTAATCTGTTATGGTAGTTCTTTGTATCACAAGGAATTGGTTTAACATCCGCATGATTAGGCCCTTCAAACGGGTTGAATGTTCCGGCTGCATGTTTGGTGCCTTATGGTAACCTGACGAGGGATTGTTCTGGGAATCGACTTGTTAAGTTGGTTTTTAGACCTCTCTTCGGGTTAGCGTATTGTTATCTTTCATGTTCGTTAGGCTTAACCACGCGTAGGATGTTCCGGTCATATGGTGAAAGCTTTTACCGTCGCAGAATGGATCAGCTTGGCAGTTACAGAGCATGTTTTTTTTTATCTTTTCTGTCGGATTTGTGCACAACATTCATAAGTTTAGTAGATCCAATCTGTTAAACATGGCAATCGGCTTCTTTTAGCCGATTCTGGAAGGTACCTGAAGGACTGATCTAATACAATGATTCTGTCGGCTTCTTTAGCTGATCTCGGGGTCGTTGTAAGAGCCGATCACAATTTGGACTAATGTTTAATATGGCTGTGCATGCAGGAAGATAGCTGACGAACAATTTCTACACCTTCCTGATCAGGTATAGGTCAGGTGGCACGCCTAGCACTTCACCAAGCCAGGGTGTGTGCCGGACTTCTGGGCCGTTGACCGAGGGACTGGGGCCCACCAGCAGTCCCGGAAGCCTTCCGGCTCCTCGTGTTGCCTGTTGCTGCTCGCTGGTGGGTTTTGACCGACAACACATTCTGGCACGCCCGGTGGGACCTCATCGACTACTTCATTAACTTCACCGATTGCATCGACTACTGCGTCGACTACATCGGCTACTCCAGTGAATACTTCGACTACATCGACTACAACCGGCTGCGTCATCTTCTTCGGCTTCATCGACTTCCGTTGTCAAGATGCCGGACGAGAACCCGATTACTTTTGAGGAGTTGTCCGATGAGCACAAGCAGAGGTATAATGAGATAAAAGCTGCTTTTGAAGCCGATCTCATCAGCTCATTTGAAAGAACTCGTCACCACGGCAACAGATGGAAGGGATTTTCATTTGAAGGGGCACTCGACAAGGTGGATCTGTCCACTCCTATGGAAGAACGTATGCGAGCTCTTCGCCAGGAAGTCAACTACATGCGTTGCGGTGCGCGTGGTGCAAGAAATTATGAAACACCAGTACTCTCCAACAGGACCTGTTTTAGGGTGTCACAGAGGAGAGTTGCCTTCTCAATCCAGACCGCCAGTGCCTTACGCATTTGCCGCCCCAGAGCAACAGAATTCTCCAGCATATGTCATATATAAGGTGGGAGGTGATCCTGCTGATCACCAATTCTTCAGTGAACCACCCAAGGAGGTACCACATGGATATGTTTGTGCGTACATACCAGATGGTGGTAACCCGCGGCAACCCATGCAGAGAGCAACTGGTGGAACATTTGCAGTCGATGCCGACAAACAGGCATGGCTGGCTACCTACGCAACAGGGCCAAGTCATGAAGGTACGCACTCGGCCCCAGGAGTTCATACGGTGGATCAAATTAGTGCTATTTTGAGAGATCAATTTGGCATTCTCCCAAGAAGGCGAGCGATCGGCTACACCAAGCCGTATCCAAGCGACTACGACCTAATTCCTCTGCCGCCCAAGTATCGGCTACTGAGTTCACCAAGTTCAGTGGAGCAGAAGGGTCCAGCTCCATAGAACATGTAAGCCGATATCTAGCGCAGCTGGGGATGATTTCGGTGTCGGATCCATTGCGAGTAAGGTTCTTCTCGCAGTCTCTTACAGGGCTGGCTTTTGGATGGTACACATCATTGGGCCCTGACTCTATCCGCACCTGGAAGCAGCTAGAAGAACAATTCCATATACAATATCATTCAGAAGCTGCAGAAGCTGGGATTGCTAATTTGGCATAGATCCGCCAGAAGCGAGGAGAAACAGTGGCGGAGTATATCTAGCATTTCAGGGAAGTCAAGAATCGATGCTACTTGATTCGAATTTCAGAGAAGGAAGCAGTTGAATTGGCAACTTTGGGATTGGTAAAGCCGATCAAGGATCTGGTTTTCCAGCTGGAGTTCAACTCTTTGGCTCATTTGGTGCAGAAAATGACAATATATGAGCAACGTCACCCAGAATTGTACCAAGACAAGTTCAAACATCAAGTAGTAATGGTTGACGCTGAAGATTCTAAAGACTCTGAGGATGACCCAGAGATTGCAGTTGTGGAGTGGGCTCGGGGGGCAAAGCCTGTGCCCTGCAAGTGGGTGAAACAACAGGGCCCCCTAAAAGGTTTTGATTTTGATGTGAGTAAATTCGAGCAGATATTCGACTTACTCTTGAAAGAAAAGCAGCTGGAGTTCCCTGAAGGTTTCAAGATCCCAACAGCTCAAGAGCTCCAGGGGAGATCATACTGCAAGTGGCACAACTCCTTCACTCACGGTACCGATGACTGCAAGGAACTCCAGCGACAGATACAATCGGCCATTGAGCAAGGCTGATTAATCCTGGGGCAGTACTCCATGAAGGTCGATACTCAACCATTCCCGAATGTAAACATGGTAGAAGGGTACGACTGGTCAACACGTCGTTAGCTGGATTTCACGCTCGGCATCAACATGGCATGACATGCATCACGTCAGCATACAAGGACGCAAGAGGCCGATTCCCGCGATCGGCCCCAAAAAGAAGAAAGAGATTATATCACCGAAGAACAGGTCAGGCATGTCAGGAATCAACGACCGGTTTCCTCTCATCTTCTAAGAAAATACTAGTATCAGTATCAACAACGTCTCCAATGTGAGACTGAGGAGGAAGAATACGAGCGACGCACTGGGAAATGCTTCAGGAAGCAAGAGGATACACGAGATCATTGGCATTGCCCGTTCTTCAAATATTGCTGGGATTCTGGTATGAAAAGACTACCAACCCTTGAGGATTGCCTAGAATGCAATTCTCAGAAGCAAGATACGAGAAGTGTCTCGGTTTTTCAGCATTTGGGACCAGGGCAACCCTGACATGAACAAGACAAGTCAATACATACAGCGGGAGATTCAGAAGATGAGGAGGACAAGTATCACCGACCACGCTGGTGTCCTGATGGGCTCAACCGGTCCCAGAAGCGGAGGGTACAGTGGCTACGCAGCCTGGAGGAAGCCGAAGCCCAATACTTAGAAACATTAAGGAAGGCACGGCCAGATTTGGCGAAGAAAGTTCACCGCCCCCAAAAAGCAGAGGCTAGTTCTTCCAAGAAGGTATGGCGACCCAAGAAGTCGAAGGCCGATGTGAAGACATCAGCTGATGCACACATGGTGTTCGTTCTCCCTGCAGAGTTTCATGCACCAAGACATGAGGAGGTGCCAGTGGCTCAGCTTGACTTGGGGCCACGACCAGTCATTTTCGAGAAGCCCTGAGAAAAGAATTACTGGCACCTGAAGGCGTTATATCTCAAGGGGTACATAAACGGCCAGCCTGTCAGCAGGATGCTAGTCGATACAGGAGCAGCGGTTAATATAATGCCGCATTCAGTGCTGCGCAAGTTGGGCATTCTGTTGGGGACTTGATCAAAACCAGGAGCCAATCTCAGGGATCAGCTTGGAAGGTTGCGACCGCGTGGAGGCTACAAAAAAGGGGTGAGGCTGGTCTTATCCACTGGCCTTACAGAGTAGATGGGAAAGTAACAGGAGAGGCCAATTCCCGTGATCGGCCCCCAAAAAATAGAATCGAGTTGTTTTTGTCATCCATGTTACATTGTTATAATGATCGCAAAGAGGCCTGCTCGAGCAGCCGGCCATGTGATTGTAAATAGTACATATTAATGCAAAGAATAAGTCGGCCAATCACTGCGATCGGCCAAATCCTTCTGCTTTATACTCTTTGTCTATTTGCAGTATCGACTTGATGGATGAAGGGAAGCTAGGATACGGGTTTACATCTACTGACGAGCTGGAAGAAGTCGATATTGGTCCTGCGGATAAGCCACGGCCAACATTTATCAGCAAAAAGTTAAACCCAGAGTTACGAGAGGTGATGATAACACTACTAAGAGAATATATAGACTGTTTTGCCTGGGATTACACGGAGATGCCTGGGTTGGATAGAAGTATTGTTGAGCATCAACTCCCTCTTAAGCCAGGATTTCAGCCGTTCCAGCAACGAGCACGGCAAATGAAGGCCGAAGTCCTAGAAGAAGTCAAGAAAGAAGTCGAAAAGATGATAGCAGCAGGCTTCATCAGGCCATGCAGGTATGCTGAATGGATTTCTAGTATTGTGACTGTACAGAAGAAGGATGGCCGATGGAGAGTCTGTGTAGACTTCAGAGATCTTAACAGAGCAACACCAAAGGATGAGTATCCGATGCCAGTTGCGGAAACTTTGATTAATGCGGCTGCTGGTCACAAGATGTTAAGTTTTATGGATGGCAACGCTGGTAGCAACCAGATTTTCGTGGCTCCAGAAGATATTTATAATACTGCATTCAGAGTACCAAGTGCAGTAGGATTATTTGAGTACGTGGTCATGACTTTTGGGCTCAAAAATGCAGGTGCTACATATCAACGGGCCATAAACTATATGTTTCATGATTTGATCGGCAAGCTGATAGAAATCTATATTGATGATGTAGTGGTAAAATCTGCATCGGCTGTGGGACATTTAGGAGATCTACGATGAGTTCTGGAACGAACTAGGAAGTTCGGGCTTAGAATGAATCCTAAGAAGTGTGCCTTTGGTGTATCGGCCGGTCAGTTCCTGGGTTTTCTGGTTCATGAACGGGGAATTGAGATCGGCTTAAAAAGTCAAGAAGCTGTAAAAACAATGGTGCCGCCTACTACGAAGAAGGAACTTCAACAACTCATTGGGAAGATAAATTTTGTTAGGAGGTTCATTTCCAATCTGTCAGGAAGAATGGAGCCATTCATGGAGTTGGTGAAAATAAAAGCCAATGACGAGTTCCGCTGGGGGGCAGAGCAACAACAGGCGTTCGAAGAAATCAAAGAATATTTATCCAAGCCGCCCGTGTTAGTCCCACCCCAGCAGGGTAAGCCATTTTATGTTTATCTTTCAGTGGGTGATACTTCCATTGCTTCGGTCATTGTACAAGTGCAGGATGGCAAGGAGAGAGTTGTTTTTTATCTCAGCAGGAGAATGCTAGATGCAGAGACAAGGTACCCTGAAATTGAGAAACTATGCCTTTGTCTATTCTTTACCTGTACGAAGCTCCGCCACATCCTGCTTTCTGCCGAGACAATTGTCATCTGCAAATTGGATGTTATCAAGCATATGCTGTCGGCCCCGGTGTTGAAAGGCCGACTCGGTAAATGGATGTTTGCTCTATCAGAATTTGATATCCGGTACCAGCCTGCGAAAGCAGTCAAAGGGCAAGCGCTGGCTGATCTCGTTGCGGAAAGGACCAGCTCAGGCATAGCAGTGCTTTCCATCCGTGCATGGGCAATGTTTTTTGATGGGTCGGTCTGTGGTGATGGTTCCGGCATAGGTATCTTGCTTGTCTCGCCTCGGGGGGCAACATATTCCTTTTCGATCAGATTGCCAACACCTTGCACCAATAATCTAGCCGAGTATAAAGCGGTGCACAGAGGTATGGAGTTACTTCTCGAAGCTGGAGCAGAAGCAGTAGAAGTTTTTGGGGATTCCAAACTGGTCATCTCTCAGCTCACGGAGACATACCGATGTGAGAGCGAGTTGTTATTTCCATTGTGGAGACAATGCCAGGAGCTAATGGCCCAATTCAGATATATAAACTTCTATTGGATACCAAGGGTGCAAAATTCTGAGGCCAATGATCTTGCCCAGATGGCTTCCGGTTACAAAGACACGGCTAATAGAGCTGATTTTTCAATAAACCTGCTGGATCAGGGGGATTGGAGAGCCGATATCTTCAATTACTTGAAGGATCCGGCTCGGGGGGCATCTAAGAAGATATGTTACAGAGCCATGAAGCATGTCCTTATAGGGGACGACTTGTTCTACAGGACTTTGGAAGGGCTACTACTTAAGTGCTTGGGGCCGATTGATTCCAATCGGTTTTTACATGAAGTCCATGAAGGGACGTGTGGTACTCATCAATCAGCTCACAAGATGAAATGGTTGATCAGACGTTCATGATATTATTGGCCCGATATGCTGAAAGATTGCTTCAAGTATTATAAAGGATGCCAGGCCTGCCAGAGGTTTGGAAAAATACAGATAGTACCAGCATCAGCAATGAATCCTATCATCAAACCTTGGCCGTTCAGAAGCTGGGGCATGGACATGATCGGTAAGATTAATCCTCCATCAAGTAAAGGCCATCAGTTTATTTTGGCCATCACAGATTATTTTACCAAGTGGGTAGAGGCTGTTCCTATGAAGTCAGTAACGTCGAGGGACGTCATCAATTTCGTCAGAGAACATGTTATTTATAGGTTTGAGATTCCTCAGACCATTACAACAGATGGAGGGTCGGTGTTTATATCTGATGAATTCAAAAAGTTCACTGCCGACATGGGGATTAAATTGATCAGGTCATCTCCATACTATGCTCAGGCAAACGGACAAGCCGAAGCGTCCAATCAAAGCTTGATCAAGCTGATCAAAACGAAGATTGATGAATACCCACGGCGTTGGCAAGAAGTATTATCAGAAGTGTTATGGGCTTATCATGTTTCATGTCACGGGGCAACAAGAACCTCACCATATCATTTAGTATATGGGCAGGAGGCCGTATTGCCATGGGAAATTACGGCCGGTTCAAGACGGATAGAGTTTCAGAATGAGTTGACTACTGAAGAATATGCAGCACTGATGAGCGACAATGTGGAAGACATTACAGAACTCAGGCTTTGGTCGCTGGAAAAGATCAAGGAAAATAAGGCCAAGGTAGCCCGCGCGTACAACAAGAAGGTTAAACCGAAGGAGTTCTAGGTTGGGGATTTAGTGTGGGAAGCGGTGTTATCATTGGGAACTAAGGATGGGATATATGGTAAATGGTCTCCGAATTGGCACGGGCATTATAGAGTTGATCAAGCTCTGCCAGGGAATGCATACATGCTCAAAGAATTGAATGGGGTTAAATTTCCAATGGCTGTCAATGGTCAGCATCTCAAGAAATATTTCCCGAGCATGTGGGAAGATGAGTAATGAAGCTGATGTAAGGCATCAGGCTATGGACTAGTACAATCAGGGTGTTTGCGAGGAAAGCTGATTTGACACATTGGGCTGCAAGATATAATCGAGTACTTTGCAGTACATCAAGTTCATCTGATCGGGTACCTCATGGTACATTAGGCTGCATGACAGCATCTATCGGGTACTTTGGAAGCCCGTGCAATGCATCAGGCTGTAAGGTGGAATGAGATGAGCAAGCCAGATCTGTAAAGAAAAAGCAGCGCCGGTCCGTGCACAGAACTAAAGGTTGAATAGCCGATGTTAAACCATCAACTTCAGGAGCTATAATCGGGCCTTGCAAATCCTGGGTTTCGATAAAAGCAGAGAGGATGGTTGCAGGTGTCTCTTGATCTTACAAGAACAGGTTCGACTTCTGTGCGAGGTTTCCTGGGTACTCATATTTCTCCAACAAGCAAAGAAGTTGACTGCGGAGTACTCTTGTTATTAACGAGATCATTTGAAGGGTACTCGAGTTTTTGGGATTTTTAATCCAGAATAAAGAAAGTTTGAGATTGCATCGGGCAATTCAAGGAAAGAGGCTGATGTGATGCCATCGGACTTTAGAAGATTAAATTCTTTAATATTGGCTCGCTGAAGCAAAGGGGTTCATTTACAAGAAATTATTACAAAAAAGCCGATCTACCGGCTATGCGCACAACGGCGGAAGACCCTATGAACTACCACCAGTAAGTCCCTAAGGTCTTACGGCGTTTGTACGGGGGGGCGCGCTGGCGTCATCGTCGCTGCTGCCATCGTTGCCGCCGGTGTTGTTGTTGCTGTCGCCACCGTCATCGCTGGTGTCATTGCTGGTATCCCCGTCGTCTTCCGAAGTCGACGATCCACCACGCAGGAACCCTTCTGCTGCCGAGTCATCATCGGTAGAAGTGTCCTTGACATCTTCTTCTGAGAAAGAGAAGGAATCTTCATCGTCGCCTTCATCCAGGTCCCCATAAAGGAGAATCTGGAGGTCTTCATCATCGGTCAGGGGCTTATCGTCCTCTGACCAAGTGCCGTAGTCCCACTCCCCTGCATCCCAATGCAAAGGGGCGAGAGCTTCATACGAAGCTATTGGATCGAACTCCGGCGTCACCTCTCTGGAGGTGTTGGAGTCAGGAGAAGTGATGGAGATTATGGAAGAAGACGAAGAGGAATTGGAGGAAACAGAGGAAAAGGAAGCCATTGTCAGGGGATGCAGAGTGTGCTAATACGACTAATGCACGGGGGGAAGAAGATGGATAGAAATAAATCCGCCGATAATAGTTTGTAAAGGCAGAGATGGAAGGCGAAGCAGCGTTATCACGATTCCCGAGGGAGAAGTTGAAAGGACGCATCCGATGGTATTGGAAGGCAGCACGCGTGTGCAGGCCTTGGAAGTCGAAGGGCCGCATCTAATGGCATGGGAGCGGTATGAGTGTGCACAAGTCTGAGAAGTCGAGAGGGCAATGGTTTCGGAATTATCATTGCCAAAACCAGGGGGGCATGTGTTATCACCATAATTTGACTGGGCCAAGGGATGGGCCGAGAGCAACGTGGGCTGAAGGAAATCATCGTAATGGTCTGCGAATCGGCTTCTGTGCGAACGTGTCAAGGGCCAGGATGGTCGTGTATGTAAGGATAGTTTAAATATAGTAAGTTAGAGATTGTATTGTAATCAGCTAGGGTTAGTTAGAAGAGATCAAGTCTTCGGACTATAAATATGTATCGTGAGACTCAAAGAAGAGGCAATCAATCAATCATTCACAACAAACTCTCGGCGCATCGCCACCCCTTCCCCAAGGGCTTCTCCAGGTAATCGTCATGCTGCTCCGATCATGTTCCGCATGGTCGGAGCAGCGTTGCTATTATCTGTTTATCTTTGTGTTTCTCGTACTGAAGCATTTTTTATGGCGAGTAACACTAGTTATCTCAAACGATTATGATGCTGCATTGGTTTTGAATAGTAGATCTATATTTCGCTTGCTGTTCGTAATCGTTTAGCTGCTCTTGTACGTGATTTCAGGTGCAAGGGCAGCGCCTTGCTTAGTAGATTTAATCTGTTATGGTAGTTCTTTGTATCACAAGGAATTGGTTTAACATCCGCATGATTAGGCCCTTCAAACGGGTTGAATGTTCCGGCTGCATGTTTGGTGCCTTATGGTAACCTGACGAGGGATTGTTCTGGGAATCGACTTGTTAAGTTGGTTTTTAGACCTCTCTTCGGGTTAGCGTATTGTTATCTTTCATGTTCGTTAGGCTTAACCACGCGTAGGATGTTCCGGTCATATGGTGAAAGCTTTTACTGTCGCAGAATAGATCAGCTTGGCAGTTATAGAGCATATTTTTTTATCTTTTCTGTCGGATTTGTGCACAACAATCATATGTTTAGTACATCCGATTTGTTAAATGTGGCAATCGGCTTCTTTTAGCCAATTCTGGAAGGTACCTGAAGGACTCATCTAATACAATGATTCTGTCGGCTTCTTTAGCTGATCTCGGGGTCGTTGTAAGAGCCGATCACAGCTTGGACTAATGTTTAATATGACTGTGCATGCAGGAAGATAGCTGACGAACAATTTCTACACCTTCCTGATCAGGTATAGGTCAGGTGGCACGCCTAGCACTTCACCAAGCCAGGGCGTGTGCCGGACTTCTGGACTGTTGACCGAGGGACCGGGGCCCACCAGCAGTCCCGAAAGCCTCCCGGCTCCTCGTGTTGCCTGTCGCTGCTCGTCGGTAAATTTTGACCGACAACAGGTGTACCTGTCACCACGGTAAGCTGGTCCTTCTCCCGATCGGGCTTGAAAAGACCAAGCTTTTGCAGCTCGACAATTTGTTGAAGCATGTTGTAAGTCTCCGTGGTTGTTGGATTTCTGAAGGTAACCCCCTTGGGTGTTACGACAAGTTGTCGAGCTAGGGCCCAGTTCCTGCTACGGTCATCCAAGCCCTCCAATGCGTCTGGTAAACTAGCAAGCTTACGTTCTTCTTCTTCTTTCCTCCATTTAAGGATCTTTGGTGCGTATCCACCAGATCCTAGGTGATATGTATTCTTACCGTTTTCCAAAGCCTTCTCTACCATTTGCGCACTCAAAGCTTTAGCCTCCGCACTGTTCTTCTGTTCCACAAACTCATTCCAAACATCGTTGGGAATCCTTCCATTATCCACCCTTGCGTCCTTCCCCTTCTGGACATAGCCTATATTTAGAACAAGCCTCCAAGTTCAAAAACATTTTCCTAGGAGGCTCAATGCATATTTTTTGGCCATGTTGGCTTGCCCTTCCGGGAATTGGGAGCTTTCTTGCACCTTAGCCCACAAAACTTCATTCCTTGATTGCGGCACCAACTTCCAATTGTCTATGGTTTTGATGTCATGCAGGGTATCCCGGACAATGGCTCCAAGCGTGTTTCTATATTGAGCAGATATCCCCACAGGTGCGATGGGCACCCCATTTGGACCAAGCTCTTCGATTACATGAGTGCCTTTAGGTATTTGGTTCCAGCTTCGCTGACCGCGTTTCTATTTTGCCTGGCTGCTCACAAAGGCCGTTGTTGTAGAAGGTTGTGGTGCAGAGGCACCTGCTTGCTCCTCATTGGTACACACGAAGGCCGACGTTGCCGTCTGGAGTGCACTGGCAATTGTTGTTGCTCATCCTACAGATAGAACAACCATATAATCTAAGTTCCATGTACCTTATGAGATAACTACAACTAGGGCAACTATATTTTACCTCGGCAACCGGTTCATATTCGGGGTCATCTTCTGCTTGCCTCTCACGCGTTGGTCGGGAACTTATTAGGGCATCCTCGAGTGGTGTGTTGCAGTAGTCATATGGATCTCATCCGCTATCCTCGGATGAGGACGATGACTGGTGGTCGACCACTTGATCTTCTACGTTTTTGTTGTTCGCCATTGCTATTAAGTGCAAACCCAAGAGCATAAAATTTCTATATTTCTAAAATTGATAAAATTTCTAAACTCCAATATTGTTAAAATTTCTATACTCCTATTCTATATTGCTGAAATCTCAAAATTCCTACATTGCAAAATTTAAGATAGAACAACCATAAAATTTCTATATTCCTAAGATTGTCCTAACAAATATTCAAATAACACATCAAAATTTCTACATTGCTAAAATCTAAAAATCTCTATATTGCTATATTCCTAAAATTTGTATTGTAAAATGCAATTTAAAGTTTCATTAACCAATAAAAAAATAAAACTTGCCCGGCGCGGCTGTGTGCGTGGTGAGGCAGAAGGCCGGTAGGCGGTGTGGCAACTCCACGGGATGCGGCGCGGGGAGGCAGCTCTACGGGGTGCGGCACGGGGAAACAGCTCCATGGGGGCGCGGGTCCTCGGCGTGCATGGCGGGGGAGGCAGCGCTGCAGCTCAATGCATGGTGGATGCAGCCGCCATCGACAGAGCAGGTGACCGGTGGGCTCCTCGAGGACATCGGAGTCAAGCATGGCATGGCCGGCCGGGATCTGCAGGCTGGTCGGAGCGGGTGGCGGTGTGTGGGCACAACGAGGGGTGCGGCAGAGCGGGTGGGCACAACGAGGGGTGCGGCAGAGCGGGTGGGCATTGCGAGGGGCGCGGCGGAGCGGGTGGGCATGGCAAGGTGTGTGGCCGGCAGCAACGGGAAATTTCGACAGCTTGGCGACGTTTTTTTGTTGCGTGCCAGGACTTGGAAAAATTTCGGACACGAACCGCCTTTATATAGTAAGTTCAGTGCTGGCGGGCCACATAAGCAACCTCCAGCACAAATGCTCCTCTGCTGACATAGGACGCTAGGAGGCATTTATTCAGGCGGGCCACATAAAGCACTCGCCAGCACAAATGCTCCTCCTCCGACATGGGATGCTAGGAGGTATAGGTATTTATACAGCTGGGCCATATAAAGCACATGCCAGCACAAATGTTCCTCGGAGACGCACGAGGCATCTATGCTAGCCTGCAAGGACAAAGCCTTTTTTTTATTTTTTGGTGATAAGAAGTTTATGAGATAGAAGTTTAACCACAAATATTGTTTGATGACTAGAAATATTTTATAAAAGTAAGACATTATATAAATTTGTTGTATAGAATTATTCGTAAATTTTTGTGTTCATTTATTGTTTTCTAGAGATTAAATTATTTTTCGGTATAATTAGTTTACATCCATATTTGAACTATATGTGTCTTAAGGTCTAGAGAAAAAAATTATAAAATTCATATTTGAGTTACCTAGTTCCAATATAGCTTCTATACGAGAAAGGAAGGAAAATGTGAAAGGTAATCTTAAGATAAATCAAGTTAATCTTTACAAGTCCAATGGAAAAAATAATGTTAAATCCTTTAATTGCTGAAAAAGTCTATAACTTTGCATGGGTTAGTTTAGGTCAATGAACATATAGAAAAATCTTCGGTACATTTTGTAGTAGTTAATGCATACATGTTTACCAAATGGACACATCTCTAAAAAAGTTTCATAAACCTTAAGGAAAACTTTGAGATATGCACTCCATCTCTTGTCTTTTAATTTATATGCACGTGAACCTATTTTTGACTACTATTATATTACATATGTGTCTTCTATTTGGAGTTTCAAATTTTTTTTAACCTTATTTACTATTTTCTAAGGACTAAATGATTTTCTAGCATTTTTTCAGAAAACAATTTCCACTGGCAGGCAACATCAGAAATCCGCCAGCACAAGTACTTAGTGCCTTATCAAATAGAGCAACAATTGAAGAACGACGTAGCGGTGAGGCGGATTGGTTCTGAGTCTGGCAACCCAAGTTCGATCCCCCACGCGGGCACCCCTTTCTTAATAAATGATTTGTGCTCGCGGGCAATGGCATGGGCAACCCGGCCGGCAGCACAAATCATTTATCAAATACCAAAAAAAGTGTGTCGTGGGGGCTCGAACTGGGCTCACCACTATGCTGTGCAAGTAAGTTTGTTTAATCATGAAGCATTATTTTTTTGACAAAAAAAAATGGGAACGATTTGTGCTGGTGAATTTCTTAAGCGCCCGCCAGCACAAATGGTCCCCTGACATAAAAGTCATTCCCGGCTTTGAAATTTCTCTAAGTCCCAGCGGTTTTCATCTACTACGCCAGCAGGCTGGCGGATTTTGCCGCTGTCGCCGCCGCCATGAACGCCGTCTCGCTGGCCCCGCCCTTATTGCGGGTGCTCCTCCTGGTCTTTGCGCCCATTGTGCCGTTGTTCGCACGTGCACTACGCTCGCCTCGCACGCGAGCACGCCGCTCCGCCGCCGCCCACGCCGAGCCGCGGGCATGATCTCTTGCCGCACGCCACCACTCCCATAGTACCACCACATCACCCTCCGCCGCCGGACATCAACCCGCACCGGAGGTGAATGGCGCCGCCTCTTGTTGCCTTCCCTTTTTTATTTAGTGTCTTTCAAAATTCATAGAATGCAATTATTGATATTTATTCATAGGATGCAATTTATTTTGTTACAAAAAATTCTACAAATTATTGTTATTTAGTTTGTTTTCAAAAATGTATAGCTTGTTTTCAAAAATTTCTATACCTGCTAACATTATTGATATTTATGGTAATTACTTATATAGTGCTTACATTTGCAAATCTAGGAAATGCAGAGACAGCATCAGACTCTGATTGTGAACCGTGGAGGCTGTGTTTCCAGTATGCCACCCAGTGCCTGAGTGCATACGCTGCTAGAACCAAACAATTCTGGTCTATGGGTCACAAATCCTACCCAAATCCAAAAGCCAATTCATGATATTCGTTTACGCCAGAACAAGGTATGATAGACAAATAGCATATTGAAGTCCATTGGTTAATATCACACTGAACTAACGGGTACTTGCACACTTTACATGCCATGTCCTGCTGCAGTACGTTGATGATGTCGAATAGCTCAAAGTTGTTGTATTCTGAGTTAGTCGCTCGCATCCTACAGTAGTAAGACATCAAACTTATGCCACACACACGTACTATGTAATTTCGCTCAAAATCGAAGAAGGAGCCATAACGGACCCAAATAGAGGTGAAAGGGTTTTTATCCATGTTCAGTTTGACCCCTTCTGAAAGATATCTAGACCCCTAAGTGGGTTTTAGTGTTTGGATGACAAAACACATATACATTTTATCTCGTTATCTAGCATGTGTGCAGATGCTAAAAGTTGAACAAGCAAAACATATGATGAAGTACAACCCCTCTAAAGAAAATAAAAAAGCAGTGGTTAACATTTACTCGAAGAAGTAGACTTTTGTTTTATTTTTGAGTATAGGAAACCCGTACTATCAAAAGGGACTTTGATCTGCAGGTTTTGACTTAGAACTAGTGCTCAAGAGAACCCATACAAATACTTGTGAGCCACAAAAATCACTTTGAAATGATATTCTTGAGAGTGTCCCCGGTGAGTCCGGGGACTCTGGGTCTGGAATGTCCGGACACAAAGTTCGGAGTATCCGGACATATACCCAGAGTCTTCGGGTAATTGTTCCCCGTCAATAAATTTCTCTGAGTCCAGAGTGGAACTCTAGTGTCCGGAGTATCCAGACATATGCCTGGAGTTTCCAGGCACCTCTTGCTCCAGCGGCTAGTTTTTGGAGTGGGGGTATAAATACCCCCCCTGTACCCTCAATAGTTAGCTCTCTTGCCCATTTTTCATGCTGCACAGTTGAAAAACCTTGAAAGAGCCATCTCACACCCCTCCTTCCATCTTTGAGTGATTTCCATTGGGGATTCAAGTGTGAGTATTGCAAGAGGAGAGATTTGTGCCTTGTGAGCTGCCATTCAAATTCCTTGAGCACTAGGTCCATGTCAAGCCGGTGATTGAAGTTTGTTACTCTTGGAGCTAAGTGCTCCTAGATGGCTAGGCGTGCTTGTGAGTGCTCAGCCACATTGTGAGCTCCACAAGAAGTTTGTACTCGTCATCCTCTCGGAAGATTTCATAGTAAGTGACCTTGGGCTTGGGCGTCGGTCTCACCATTGGGGAGGAGCTTACGGGTTCTTGAGCATTGTCTTTTGAACTCTTCCTCAACGGAGACGTCGCTCCTTTGGGGCTGAACTTCGGGAAGCAAATCCTTGCCTCTCCGTGTCACTTTACTTTGAACTATTGGTTATTTGCTTGTGAGACTAACATTTTAGGGTTTGTGGTCGATCTACTATTATACAAGTTTATAGAGCAAGACAACTGGTGAGAAACACTTCAAAGGTACCACTAGCTCTTCTAAATTTACTCGATCTAAATTACAGCATCATCAGTATCTTTGTTTTTGTGTAGATTGTTTCATACCCGGACTCTCCGGATATTATCTCTGGAAACTCCGGACACAAAGTCCGGAGTATCCGGACATATATCCGGAATATTCGGGCATCTGTGTTACTGATAGTGTTCAAAGTGTTTTAAGTTTCAAATTAGCCTATTCACCCCCTCTAGGCATCTCGAGGTCCTTTCACCTTCCCCTAGGATTTTGTTTCCGCTTGGCAAGCTGTGAGGAGGGCACTAGCAGAATTGGAGCGGTACACGCTTCGTAGGTTTCCAGACTATAGCTACTTCAAGGTGAAAGCACTTGAGGTGAATGAGCCGAACGTGAGGCAGATGCTGAAAACCCTTTCACTGGAACATGAATCATGGAATGTATGTTACCTTAACACTTTGATCTATATTTTATTGATTTTATTTACTTGCCTATTTGACATGTGTTTATATCATTCGGTTGTAGGACATGTTTCACAACGGCTACTTACACATGGGTCCTGGCCTTGGAGAAGTGTTACGTCAGATCCTGGCGCAGTTGGGATGGGCATTCAGGGAGTTAGGCGCGTATCGAGTACAAGATGGTTTTAAGGCCTAAATCATCTTAACTTCAAACGACAACATGCTGAAAATATATGGGGAGGCATTACACCATCACTACAAGGCTACAGATAGTGCATTAATATATGCACTGGATCATGTTGATAGGTTCTTTGGAGTCAACATCAACGACACATATTGGACCCGTTATGCCATCCAATTTGCTACAGTCCCTCCCGATGTTTGAGCTTGAAATGTTGATTTATGCTAGTTTTATGTATTATAAATATTGAAGAACTTATTATGTACTACACTATTTATGTATTATTAATTTGAAGAACTTATTGTTGAAGAACATACATTGTGCTCAACTATTTATGATGCAAGTGACTAGGAGAAAGACAGTACATGGAACAATTAAATGACAAGGTTCCATTAGCATAATCCCTTTGGAGGTAATTAAGTTACAAACGAAAGTAAGTACAAAGCAACACAGGGTGGAATATGGCTTCATCCGTTTATGGTTCTTCCAAGGCAGTCGATGCGATACCAGGGCTTCAATTTTTTGTCCAAGTTGTTCTCTACGACCTTGATCTTCTGTTCGAAATCTTTAAAAAGCTCCAATTCCTCATACCGATTGTATTCCTCAACATCAGTTATGCCATCAACACCTAGAATTCTTTGCTTTCCGGAGATGACAATATGCTTCTTCCGTTTCTTGAGGTCGGTTATGTAGAAAACCTGCACAACACGCTCACCTAGTACCCATGGGTCATCTTTGTAACCCATGTTGCCAAGGTCAACAAGTGTCAACCCGTAGTTGTCGACATCCAACAATTTAATCCACTGGCACTTAAACATAGGGATCCTAAGATTTCCTCCGTAGCTAAGTTCCCATATAGCATCTATATATCCATAGTAACTAACTGCATGACCATTTGCGTCTGCGGCCTCTATCTGAACGCCACTATTTTGGTAGGCGACGTTCTTTTTGTCCTTTGCATTGGTATAGAAGGTGTATACATTTATGTGATATGCTTGCCATGATGTCACCGTGCTTGATGGACCACAAGACAACAACTGTATCATTCACATCTGTGGAATCTTCTTCAGAAAGTTTTTTCTTCTTCATCCAGGCCGAGAATGTACGCTTCTGCTCTTTCACAATCCAATCCTCTGAACGACCATTACTTTGTGCGCGAATCTCATCCGTGTGTTTCTCAAGGAGCGGCCCAACAATCGTGAGCTGTTTCTAGAACACTGGAGTGTTCTTGTTCCACTACAACATAATCCGTGTTGATGAATCTCTTCATGCCACATTTCCCAATCCCAGACAACCTCCCCTCATGTGGAGATTCAGATAGACCAATCGCTCTCTTATCTTTTATGTAATCTATGCAGCAGTCAATATGTTCTTCAGTGTGGTAGCCCTCCATCATGGAACCCTCTGGGTTGGAGCTATTTCTCATGTAACCATTCAGAATAGACATGAACCGCTTGTATGCCCACATTTGGTGAAAGTACACAGGACCAAGTTCGGTGATTTGGTTTACCATGTGAATCATAAGATGCTCCATGATATCAAAAAAGGAAGGAGGGAAGCACATCTCAAGCTAGGCCTAGGTCTCTGAGATGAACAGTTGTAGACGAGACAAATTCTCATGATCAATCACCTATGGCAAATCGTGTTGAAGAAGTAACACATCCGTGTGATAACCATCCTCAGGTACACTAGTTTTATAGCTCTGATCGTAATAGGGAGGAACACCGTCGTCATCACATGGCAATCGTGAGAGTTGTAATTGGTTAGCTGCAAATCCTTCATGGAGACTAGTTTCCTGATGTTGGAAGAGAAACCTATGGGAACTTCCACTCCTCTTAAACACTTGCAAATTGCTTGTTTCTCTTCTGTTGTCAGATTGTAGCTAGCTATGGGAAGATACTTTTTTCCATTTCCACGATCCTGTGGGTGAAGCTCTGGCCTGATACCAAGTTCAACCAAGTCGATGCAGGACTTGAGGGAATCCTTCTTCTTGCTTGATAGATCCAAGAAACCAATGGTGTTCTCAAAAACATTTTTCTCTAGGTGCATACCATCAATAGCATGCTGAACTGCTAGTTCTGGTCAATACTCCAAATACTTGAAAAATATTGAACTTTTTTTGAATGGCGCACCATCAACGATGAATGGAGTATTCTTCTTCTTATTTGGGTGCTTTTTCAATGACTTATTGCCATGCTTTATCTTTACCTTCTGGACCATCTCAAACACTTTCTTGCCATTGAGATATTGTGGAGCACCATCTTTGTGAATCATATTATCGAAATGATCTTTCATCTTACAATACCTGTGAGACTTCAATAAGAAGCGTTAATGATGCATGTACACTATTTTCTTGCTACCAGGTAGGAACAAGAATTCAGTTGAATTGATGCAGACCACACAACCTGTCTTCCCTTTGATCTGACCACTCATGGAAAATAGCGCAGGATAGTCATTGATGGTAACAAAAATAATGGCTCTGAGTGTGAAGTACTCTTGTCGGTACTCATCCCACATACTGAACCCCTCCTCCCATAGCTTCTTCATATCTATCAACAAAGGCTCTAGAAAAATATCTATATCGATGCCAGGTTACTTTGGACCTTGTATAAGAATGGTTAGTAAAAGGTACTTTCGTTTGTGACAAAGCCATGGTGGAAGGTTGTAAATGGTTAGGATCACTAGCCATATGCTGTGGGTGCTGCTTTTCTCACCGAAAGGATTCATCCCATTTGTACTCAATGCAAATTTTATGTTCCTGGCTTCATTGCCAAACTCTTCATGACTTGCATCGAAAGTCTTGCACCCTCGAGCATCGGACAGGTGTCGAAGCTTACCGTCATCTCTATCGGATTAATCGGCATGCCATGTCATAAGTTTAGAATTCTTAGGATTTGAGAACAAACGCTTCAAGCCATCGATCACTGGCAGGTACCACATAACCAACGCGGGAACCTTTCTCTGGTTCTTGTCCACATCGATAAATGTGTATTGTCCAAACAACTGTATCTTGTACTACGACGATTATGAGAAGTATGGGAATTGTCCGAATTGTGGCTCGGGTCGTTAAAAAAGTAATGCAAAATTTCAGTTCGGACAAGGCGGGAGATGCAATCTCGAAGAAGAGGAAGCGAGGCGAAAATAATAAGGGTGTTGCTCCTGAAGAACTAAAAAATCGGCTTGTTGCCGACGCTTCGGCATGTACAGAAGAGGATTTTTCAGCATGAAGTTACGCTTTGGAAGCAAGGACCCTAGGAGGCGTAGAAGATTATTGAAACTACTATCCAACCATCCATACTTAGCCGTAAGCATTAGAAGTTGAATTAAGAAGCGCAAGACCATCCACGTATTCTCACATCCCTTGGATTCATCATATACACGAGTGATCTTCTTGAGCGCATCAAAATTTTCTAACCCCTTCGCACTGCCAATTAACACTTCAGGTTCCACATGGCGCAACAGTTCTTCCATATCATGATCAATCTCACAATTATCAGCCTTCTCATCATTATTACAATGATCCCCACCTACACCACCATCATCCATTATTACCCAATCATCAGTGAAGCTATCGAATCCTTCTATTGGGTCCAAGTTTCCATCATCACCTGTATCAGTTTTTCTTATTATGGAACTACCAGCCCCTCCCTCGCCATGATGGGTCTAAATCTCATAATCGCGCATAAAACCTCGTTGGACTAAATATCTCTTCAGCAGATCAGGAGAATCTCATACTTTCTTATTCTAGCAGTCACGACATGGACAACAGATTTGATTTGTCTTCCTACTAGCACAATACTTCACTGCCGTATCTATAAAGCCCCTAACTTGCTCGATAAAAAAAACTCCACGTTTGTGGTACATCCTGACCTATCCATCTCTAACTTCTTACCTATACAGCAATAAAAAAACAATTTACCTATTTGTATATTCAACAATTTTCATAATTAATGATTTACCAATATAAGTAATCAACATTTTTATAGATATACGCCAATTTATATAATTAAAATTTTCTATAAAATATATTTATATCTTGCAATGCTTCATCAAATTATTTAACTACAACATACAAGATCATTGTTCCTCTCTCTCTCCATCCCTCTCTCATCTACTATGGACGAAAATCCTCTCCATTTCCTAACAAAATTTAGTTAAAAAGCTACAAATTGATGCTAGATAATAAGGTGGGCGCTAGTCACTTCTCCATTAAAGAGAGAATCGGCACTAAATTGAGCTACATTTATATGAAAATAGGGACAACCACCATGGGAGCTCTTATTAAAGAAACCCGATCCTAATTTAATTTTGCTCATGTTCATTGTGAGAAGCTTACAAAATAGCGGTGTGTGGTATAAATTCACCTAATAGAGTCCACTCCTCCAAGAAAATTAAGAAGAAAATATTCCCTCTTGTATTTCTCTTTTTTCCACCTCACCACGAGCTCCTCTCAGGCAAGAATGGAAGGCGGGCTGGAGGAGGAACATGGCGCGAATGGCTATATACTGTAGCATTTATGCTTAAGTCGCCCGTCAGCGGAAATGGATTAGTACTGGCGATTGCTTAAATGGCACGCCAGCACAAATACATCAGTGCTGGCGATCCGTAAGCTGCCGGCCACCTGCCCAATTGTGCTGGCGGTGGCGATGTAAAACCAACCGTCAGCGATGTAAAATGGGAGACTCCAACACAAACCGTTTTTTACTAGTGTCCTTAACTAATCAATACTTCCCCTGTTCTAAATTATTAGCCATTTTGACTTTTTAGATATATAAATTTTGCTATGCACCTAGAAATATCATATATCTAGATGCATATTAAAAATTATATATTTAGAAAAATCAAAACGGCGGAGGGAGTAGGTAACTAGAGATGCGCACATCTTAATATACTAGGAAAGAAGATAAAGTAGGAGATGGAATGGAAATGCTTCCAGTATTGCAATGCTTTTAAACCAAACGTAGATTTAATTTTTGTTCTTAATTCTTCAGAAATTACTAAAAGAAACGACATTTTAGCATCACTATAGAGAGGGATGGGGGCATGCTGTCAAGAAGATTATTCCTGTGGTACGATTATATCAGCTAAAGACAATAATACTGTTATTTAGCTGTAGCAGATCTCATTGATGTACGACACTGCTAGGGAACATATATATCTGAAGGCCCATCTCAGATGGGCTTTCCAGCCCGCGTCATGACCATTTCATAGGCAGCATGTTAACTGAAGCCGTCTTCAGTAAACACAGCCCATCAACAGAAAATGAGTTGTTTGTGATGGGCCGTCATCTCAAAATGAAAATTTCAAATTTAGAAAGGGTACCGTTCAAAAAAATTTAGAAAGGGTATGTTCAAGAACACCACAATAAAAATTGTTGGTATGTTCAAGAACACCACAATAAAAATTGTACTATCATATATTTATCTAAAAGGATGGAAGAAAGCATAAGGCCCCTACGCATGATTCACTTAAGTTTGGCATATTCTTATGTAATGCAGATTTGGTGTCGACCTAGTGCGAGCATCCCTGTTAGTGAATTTATCGTGTTGCAATCTTTCAAAATTTCATCCAAAAGTATATATAGTACACATAAAGTTAAGTATGTCTGCAACAATTGTATACGATCTTTATTATGTATGTTTTTACCATTTGACTTGTGAGTTGAGAACTCCTGAACCATTTATGTTCACTCAATCTGCCCAGTCGCTGCAGCAGTGCAGCTGCCTAGTGTGGGTTAATCCTTTTGTTAGCTTATTAAGCTGTCATGCCAAGTTGTGTGTGTGTCTATATATATATATATAGAGGAAATATCCATTCTACACGCGCTTGTAGCTACTTCTACGTATGTATCTCATGATGTAGGGCGTATCTGACCCAACGAAAGGTACGTACGAGGTGCACGTGATCATACTAGACCATCTATGTGATATATAAGTACGTGACTATACATGGAGTATATGAACATACTTATTTTTATATACTAATACTAATGTATAATCATGATACTTCAAAGTATCTTAGAATTAGTATATGAACATACTCAAAGTGATAAATGAGTATGCGGACTTGCGCACGGTGGTATACTGATGATGAGAGTAGCTACACGCGAGTGTAGAAAAAACACACACACATACATATATATATATATACGTACATACTTTTTATTAGGTCAGATAAATCCTACATCATGAGATACACAGTGTAGAATGGATTTTTCCCCTCTCTCTATATATATGTGTATATATATATATATATATGTATATATGGTTTGCAGTCATCCCCTCTTTTCTCTATGCTGTAAGGTACGAAGTGGGTTCAGCTTCAGATATTTGCTTTGTGTAAAGCGAGACCTTTAGGCCTTTGGATCTGATTCTTGAATCAATTGACCGTATTTGGATGTTCACCTAAAAAACTATATTTTGGGAATTGGGATTAAAATGTAACCTTAGATCTGGTCTAAAATGCCAGGAATGGGGCTATAAATAGTTGTCATGAAAATTAAGAATTGAAGTTAATAGCAAATATACATAGCAGTAGGATTCAGTCAAGGTTGTTTTTTAAAAAAATACTTAATATTAAAACAACAAATAATTTAAGATATCAAGGACAATGCATTTCCCGCAAGCTGCAAGATATTTTTTTACTTTACATCTATATGGTGGAATATGCTTATGCAATAAATAGATTTAAATCATAAAGGCCTGTTCTATTCAAATTCTTTTTTTTTCTCCCTCCCATCACAAGTAAGTGACCTTTTAGGACTATAAGCTAACAATTTCAAACATCGATTGTAAATTACTTTTTATTTGTTGAATGGTACGAGTAAATTTGCCTCCGAATGTAGCTACATAAATACATACTTTGTTATGTTTTATAAATATGTTTTAGCAAAAAACATTAGTCAAAATTGTACTGTGAATGAGTAATTGGGTATTTTCTAGCTATATCAATAAAGCTAACACATCAGCCAGCTTATTAATTAATATTGATGGATTATCAAGGGACATCATCAAGCTACAGCAAATGCGAGTTCTAACATCTCCGTGGTTTTCCAGTTGTGCAGAATCAGATGCCCTTACACGGCGTGGTGGGCCCCACATGATATGGTAAGAAAATAGAAAGGAGAAATTAAAATAAATAAATAGAAAAAAAATCCTCTATTTCTCCCAATCTCCTCACCCGTGCCCGTCTCCCTCCCCAATCCCTTCTTCCTCCCTCGCCTCTGATCCGCTCCTCCCTCTCACGCCTGCTGCCACTACCGGCTCCTCATCTGTCACCGCCGGAGCCGCAAAGTCTGCGGTGAAGTTTCGGTTCTGGGGGGGTGGGGGCGGGGCGACCACGCTTCGGCTGCCGGTCTTCTCTGCAACCTCTCTGTCCTTATGTGAAATGCTGCTGTTGTCTCACAGGAATCCAAACAAATGCTCTGTGGCCGTCAATTCTGGTGACCAACAGATTGTCTCCAAGCTCTTATGATTTCCTATGCCACAGTCGTCCGCAGAGAAGATGCCGTCAGTCTATCTTTACATCCCTAACATCATTGGTAAGCCTCTGGATGGTTTTCGGTTTACGTATTCGCTTTATTATTTCAAGCTAACCGGATAATTCAGTATGTGTACCCAAGAGTAGCCATTTTGTACTTCCTTCGTTATGGTTCCGGTATCAGTGTTATACGTTTTATCTGTATTGTTGTTTTGAGAGCAATGGTCCCCAACTGTAGCAAGACAAAAGCAACCAGAAATCTAATGGACCACATAGTTTGGCCAACAATGCAATATGTTTATTTGCATGCTGATTTTAGGCTTTTAGCGTGTGGATCATAAGCTGAAAATCAGTAACTTAATAGAGTTCATATTTTGGCTAACAACACATTTTATTAAACAATCTGATTTTAGCATGTGGATGAAAAGTGGAAATCTATTGGATTCAACATTCAAGAATTGTTATCACGCAGGTTATTTCAGGATCATCGTAAATTTCATTGCATTTGCTGTTTGCTATTCAAACAGGACCCTCTTTGCTATCCTGTACTTCTTCAGGTGTGTCATAAACTTCTGCAGACTACTTTGGTTCATTATAGTATGCAGACTGTTTATGTAGGTTCATGTATATGGTTCTAACATCCTTGCAAAAAAAATCAGCTTTGTCCTCGATGGCATTGATGGGTGGTTTGCACGGAAGTTCAATCAAGGTAACAATATATTGATTAAATAGCACATTTTAAGAACTTTAAAAAGTTTATATATGCTGAAGTGAAATATTGGTCAGTATATAAGATATCTGGTATGTTTTGAAATCATCTGATCAGTTTGTCTCATTCCATGAATCAGCATCCACATTTGGAGCTGTGTTGGACATGGTTACAGATAGGTACTCCCCTTGAACAAATCTTTGCGCTCTGGATATGCATGGTAAATACATTCTGCAGCCTGAATTAACTTCACAGCTCTTCACATTGCTCTTTTTCAGGGTTAGCACTGCTTGTTTGTTGGCCCTTCTCTCACAGAGTTACAGGTAATGTAGGCAAAACTGCTTGTATTTCTTTGTTCTAAATCTTGATATCCCGTACAAATTTTAATTGCAAATATTTTTACAGACCTGGCTTGGTTTTCTTGATGCTGCTTGGGTTGGACATTACAAGCCACTGGTTTCAAATGTATAGGTTAGTTTTTGCCACCATTTTCAATTCCTGCTGGCTCCCAGTCTGTTCTTTTCTTGTCAGTAAGTAATCATGTTCTCGATGGTAGTAGATGTAACATAATAAATCTGAATACCCATTGTGTTTTCAATAACAGTATGATGGTTTCATGGTGTATATGTTGTATGCTCGCTACGCATGAGTTTCTTATGTTAAGAATATTTAATTCTATATTATTTGCTATTTAACTAATGATACAACTATGTTCTAGTTCTTTCTTGTCAGGTAAGACTAGCCACAAGGATGTACAGCACACAAGCAATTGGCTTCTGAAATTATATTACGTGTATAGGCCATTCATGGCCTTCTGTTGTGTTTCTTGTGAGGTATGTGATTGCTCATAATTCGCACTATCCTTTGATATTAAATTTTTTGAGAGCACATCCAGCAAACTTTTATACAACTAACAAACAACAGATGTATGTTTCACCCTCTAACCTATTTCTTTAATTTCCCCAATTACAGGTTTTGTATATTATCCTCTTTCTCTTTGCTGATGAGAAATCAACAAGCTTGCTTAGTGTAAGGCATCAGTCCTGTAGCTGCTTTATGTTATAGACGAGTGAGTTGCTTAGTATCTGTGTTTCTGTATTAACATTTTAACAGGTATGCAGAGTTGTAATGAAGCAAAGTCCCCTCATTGTCTTGGTGTTCATTTCAACTCTTGTTGGCTGGGCATTGAAACAAGTTACCAACATCATCCAGGTATTCACACTTGAATTTTCCTGCAGTTTAATTGCTACGCACATTTGCATGTATATAGCTGGAATCATGGAACTAAAAGAGTATATCGAGATAGATCAAAATGGAAAAAATGTTTTTGTTGTAGTATTACGCATACAATTTCTGTAGTCAAGTGGTCCATCACTAGCCTTAGTCGTCAACTGAAATTTTAGGTCAGTCCATGTTGTATAGCCTTTGCATGTTTACATGCTCAGTAAGTGCAAATTCACTGTATAATTCAATAAGAAGCTCGATCGAATTTTTTTTTTCATCTCTGTACTTTCCCGACTGCAGATGAAAACAGCTGCAGACACATGCGTCGAGATTGATCCGAAGCGCAGCAAATGAAGCAGGAAGGCACCAGCTTCATTCAGTTTTGTATTCGACATATCCAAAGGAAACACTTCGTGGGGGCTTGTACACCAAGGTTTACATACAGTGGTTACTTCTTGTGTGCCTGTACATCTTTCTAATGACGCTGATCCATGGGACCAGAAAACAACATGCTTTGGGAAGAACAGCATAAAGAGAACAGGAGATAAATGCAAATCGTTACGCTGTTTGTCAGTATGTCTTCGCGATCGTTGTTGTCCCTAATAGCCTTTTCAGCTTAGCTGAATAATGTTGACAGGTCACGTGTTTCAAAATCCTGCCCTAGTCGGTGCATCAAGTTTTTTAAGAATTATGAAAATTGATGTCCCTAATTGAAATGGTTGCTTTAAAGAAACCACAGTTATTGTCTTTTATTAGGGAAAAATTCAATTTCCACCCTCGAATTAGCATAATAGTTCGATTTTTAACCTTCACAATAAAATCGGTACCGAAGGGCATCCAACTATCGAAACTAGATAAATTGTCCCTTTAGGTGGTTTTCTATTATTTAGAAAATTAAAGTTTGTTAGATCTAAAAAATCAAAACTAATTTATTTTAAAACTAAAAAAATATGAAACTGGTACTAATTTTTTCTAAGAAATTACCAACTTTTGAATCTTATTTATTAAAAAATAATAGGCATAACTACAAGCAAATAAATACTAGGAATAGAAAAAAATAACTGACAAGTAGAGTACCAATAAATATATTGTATTTTTTTAAAAATATTAGCACATGTTTCTAATTTTTTTGATTTAAAATGAATTACTTATAACTTTTTTAGTTTAAATTTGAATATATTTTTAATTTCCACAAAATGAAAAAACCACTCAAGGGGCTAAAATTTATCTGGTTTTACCAATTGGATGGCGCTTCTTATCCAGTTTTGTAGTTGGATGTTGAAAATTAAACTTTTATGATAATTTGAGGGTGTAGATCGAATTTTCCCCCTCTTATTATGCTACTTTCTGTTGAAAAGACACGAGTAAATCAAATTGGTCATCTGAGGTTTCGTCCATGGGCCTTTCTTGACCCAAGTTCTTGACACGTTTGTTTTGCAAAGAACATGCTCGGAATAGCCCATGTAGGAATGGTACTGAATCATGGCCTAATGCTCCTTCGCAATCCAACACTATATATCCACAAGCCATTGAGACACTCCATCACTAATAATCGGATCACCATGTGGATTTGTAGATGGCCTCACCTTCAAGACCCCTCTTGAGCCCAAAGTTTCTCCTAGATCCCCAACTGGTGGCGGCCACGACGACGCCATGCCCTGATCGAGCAGCTCAGTGACAGCACTGTAGCGGCCAACAGAATCGCTGTCAAGTACAAGAAGAAATAAGAATTAACATCATTGAAATCTTACCAGGTTTCTAGTGGATCTGAAAAACATGGTCATCATTCTTGTCAAATATCTAGCAACAGCATACATGCTCCATGGTGTATTTCTATGTCTACGTCTGTTTCTCACCAACCACAGTGACCAACATTCCAAAGCACTACGGTTGTTTCTCACCAACCACAGTGATCAACATTCCAAAGCAGTAGGGACATAGTGTGGCATCATCACTTTCCAAGCAACGCTGCCCTAATAAGAGGTCTCACCTACGCCACAAGACAAAATGCGGATTTATGAAGTCATTATCGATAGATGGCCTGCAAGAAAGCTTACATATATAGCTCAAACTAATGTTTCAACCAAAGGCATATCAAACACATAAGAAGGTGTGATTGTAAAGATGAAAAATTATGATGGAGATGGAAAAGATACGGAGTAATTGATAACTTAAGTCTATCACAAACGGGTAATGATTACAAAGTATATTTTTTCATAGTGATCGAAAATAAAAAAAGTAAGAGAGAGAGAGAGAGAGAGCAAATATAAGTAATTTTGATTATTAGTTGTGAGATCAAATATATCAAATATATAATATTTATCTGATCATTTGTTTCCTTATTATCTTTCATTTTGAGACAAGCTAGAAAACACGTGTTTTTCATGTTGTCAGGCATGAACTCGTGAGCTTGAAGAACCGCCTATATTTTTCTATCTATCCATAGATAATATCTGAACCATTATATTCATTATAATAACATGCCTATAGTTAGTTAGTTAGTTAGTTAGTTAGGAGATACATTTGGTGACCCGCACCATTATAGCATATGTTCGTATGATTAATGGATGACTAAATATATTTTCACTTATCCATAGGGGAATTTTTTTTAGAGTATGTAGATAGTATAGAGTAGAGACATTGATTCCTTGCTCTCACACGCGGCAAGCATTAACGTAACACATTAGGGATGATATTGGCGTTTGAAATGATGTCTTTTATGGTTTGCTCTTTAGGGTAAGGATTTTTGCCTTGCAAGGTGGGAAGGTATGTGACCCTCACCCGTGCCCTTGTGTTATGCACACTGTTAGATCCTGCAGCTGCTTCTTTTAGTGCCAAAACTGACTAATCTTTTCTTCTGAATACAAGGGGTGGTATTACAGATAAATCATGGTATATCCACATATTACATGAAGAAAGCTAGAGAAAAAAATATACCAATGAAGCTTCCAGGTTATTTAGCTATCATCTCTAGTGATCTCTGCCACCAGTCACATTGCCAAAATTACCTCATTTGGCGGAGCACATAGAAAAGTTGCTGACCAGACTACGAAAAGATTTTATAGAACCACAAAGCATGAGGAGTTGAACTTAACCTATGGGTCAAAAGTATAATGAAAAGACATATTTTTTTGTTTATTATTTTTGAGATAGAAAACATGTGTTTTTTCTTGTTTCATTGCGAGAACATGAGTCCTTTAAATAGAAGGGAAGATGCTTGAATTTTTGTTATATTTTAATTGGATCCCATGGCTATAGTTTGTCAGGGATATATTATTTTTTATCATTATAGTTTGGCGCTATAGCTGACAACATTTTTTTTTTCCATAGATTAGTCTGGGAGGTATAGATATAGTTATAGCAAGATCATAGAAAAAAAAGATATGGTTAGATAGACATATAGATAGATATGTATTGGATAGTAAGTCATCTGTAAGATTACATAAAGCTATAAGGCAACCAATATGGCACTATTATACATGTGCTTGTAATAGCTTTGATAGAAACTCTAGTACTTTGGATCCTATGGAGATTTTTTATTATCTTTTATCTAAGTAGATCTAGTAATAAATCTCACCTAGAATCTAGAAATATCTAAGATCTCGATAAAATCAATTACTCATATTAATTAGGTGAGTAATTATAGATTTATTACGTTAAATAAATAAGTGATATTATGTATAGAATTTAACTAAATTAATTCACCAAAAAAATTAAATTGTCCTTAGAATAGGATTAAAGTTTTTCTCAAATTAACCTCCAAATTTATTTCCTTATACCACATTTTTATCTATTTTTGCAAATACCAAAACTGACCCTCCAATAAAACCGTAAGATCCCCTTACTTCCTGTTTGTGTCATCATAAATCCTTGTTGGAGAGTAAGCATTTGCATTAGTAGGTTCGACGATGATGCACTAATGATGGTAATTGATAAGGTGTCCATGGATGAGACAATGTAGTCTAAAAAGATAAAAATTTGGTTTTTTGGCATAAGGTAATTTTTTTCTTTTGATGGAATATGAGAGAAGAAAGGCCCTACTGATATGACTTTTGATATACTAAAAATGGAAAAAGAAACTATACAAAGGACCATGGAGGCTATTACACCTAGGGAAGAGAAAACAAAGAAGAAGAAAAGGAAACAAAGATTACATGAGTTCAAAAACTTTAAAAGAAAAGAAAAGAGATGTATTATTGCAAAAAATTAATCAAAGGCCTACAACTAGGACTTAAGTATATCCTTTTTGTTTTCCTTTAAATTTGACAATAGTCATCTCCATCTGCACCTTAAAGGATTGCTTCCATCTTCCGAAGGTAGATCGATCGTTTTTTTTTCTTTAAAAATGATGCATTATAATAAGTCCAAATAACCTAACGTACCATAATGATCGCCTCCTTAGAGTAGTAGGGTAAAGATTTTCAATAAGAAACAAAATGAAAAAAATTATAGTAAACTCTGGACCCACCGGTCGCAATACAAATCCGGCTAGACATGGAAGAAAGAAAACTTCATGTTTATTTTCTGGAACAGTACCCCAAGGTGGTGGATTAAGGAGTACATGAGATGTGACCTTTTAAACCCCATCCAACATGTTTGATGTCACCACCTCGTGGAGTTCCAAACGTGAGATATCAGAGACTAGATACTTCGTCCTTCCCATGTGATTACATTTTTTTTGGGCCATTTACTCCTCACACAGCAACTAACCACATCTCCACCCATGTTTGCCGACCGTTCTACTGTAATTCACCTATTTCTCCCACAATCAATTTCACGGCACCATAACTAATGACACCAAAAATGAGTCATTTTTAATATATTTTTTCAAGCCTGCCACAATTACCATGGTAATCGCAACATTGTTGGCTAAACCCACCGATCAATGTTGGGTCAGGCACTTTTGTGGCAAAAAGCACATTGGCTAGAGTTGTCATTGTGTTAGTTACTGTTAGCAGTGGCACAAGGAACTTTTGTGTTTAAAAGATTGTGGAATTATCTGAATAGTAGAGTTTTGTGGAAGTTCTAGCTTAATGCCATGTATATATAGTATGATCTACTCTTTTCAGAATATTAACGAAAACATGTGTTTACATGCCTATAAAAATCATGTATTTATGTAATTTTGTAAGTTGTACATTGATCATGTGCATACATACTTGAATTTTCTATTGTAACTAAATAATAACAATTGATGGGGACTGTGTTAATTTCTAGGAATGCTTCATAATCATCCTTTTGGACTTCCATCAGTCAACAAGCACTAGCTCAGATGGAAGCTTTCAACAAACTCAGCAGTAGCAACATATGTGGTAGTTTTCAAGATCTAGCAATAGGTGTATTTGAGTAAGTGGTAAGCCTAGCAGGTGATAGAGGCTGGCTCACATGCTTGACGGTGCTAGTTGGTGACTGGTGGGGACCTTTTATGGTCCACAAAAGTTATATTTTTTATAACTATTTAGCTAATTTTTGAAGCTTTTCATATAGTCGGCAATGAAGGATCTGAAAAGGTTCATCAAATTTTATCCACAACAGTTCATGGAACATCTTTCTAAATGTATATAAGGACCTCTAACAAAGAAAATGGTCACATCTCTAAAATTATTTTAATTGTCACTAATATGAAACTACGGAAAACAGATATATCTAAACTGTGAGTGGTGACCCTTGCATATAGTAGTTTCATGTTGGTAGCTCTGGTGGGTGGGGGTGAAATATATGAAGAGAAGGCAGTGCATGCCCTACAAGACGAAGTGGTTTACCTTGGCAATGATCAAGGTCACACTAGAAGGCATTATGCTCTCCACATCTCATCCACTACACCGAAAGTTTGTGATGAAATGTGTAAGACGCGTGGCGGCAGTGCGCAGGGAGGGGGGGGGGGTCGGGGGGCAGAGATGCTCGAGATTTGTAGCCCACGGATAGAAACATGTCTTGTCTCGCATATAGAAACCCACCCGGCGTGATACAATTTCCTTTTCTCCTCCACCTACTCATTCGACTCTCGTTTTCCCTACAACCCGTCTCGCTTGTATCGCCTAGACAATTCGGCACCAGAGTCCTCCGCCTTCCCTTGACCGTAAGGGGTCCTCCCATCATCTGCCGTTGCAGGATCTAGACTCCCGGTCGCTGCCTTCCAACTTGCCACGGAGGATGATTGCTCCCGCTCCTCACTGGATGAGGAAATCTCGCCGGTACCATCTAGTCCGCCGGAGGAAGAGGTCACAACCGCGAGTTCTAGCACCGGTATAAAACCTAACCTACCTTTTTTGATTGAAATTTTCTTTTTCTTCAAAGTTTTTAGTGGAAAAAGTTTCATCTTCAAACTATTTTTGTTTGATTGGAAACTTTTTTCTACTTGTAACTTTTTATTTGGATTATTGTTTACTTGAAATTTTTTATTTGGATTTTTTCTGGCTTGAAACTAATTCTCTGCTTCACTTGCGGATAACTAAGCACCAAAACTGTCACTATTTCGGATTAGGCTGGAATTCACTCGCCATTCTAATCTGGCTATTTCTTCGATAGGAGTGAATGAAAGGATTTCAGGAACGCAAGTATCTCTATAGGCAGTGTTTAACCAAGATCACAGAGTGATTAACCGCTGCCAAAGTTGCAGATCTAAATTTTTGGTAATATCTAGTGGCTATAAGAAAATTGGTAACAATTTATGAAGCGGATTATCCATGAACTCTATAGAAGGAAAAATATAATATCTGTCTATATATGTATTGGATTGAATGCTACCATAAAGATATACTACATACATTGGGTATGTAGACTAAGGATAGAAGGCATATATATGATATGAAGATTTGCGTGCATTAATTTCTTCTAAACACGATAGATCACGGCGCAGTCTCCTTCCCTCCACAGGCGCCTATAAAATGGCAATGCCAGGATCTTCTTTCTCCACAATCGAGCGGAAGTGCCAATCAAATCAGCACAATGGAGCACGGTCGTGTCGCCGGGAAGCCCAAGGTGGTGTTCGTGCTCGGCGCCACGGCCACCGGCAAGTCTAAGCTCGCCATCGCCCTCGCCGAGCGCTTCAACGGCGACGTGATCAACGCCGACAAGATCCAGGTTCACGACGGGGTCCCGATCATCACCAACAAGGTCACTGAGGAGGAGAAGGCCGGGGTGCCCCACCACCTCCTCAGCGTGGTCCACCCCGACGCCGACTTCACCGCGGAGGAGTTCCGCCGCGAGGCGGCCGGCGCCGTCGCCCGCGTGCTCTCGGCGGGCCGCCTCCCCGTCGTGGCCGGCGGGTCCAACACCTACATCGAGGCGCTGGTGGAAGGCGACGGCGCCGCCTTCCGCCTGGCGCATGACCTCCTGTTCGTCTGGGTGGACGCCGAGCAGGCGCTGCTCGAGTGGTACGCGGCGCTGCGCGTGGACGACATGGTGGCGCGCGGGCTGGTCGACGAGGCCCGCGCGGCGTTCGTCGGCGACGGCACCGACTACTCCCGTGGCGTCCGCCGGGCGATAGGGCTCCCGGAGATGCACGCGTACCTGGTCGCCGAGCGCGAGGGAGCCGCGGGGGCGGCCGAGCTCGCCGCCATGCTGGACCGCGCGGTGCGCGAGATCAAGGAGAACACCTTCCGCCTCGCCCGCACCCAGGCGGAGAAGATCCGCCGCCTGAGCTCGCTCGATGGCTGGGACGTCCGCCGGGTCGACGTCACCCCCGTCTTTGCGCGCAAGGCCGACGTCGGTGCTGGCGATGACGACGACACCTGGAAGAAGCTCGTCTGGGAGCCTTGCCAGGAGATGGTGAGAGCTTTCCTCGAGGAGACGACCCCCCGTCCGGCTGCCGCCGGCGGTGATGCCGGTGTCGTCGTCGCCTCCGCAGCCACAGCCCCTGACGTCGCCATTGCCGCCGGTGCTGGCGATGCCACGGCGAACACTATCATCATCTAAGTTAGCGCCCGAACGTGGCCATAATGCATGCTTTTATACCGATAGGTGCGTGAGTGCATGGGAGCGAGAGTGAGGTACAAGTGTCCATTAGGGATGAGTCCTCAGGAAACAATATCCTTTTCAAATGTTTTACTTTTATCTTTCAAATGTACCAGTCGTCGAGTCGAGTCCAAAGAAATCGATCACAAACATGAAAACGTCAGGTTGGCACTAGGATATATACATGCATGATTAATTTATTTTGAATTTACATTCGTAATAAGATCCTTGCTCTAGAGTCGTTAGTGGGATAGGTTTTTCTTGTAGGAGAGAGATCGGGCTGGTTATATTATGAATACAGCTTGTCGTTTTAGACGTACATGCGACGACGATGGTTTTGAAACCTTGACAGCAAATCTCTTTGAATCGGAGATACGATAAATGATGTGCTGAGATACGATAAATTGATATGAAATTAGCAATCAATGGTCAATTAAAACCGCAATCTGAAGGCTGTGCTGGTGCCAAAAACAAGTAATTAAAATACAGTGAATTGCCTCTGAATTGAAAAGCCAACTCAAAAGGCTGGCATCGTTCAACCTGCACCGTTGCTAGCTAGATTTGAAAAAACAAATCACGCCCAGAACAAAACATTTCGAAGTGTATCTGCCGCATTTCCCATTGTATAGCTTTTTGTAGAGGGATTTCCCCCAGTGTATAGTATTATTCAGGCGTGATGAAAGGAGAATTACTACCAGTTGCAAGTTTTACTGGCCCCAACGTCAGAAAGCCTGAATTTTGCTGTTGAAAGCCAGAAGGTAATGCTTGCATGATCGACAGGTGCACGGGAGACGACGGACATGCAATGCAAGTAGTGTCGCCAGCGCACGGTAACGGTACTCCTCTAGGGATCGAACGTCATCTGGTTCTGAAAGAGAATGCTCGAGTAATTTCTTTCAGATATAGTTTGCGTATCTTTCAGAATTTGTATCCCTCGGGGGTGCTTAAAAATATACGTATATTTATTGTTTTTCAAGTCCACAAAGATCACAGGCACAAAAAACATGAGATTGCACAAAAGAATTGACTGTACGTAGAGATTTTTTTCAGATATAGTTTTTATTTTTGTATTCGGTCACAAATGTTTAATAAGGCTAAGCTTCTGAATGAAACATATAGGCCACCAAAATCTTTTGAAGAGTTCAGATTGATGAAGTGTGAAAATCATATATGATTAAATGATTAAGAAACCCTCCATAATATCCCTCCACTTTTAAAAGGCATATTTTTATTTTGAAAATAAACTTTGTAAGTTTTTACAAATGCCGTCATCTCTGTTCCTTTCTTTGCGATGAGGAGTGAGGATGGAAAACCGAGGTCGGGGAAGGAGATGTCAATGATAAGGCTAAGAAGCCTCTGCTCATACCATCTTCATTCTTCTCCTTCCTGCTTTCTTGGATTTGTCATGGATTGCTGAGACGAGGACTTCTTGCTTCTGTTCTTCTTCGACTTCTTTCGGTGTTGGCAGAACTGAGAGAGTCAATGTGGCTGATAATGTATTGAGTGTAGATTCTTCAGATAAATAAGAGACACAAATGAGAATGGAAATCTTTATAATTGTGCTGGTCTACTTGTACATATATGTTTACAGGACGAGTGGTCATGCTGAAAGGTTGTGAAACCCTTTCGGTGAGCAACAGTGTTGATCACCAAATATGGTTCACGATAGCTATAATGCCATCTATCGTCTCACAAAATTGAAATAAACATAACTTGTATAGGCAAAAACAAAAAAAACTTAACTTGATGGTAATAGATAATAGAACCAATTTAAGTAGTTTGGCATACTTAATAATTTACTCAAAAAATGGGTGGGTTTAAGATGATAGGGGTAAGGTTGCGTGCGTGTATTTATAAGAGTGAATGTGCGTGCGTGTTTGTAAGCGTATGCGTCTATACTGTGTTTCTGTACCCAAATGAAATGCTCATTGTTCTCCCAGAAGAAATGTCCAAACTGTCCAGTTGAAATAAGCCAATATATTAAATCGAGTTGATCGTTAGTTCAAGGTTTTAAGTTTCGTAGTAGTCGAAGGGTTAATTCAAAGTTTCAATCTGTTATTTCAAAACCTGGTCGGCTCACAGCGTTGAAAAGTTGGAGGGTTGAAGATTTACATTTCTATCCAAATAGAATTTTGAAATTTTCCCAGCGTGGAAACAACGAGTTTAACTCTGTCCCCTGGCGCAAATGAAATGCTTGTTTTTTCCCCAACAGAAAAGCCCAACCTGTCCCTTTGAGAGCCAACTAAATCAAGTTGTTGAGTTCCTGGTCTCGAAGGGTTGATTCGAAGTTCCAATTTTTGATACTTCAAAAACTGGTCGGCTACAGTGTTGTAGAGTCGGCAGCGCGATACAAATGGTTAGTTAGAGAAGGCACCTGGACAGCTAGGAGCAAAAGCTAAGGTTAGAGTGAGAGCATCATCAGAGAAAGGCGGCCGTGCGTGCTGCTGAGAAGCTCCGGAGTTGAGCTTCAGAAACAGCTGCTGAATAGCCCTGTGTGTGACTTCAGCTACTGCATATATGCGTCTGTCAGAATTTTCTGCTACAGGTCAGTGGTCTCGACACAAGAGACCTACTTGCACGAAGATCATGGGCTGTTGGACCATTCACCCGTTCAGTTGCTTCATAAGTCCATGTACAAGTTCTACTATATATACCAGAGTTTGGAAGTCAAAACAGTATGTGAAGTCTAAGCCAAGAAAGAACAAGTGCCACCGTCACTAAGGCCCTGTCATGTATGCTTCAAAATATTGCTCCACATAATTGTTGATTAGGGTGATTCTATGGAATGGACGGATGATTATAATCGCATTGTATGTGAGTTATTCGCTGAACAAGTAAGGAGAGGGAATAGGCCAAATACACATTTGAACACTTTAGGTTACACTGAGGTGTCGGGAAGGTTCTACCAAATGACCGGAATCGAGTTATCAAAGACACAAATTAAGAACAAATGGGATAGGTTGAAGAATGATTAGTCGGGTTCTGTGCATGACACCACTGTGTTGTATAATGCAATGAAGTTGGATCGAGATTTCTTCCCACACCCTCCCAAGGGTAGGTAATTTATGGCTGGTTTCTACATTTTTTATTTTGCAATTCTAGTTCTTTATTATCTAAACATATCATATACTTTTTATTTGTAGGTAAGTATTATGTTGTTGATGCCGGATATCCTAATAGACCGGGATACCTAGCACCATACAAGGGTGAGAGGTATCACTTACCCGAATGGCATAGAGGTGTAGAACCAAGGTCTCCTAAGGAAAAGTTCAATCGTATTCATGCACGAGTTCGTAGTGTTATTGAGAGGTCATTTGGAGTCTTGAAAATGAAGTGGCAAATTCTCTATAAAATGCCGATGTATCCATTATGGAAGCAAAAGATGATACCGATAGGACTCATGGTGATCCATAATTTCATCCGTGAGCATAACAGTGGTGATTTAGACTTTGAACGTGTGGAGCGTGATGAAAATTATGAGCCTACAATACCGGAAAGGTATAACAAGTATGTAGTGCCTTCGGATGGATCATCTCCAGTACCCAATGCGCCTACTATGGATGTTTTTCGTGATGCATTAGCAACGGCTATTTCTCAAAGTTGGATGTAGTATGAGTAGTAGATCATTGAGACTTGATATGTAATGGAATTATTTTGGAATATTTGTACTTTATTATCTATTTAATATTATCTATTTATAATGTACTGTTATTTATGAATATTTTAATTCGTACTCACTAATTATTAGCACTTCCTACGAGTATTTTAATTATTTATGGTATTGTATTATTTTTTAATTAAAGTGTTTAAGTGAAAGTATGTCAACGAACTCATCTCATGCAACATTCAAGGGTATAAGGGACTTTTCCATACAAATTCACAATTTTCTGAAGTTGAAGTTGTCCTGCTAGCCAAACACTTTCAGAAACTCTACAACTTCAAAGCAGAGCTGCTCTGCAGTGAAGTTCATGAAGCTGAGCTGTGATTTGTGAAGCAGAGCAGTCCCAAACAGGGCCTAAGTACTGTAATATACTCCAAAAAATGGAAGGAAATAAATATATATATATATATATAATAGCAGGAAAGATATTACACTGAAGCGCCAGCAACACACAAGTGCATGCCGACTGATCGATCATCTTTACACATATCACTACTAGTACAACAAGCACCCCAAAGAAAAAAAAGAAATGAAAAATAAAAAGAAGGGCAAAAACACTGGACGGCCCAATGTAAAAAGGCCCATCGATCACCCAGCAACGGGCGATCGAGGCCCAAGGAGCGACGAAGCACAGTAAAGGGAATATTATTATCATCACGACGACACGTAGGACGACCGACCAAGTAATCAAACTGCTAAGCGCACCCAGCAACTCACCACGCCACGATCTACCGGCGGGCGCAGAGGCGGTCGGCGGCGGCGCCAATGATCATCAGTACTCAGTAGTAGTAGGACGACGAGGAGCCGTCGAGCTGGAAGCCGTCGGCGCAGGCGTCGTCGGCGGCCGGCATCGGCGAGAAGAGCGGGCTGTGCACGTACCCCTCCTCGAAGTAGACCCCATGCGAGGCGGTGGCCGACGCGCCGTACGCGCTGAGCTCCGACGCGTCGCACCACCCGCCCCCGCCGCCGCCGGCGCTGGCATTGCTGGCGCCGATTGCGCCGCCGTACACGGAGGTCAGGTCCATGGCGCCGCCGGCGTCGACGCCGTAATCGTCGGCGGGGAGGTCGTCGGGTATGGCGAGGTCGTCCATCAGCGCGGACATGTCCTCGGCGCTGTAGCCGTAGGAGGAGGCGTAGTCGCCGCCGGCGCCGAGGCCGAACCCAGCGCCGCCGCCGCCGTTCGCGGCCTGGGCGGCCGCCGTCAGGGACGCGGCGGGGTCGGCGTAGAAGGGCTGGAGGAGCTGTCCGGCGTTGTCACCCGAGGTGAGGTCCGGGGAGAGGTAGGGGGTGACGGAGGAGCCCGGCGGGAGGTCCGGGTAGGCGAAGTTGGTGCGCGCGCGGGCGCCGCGGAGGGAGCGCGCGGCGCGGTCGTAGGCCACGGCGGCCTCCTCGGCGGTGTCGAAGGTGCCGAGCCAGTGGCGCTCCTTGGTGGCCGGGTCGCGGATCTCCGCCGCGTACCGGCCCCACGGCCGCCGCCGCACGCCCAGGTACCGCGTCGTGTTGGCGTCCGGCTGCTGCTGCCGGCGCTTGCTGGACGACGACGACGACGACTTCTTGTCCGACGACGAGGAGGAGGAGAAGAAATACGACGAGAAATTCATGGTGCCACAGGCTCAGACGAGCTATAGAGAGAGAGAGAGAGAGAGAGAGTGATGGGTCGTTGACAAGGTGAGGAGAGAGAGAGAGAGAGAGAGAGCAGAGGTGGTTGAGCTGGTTGTTGGATTGGTGCTGCATGGGGCGGTTGCATGGCAGGTGTTTATATAGGCGCCGGAAAGCGATAAAGATGGGTGGCTAGCTAGTTTAGTGGGGAGGAGGTTGCATTTGCCATGGTGGGAAAAGAGGATTAATGAGGAGGTGATCCGTCGTCGTTACATGCCACTGCTATACTATACTAGCTATGCAGCAGGGGTCGCTTTGGGTTTGATTCTGTGTGGGGACGACCAAAGGAAGGTGGTCAACCCAATGATTTGGACCGGTGGATGCAAGGGAGGGTACATGATTGTACATGGTGATTGATCGATTTGGCATCAATAATCGTACTCGATCATCAGTAACTAAAAAAACTCATAAGAAATGTACACGCAAACTACTAAAGGGTGAGCAATCTATTGCACGCCAACGAATTCCTTAACAGTGCTCGCAGCGGCATTCGGTGAACGAGGGCCAAGGTAGAGACACCGAAAACTTCTATAAACGTAGGTCGTTTTGTTTTTCTCTAGATTCAAATACTATAAATCTAGAAAAAACTACGACAACTCATATTTTACAACTTATATTTTTGAACGGAGGCAGTAGTAAAATATTAAACTTAGTTCTAAAATAGTGAAACCATGCAACATGAAACACACTGCCCAATTTCAGTTGGCTGGTAGAAGCAGAAAAAAAGTTCTGGAGCAAGAAAGATTAGCAATCCCGGCGTTCCTTGTGCTCCGATCCACTTGGTGATGAGCCATCACATGGAGCAGCAGCTCTCTGAACGTATCAGGTGTGGCGACGGCGCCACCGGCCGTGGCCCCGGCCGGCCCTTCCCGGTGGGTGCCAACACCAACAATAAATTAAATAATGCCCCACAAGCAAGTCGATTGCATTGGTTTCGCGCGCGAATTCACCCTGCTGGAGGAACTCAACTCTGCCTGCCTTCGGCTCGTCAAAACGACGACGATGCTGCTCCTCGTGGACGCATGCATGCCATGTCGCTGGCCGGCGCATGTGGCCCGGCCGGCCGCTGGTCGACGACGCAGGCGCTGGGCCCCCAGGGGCACCTAGCTAGCTAGCTAGCCCCACCGGCCGGCGTCCGTGGTTGAGCCCAGGCACCGATCGCCCGCCCGCAACCATCGACCACGGACGCGCTGCACCGACCACGGCGACGACCGACCGCAGCAAACCGCAACGTGCGTGCTCGCACGGCATGCACGCTACGCCTGGCCACCACCGGCACGAGCTAGCGCTCGATCGTACGCGCCCGCGCGCGGCCAGTAGTACGCCGGCCGGCCGGGCCATGCAGCGTACGAACGAGAGCTAGCCATGCATCCCCTGGCCGGCCGGCCGCCGGACGAGCGGGCGGCTTCGCTTTTCGCGGCCGGCCGGGTCCAGCGGCGGCGGCGGCCGCCGCAAGCAACCGTCACCATTACTCCGACCCTCCCCCGGCTACAAGCAAGGGTGCATGCAGGGCGGGTGGTCATGTCTGCCGGCCGGGCAAGCGGACAGGATCCGGACACCGATCGTTTTCCGGTACGTCGTCGATCGGGCGCCTTAAATTCCGATCCTCTCCCGACCGGGGGTAGTAGTGGTTGCGTCGGGTCGATCGATCGATCTGCCGGCACATGACAGAGATATGCCTCGCGACGCCATGCCATGTAGGCCTGTCGTCTGTCTCGTGCTGCTGCTGCTGCTGCTGTTGTGTGTGTGATCTCTCGAGATCGACCTCGATCGGTCGATCTTCCTTCAAGGCCGGCAGGCCTGTCAGTGACTGGTGGCACCGATCGATCGATCCGTCTCCGTTCCATCAGCAGAAAATTGGGTCAAGATGAAAGCGGAGATCTCTGTGAGGGGTCCATCCGGATGCAACTGCCAAAACTGTTTCTGATCCCGGCCCTGCCGGTCGACCGATGCAATGCAATGCACCACAACTTGTCACGTCGCCCGTCGCTGTCAGGAGCTTCTTGCTTAATCCCTCTCTAAATAAGATCGATTCTCAAGTTTAAAATATAAAGATTATATATAGGGCCATCAATTTGCAGCTGCTGCTGCCACATAGCTAGCTAGCTGCTAGGTCCATCAGAAGACACCCAACGGTCTCTCCTTGATGCGAATGTGTCCTTTGACCGGCTGCTCGAGCTGAACAACATGGGAGTGCATGGCCGGACCGGCCGGGGCGCACGCCAACGTGGGGCGTCGTTCGTACGACGAGATCCCAACCGACCAAGGCGTGGTCCATGCGCCCCCATATGCTCAGCTCTTCCTTTAGCTACTACCACCACCACACCAACTGGCACTGCATGCATTGCCAGAGTCAAGGGTCAATGTGCCAAAGGGCAGGGGGCTAGCTGCTGCAGGGCCTGAGTCTGGCTGCCCTCACATGCCATGCCATCTTTAGACATGTCTGGATTTAGTTGACTAAACTTTAGCTCCGTCATATCGAATGTTTGGACACCAATTAGAAGTATTAAATATAAATTAATTATAAAACTAATTACATAAATGAAGGCTAATTCACGAGACGAATCTATTAAGCCTAATTAATTCATCATTAGCACATGTTACTGTAGCACAACATTATCAAATCATGGATTAATTAGGCTCAATGGATTCGTATCGTGAATTAGCCTCCATCCATGCAATTATTTTTATAATCAGTACTCCTAATTAATGGCCAAACATCCGATGTGATGGCAACTAAAGTTTAATCGGGATGATCCAAACAGCCCCTTAATTGTTGCTGTTATTTTGGGATGCGGCATCTGTCTCTGCACCGTGTTGGATTATTATTGGAAATGAAGATGTGGAATCATCACGCGGAAATGGTACATGTAGATTATTTTGTCTTCAAATAATTTTATATTTTTACTAAGTTGTATAAATATAATATAATAGCATATAGTTTTTTTTAAACGGGTATAATAGAACTAGTTATCAAAGTTACATCATGGTGACAGTATCAATGCAGACTCTTTTTTTTGTTAGAGGAAATTAATTAAAGAGTGCATTACTGGCGCTCTGGGTACTCAGAAACAATTGATTAAGCAACAGCTTTGCCTCAAGATATCGGCGCAAAATCTAAGCTAGTGCTCTTCGATTGATTCAAGGTGCCTGAGCGTGAAAGGTCCAGGTATGGGTTGATGCATCATGCACGCAGAGCACTTTAGGGCTGCTTATGATTGCACTCTGATGCAGCTGAAGCTTCTAATGATGAGCAAAAGAGATGGTTTAGACGTTTGATGTGAGTTGTGAGATGCAAAAGAAAAAGGATGGAGCACATATATATGCGTGGATGGGGCCAACGGAACAAGTGAGCTCACATGATTAGTTGAGCTAAGATAAATGATTAGCATGTGCCCTCCCCTTTCTTTAGATGCTCTTCTTCCTCTTTCTCCAATGCCATAAAAAACACCCATGATTAAAGTAATCTTTTGATTCATTGTACCTCTATATAAAGGCTTCTCTTAAAATATGGTATATACCAGTGCCGTCTCTCATGCGCCTCTGGTTCCCTTCTTCCTTTCTTATTCTCTTGTTTGTCTAATTGGCAATAAGATCTTTACATATATGGAAGCATCTTGCTTAAAATTAAGGACACTAATTGTATCTTAGGGCATTAGGTATTATGACTTTTGTGGCATTTGGTACCAGGCTCCATTCTGGCATGACACTTGGAAATGCAGACACTTTAGCCCATGTTACTTCTGAACAAATACTATGACCAGAGCTTCCTTCTGATCTAACTTAACGATTTCTTAACTTCTGAGTCATTCCTCAGAGTTAATAGTCAAGGGAACAATCTAAGACCAAAGTCTCCAAAGAATGAGAGCGGGATGCTCTAGCCTGTTAATTTATCGAGTACTTACTGCTTAATCAGTCGAACAGTTCAGTGGTGGTTGTGGCAGTTGGTTTGAATATATGCAGAGTACATCAGATTAGTCATACAGAATCTTTGATGTGCATGCCAATACCGAAACCATGTGACGGAAACCGACACAATACATCCAAGTAGACTACCTGAGTGAAAGAGGCAAAGAATAAAATTGTGTTAGCTAGCTAGTAGATTTTCTGAAAGATGCCACATTTGTTTATCTTGTAAATATAATCAACGGGTACAAAGCAATGAAATTAACCAAGATATCACTGTTGATCTATCCCTTCAGTATCATTATGCATGATCGATGCAGATGTGTGGTAGCATGATAGGATGCTGTACCAGTACAACTTCTGCTTTGTTTATGAACCATCACCATTCTTTCTTCGAATATATTAAAGATTCTACATTTCACCTTCCTTTATGGAGTATATGGGAATAAACAATTCATCACAACTAACTGAAAATTGCATGCCGATATTGATATTTTAACGCAGCTCAATAATCCCAACTAAAACGGAAGCCATTTGTACTTACATTATGATATCTTATTGGCTCTTTTAGATCATCCCATCATGATGCTAATCATGCAGGTTATTAGTTTTCTGGTTTGACAACATAAGGGTATTATCATTGCCACTTCCCGATGCATGTGCCTGCAATCTCAGCCAAACTAATCATGGATCATCAGCACTTCCATGAGCATCCATCACCTTTAAGGTCCCATGGCAACACTTTTAATCTCAGCTCACTCATGGATAGATTAGCAGATGCTTAACTTCTCTCTCCTACATATGCATTGATCGATGTAAGATCAAGGCAAGAGGCTACCAATGGTACCAGTTATGGGCAGCATGTGAGCCAAGACTCTTGGCTGAATTTTCTAATGGTAGCTAAACAATGTACTGGCCAGTGGGCACTACAATGTTCTGAAAATAAACTGTTATTGGCCAGTCTAATCTTGCATGGGAAGGCAATAGAGCAGACTGTGCTTACTCTCTCTCTCTCTGATAATGTGCGTGTGAGTGTGTGATCTTCTAGAAAAACTTCTGACACAAGCAATCTTTGCCCAATCCAATGTGCATGAAAGGTGAAAGGTGTATCTTTGCCAGATCTAAGACTACATATATTATCGTTGCAGCAAGACCCATAGCCAGGATCAGTGGATCTTGAGAATCATTTGGGTTTGAATACTGATCATGTATAGTTTATCTCCATTTGCCGGTCTCACTGAATTACCAAGATGATATTTGAGATGCAATGTTCCTCTGTTGAGTAAACAGAAAACTCGACCAAGCAAACCATTTCAGGTATGGATGCATATATGATACAGCATAGTATTCAGCATTTATTGCTCCTACAGGCACTAAGATAATTATTTTTTAGAGAAGTACTCAGAATTAAATAAAGGGTTCATCTCAAACTTGTAGTTTCAGGTTTACCCAAAAAAAATCTGTATACACCAACTGCAGGTCAAGTCAATCCCCCTCTTACACAGTAGTCACATGACATAAAAGACTATATGTCTGATTCTGCAGAGTATTTTGCAAACGTTGACCATTGACTAGATATCCTGATTTAGTGTAACAAAAGGGTTACATTATTGTTTTACTACCAGCACCAATCGTGGTTAATAAACATCATGCAGGATTTTTAGCAAAAATGTATGGTGGTGACAGTGGTTTTGACATGACCGTGCATTTCATAGAATATTCAGTCTACTTTAGTTGATTTCAGCTGTTACAGTTAGATATTTATCTACCTTCTGTATGGTGTCTAGAGCAAATCAGTTTGATTTACAATTTCATATCATCCATCTCTTAATAATTAACCATAGGAAAAACAACAAGGAGTTAGCAACTACTCCCTCGGTTCCAAAAGGTAGGTCATTTTAGCTTTTCTAAATTTATAATATTTGCTATGGACCTAGATATAACTTATGTCTAGGTGCATAGCAAAATCTATAAATCTAGAAAAATCAAAACGACCTACAATTTGGAACAGAGGGAGTAAATGGGATGCGATGTACCCAAGTCTACAAGTCGACCTAGTAATAGTATCAGGGCAGGTGTATGACTAAATATCTAACTTCGACAGAATCCAAACTACCCTACAAGTAACTCTATCCTTGTGGCTACTTTTTCTCATAAGGTATCCTTATTGTGACTTCGCCGATGCTTCCTCAGACCAAAAAGCAGAAGCATAACAAATAGAATGGAGCATGACTTTCGAACACATTCTCCCAAGAGCAACAAACAAGAAGCCAGGACGAATCCTTTCCAAAAAAAAAAGAAGCTAGGACGAATAAAATCATGTGCTCGAGTGAAAAGATTTGGAGCTGATGCAGCCTGTTCTCAAATCTCAACAAACCTGTTTCTCCGAAGAGCCTTGGTGTCATCACTCTAAAAGGTAGCTGTTCAGACAGTAAAGTCTCATGCATGTATGAACTGCACGTTATTTGGTAAACAAAGCAAGCACTTGGCTGTTGCACAAAATGCAGCACACATGCATGAACTAAGGTTCCATGTACCAGTGAAAAGTTTCACTTGATCACTTCGGACCCCTACACTTCAACAAGCATTGGGGACTGGAAAAGAAGCAGAATGCAATGTATCCCCGAGCATTAGATCCTGAGAGTCAAAGTTTAGTACTGGTTGGTTATGTTGTAATTAAAAAGATGGCATGCAAGTGAAAAAGTAAATATTAATCAAGAGATGGCTAATCATGGTGCGGCTAAGGGTGGTGCAGAACTTTAACTTCTACCACTAAAGGCCTGTTATATATGTCCATATCACCATACCTCTTGCTTAAACTGTGCTAGGATTCTTCCATATTATCTTATCCACCTTTGTATTTGGTGGGGTATTGTATAGTTCCAAGATAGAGATTAGCATAACAAGAACCCACTCTCCTCCCAAAGCATGTAAATATCATTTTCACCTTCCGGTCGTCTCAAGATTTTTTAAATAAAAAATCATCCTTCTTATTCTTTTGGTAAGAAACAAAACTATAAGAAATATAAGCGCTTTGTACCATGTTGTACTCGTACCTACTATTTGAGTTATATGTATGTGCTTTTAATTCATTTTCGATTGAGATTATCTATTGCCTATTTGGAGTTGATTAGGATTTAGGAGTAACTGCATCCCTGAGTTGCCAAATTCTTGGATTCCATAGAGAATAGGCATATCCACTGGCTCTATTAGCTTGAACAAAGAAGTACGCATCCAGCCACTTGTGACCTACTATTCTTAAGCTTGGAACAAAGCAAAGCTATCTACCAGTGGCGGAGCCAAGCCCCGTGCTGCCTGTGCTGCAGCCCGGGTCCTAGGCTTAAAATTCAATGGTACATCAGATTAAAAAAATAGATTACATGTTCCTATGAAGTTAGGCATCACTTAGCTACTCAGCCCGGGTCTTGACTCGTTTCTGGCTCCGCCCCTGCTATCTACTATAGGAGTTCATGACCAAAGTTTAAGTTCAATACTATTGGCCAGTCAGCCATGTGCATGTACCCCATTATGAAAGATATAAAAGCGTGAACTCCTTTTCTTTTCAAGATAGCATGAACTAACTTTGAGGCCAAGTCAATATTGTCTCCCCTGGATAGTTATACTGTCGACATTTTCATGGAAATGAAGAGCCAAATTTCTCTTCTTCATCTTAAAGAAAAAAAAGAACAGCAACAGACAAACTTTAGGTTTAGTGTATACCTTTCCAGAACTTAGGATTATGAAAAGTCTGGAGGCTATGGCAATCTGAAGGTTGCTAGGTTCTAGTATATACCTTTCCAGAACTTAGGCTTATGAAAAGTCTGGAGGCTATGGCAATCTCAAAGCTGAATTCAGAGCATGAGGAAATGATACCAAAGGAAAACTGAACATAGTTTTCAGCTGATCTGACATGCATGTGCGACGGTCATCAGTCTACCACCTTATCTTGATCTGAAGTTCTGGACGATGCCAATGGTTTATGGTGCCATCCAAAAACAATGAGTTGAACTGGTATGTTCGACTTCGCTGTTGCGTCTGCAAGCTGGGCTAGCCCTCTGAAATGTAACATCTAAAGTGCAACTGAAGCGACGGGAGCTGTTTCCGGTTATTACTAGGTGACTAGCTTTTTTCTCAAAAAAAAAGCATAAAACCACCCCCAAGAAGAGTGCACCAGCAATAGACTTTTAAAAAGATGAAGTATGTATATGGATGTTCAGTTTCTTTCATATACTTAGGAGAGGAAAAGTTTCCTTCCTCGTCCTGCATCATGAAGGGCAGCTACAGAAAAGTTTCCTTTCTGTGGCTCCTAGATGGACAGGCCGACCTTCCTCCGGCTCCAGCTGTGGACATTAATGTGGCCGCTGATGACGGCGTCTCCTCTGAGTCTTGTTGAAGCCCCTACTCTGCTGTCCGTTCCCTCGACCGGTGTGGACGTATCTCCAGCCCCCGTGACCACCGCGGGCGTGGCTGTTGAGGTTGCACCCCTGGTGCCCGTGACAAGGTCAGCCCCTATGACAACCGTGGAACTGGAGATTACTCCGAGAATTCTCCCAGATAATCTTGTTGTGTATAGCCGGACGCCCAGGAGAAGGGAGGAGCCGACAACTCCTGCAACTGAGTTCATCGAAAAAATCACAAAGATTGTGGACGCCCTGGTGCCTGTACCAAGCATCCCAAAGAGAAGAGCTAAGACTGCACGCCCCGTGAGCTTGCCACGCCGCAGTCGTCGGATTGCCAACCTGCCGCCTGAAACAGATTTTGCATCAGCTTCCACTGTATGCCGGAAACTTGATCTAGCAGATGAGGAAGGCAAGATTTCTGAAGAAACTCTAATCCGGTATGCAAAATTTTATAATCACCTCCTCGGCCGAGACCATGTCGTTGCTCTGTCAGCCCTCTTTGGCTGGGATGTTCCAGCAGAAGGGCAAGCACATGTGGCTGCTGGCTCGGTCACTGTATTTTGAGAGAATTTTTTTTCTCCTTCTGCCCGTTGTATTCTTGTTCGGGTCTTTTGGTTCTTTGTCAATGGATAGATCGAGTTTTCTGATTTGGAATGTCCGAGGTCTGAATGACAAGGCACGGAGGGATAATCTTCGGAAAGTTGTGGATGATGCCCGACCTGCAGCGGTCAGCCTCCAAGAAACTAAGTTATCACATATATCTGAACGCGACGTCATATCCTTTCTTGGTCGAGATTTTACCAACTTTGTCTATCTGCCAGCCCAACAAACCCAAGGAGTTATTCGATCGCCTGGCGTGATGGATCATCCTTCGTGGTCAATCACCACCGAGTTCATCGCCACTCGGTATCTGTTTTATTTAGTGTAGAAGAGGAAGAATAAGCACACCCTCTATTGATGAATTTGATATACATATATAACCAGTGCAAGGGCTGCAAGCCCGGGCTCTCAGCCCATGATCTAACTGACTAACAGTACATGCACATGCTAAGCTAAATATAAGGAGAACAGGTCAATTCAGTTATTAACACCCCCCTAGTCTGTACTTCATGCCTTGGATGAACACACAGACTAGACGGGAAAGAATTGAACCATTGTGTAGACAAACCTTTTGTCATGATATCGGCAAACTGTTGATCTGTGGGAACGCAAAGTATCCGGAGCTGACCAAGAGCAACCTTTTCGCGAACAAAATGTATATCTAACTCAATGTGCTTGGTTCTTTTGGGATGAACTGGATTGCTTGCCATGTAAACTGCTGAAACATTGTCCCAATATACTATAGTAGCTTTGTCGTTGTGAATGCCGAGCTCAGAAAGCAGCTGTTGTAACCAGACACACTTTGCAACTGCATTTGCCACACCACGATATTCTGCTTCTGCACTTGATCCTGAGACTGTAGGTTGCTGTTTTGATGATCAGGAGACAAGTGAATCACCAAGATAAATACAAAATCCTGAAGTTGATCGTCTTGTGTCAGGGCAACCGGCCGGATCAGCGTCAGAGTAGGCTTGGATGTCAAGTGTTGCTGAATGATGTAGGTGAAGACCGAAGTGGGTAGTGCCACGAACATACCGTAATGTGCGCTTCAGAAGTAGCAGATGGGAGGTTCTCGGATCATGCATATGCAAGCATATCTGCTGGACGGCGTGAGCAAGGTCTGGCCATGTCATAGTCAGGTACTGAAGTCCACCTGCTAAGCTTCTGTACTCCCCGGGATCAGGGGCTGGTGCAGTATCATCAGAAGCAAGCTTTGCAGTGGTGTCGATCGGTGTAGAGGCTGGTTCGCATTGTGACATGTTGGCACGTTCCAGGAGCTTGTATGCATATTTTTCCTAGGAAAGGAAGAAGCCGGCCGGCGATTGTGTTACCTGGACGCTAAGGAAATAGTGAACTGGTCCCAGATCCTTGATGGCAAGCGAGGCACCAAGACGAGCAACAATGCCGTGCAGGAGCGCATCAGATGAGGCCGTCAAGATGATATCATCGATGTAGAGCAGAAGAAAGGCCATCTCGGTCCTGTGGCGTAGAGTGAAGAGCGAAACATCGGAGCGTGTCGGCTGAAATCCAAGAGAGCGAGCAACCTCGGTAAACCAGTGAAACCATGTCCAGGGCGCTTGTTTGAGGCCATACAACGACTTGGATAGCTTGCAGACGTAGTCGACAAAACCAGCAGGTTGTAGCGAGAACACCTGTTCATCAAGGGTGTCGTGCAAGAACGCGTTCTTAACGTTAAGTTGGTGAACCGGCCACGAGCATGATGCGGCGACGGCAAGGACTGTGCGGATGTGAAGCGTCCCCTCATCAGAGGTGACTAAATGTGATACAAATATAAATCCCAGGAGGCTGATAACATATTTATTACATCAAATGGTTCATTACCGTACAAACCGTCGAGTTAGCAGGCCCTGAAGCGCCACTATCAAGAGGGACAACATAAGGACTACAAACCAAACCAAAGTGCCAATGAAATCTAAGATAACATCAGAGTCTTGCGTCATGGTAAGCTTTCTATGGAGACCCTGAACCACAGGCAAGGTTGGGTGCAGGACGGCGACCTACTCGACATCTTCAGCAATGAAGTTCGGATCCTCCTCTGTAAAAACTAGGCAAGAGTGAGTACATACGTACTCAACAAGTCCAACCACACCCGCGGAGGGGAATAATAAAGATTATGCATGGATATATCAAGGTTGAGGCTAGGGTTCATTTGCGATAAAGTGAGGTTTTACACATGCAAGGGTTCATTTAATAAAAGAGTTTTCTCAAGACATTTCTGTAGTATCGAATAATAAGTGGGGTTAATCCTACACAAAGGATCCAAGTTTTAATACTACTGGACTCCTCATCCACAGTAGCTCACTGCACAACTGCCGGGCACTTTCAAAACAACTCACGCCACAAAACCAATCATCCCAAAATGTCTATTGCAGTGACCATGCCGTAACTCGTCCAATACCGTGGACACGGCTATTCGAATAGATTTCACACTCTGCAGAGGTTGTACACTTTACCCACAAGTAGGGTACCGCACTACGAACACCTTAATGTCGTGGCGGATCCTAACAAAGCCATTACCCACCTTAGCTGAATCTAACTAGCGAACGCGGAAGCAACCATAGGGTTAATGACCTATCAACAAGGTCATAACCGGGACATACTCACACATATCGTATTCCTTCTCCATGATCTCCCGTTGCTCACCCGCTCTCCTTTTGGCTAGCAGGACAACTAGTGGGGTTTATTGTAAGCCGTTTCCCACACAACGGTCCGAGTGGTTGTACGATAAGTGGGTTAGGCAAGATGACACCTCAGTTCATCCTTACATTGACAAGATGGACATCTCCCAACCATGCTCAACCACAAAGGTACAAGCACACTAGTGGCATTTCACACAGAAAACACCGTCCATCTCATCTGGTTATATCTTTCTTTGATTTTCCCAAAATCCCGTTTTTATCTTTTAAAACACTCACACCCTTATTTTCGGTAAAACGCTTTGTGGTCATGATTAAAATATAATAAAGGGAATGAAAGGTAATAAGCATCTCTAGCAGTAGTCAACATCTAACAGAGCAAATCCTTTATAGACATTAACCTAGGTCATCAAGGAATAGTCGTAGCAATCAAGGGGTGGCTATCCAACCATGTCTTGCGATAAAACAATGCATTTTATAAAATAGGCCAATAGGTTGCGTTTATAAAACTGGGATAAATATGCATCAAAGGATGGGATTGGACTTGCCGTCCTCAAAGCCTTCCGGAAGCTCCTCCTCGAGGTATGGGTCTTCGGGCTCCTGCTCGCAGTCCTGCTCCTCCTCGGTCACACCGTCGGCTACAACACACAAACAATCACACAATAAAACAAAATTCGCCGATGAGCTAAAAAGGGAAATAGAAAGCTTCAACTAAAACTAGAGGAGGCTATTATATTTGTTGGATGTGGATCTTGGGACTTGGAGAGAGTATTTGATGCGTGGTGGAGTTTGGAATCGATTCAGAACATAATGTCGCATGAAATGGGGGCTGCGGACTGCATAAGGAGGAAAAGTGGAGGGGGTCATGCACAAGTCTGCCTTTCTTCTTTCTCGAGACAGAATAGGAGGGTGAGAGGAATAGTAGGAGGGGGGCGGCCAGGCCATGGGCGCCGGCCCCCTGGCGCATGGCAACACCCGGGGAGGGGAAAAAAGTAGAGAGGAGGCCGAGGGTGTCCGATTCCGGCCCTCACCTCGTGCGGAGACGGTCTACGGAGGGCTGTCCACGGTGATGGGTGGTGGGCGGCAATGGTGAGCAGCGGCGGCGAGCTGGCAGCGTGAGGTAGAGAGGGAGAGGTGTTTGGGCGGTGTGTGCGGAGTGAGGGGCGGCTTGGGGTCTGATTTATAGGCCGAGAGGAAGAGGGAGGGGGATGGCCGGCGTGGGGGGGGTCACGGGCAGTACAGGAGCCTCGCCATTAATGGCGGCCAGGATGCTCGGGGACAAAGCGCGAGCTACGAGGGTGAGGGGATGGGACGGGACAGGCCGGCGCAGCAGCGGGCCGCACGCTGGCTTGGCGTGTACGGGCAGCAGCGGGTCATGCCCTGGTCCGCGCGTGCACGCAAGGAGCGGGCTGCAGCTCGAGCAGGCAGCAGGCAGCACAGGGGAGAAAAGAAAGAGGAAGCCAGCGCAAAAAAAAGGAGTCTGGGAAAAAAGTTTTAAGAGAGAAATAAAATGGATGTAAACAAAATACGAGAAAAGAAAAGATAGGACACGCGCGCGGCGCCGACGATGGCGGCTGGGCAGGCGCACGCGGCCGACCGCAACACGATGGTGATATAACGGGACAGCGGGGCTAGTGGAAAAGGAAAAGGGATGGGCGGCTTTGCGGAAAAAGAGGAAGAGACTGCACGATGTCGGAACGGCGGGAAAATCGGGAGGTGGGCTTCGGGAGCTCAAGCGGTGGAAAAGGTTTAAAAGATTTTTAAGCGAGGGATTGGTAAAGTAATTTAAATAAGATAAAAATGCGGGCGTTACAGGATGGGTGCAGGTTTGATGACCAGGCTAAATGTCTCAGTAAGTCGATGCCCGGTCGTTGGGTGAAGCCGCGGACCACCCATCTTGCCTTGTACCGCTCCAAGGTGCCATCAGCGCGTGTCTTGTGCTGGAACACCCATTTGCCGGTGATGATGTTGCGTTTCAGCGGTCGAGGAACGAGCATACCAGGTTGCTGTTCCTGCACAAAAGTGAACTCATTTTCCATGAAGACGACATGTCTAGAGGTGATGACACGGCGACATGACAGGTCGTAGCATCGGTATCCTTTGTGATCAGGAGGATAACCAAGGAAGACACAATGTGTGGAACGTGGAGCAAGCTTGTGAGGGGCTGTAGCCATCATGTTTGGATAGCAGAGGCATCCAAAAATGCAGAGATGATGGAACCCGCTGGGGTTTGCTCCCGATCTTTCGATGAAAGTGGGGGATAACTCGATTTAAGGAGGATCGACGTTGTGCTGCCCGACTACAACACCACAAGGGCTGCGCTGCGCCTTAGCGACAGTTACACCGCCTCCAATTTGTGTTGTTCTTGCTGTGCCAAGAACATCCTTGAACCTGCAAGCAAATCGAAGAACAAGCAAGAACAAGTGGACAAGCAAACAGCACACAGACCTTGCCCAAAGGATAAATCTGATACACACGAAGTTGGGGTTCTGAATCGAGCAAATCGGGTGGTCTAATCGACACACGCGTTTACAAGGAAGTAGCAACAGCTAACTTACAACCAAACAAAATCCAAGTGTCAAATGGTGGCTGCTGGTGGTTTATATAGGTGGGGGGGCAGCCAAGAGGCGTGGGGGGTGTAAACCCTAACTTAGAATGGGCCCCTAGTGGGCTGAACTAGATACAAGGGCCTCAGCCCAAGACTGGAAGACTGAACGTCATTTTGGCGATTCTGCTTAACTCCTTTGGAATTTCGTCTTGAGGTTGGATCCATCTGAAAGTAGACTTCAGCAACTTTCCAACAAGTACTCATGTGCTTCAAACAATATTCGGAGCTAAGAGTTATGGCCTTCCGAAGTTGCCCCTTCCTGGAGGTCCGAACTGGTATGGTCCGATCTGATCATCCACACTCGCTTTCTTGTCGTGTTTGCTCTCCCTCCAATCTGGTTCATGTCCCATGTTCCTAAGAATAAGAAAAGCATCACAAGAATTTAGTAGTACCCCATTCATGGATGATGGTTTGTGGAAAGCAAGGAACGAGTTTACCTGATAATTTAGCTCTCGTGCACGAGCTCTTGTCATTGGTCCTTGCTGCGTAGTAGGCATGGGTGTATCGTTGGGAGGGATGTCCTCATCATCCTCCTCTTCTTGCATTTGAGTCGTCCTCGACTCAAGTTCATCTTCCTCACCCAAATATGGTTTCAAATCTGCAATGTTAAATGTGGGGCTAACCCCAAAATCTGCAGGCAACTCAAGATCATTTATCTTAGCTACAACTTTAAAAGGGCCATCAGCTCTCGGAAGCAACTTTGACTTCCTCAAATCAGGAAACCGATCCTTTCTCAAGTGCAGCCAAACCAAATCACCTGGTTCAAAAGTGACATGCTTCTTTCCTCTGCTACCAGCAAGTTTATATTTAGCATTCATGGTTTCTATGTTCTCCTTTGTGGTCTCATGCATTTTCAACATCAACTCAGCATGTTGTTTAGCATCAAAATTCAATCTCTCAGAAGTTGGTAGAGGCAGCAAATCAATAGGGGCTCGAGGCACAAAACCATAAACAATCTCAAAAGGGCTCTTTTTAGTAGTAGAATGTTGTGAACGGTTGTAAGCAAACTCAACATGAGGCAAACATTCTTCTCACATTTTTGTGTTCTTTTTCAAAATAGCCCTAAGCATGGTAGATAAAGTTCTATTAACAATCTCAGTTTGTCCATCAGTTTGGGGATGACATGTAGTAGAAAATAGCAGCTTAGTACCTAATTTAGCCCACAAAGTTCTCCAAAAATGACTAAGAAATTTTGCATCACGATCTGAAACAATTGTGTTTGGCACACCATGCAAACGAACAATTTCACGAAAGAACAAATCAGCAACATGAGTAGCATTATCGGTCTTATGACATGGTATGAAATGTGCCATCTTAGAAAATCTATCCACAACCACAAAAACACTATCCCTCCCATTCTTTGTTCTAGGCAGTCCTAAAATAAAGTCGATTGAAATGTCCTCCCATGGTGCATTAGGAACAGGTAGAGGCATGTACAAACCATGAGGATTAAGGCGTGACTTAGCTTTTTGGCATGTTGTGCAGCGAGCAACAAATCTCTCCACGTCCCTCCGCATCTTGGGCCAAAAGAAATGATTAGCAAGGATGTCTCCTGTCTTCTTCACACCAAAGTGTCCCATCAGCCCTCCTCCATGTGCTTCCTGCAGTAATAACAAACGCACGGAGCTAGCCGGAATGCATAGCTTGTTAGCTCTAAAAATAAACCCATCAGTTAGGACAAATTTGTTCCAAGTTTTCCCCTCCTTACAGTTCAGCAACACATCCTTAAAATCATCATCATGAGCATATTGTGCTTTAATCGTTTCCAAGCCAAAAATTTTGCAATCAAGTTGGGACAACATAGTGTAATGCCTAGACAAAGCATCAGCAATGATATTCTCCTTCCCTTTCTTGTGTTTGATGACATAAGGGAAAGATTCAATGAATTCAACCCATTTAGCATGCCTACGATTCAGTTTTGCTTGACTTCGAATGTGTTTTAAGGACTCATGATCAGAATGTATAACAAACTCTTTGGGCCACAAATAGTGCTGCCAAGTTTCCAAAGTTCGAACTAAAGCAAGCAATTTCTTATCGTAAGTAGAATAGTTCAAGCTAGATCCACTCAATTTCTCACTGAAATATGCTACAGGCTTACCATCTTGCAGCAGCACGCCACCCAACCCAATTCCACTAGCATCACATTCAAGTTCAAATGTTTTATTGAAATCTGGAAGTTGGAGCAAGGGTGCATGAGTTAACTTATCTTTGAGCACGCTGAAAGCATCCTGTTGAGCTGCAGCCCAAGTGAAGGTTGTACCCTTCTTAGTGAGTTCATGCAACGGGGCTGCAATGGTGCTAAAGTCCTTCACAAAGCGACGATAAAATCCAGCAAGTTCTAGAAAGCTTCGCACTTGGGTGAATGTTGTGGGAACCGGCCAGCTGTGAATGGGTTCAACCTTGGCTTGATCGACTTGAATTCCCTGCGGTGTCACAACATAGCCAAGAAAAGAGACTCGATCTGTGCAAAAGGTGCACTTCTCAAGGTTACCAAACAAACGTGCATCACGGAGAGCATCCAAAACAGCACGCAAATGATCAAGATGGTCTTCTAGTGATTTGCTATAGATCAGAATGTCATCAAAATATACCACAACAAATCTGCCAATGAAAGCGCGTAAAACTTCATTCATTAATCTCATGAAAGTGCTGGGTGTATTAGTGAGACCAAAAGGCATGACTAACCACTCATATAGACCGAATTTAGTTTTAAATGCTGTTTTCCATTCATCTCCTAATTTCATGCGAATCTGGTGGTAACCACTACGCAAATCAATTTTCGAGAACACAATTGAGCCACTCAATTCATCAAGCATATCATCTAGCCTAGGGATAGGATGACAATATCTGATTGTTATGTTATTAATCGCTCGGCAATCTACACACATGCGCCAAGATCCATCTTTCTTAGGAACCAAAAGGACAGGAACAGCGCAGGGGCTCAGAGACTCACGCACGTAACCTTTGTCGAGCAATTCTTGCACTTGGCGCTGAATTTCTTTAGTTTCTTCAGGGTTGGTCCTGTATGGTGCACGATTGGGCAAGGAGGCCCCAGGAATAAGGTCAATCTGGTGCTCAATCCCATGAATTGGGGGCAGCCCCGGTGGCACCTCCTTTGGAAAAACATCCGCATACTCCTGCAAAAGATTAGTGACAACAGGGGGCAAGGAAAGAGGTATGTCCTGAAGTGAAAACAAGATTTGTTTGCAAATCAAGGCATAGCAAACAGCAGTGGTAGCATCAATCTCATCCAAATCAGATTTAGTAGCAATGAAACATGCCCCTTTCAGCCTGATCTCATTTCTGTTATCATGAACAGATTTGGCACTTCTCTTTTTGTGCTTCTCAAGTTCATTTGCCACAATCTGATTTTCACTTTTAGCCTGTTCCTGATTCTTCATTTTACTAGCTCTAGTAAGTTCATCTTTTAAAATTGCTTCAGGAGACATTGGATGCAACACAATCCTTTTATCATGGTATTGGAAGGAATACTGATTTGATCTACCATGATGCATAGAATCTTTATCAAATTGCCATGGCCTTCCTAGCAGAATACTACATGCTTGCATTGGCACAACATCACATTCAACAACATCTTTGTAGGATCCGATGGCAAGATTAATTCGCACAAGTTTTGTTACCTTTGCCTTACCGGTGTTATTCAGCCATTGAATGCAATATGGATGCGGGTGTGGTTGGGTGGTTAGCGCAAGCTTCTCCACCATGTCGCTGCTGGCCAAGTTGTTGCAGCTACCTCCATCGATGATCACTCGACATGAACGCTCTTTGATGACACACTTTGTTTGGAACAATGTGTGCCGCTGATTTTGCTCCGCCTTCTCCATTTGTGCGCTCAGCACACGCTGCACAATTAGGCTCTCATAGCGATCGGCTTCAGCTGCATTAATATGTTCTTCCGAGCAGCCCTCACTTCCTGCATGGTCAGCCGCAAGCAATGCAAGTATATCTTCATCAAGTTCACTAGTAGATGAGTACTCACCATCATTTTTGACCACCAAAACATGCTTGCTTGGGCAGTCACGCATGACATGTCCAAATCCCTTGCAGCGGTGGCACTGAACATCTCTTGTTCTACCTGTGGATGCCACCGATGAAGTGGTTGCAGCAGGTTTTTGCGTTGTCTTTGCTGCTGAATTTGCAGGGTTGTCACGAGGCTTGTCGCTAGAAGGTGGGGCTACTGTTTGAGCTGACGATGAATAAGGTGCAGCAGCACGTCCAGTTGATGGAATGCTTGAGCGGGGCTGCGTGGAAAAATTCCTTCCTGCAGAAATGTTAGTCCTGGTACTTGCACGTCGTCCCTGCACTTCCCTTTCAGCTTTGCAAGCAAGATGGAACAAACGGGTTATGTTAGTGTACTCTTTATAAGCAAGGATGTCCTGAATTTCCCGGTTTAACCCGCCCAAAAATCTAGCCATAGCAAGTTCCACATCCTCCTCTAAATTGCAGCGTAGCATGCCCATTTGCAGCTCTTGATAGTATTCTTCTACACTTTTAGTACCTTGTTTTAACTGCTGCAGCTGGTTTAAAAGATCACGTGCATAGTAAGATGGAACAAATCTAGCCCTCATGATCCGTTTCAAAGCATCCCAAGTTTGTGGCATGTTGTTAGGATTTTTCTTGCCATGTTCTATCCACCAAACGGAAGCAAAATCAGTGAATTCACTAGTTGCAGCCCTAACACATGCATTTTTAGGAAAATCATGACAAGTAAACTTTTGTTCAACAGCCATCTCCCAAGTAAGATAAGCATCCGGATCATATTTACCATCAAAAGAGGGTATCTTAAATTTTATCTTACTGAAAGCAATGTCATTGTTATGTACCTCATGTGGACGTTATCCACCCATACCTCGACGGTTACGACGTAGACGTCACTGGCCTCGATCCTCAACTTCGGTGTCAGCAGCATAATCAGCACCTGAATTTTCTGCGCCGTCCTCATCCTCCTGGCCACGTCCTCTACGCTGATCATTCGTCTTCGCGTGGAGCTCATCAAAGCGCCTTAGAAGAGCAGCGAGACTCTTGTCCACGCGAGCAACCGTCGTCTCCAAACCTGCAAGCTTGGTGTTGTTGGAAATCTGTGCGGCCTCCATTTGCCCAATCTTTTCATTTATCACCTGCAAATCATTATCAATTCCAAAGGTGTACTCCCTCACTTGCTTTTGAAAATGCTGTACGATGCCTTTGGTGCGAGGTGTAAGCAGACCTCCACCATCCTCATCCTCACTCCCTGCACCTGCCATGGTTAGCTTGCAGCAAACAAAGTCACAAGAAGTTGCCTACCAACTAAAGGAAATAGGTGGTGGCACACTATATGTTCACTCACACTTGTCCATTCAAGTTCTTACATGTTCTTACCAAGCAAGGCAGGAGGTGTCGGCAGCCAGCAAGAACAACACAAATGGTTACACAAGCACAACCCCGTGATGTAGTAGATGATTTGTGGAGCTATAGGTGGCTGCAAACAAAACAAATCAAGGTACAACTAGAACCACATTAGTCAAAGCAAGTTGAATAGACATTCATTGATGGTCCTATGCTGGTCCTAGTGCCAAATCAAGCTAGAGATGTGAGCCTGAACACAAATATTATCACACACCAAGACAGCAAGGAATGCAAGAAAATAACAGCTCTATTCCCTTCACTTTTTTTTCTCTTATCTTCTCTTTCTTTTTTTTGCTCTTTCTTTTTCAGGGGCTAAAACTCTTTTGAAAACCCAACAACCCAAATAAAGGGATTGCTGCACACAACTCCTTTGAAATTAGTTCCAACATCTCAACTTTCAGACAGCAGGTCGTGAATCTCAAGTGCTATTGCGACGCGCTCAGAAGGAGTTAGGGAGCAAATTTAGATCCGTTGGAAAGAACACGAGATAAGCTTTCCAGATTGTATTTAAACATTTGAATCAGATATGTAACACAAGATATAGGACTGTTTTCTTCTAGTGCTCAGATCTGGGAAGATGGATTTGTGGTGGCAGAAATGACAGCGGAAATATGAATAGATTTGGTGGATTTCGTGGTGACTAAAACGTGACCAGAACTCAAAACTCTAAGAATTGAACCACTAAGAACCAGCAACTAGCCCAAACAATGCAACTGAAAACTCAACAAGCAAAGAACTAAGCAGAACAGCAAAAGCTCAAACTTGTTGTTGGGATTTTCAGATCTAGCCTATTTTTGTGTAGTTTTCTGGACTGTAGGTAAAGGGATTGGTAGAATCTCTCACCGAAAAAAACCTTGCTCTGATTACCACATGATGGAACCCGTTGGGGTTTGCTCCCGATCTTTCGATGAGAGTGGGGGATAACTCGATTTGAGGAGGATCGACGTTGTGCTGCCCGACTACAACACCACAAGGGCTGCGCTGCGCCTTAGCGACAGTTACACCGCCTCCAATTTGTGTTGTTCTTGCTGTGCCAAGAACATCCTTGAACCTGCAAGCAAATCGAAGAACAAGCAAGAACAAGTGGACAAGCAAACAGCACACAGACCTTGCCCAAAGGATAAATCTGATACACACGAAGTTGGGGTTCTGAATCGAGCAAATCGGGTGGTCTAATCGACACACGCGTTTACAAGGAAGTAGCAACAGCTAACTTACAACCAAACAAAACCCAAGTGTCAAATGGTGGCTGCTGGTGGTTTATATAGGTGGGGGGGCAGCCAAGAGGCGTGGGGGGTGTAAACCCTAACTTAGAATGGGCCCCTAGTGGGCTGAACTAGATACAAGGGCCTCAGCCCAAGACTGGAAGACTGAACGTCATTTTGGCGATTCTGCTTAACTCCTTTGGAATTTCATCTTGAGGTTGGATCCATCTGAAAGTAGACTTCAGCAACTTTCCAACAAGTACTCATGTGCTTCAAACAATATTCGGAGCTAAGAGTTATGGCCTTCCGAAGTTGCCCCTTCCTGGAGGTCCGAACTGGTATGGTCCGATCTGATCATCCACACTCGCTTTCTTGTCGTGTTTGCTCTCCCTCCAATCTGGTTCATGTCCCATGTTCCTAAGAATAAGAAAAGCATCACAAGAATTTAGTAGTACCCCATTCATGGATGATGGTTTGTAGAAAGCAAGGAACGAGTTTACCTGATAATTTAGCTCTCGTGCACGAGCTCTTGTCATTGGTCCTTGCTGCGTAGTAGGCATGGGTGTATCGTTGGGAGGGATGTCCTCATCAAGAGATGAGTGTACTCGGGAGGGACACCGTAGAGAGATTGAAAGGGGGAGATGAGAGAAGTAGTTTTGCAAGGGCGGCGATTGAGAAGATACGTGGCCATGGCAACTGCTTCAGCACAGAACCTGTATAGCATGGAAGCCTGAAGAAGCAATGTGCGCGTGCAGTCGTTTAGTGTTCGCAGGATCCGTTCAGCGTTTCCATTCTGTTGCGACGTATAGGAGCAAGAAAGTCTGAAAATAATCCCGTAAGCGGAAAAAAAAGATCGCAGCGCATGATTGTCAAATTCTCGCCTGTTGTTGGATTGAAAACAGTGGACGGGGCGGCTGAACTGGTTCTGGATATAAGCACAAAAAGGATATGATGATAGGAGCAACCTCTAATTTTTGGTGCAGCGGATAAACCCAGACAAAGTAAGTATAATCATCAAGTATAGCTAAATAAAATTGGAAGCCAGAAACACTGGGAACGGGGGAGGTCCATACATTATAATGTAGCAGCTGAAAAGGAGCACTGGTGACTGTATTTGATGAACTGAAAGGCAGCCGAGTGTGTTTGCCCAAGCGACAAGAATTACAGGCACTCGAACAATCTTTATTACAAGTGAAATCAAATGAAGAAAGAACTTGAGACAAAGCTTTATTTCCTGGATGGCCTAAACGCTGATGCCAGCGTGAGGCAGCGGTGGCGAGTAAGGTGCGAGCAGCTAAGGCAGTGAGAGGGTAGAGATCCCCATCACTGTTACATCGGAGAATCTCCACCTTGGTGCGCAGATCCTTGATGGAGAAGCCGCGAGGATCAAATTCCACAGAAACAAGATTATCACGGGTTAGTTGGCGAACGGATAAAAGATTTTCAAAAAGTTTCAGTGCAACCAGTATATTATTGAGATGTAAAGGACGAGATGAAGTAGCAATGGTTGAAGAGCCGGTGCAAGAAACGAGAATAGAAGATCCGTTGCCAACTAGAATGTGAGAGGAGGAAGTGGAAGGGGAGAGAGATGTTAGATTACCGTGGTTGGACATGTGCGTCGACGCACCCGTCTCCATCACCCAGTTGGGTGCGGTAGGGGATCCCTGCAACGACATGTTGTTGAGGGCGCTGATCAGAGCCACTTGATCCCAAGAGGGAGCCTGCGGCTGCGGCGGTGCAGAGGTAGCGCCGTAGTAGGCCTGAGTAGATGGAACGCTGGGACGAGGGCCGAGCACGCCGGTGCCGGGCGATGGCTGTGGAGCGTGTTGCGCCACAGGCCAGGCCTGGAACATGCCAGCCCATGGGTTTGCCAATGGCACCTGGAACGGGAGCTGCTACGCAGAGCCGTTCTGGCGAGGACCGGTGGACGGAGAGCCGCTACCCTTCTTCTTAAACTTCAGCTTCTTGCCCGATTCGCCAGCAAATGATGGAGGGGTGGATGGGCTGCCCGGGGTCACCTGCGTGGCGAGGCTGAGAGGGGCCGGCAGCGCGACACCGGGCGTCGAACCACCAGCGGCCTGCTGGCTGGCAAACAAGGCGGCAGCTTGGGCCATCTTGACAGCATTGTCAAGATGATGTTCCTCAAGAAGAAGATGGGATCGAACCTTGAGGAACGGAGGCAACTTGTTGACGGTGAGGCCGGGGATGACATGTTGCAGGCGAGTGTTCAGGCCGCGCAGAAGAGTGATGACAAGATCCAGATCAGAAACCGGCGACCCAAGATCACATAGTTGATCAGCGAGCAGCTTCACTTTGGTGCAGTAGGCTATCACGGGCAGAGCAGCTTCACTTTGGTGCAGTAGGCTATCACGGGCAGATCGCCTTGGTAGATGTTCCTGAACTCGGTGCCAAGGTACACGGAATGCGTGGCCTTGTTGTCGGGAAGAGGCTGAGGATGGAACGCCACAGGGAGTAGGCCGTGTCCGTCCCGATTTGGACGGTGCAAAGCAGATCAGCGGAGATGGTGTAGTAGAGCCAAGAAACGATGGAGTAGTCGTTCTGCACCCAATCAGATGGGCCTTGGGCGTCGGCAGAGTTGATGTGGTCGAGGAGGCCGAACTTGGCGAAGATGGCGAGGAAACAGAGGCGCCACTGACCGTAGTTGTCGGCGTCCAACTCAAGGACCATGGGAACATGGGTCTTGATGTTGATCACCTGGACTTGAGATGCAGGAGCCGGAGCGGTGACACTTGAGGGATGTCATACTCAGGAGAGGCCGGAGGAGAAGCCGATTCAGAGGAAGAAGAAGAGCTCATGGCGATCGAGTGGAGAGGCAGCGGAAGAAATGGATCACGAGCTACACTAATACCATGTAGAAGAGGAAGAATGACCACACCCTCTATTGATGAGTTTGATATACATATATAACCAATACAAGGGCTGCAAGCCCGGGCTCTCAGCCCACAATCCAACTGACTAACAGTACATGCACATGCTAAGCTAAATACAAGGAGAACAAGTCAATTCAGTTACTAACAATGAGGATCCAGCATGGTGGTTCACTGGGGTTTATGATCCTCAACGGGATGATGACACACTCGCCTTTCTTGAGGAACTCCTGGAAGTTCGAGCTGATTGTCCTGGACCTTGGATGCTGGCAGGAGATTTTAACATGATCTACTGTTCGGAAGATAAGAGCAATGAGAGCATCAACAGAGCTATGATGGGGAGATTTCGTCGTTTTGTGAATGATCTAGAACTGATGCTGTTGGGAAGAAGGTACACTTGGTCCAATGAACGAGAATCTCCAACGCTCGTCAGGCTGGACCGAGTGCTTTGTACTAATGATTGGGAGGAAATTTATAATGAGAGTGTGCTGCAGAGTCATGCTATTGAAATGTCAGATAATTACTTGCTGTTCCCGGGCCTTAGAGAAGGCATTGTGGGAAAGAAGAGGTTTCACTTTGAGAGCTTCTGGCCGAAACTTGAGGGTTTCTATGATGCAGTACAGCAGTCCTGGGCGGAGCAGGTTATTTGCAATTGTCCGCTTGAAACAATTTCGATTAAATTAAAACGCCTCACGAAGGCCCTCCAATCATGGAGTCAGAAGCAGGTTGGAAACATCAAATCTCAGCTTGCCCTTGCCCGACACATTTCGCATCGCCTAGAGATGGCCCAGGACCGCCGAGAACTGTCAAGTGATGAGAATTGGCTGAGAAGTAAAATGAAACAGCATTGTTTGTTCCTCGCCTCCCTGGAACGAACGATCGCTCGCCTCCGATCTCGGGTTCGCTATCTTAAAGAAGGTGATGCGAACACTTCTTTCTTCCACAAACAAGCTGGTTTTCGGAAAAGGAAGAACTTAATTTATATCTAAATTGGTGGATGGAGATCGAGTAGCCATTAACCAGGAGGACAAACATCAAATCTTGTTTGAACACTTTGATGGAGTGTTGGGACAGGCAAGAACCAGGGTTGTTACCTTTGACTTGGCTGCTTTCCACCGAGCGGGGATTGATTTATCATCCCTTGATGAGCCATTTTTGTCTGGACAACCATCCAATCTCTGCCAGCTGATCGTGCACCAAGTCCTGATGGGTATACTGGTCGTTTCAACAAGACCTGCTGGCCAATAATCAAAGCTGATTTCACTGCAGCTTTAGTCTTTCTTCAGCAAGGAGATGCAAGGAGATTGGAGCTCCTAAATTCAGCCTATTTGACCCTAATCCCCAAGAAGGTGGAGGCCTTGGAAGCAAAGGATTTTCGCCCTATCAGTATGGTCCACAGTTCTGCTAAACTTGTAACCAAAATGTTGGCAAATCGTTTGGATCCTTTTTTGGACAGATTGGTTGCAACCAACCAAACTGCGTTTACCAAGGGTCGATGTATTCATGACAACCTCATGTTGGTACAGCAAACAATCGAGGTACTCCATCGTCGCAAAATTGCAAGTTTATTCCTGAAGCTTGATATTTCTAAAGCTTTTGATTCAGTTGCTTGGGCTTTCCTACTTGAAATTCTGGAACACTGAGGTTTTGGTGCTGTTTGGAGAAATCTTATCTCTAATCTCCTTAAATCAGCCTCCACTCAAGTTATTTTCAATGGTGAGTCGGGGGAAATCATCTCTCATCAGCGGGGTCTTCGCCAGGGCGATCCTCTCTCTTCCATGCTATTCATCTTGGTCATGGACGTCCTAAATAGCTTGTTTACCCAAGCTGAAGCGGAAGGCCTCCTCCTACCTTTGCATTCCGCTGGTCAGCGTCTATCTCTTTATGCAGATGATGTGGCACTCTTCATTCGTCCTGAAGAAGCGGACCTGCAGCTCACTAGAAACCTCTTGCAAGTTTTCGGGGATGTCTCGGGCTTGCAAACAAATCTACAAAAAGGCTGTGTGATCCCTATCCGTTGTGAAGGTGAAATTATGGAGGTAGTCAGCAGCACCCTACAATGCACAACTTTCAGTTTCCCTACCACATATTTGGGACTGCCCATCTCTGATAAGAAGCTAAGAAGATGTGACCTGCTATCTTGGATTGAAAAAATTGCCAACAAGTTGCCAGGGTGGAAAGCTTCTCTAATGACACTAGCTGGTCGTGCGGTTTTGATACGTTTCGTACTCACTGCCATACCTATTTACCTGCTGGTGGCTACTAAAGTTCTTAAGTGGTTTATACGAGCAATTGACAAGATCAGGAGAAGTTTCTTATGGAAGGGAAGGAAGGACACCAATGGGGGTAGTTGTTTAGTGGCTTGGGAGAAAGTCATGAGACCAATTGATCTCAGTGGGCTAGGAATTCACAATCTAGAAATCATGGGGTGGGCACTCCAAATGCGTTGGCTCTGGGTTGAGAAGACCAAACTAGATCGGCCTTGGGCTGGTCTAGAGGTGCCGGTGCATCCTAACACAACGGCCATGTTTGCAATTTCAGTAGTCACCACTATTGGCAATGGACAGAACACCTTGTTTTGGACTAATCGCTGGCTCCATGGTTGCTGTTTGGAGGATCTAGCTCCGAATGTATTCAATTACGTGCCGCAGAAAATACGAAGAACAAGAACAGTATTTGAGGCTATGCAAGATCTTACTCGGGTGAGAAACATCAGAAAAGCACTCGGTTGGCGTGGTCTTGTGGAGTATCTTGAGTTATGGGACAGCATGTTGAACTTCGTGCTCAACACCACAGATGATATTCATCATTGGAAGTTTGAAGCTTCAGGTATCTACTCTACCAGATCAGCATACAGAAATTTTTTTCGTCGGTTCCATCACCTTCGAACCTTGGAAGCGACTTTGGAAACCCTGGGCCCCTAGCAAATGCAAAACCTTCATTTGGTTGGCAATTAGAAATCGCTGTTGGACAGCGGCTGCAAAAAAGAGGCCTCCCCCATCCGGAGCGTTGCCCTCTTTGTGACCAAGAAGAAGAAAATGTTCAGCACATTCTTACATCCTGCGTTTTCACGCGTCAATTTTGGTTTGATATCCTGCAGCCTCTGAACTATCCCACTTGATGCCCAGTAGCAGCATTGGCTCTTTTGTTGAATGGTGGAGGTGGTCTTGGAAGAAATTACAGTATCATAGGAAGGGCTTCAACTCCTTATGCATTCTCGGAGCTTGGAATCTATGAAAACACATGAATGCATGTGTCTTCGATGGGAGGGCCCCAAATCTGCAGCGGGCACTCCAGGATTTCAAAGATGAATCCCTGCTTTGGAGGTTCGCTGGGGCTAAGGGACTTGCTGCCCTGAACCCGGGAAGGTTGGTTGAGCAAGTTTAGGATGTTAGGTGCTGTGTGATCAGGTCCTAGGTTCATCCTTTTTTAATAGTTCTACCAGATTTTTGCAACCCTCACTCTGGTCGAAGGTGAGGTGTTGTCTGTCTATTGTAATTGGACCACTTCTTTTTTCCTCTGAATACAAAGATACGCAGCTCTCCTGCATATTCGAGGAAAAAAAAGCTACCATGTCTAAGAAAAACAGATACACAACACAATGCTAATTTGAGGACCATTAGCCCATCAGCCCGTGCATCTGCACACATGCTGGAATCAACCGCTTGAGTGAATAATGATATATTTAGCTTTATAACCTTACTTTGTGTAATCTGTTGTGATAAGAGAACAGTGCACTGAGCATCCAGTACTATACTATTATGCATATGCATGTACAAAACAAATATAATTTCTTCAATGTCATAAGATCTTTCTATATATATTGGGTTTCTGGATCGGAGTACATGGCAATAAGGACAGCACAGCCCACCAACAACTCGAATAGAACTCTCAATTGGTTCGATTATTACTCCTTTTGGTTGTATGATGAAGATTCAGTTGTTTACATAGTAAGCAGAGCTTAGCTGGTAAGGTTCTTTGTGGTGAAACATGTCCATCTGGGCTTAAGATCTAGACTCGGTATGGATGCTCGCGTTTTCCTAGATTTGTTACAGGATTTAACTGGACCTATTCTTTTAGTGATAGATGACGTGCCCGTCGACAGCGATACATCTATGGTGACTTCGTCAATCTCAAGGATCTGCCGGCTCAGTCTCTCCGAGGTGCTCATAGGGGTAAGATTGCATGCGTGTTTGTGAGCGTGTGTGTTTGTACTGTATTTTAAAAAAAACTATGAAAAGAACAAACGCATATTTAGCATAAAGGTGTCTTGTAATTAGCTATGTTTAAGGTAGTTTATTTTTCCAAATACTAGTTATAGTTGATACTAATTCCATATTAGATCTAAATGTTTACATAATAAATCTACTTTCAATACGAGTAGTGAACATCTTACAGTGAACATATTAGATCTCAGGACAATAAACAATCCAAACAATTACATGCGAGCACTTGTGACCCTAGTAGTGAAATTCTGCAACAGACGCTATTCATCACAAGAACGAGTCAGAGCATTCAGATGAACAACCTGAACCTACAGAGGAAGCCGGCCGACACCAAGCTTCAGGAAACGGCCATGGCAGAGGCTCCAATTAAGTCGACGAAGATTTCAGGAAACTTTCATCAGAAAGAAGTTGTGGTGGCAGATTCACAGAGAAGAGAGAACTAACTGTTGGAACTACTAGGCTCAACCGCTCAAGAACAATATACGGTGGGAGGAAGAAGATGATAAACAGTAGCAGGAGACAAGTAGTAGCACCCAAACACCACAGCGCGCACACGCTGCACTCTACTGTATTGATGCAACAAACACCGGGTAAACAACCACTGCAACACACGCGACACCCGACTCTCTACGGCCGAGCAGTACACGGCTTATGTAGCCTTCCAACACGCACGCAGTAGTAACAAACTGATCGTGAGCCACGCAACAACGTGCTCCACTACTGATGCATACAGCCATGCATATCCTGAAGACCCGGCGCTCTCACGCGGCGCAGCACACGCACTCCTCTCCAGGATCCTGGTCTTCAGCAGCATACGATGCCCCACGTCTCCATGCCTTAGCTGCAACGTACAGCTCCAGCATCCATCCGTTGGTGAGCACTTATCCATGCACTGACTAGCTAACTAACTAACTCCACTAACGTGCAGCACACACCCATCGACTACGCGTACACACGCGCCACCGAGTGATGCTTGTGCTCATGCACACACGTGATGCGCCACTCTACCCACCAGCCGCGCGTACGCACGCGCTGCCAAACTCGCCGCCCGCGCGCGCACAGACACGCCGCTGAGCTAGACGCCAGCCATGCACGCACACAAGCTGGGTTTATTCCCAACAATCTCCCCCTAAACCCAACGCCGCCGACGCCGAGCCTTCACAGCAGAGTTTGTTCTTCCTCGACATTCGCCGTGGCCACCATGACGACCTCCTTCTTGGGCTTGCGGCAATCCCGTGCAAAATGACCCCGAATTCCGCAGTTGAAGCACTTGCCGATGCCGGACTTCGCCCACTGTCGGTCCTTCTTGTCCGCATCCGCGAGCAGAAGCTTGTCGCCGCCGGCCTGACCCCCATTCGCCACCTGCGCGCTGATGATCTGCGCGCGCTGTCGTGAACGCTCGTCGAACGCCTTCAGCCTGCCAAGCGCCTCCTCGAATGCCATCGTCTCGACGTCGCAGAACTGCTCGATGCCAGCCACCGCCGGGTACAGGTGATTAGGCACGGTGTCGAGCAGCTTCTTCACCATGGTGACGTCGTCGAGCGTGGACCTGAGACCGGCGAACTTCGCGGCCATGCCGCTGATCTTCCCGGCGTAGTCGTCAAGCACGTCGCCGTCCACCATGCACAGCTTGTCGAACTCCCCCTTGAGCGTGGTGAGGCGCGCAGTCTTGACTCGATCCGCGCCGACGAACCTTGTCTTGAGGCTCTCCCATACCTCCTTCGCCATCTTCTTCGTCGACACCTGCATGAGGATGTCCTCCGGCAGTGCTTGGAGAAGTTGCGCCCGCGCCGTCTTGTTCTTTTGCGCATCCACCGCGGCATCGCCCGACGGAGACACGGCCTCCCAGAGGCCCTATGCGTTGAGGATCACCTCCACCTTGATTGCCCACGCCATGTACCTCGCCGGCGATAGCACCAGATACGACATGGACACCGTGCCTCCCGCAGCGCCGTGTGGAACCCCCGCTATTGCTTCTTGCTCGAGGTAGTAGCGCAGGATCTTGGGCATTCACCGTTTATGGCTCTGATACCAATTGTTGGAACTACTAGACTCAACCACTCAAGAACAATGTACGGTGGGAGGAAGAAGATGATGAACAGTAGCAGGAGACAAGTAGTAGCACCCAAACGCCACAGCGCGCATACGCTGCACTCTACTGTATTGATGCAACAAACACCGGGTAAACAACCACTACAACACACACAGCACCCGACTCTCTACAGCCGAGCAGTACATGGCTTATGTAGCCTTCCAACACGCACGTAGTAGTAACAAACTGATCGTGAGCCACGCAACAACGTGCTCCACTACTGATGCATGCAGCCATGCATATCCTGAAGACCCGGCGCTCTCACACGGCGCAGCACACGCACTCCTCTCCAGGATCCTGATCTTCAGCAGCATACGATGCCCCACGTCTTCATGCCTTAGCTGCAACGTACAGCTCCAGCATCCATCCATTGGTGAGCACTTATCCATGCACTGACTAGATAACTAACTAAGACTAACTCCTCTAACGTGCAGCACACACACATCGACTACGCATACACACGCGCCACCGCACAAGATGCTTGCGCTCACGCACACACGCGATGCGCCACTCTACCCACCAGCCACACGTACGCACGCGCCGCCAAACTTGCCGCCCGCGCACGCACAGACACGCCGCTGAGCTAGACGCCAGCCATGCACGCACACAGGCTGGGTTTATTCCCAACACTAACTGCAGGGTACAACAACACCACCAAAAAGACGCGGGAATCATTGAGTCATCAGACGGTTTCTGATTGCTACTAGACATTGCTTGACACTGAGATCAGCTAGCAGAGAGCCACCGCTCGGTCGGCGGTGGCAGCGGCCGCCTTCACCATCATGTACACGCCGCTGTGGTCATCCAGCTCCGGCGCGGCGGGCTTCGCCTCCGCCAGCCGGTCAAGCTGCGCCGACAGCGCCTCGCGCATCCAGTCGTACCGGCACAGGCGGTACGCGTCCGCCGGTGAGACCTGTTGCGATTTGCCGAGAGGCAATTAGAACTCTGAGCTAGCTCTGGCAATGGTGGATGAAGAATGAACAGAGATGAGACGGCGATGGGTTGGTTAGTTGGTTACTCACCCACTGCCTGCCGTGCGTGTCCTGCTCCGGCCATTGCTCGAGCTCCTCGGCGACCTCCAGCGCGAAGATGTAGCCCTTGCAGGCGCCCCGGGGGCTGTCGCCGCTCACCGGGCTGCTCTTGCTCCTGAACACCCACATCCCCAGCGCGGTTCTCTGAAAAACACAAATGCAGCCGGAAGTGTTCATCAGTGACTTGTTCAGTTGAATTTTTCAGCCTTAATTAGTTCAGACAGTTACATCTGGCAGCTGTACAGTTTATCTTTTTCTAAAAATGAATTGTCAAGTTTTACTAAACGAAATGTGAAACTTTGTCCAAAGAAGTGCAGACTAGACAGATGAGCTTCGAATCGATATGGTCGTCAGAAACAAAACTTTTTTTTTAAGAACGTCAGAAACAAAACTGGTTCATGCAAGAACAACCAAGTAAAAGAAAACACACACCACAAATAAATCGGAGCATTGTAGAGTGTAGACTTGTGTTTGCCAAGCAGGGGACAGAGCACATGGGTACTGGCCGGCCATGGATGCAGAATAAACAGAGGATAAAATGGTGAAGTAAAAAAGGCTGTTGGCCTTGACCAGATCTCTGAAGAAACTGTCCCAACAGACAGTGTTCTGACGACGAGCCAGCCAGAGCCAAAGCCGAATAAACTACAAAGCAAAGCAATCATTCACAAATCACAATCTAGCTAGGCTCCCCAACTCGATGAAAAGACTGTAAAATAAACAGCATGACATTGCGCAATTGCCGTGCTTATCTTGAACTCGCATATATATTCAGAAACCATTTTTATCCATCAGCAAGTCAACGGCCAAGTCGTCCCTCCTGTAGCTTACGACTAGTGACAATCCACCATGGCAACCTTGTCAACAGGGAAATTTCCCTGTCGCTTTCCCTACCGAGCATCGAGTCGCTGTCGTGTTCGAGTGTTCTTGCTGTCGGCTTACTCAACTGTACATGTCTGAAGGTCAGTTCAGCCCCTAGTTTTCTTTTGTCATCATCAGTAGGAAGCCGGTTCAGCAAAATGGAGACGACGAGCATGCAAGGCTGCGCCCTGAGCTTTCATCAAGTGAAAATTTAATCGGGTGACGAAGGGGGCGGACAATCTCGCAACCGGTCAGCAGCAGGTTGCTAGGATCACATCCGCACACGTAACGACGCGGGCAGCAGGCGCCCGTCGCGATCAGGGGTGCGCTTTTGTTTTCAGAGTGTTGAGAGCTAGCTACTAGCTGGTAGATTGCTTTCTCAAACGGCGACGAACACGAGCCATCAGCCAGTAGACGGCCGGCAACGTGATCCACGCTTTGGCATGTCGTGTCACCAGTGGTCTCAATTAGAGAGAGTTCATGCAGGGTTGGAAGGAGGAGGGGAGGAAATGCTTACGTTGATGGTGCCCTTCACGCCGGCCTCCTCCAGCGCCTCGCGGCACGCCGCCTCGTGTACGTCCTCGTCGTCCTCCCACCCGCCCTGCCAGAGGAGGAAGAAGGCGATCCCGTCAAGCTGAGCTGCTGATGACCTGAGAACCGATCGTGCTGGCTTGCGGTTGGGAGGTGGTAGCTGCTGGATTGGATGGTCAGTTACGTACCTTGGGGAAGACGAGGTCGTCCCTGTTGGGCGTGGAGACCATGAGCAGCTCGGGCTGGCCGTCCGCGCCGACGCGGTACGGCACGCAGCCCGCCACGAGGCGGTACTCGCCGTCGTAGCGCTGCCGCAGCCGGCCCTTCCTCGCCACCAGGATCGTCGTCTTCTCTCCCGGCGCCATTGTACTGCTACAACCAACCAGAACCAGAGCAGTCAGGCAAGCAATCAAGCCAAGAGCCTTTTGCCAAGACGAAGACACGGAACCTCATGTTCGTGCACGACCCGATCGATCATCGAAGGAAGGATGACAAGAGCGAGCAATCACCTTAGAAAAGACGGGCGAGGTTGCTCGTGATGGTTCTGAAGATGGACGGACAGATCAAGAACACTAGAACAGAGTGCGGATCAAGAACAGAAGCTCTTTCAGTGGCTCCCGCCCGATTTAAAGGCGCGAGGGGGAGGGTGCGGGGCGGTCAACCGCCATTAACGCACCTGCACCGGCCAACCGGCCGGAGAGACAAGGCCACTACTATTCTTTCCTCCTTACCAGAGAGACAGAACAAAAATAAAATTAAGCTGCTAAAGAATCGCGGCCGAGCCAAACCGCTGCGAGTATACAATGATTCGGGAGGAGGGGAAGCAGTGGTAGTAAAGAATGCGCGCCCCGTTGAACTGGGCGGCACCTCGAGCCGGCCTATGATTGGAATCGAGGAGGAGGGGAGAAGGGAGGAGGGTCTGTGGTGTGCTGTGGTGCTCTTGCCCTGCTCCTCTTCCTTCTTGGACGACGGCCGGCGGATTTATAAAAAATCGGGTGACCCAGCCGCGGAGCCCGTGCGGCGGGTTGGGTTGGGTCGGCCATGGGTCTACGAGCTCTAGGCTAGCCCAATCGAACAAGAATGGGTCCGGCTGAATTTTCTGCTCGTCTGCTAGGGCGGAAACAAGTCTATCTGAGCCGCTATTTTAGACAGAGTTTTCGTGCTAGCCATGCTAGCTATACCATGTCGCTACAACATGTAGACTGTAGTCTATAGGCTATGTAATGTAGTCACGAATTGTTTCTTTTCTTTCTTAGTTTCTTTCTTCTTCTTTTTCTGTTTGCTACTGTATGTTTCTATGTTCAGAAAGGTGATTGTGCTAGGTCCACGCGACTGGGACGACGACTTCTTTTCGCTTTATTTTCAAGTAGTCGATGTGTATGCCGACGGTTCTGCTTACATAGTAATTCTGTTTATTAGCTACACAAGCCAATCACGTCTCATTTCTTTGTCTTGCTACGGGTTTGGACACGGGTGTCAGAACTCGAAAGGTTGAAAGAAAATAACGCACGCTCCAAGGACTGTAGCATGTGCCTTACTGTTGAAGAAAAATGGTGCGCTTTGTTTTACATTTGAAAAAAAATGCTTTGCCTACATCCATAGCCACACCTTCGTTGCCACATAAAGTTCGACATAGTGGTTTGCCTCCTAACTAACTGAAAGGAATTTTAAATGCGATCTATGTCATGTGAAGGACGAAGACTGGCTGAATGTATAGATGCAGTCCCATGTGGCCGAGTTCCCCACAGAAACCATTTCCAAAACCTCACCTCATTCTTTTCGTTGCCTAGATCTCTCTGATATAGATACAACTTCTTAGCTAAGCTTAAAGCCCAGGCTAATCATCTCTTTTTATTTACCTTTTACATTAAATCAGCTAGGAATCAATTCTAGTTTTCTTTGCATCCATTTTTTCTCTGGTTGCTCCTTTCGGGAAATAAGTCCATCTTTTTATCTTTTAAGCTGAACTGAAATAAGGTTCCATCCTCTGCACTGAACTGATGCACGCAGCCATATGAACAGTCTCATCACAACCAATGATTACTGGGGAGCATAGATCTTATTAGGAACTAAATCTTCAATCACATCAATATAACCACTGGGTTCAACAAATGTTCATGATTCTCACCATCATGTACATGATTGCTAGCTTGCTTCAAGCTGCCAGGCAACATTATACCAGTCCTATACTAGTCCAAATCAGAGCACCAAATTTCCCCAGGAATATGTTTACGTACAGATCAACATTTTCCCTCTGTAAATGAATAAATATTTACTTGACTATCTACTCACTAGCAACGTTTCTTTCGCGGATAACATTTTGTGAGTACGAAACTTGGGCTCCATTTGGTCAAGACAGTACTACCTATATCTTGCCAAGGAGATAGTTTCAGCTTGTAAATTTTTTAAAGACCCAGCTTGTAAATTATTTTCACTGGTCTGTGGTCTCCTATGGATGTCATTGAATTGGCCTGTCACATGCAGTGCCCATCCAATGCCCTTGGGAGTTATGAGACTACACATTTAGAGTACACAGCTGCACATTATAAATTGGCCCATCCTCTCATCTGGAAATCGATACAAAACCAGCGACTCGATTCCGTGGTCGTTCTTCATCAGCAGATATTGTTTATATGTGAGTTATGCTATATAACCTCTGAAAACTTGCTTATGCAGACTTCACTCCCTTGGTGTCAGTGTTCAAACATCCATGTGTCATGTGTGCCCTTTCTGCGCAACACATTATCACGGATCCACATCTCAATTTTGTTAGAAATGAGAAGTCTGCATCAGACATAACCATATGCAATAGCAAGTTGAAATTATGCATTATTGTTTGATGGCAACCCTTTAGATTGCGAAACCTTTTGGTGGATTTGAAAGCGATGTGATGTTCAGATTTATGTTAGTGCCAGAGGTAGACGACAACCTGTACTATGATCAAGTTGCTGATGTTGGCCGTGGCGTACGTAAAACAAACGGTAGCAGGAACACCCAAACGAATGTCCCTTTTAAATCCAAACCCCAGCATCCCGTTCAGGTTCAGGGCCATAAGAACACATTGCCGACAAGAGAAAAACCAGACGTATCTTTACTCCGTTATGAGAACAACATCTTGGTAGATTTGCCACTTTTTTGTGTGCTTTCATCTTTGGCATATCACTCGAAGTTACCACCTGTACTGACTACTGACTTTCAAGCACAAGAAAAATTTAAAGTCTAAAAGAAGAATAGCGAACATCGACCTGGAAATTTTCATGGGATCTTTTTTTCCTCTGTTCCAAACAGGACGTGAATTTGTACTGAATAAAAATATGAACAACGATACGGTTCCCTTATCAATATTATTGCTGAAGCTTTGCATGCCTCAGCTTTGGCATGCATGGGTCATTTGTTAGGTTTGCACCTGTCACCCCTGTGCAAATTTCGGAAAGGAGTGCGCTTTAGTTGTGCCCGTTGCCCAAACATGGCCTCTTCTTTATCAGAAGAGGCGCAGCATTTTGCTTCCATGGGACGGCTTCTTTCAGGGATGATTGATCACCCTACTACTAGCTACCCGGCCTGGAAATTTCCGGGAACCTTCCTGTGATGGAAATCTATGATGATGAGGTTGCTCCCCCACTTGAGAAAGTAGGGGACAAAGGTATAGCGCTCACAAAGTTTTGCATCTATTCTCCTGCTGAGAAGTTGCAGTTTGTTCATCCCCAAAGGTAAAAAAAAAACAAAAAAGGGAAATGGATAGCCTAAACTAAGAAAGTAGCTAGAAAGACTTGCTCCATTGATGCACCTAAAAAACAATGTTGACCTCCAGAGAATTTTTTTCACGACCATGCCTGAGAATGTATTTCATTAAGAGGGACCTCCAGAGATGTTGAGAAAAAGAAACAAAAATGGAATCAGGAATGCATCTTAATGAACTCTCAATGCAGCAAAAATCAACAGCGCTTCACCGACGATCCGTCGCATGAACCGACTACGAATGCGAATGATTTGGATCAACAACCTGCATATGTCGCCTAGAATTAAATTTCTGAATTCCCCATGTCCACCCGAATCATGACGCCGTGCCGTTATATGCTAGACATTGTTCTTGGATTAACAAACTGCCGACAATCAGGCGCCTGTCATATCTTAATAGGGTAGGAAGGAAATGGCGGACGGGTTACGATCGGTCTGCATATTCAATGTCGCCAAGAAGCGACAAGCCGGAAGCACGGGGGGCACCGTCGGTCGCGGGCAGCCGCAAAGGCAAAGGCGACGGCCGGAGTCCGGAGGAAGACGACGAGACCATGCGACCGGTGGCGAGGCGGGGCTTCCCTTCCCTCCTTGGCGTGCGCCTGGACGCCGGCAAGCACCAACTGCCTGGGCTCCGGCACATATTTTAGACTAGTGCCAATCCGTGGGCTTCCTGCACATTGTTTGGCGAGCGCGGCTCGAGCAGACTCGAGGCTGATCTGGTCGCCTCGCCGCCGGCTTTGTCCCCATGCGTGCGCGACGCCACCGCGGGTCTGCCCGGTTCAGACGTCGCCGGCGGCCGCAGGGCCGCGTTCACACGCGCAGGGGTAGGGCCGCGCGCGGTTATGTCCACCCAGCCGAGGGAATTGGCACGAAGCTGCACCAGCAGCTAGGGACCAATGCAGATAGCAGAGACGATGCCCGTCGATCAGAAGCCTTTATGCCCTTTTCAGGTTCAGGAGGGGATGCTCAGAGGCAGAGCCTCAAACCATACAGCACAGCAATTGCTCCTTCCTATTATGTGAAAGGAAGCTAAGCACCGACGTCAGCTAGACCGCCGATCACGCAATGCAACACTCTGACCCATCATCGTCACAAGGTATCACAGCAACAGCAGCAATCGTGGCCCAGGCCCAAGGCACACAATAGAAGAATGGGTCATCCAACATCACCAGGAATAACGAACGATTCAGTGACGCCAAATATCACCAGGATACACGGCTAGTCTGACCTTCCTTTACCCAATTGTAGAATATAAGGTACCAATGTCGCGACGTAACTTCTAGCAAAAGATTCAAAGAGCACGGGTTCACATAGCAGCCATTGGCAAAACTTTCAGACTACATCCTGGAAACTAGCAGCTCCGTCAGCAGAGCTTTTGCATCCCGATGATTTAGTCGCCCTTGCGGCGGAAGGAGCACCCCTCGGTTAGCCTGGCCTTCCCGCCTGTCGGCTGGCAGAGCACCGTCTGGCAGCCCGGGCAGACCACCACCGTCTGGGAGTGGCTGAACACGGTAGTGCTGCAACCAAAGCATAGGGGGTTCAGTTCAGTGTCTTCTGCCAAAATAATGGAAATGGAAACAGATTCTACACCATGTTACAAACAACAAAAAACAGGCAAAAGCATTTTGCAATGGTATATGGATTGGTTGCGTTTAAGTACAGCTAAATCCATCGACAGCACAATCACATTTGAACACAATACATAGGTCAAGTGTGAAAAAACAAATGTCCAAGTGTCCAAGAAGGCTAATTAGCTACCACTATCAAAAAGAATGGACACTGCGGTCATTCAAGAACCATCAAGGCATCAACCAAATCCAGTTGGTTGCAATTACAAGGCGAAATGGGGAACCATAAACAGCATAGGACGACCAGGACATCCATATGAACATTATTGTTAGCTGCCCCAACCAATGTTTTTAAGGCGGTAAGGCGAGGCGCGGCGACCCACCCCCTTCTGGACGCCTAGGTGAATAAGGCGCGCGGCGAGGCGACACCATACACATACCCTCATTTAGAATGAGGGCACAAACATAAGAGATTAAGCATTTTTTACACATAGAGATTCCGAGATTAAACTAGGAGCGCACAATCATTAAACAAAAGGCAATGCACAAAAGCCCGGCAAAAAGCAGCACACGCACATGCATCAGGCATACAGGCACACACACATTCACATAAGTATCAGATTAACAGAACTACAGCAGAGCAGAGCATCAACTCCAAGCACAAGCAGATACGCTAGCAGCCTAGCACTCAAGCATGAGCAAAAGCAACTGAGCAGAGGGAAAGAAGAGAGAAGAAGAGGAACCTGTGTCCGTGTGATGCAGCTGCGGGAGGGGGTGCTGGCTGGGAGGCAGAAGAAGAACCAGGAGCTCCTGGATGGAGAAGGAATGGAGGGCTTCCGCCCGGATTGGTTGGAGAAGAGGAAGAAGATGCAAATCGATTGGAGAAGGGGCTGGAGCCATGGGATTGGAGAGCAGGCACGGCTGAATCGGAGCAGCGCACCGCCGCTGAGGATTCGAGGTGCTGCTGGCCCGCCACCCTCTCTCGTTCTGAATCTGCGATACGTCGCGGTGGGAGGTGTAGGCGCGCGGATTTCCCCTGCGCGCAGCTGCTGCTGATTCCCACGTGCGCAACCCTCCCGCGCGGTCCCCTTTTCACCCCCGCACTTGCAAAATCGCCCATGCGGCGCCCGCCTTGCAGAAAAAATTGACGCCATACACGCCTAGGCGACGACTCCAGATGCCATACGCATGGGGTGCCTGGCGCCCTCGATGCCAGGAATCGATTTCCACCTGGACACCTAGGCGACGACTAGGCGACGACTTAAAAACCATGGCCCCAACACATAGTTTAAGTTTGTAAAATCCCAAGTGTCCAAGATGGATTATCAAGCTTACTATAAAAGGCAAATGGGGACTAAAGAACCATCAACCAAAATACAGTTGGATGCGACCACAAGGCAAATGGGGACAACAAATATTTTTAAGCGTGAAAACAAATGCAAGTGTCCAAGATGGGTTATTAAGCCTACTATAAAAGGCAAATGAGGATTGCACTCACTCAAGGAGCAGCAACCAAATCAGTAGAATACTTGACTGCAATGATAAGGGTAATGTACATTGTACTCTACCATAACAGCAGATCAGTGACAAGGAAATGTGCTATCATCTAGACGAAACCAATTGTTCAAAATGAAATGGAGATAGCACCCCAAGTAGGCAATATTTCAGCTCAGAACAAGCTATCATCTAGACGAAACAAATTGTTCAAATCAAATACACTAGTTTCAAAACATATGTCCAAGATTCAAGACAGTGGCAATCAATAAGCTAGTATAAAGCTCAATGGGAACTAAATTCATTTATAATCATCAACTGAATCCGCAATTCGAATGCAATGAGGAAGGTGTACACTGTGCTCAGTCAAGCTACCACAACAGCACTGGACCAGGAATCAATGACAAGGATAGTTTGCACACCTAATACTTGCAACAGAAAATGGAGATTACTAGTATCCCTAATAAGCTACAAAATCATCAAAAGTGCATATGCCTGATCAATTTAAAGCACAATAGACCAGTTCCGAAAAAGTTCAGCAGTATAGAACTATAGATTGACAATTACTTCAAAAAGAATTAGCGAAACCATAAGATCACATAGAAATTGAAACAGAAAAAGGCAAGGGGCAGACAATAGATAGCACGCTTATTTCCAGAATCAAAGAAAAATCATATTATTGAAACTACAAGAGATCTTACATGCTGAAGCAGCCCTGGCACTTGACATCCTGCATAAAGATAACAAACACATCATCACTATGATCGAAAGGGTGCAGAAAAATCACACAGAAATCATCATCAGCGCCAGCACAACAAGAGCAATGGGAAAGCTGGTGTAGGTTAAAATACTACAGCCATAAGGCTCAGGAATTTCCCTGAAATGCAAGCTAAACTTGAATTCCTTGACAATGTTGCTTGGGTAAATAAAAACTAATCAATGCCGTTCAATGCTAATCGCAGGTTAACACCTTTTACTTTCCCAGAACCTTATTGCATAAAAGGAGTTTTGACTCAAGATATCTAGTCTATCCTGAATCCAGTAAAAAAAGCCTTCACTATACACACAAATAAATTTTTCAGCACTCGCTGTCTGCAGCTACTTAACTATATTTTCGATACCAATAGACAGGACTATGAATGCATCTACGAGCTCTACACTCGTATTGTGATTGTAAGTATCTACGTGCACTTGCTCCACAACGCAATAGTGGTGTTCTCGACAAGAAGAAAAAAGCGCACTACAGAATGAACATAGGAGCCAAAGATTTCCGCTAGGTGATGGAATAGTACCATGAAGAAGGAGTTGGGGGACTGGACGAGGCGCTTCTTCTTGTGCTTGAGCTTCTCCAGCTCCGCCGGCGGGTTCAGCAGGTCGATGTCGTTCTGGAGCACCTGCAACGCCGCCGCCACCAAAATCCACACCGATCAGAACCCTAAACCCAACGAGAAAAAGCATGGAACCGGAAGGATCCCGTCGGATCGGGCCGCCGCGCGTACCATGGTCGCAGGCGAGGGTTCGCTCCGGCGTCTCCGCGCTCGCTGGTCTCTGGAGGGGAGGGTCTCCGGAGAAGAGAGCGGCGGCGGCGGGAGGCTGAGGCTGAGAGGGCGTCTAGGGTTGCGGTGGTGCTTATAGCAGAGGGATGAGGAAGATCTCCGCCGTCGATCGGCAGCGCCTTATGCTGCTGGGCCCGCATGTCAGTTGATTTTGGGGGAGCGTGGAATAGCAGCGACTGTTGACGACGGGCTTGCTAGTTGCTACAAAAGGCCCATGGGTCTATCAGACTGGGTGGTTGCTACAAAGCGGCCCAACTACAGGCTACAGATTGCTTTGCTACGGCAAGCTTTTGACCATTGCATAGAACTTTTCGATACTACCCCCGAGGAGCATCTGTATGTTTGTTATGAGCTTATCAGGAATGTCTATGTGAAGGAAATAATACCCCCGAAGGTGTAGTTTATGATAAAACAAATGAAGGTTTAAAAATAAAAAAGCAAAAGAAACCATGTTGAGAGTGGGATTTGAACCCACGCCCTTTCGGACCAGAACCTTAATCTGGCGCCTTAGACCAACTCGGCCATCTCAACTTTTCTGTTCTTAGGTTGAAAGGAATCTCATTTGTTTGCAAACTAAATAATTCCCCCTTTGCACTTTTCTTCACACGTTCATCGTGCCACCCTGCGGCCAGAGCATCCATGTCGTATGCGCGCTCCCGACATCAAACCAGCCCAGAAAGCCATGCCAAGGCCCCCAGCCGGACGTGACCCCATCCCTCTAGGCTCTAGTCTAGGCCTATATATTACACACAAACCTTTGCCCTTCTCGCTCCATCGATCAACAGCCATGGCCACTCCGAGTTCCCGTGCCGGCGCCACGAGGTGCGCTGCCACCGTGCTGCCCGCCTCCCTCCTCCTCCTAGCCGCCGTGGCCGGGGGCGGCGTGGCGGGAGAGGCTGCCGATCGGGATGCCGCGCGCGGCGGTGTTGGAGGCCCCATGGACTGCTTCACGACGTGCTCTACGCAGCTGGTCGGGTACATCATGACGACGATCCAGTGCTTCAACAAGTGCGCCGCAGGAGGGGGCGGGGGAGGGGGAGGAGGCGCGGCTGTCGCGGAGGCGTCGTCCGTCTGCGACGCCAAGGGGGACCGCCTGGCGATCGAGCGGCTCCTGCGCGAGGTGGCTTGTGGCTGCGATCGAGGTGAACCGCAGAAATGTCGCACTAAGCCCGATGAAGAGTAGAAGTGGAGCCCGATCCATATCGATCCACCTAGCGCATATGTACTATGCGTAATTCGATCCCAAGAGTTAATTGGATATATATTACAATTATCACACTTCGAGATATATCATTGCTATTCGCGATATATTATAAGTATAACATTATAAATTCACAAATTTGACCAGCTAACGCATAAGCTATGTATAGTTGGTTCCAAATTTATATCTAGTTGGTGTATGTCTGATTATTATTATTATTATTATTATTATTATTATTATTATTATTATTATTATTATTATTATTATTATTATTATTATTATTATTTTACATACCGTGCAACTGCATGTCGTTCTATCTATCCGGGCTGTCGTCCAAGCGGCGATCGAGATGCCGCGCCGCCGCTCCCGAGAACGCGAGGAATGAAGCGGCTAGCTGGGCGCGGCGGGTGGTCGTCGGCCGACGATCGTAGTAGCGAGTAGCGACCAGCTGGGCCGGCTGCGACGCCTTCTTTCCACGCGTTCCTCGTGCCGCCCTGCTCAAGCTGCATCCATGCATCTCGTATGCGACCAGGCCATGCCATGGCCATGTCCCCTGCATGCTTACCCTATACAAATAAACACCTCTCCTGGCCTTCACTCCCTCCTCTACCATCGCAGCTGGTTAGTTACGACACGGCCAGAAAACCATGGCCTCTGCCCGTGCCGCGGCCGCCGTCGCGCTCGCCTCCCTCCTCCTCCTCCTCGTCGCCACAGCCGCCGACGACGCTGCCACTGCGGCAGGCGAGCCCGACCCGGACACCGCGCGCGCCAGCCGGAGGATCCTGGACTGCACGATGCGGTGCGTGACGGAGGCGATGGGCTGCGCGACGCGGTGCGCGGGCGCGCGCGCCGACGAGGCGCCCGTCTGCGCCGCGGCCTGCGTCCAGGGCGACATGGGCTGCCTCGCCGGCTGCGGCCTGCAGCAGCTGGCGCCTGGGTCCCCGCCCGCGCTCACGCCGCCAGCCGAGTGAACGTGACCCAACCACTCCGTGCGTGCATCGATCGGCAGCCTTGTTGCGGCTGTCACGATTTTTCACGGCGTACCTGCAGTAGGATTATTTGATGTCTTGATGCGTCCAACGCATCATCTGTAATAATAATCTAGTATAAAGGAGACATGCTATGACAAATTTCTCTTTGCAATTAACGACAGTGCTCATAGTTAATTGGGTATATAATAACACTACAATTAGCAAAAACAGATTATTTTTCCTTTTTTCTTAAAATTATATAGTACAACTTAGACACTCACCCTTATAAATATATGTACGCAAACCCTATCCCTATGAGTATCTTCAAAGACTGAACCGCAAATCCAGAGTAGCGCTCATGTAGAGACATGCTATATAACCCCAAATCCAATTGCTCATGAAACAAGTAGCTACGCCATTTGAGCACTATTCTTCATGATCATACTACTTCCGGTCATAGTACTTGACGTTGTTGATTTTATATATATGCTCTTTTTGTTAAGTTATAACTTTGACCAATACCTCTGCTTTTAAAAATGTACGACGTTTGTGACAAGGTGAATAATCCATCATAATATATATCTTATATCTAACGAATCTACATATACGATTTTATTTATCATTTCAACTGAATATTTTAAATGCTATTGATGAACAAAATTTTTAAGGAGTTTGACCAGAATTTAGATAAGGAGTTAAAGTATCTCTGACGAGAGATGATTACACTACACGATAGCCACATTAGGAGCGTGGCGATGCCTTGATCGATCTCCTATCTACTACATCCATCCCAAATTCAATTCGTTTTAATTATATTGTTTATTTTACATGGAACTTTTTTTTGCAGGCGCCAAAGGCAGTGTTTTGGTTGATGTCCTTATGCAAGCACATTGATATATCAGGGGATGTAGTCGAGTCGTGTGCTCTTGCTATCCTCCAGTCATGAGTGTTCTTTTTTTGCAGCCATGAGTCTTCTGTTGTTGTACACTACATGGTTCAGCGAAACCCAAGACACATAATGTTAGCTCGCAAAACTCATTTTTCTTCTATATAGTTTTACTTCTTTTCTTTTCATGTATACAAGTTTTGGAGTGTGGACGCAAACAACTTCGTCATTATAGGAATAATAAAGAGCAATAAGCTAAGCTGGAAATGTGAGTTGCTCCTGAGTCCTGATGCTAAACTCAGAAAGTGTTTTTTTCCTTGTTATTTCTCGTTGGTGCTAAGCATCTGCATGCAGAGCTTTATATAGATACGGTACTGCTCCTGGTGATGCTCATGTTGTTGCCGAACAAAGCATCTGCTCGATGCTCATGTCGTTTGTCAACATCTGATTCCACAGTTTTTTTTTTGAAGAAATGCTTTCGGGACCATGCATCACCTGGAATGCAGAAATGCTGAACATGAAAATTTATTCTTGCACTCGTGATGCGTGCACTAGAAGGGACATAAATCCTCATTTGATCCGCATGTGGTTAGCCCCCCTCCCAAACAGCATTTGATCAATGTCCATTCACATTTTCTTTTCGGAAAGATAAGTTCATTAAAATTGTTTCTCAAAAAGATAAGTTCGCTCACATTTCGTAGGAACATGAGTGCGAATGGCAATGCTCGATGGGAGATGTTTGATGTCCCGTTAGAAGTTGTTCAACTTCTGTGGACCGCAGAGAAACTCACCCAAAATCGCCACAATTTTCACCATGTTTTGCCTCCCAACTACGCAAAACACGGCCAGGATCAGAACAGCTGCTCCAGAGATTTCCTACTTCCACGGGGAGCCAGACAAACCTTTCGGGCTCCGAGGTTATATAAGGACACCACAGCCCCATTGCAAAAACCAGGCTAGTTCCACTACCCTCCTCTCCCCTTTCCCACCAAATAAAGGCTCTCACACCCCTTTTTCCAGCATCCCAGGGAAGGGGAAACATTAATCCGGCGGCCATGGCCTCGCTCCGCATCCTTCCGGCCGCCGCCGCCATCCTCTTGTTCGCCGTGGCCGCCGTCGCCACCAAAGCTCCCGACTACGTCATCCAGGGCCGCGTCTACTGCGACACCTGCCGCGCCGGGTTCGAGACCAATGTCACCGAGTACATGAAGGGTAATGTGCCATCTCTCAATCTCTGGACACAATCATTTCGCTGACCCTGACCCTGCATGTACAAACTCCAAAGCGTTGGCTCACCTGGGTTCTTGATCGCAGGCGCCAAGGTCAGGCTGGAGTGCAAGCACTTCGGCACCGGCAACGTCGAGCGCGCCATCGACGGCGTGACCGACGAGACCGGCACCTACAAGGTCGAGCTCAAGGACAGCCACGAGGAGGACATCTGCGAGGTCGTCCTCGTCCAGAGCCCGCGCAAGGACTGCGACGAGGTCCAGGAGCTCAGGGACCGCGCCAGCGTCCTGCTCACCAGGAACGTCGGCATCTGCGACAGCGTGCGCCTCGCCAACCCGCTCGGCTACTTCAAGGACGTGCCGCTGCCCGTCTGCGGCGAGCTGCTCAAGCAGCTCGACTTGGATGACCAGACTGAGTAAGAAAAGAGTACGGTGGCATCACTGGACAGGCTGCACAAACTACAAATCAGTCGCCTGGCCTGCATCTGCATGTAGCATGGATGTGTCAGTAAAGTACAGAGTCAATGATTAACAATATCTGGACAAAACAAAAAGAAAAATGTAACTATGCTGTCTATCTCATGTTACTCACAGATTTGTGACTGGCCAGATTATGAGTGCTGCATTCTTGTTCTTGCTACCCATTCTTCATCTTTAACTTTAACATACAACCGCTGCAATAGACAGGCAGCAGTACAGCTGTAGCAAAAACTTATCAGCACACATAATCAATCTAAAATGCAGTTGTGATAGCAAGATAAACAACATTTCATTTCTATCCAAAGACCAATAAGTTACATAATGTTCATAAGGACTAGACAAGGCCAAGGTGTATTTTGCACCTAAAGCACAGCATTTCGATTACATCACACTTCATGAAGTGTAGACTACTCCTATGGGGTTTCCATGGCAAAGCTTATCCGAGAAGAAGATTGCTCTTCACTACCAGGGCTTCAGATCTCCCACAGGTCCAGCAGTCCAGTTGAGACGCTTATCGCCAGGTTGTAAGTATGTTCCCTTGGGGTGTGGCAGCTTGCGAGCAAGACCGTTCAAGATTTGGTGGAATGCATCCCTTGGTTGGGCTGGCTGCGGGAACAACATGGCCTGCTTCATTGATGGATTTGCAAGTAACCTTTGCTTTCTTAAAATGTCATCGATTGGCATTGATGTGAGGATTGTGTCTAACTTCGGGACATCCTTCTCCTCAACAAAGACACCAATTTCCTCCCATGGAATTGCATCCGCAAATGGTAGCACAATATCATCAGCTATGATGACTGGAATGCAGCCAAAGACCACAGCCTCAACCAACCTAGGGCTCCATGGTGCCCAGCCCAATGGGCACAGGCAGAAGACAGCACGCTGCATGTCTTCATAGTAAGTGGCAGGGTGGTCTGTGGAAATATCAAATAGAGGGTTGCTCTTGAAATTCTCCCACAGGGAAGCTCGTGCACCTCTGTACAATAATATTATGGAAGTGAATAAAGTGCTCAAACATTAACATAGGATTCAAATATGTTAACCTCAAAGTGATTGCTACCTTGCATAGTATCCACCCTCAGGGTCATTCCCCGTATCATAGAAAAGCCCCCGGAAGTAAACAAAGATTGAGCGTGGAGTGTCGGGGGAAATCAGATGAGCTTGCATTTTCTGTGGAGGAGCATAGGGTGGGATAATGATAGAACCCTCCTTTAGACAGACATGATTCTCCTGTCCAAAAGTTTGAACCAAAGTAGCACGTCGCAGCAATGGAAGAATTCCACGCTCAATAGCCTTTTCTTCCTGCAAACATTGATATAATTGTTACCCATGCATCTTCTGAGAAAAAAGGTAGTTAAGGCATTAAAAGGCAAAAATATACACAATGGAAACCATGATGAGCATGGGAACTCACCTGGTAGTGGAAGCATGCTGCAAAATCATGCGGAACAACAAAGAAGTGATCTGCTCCATCAGTTCTGTTCCAGAAGGGCCATTTGTTTGAGATATATTGGATTGCACTCCTCATCACCCGAGGTGACTTAAATGGCAAGGGCAGTCCAGCATTAGTTAAATCACAAGTAGTATAAACTGGCGTATAGAACCAGTCAGCCTCCTTGGGATTTAGAGTCCGCACAGCACTTGAGAGCAAGAAACGATGCATGAAAATTTCTGCAGCAAACATGTGATTGAGGCACCGTGGATCCTTGGTGACCATCTTCTTGTTGTACTTCCTCGGCAAGTCATAAATGAAGACCTTCAACCTCCCCACAGGATTATCTTCTAACACATCACCAGCACTCCCTACAGTTCCATAGTTGTCATGTCAGTACAGACATGCCAGCAACTCACATAACATATGATGCAAATCAAGTGCAACAGAGAAACATGAATGCGGATATTTCCACCCAAAATTGGTTTCAAAGCCCAATATCATGTTGAGCATCCTCTACTTGATTTGAAACTTAAGATGAAATAGCCATTTTTATATTTGAACCAATTCATGTCATTGAGATAGGCTCCTCTTTGATTCCAAACCATTTCAGCCAACTGAACCCAAATACACCTATAGAGCTGCATAAAAAGGTCTTTTTCCCATGCTTTTGAGAGTGGCTAGGGATCAACCTATCAAGGAACTAAGAAACGCAAGAAATTTGTGGATAAAATGGGGAACGAGAGCACCCAAAATCAACCCTACAGCTAACAACTAAACGGTGATGGTACCATCCACAACCTAACGAGAAAAGGACAGAACTTGAACCTGAAAACTTAAGCTTGATATCACAGAAAAGAGAAATCCAACACAAAAGGCGCAAAAAAGGGAAGGAAATTCGGCTGAAATGACACGGATTTATTAGCCATCAAAGACGTCCTAGTCCACAACTCTAAGCAACAGCACCAACGAAAAATATTCAGAAATTCAACCTCCAACTCCAGGCGTGACGAAGAAATTATCAACCCACAATCAACAGCCACGCGGGCTTCGGAATCCAAGGGAAGAACAACGCGGAAAAGGGGAGGAAAAAAAAACTAGGTTCCTAAATCATAACAGGAATCAACTTTGGATAGGCAAAGTTTGGAGATGAAAAAGGGGGAGAAGTTGGGGGCACCTGAGATGCGCTCGCTGTGCTGCTGAACGGCGTGTTCGGCCTCCCCGCCGGCGGCGGCGGCGGCGACCACCCGCGGCGAGAGGATGGAGGCTGCCAGCAGCAGGAGGGCCACGGGGAACCACCCCGTTCCTGATCCCATCCCGGAGGGGACGCCTGCTCCGGTCTCGACCTCTAGGAGCGAAGGGAGAGCTTCACGAGGGGATTGGATTTGGGGGAACTCAACAAAGAGGAGGAAGAGGAATTGAGGAGCTAAGCAAAGGAGAGATTTTGTTAGGACAAATGGAGAGGAGAGAGGAGAGAGAATGGGTCCACACTCCAACTAGTCCACAGTAATCAGAGGGAATCACTTTCTCTAAATCCTAGTTTAGGAAAGAGGTTTTTCCCCAGAGTAGTTTAGGAAGTAAGTTTAAGTAGTGTTAATCCCTTTATTAGCAACCACTATTATTCTGGTGTTTGCTTTTCTAATGAACTGAAATCCTGTCTTCAGAGTTTTACCTATCCCTGACGGTACAACCGGTTACCATCTTTATTGGACCAATTTTCACTGAAAGCGTTTAAACATGTTTTATAGCTGCTAAAATTTATTTCACTGAGTTCTAGATATAACAAAACTAGTAGCGGGTCTAAAAATCTAGCGAAGCTTGGACGAAGTCTAAGATACCTTCCAAAGTTCCAATATTTAGCCGAAGAGGGTGAGGATTACAACTACATACTGCTCTATCATTCTTTCCATCATCTATGATGATTCTTTCCACCAGAGTTGTTGCTACTTCCCGTTATCATACTAAGTAAATCAAATTGAACCTGGCATCCATCTTCTTCTACTGTAGCAAGTCTTCCTCCCCAATCAGCGGGAAATGGAACACCAAAATAGGAGGCTAAAATATGTACAAAGATTAGTAGTAAATGCATGTGCATCAGCGGGAAAAACAGACCTACTATTGTTTAAAATGATCCGCTATATTATTTTGGCGGAGCTAGAAACTCGATATTTTTCTGTCAGGGAAGGGATAATAGTACTGGTTTTTAAAAAAATGTTTGAATTTTTTAAGTTTTTATAGTGAAAATTCTGAGCTGCCGTTTGTTTACGATCGAGGACCCGGGATTCGGAGTGGACACGCTTGGCCTTGACGCCACCGTTGACGCCTTCCCCTTGGACCGTCGGCCTGGACGCGGCCGGGCTGACACTTGACCTGTTCATCATCCCGTCGGGCATGTGCCGCTTGAGTACCTTGTACCCAGTTTTCTTCGCTATCACGATAGGTCATATCCTACTTCGCCACGTATACCATGCTTCGGATCCCTAGAAATATTTTGCCTTCGGTTTACGTTCGTGTTCCCGTATGCGTGTATTTTGCAAACCGCGATGGAGGAATGGCTGCTGAAGAACTCGTCATCGACAATGCTTCCGAGTTTCAAAGCACGATCTGGCCTTGATTCGAACTCAATGCGGGTACAAAACGGAGTCAGCTTGAGTTAATACCGAAGCTTATCGAGCTTAACTAGGTGAGCTCCGTGCGATTCCAATGATCGAAAAGCGTGCAAATCATGAAATAAGTGTAATTTTTGATTTTTTTGAACGTTTTGTATTAAAAGATTAGAGAATGATGCTCTTTCTTTCTCCGTTACAGGCCAACCATTTGACAAGACCGCGTGGGAGGCCGACCGAGTTCAGGCATTGGACCCGACTCTTGCACACGCCATCAGATCATTGGGCCATTGGCTGTGCGTAGTCGTCCTGTCATTGTCTTGCTGCCATGCCCGTGATGGCAACTGGCCACTACGTGCACGCGGTTCAGTAACTGTCAGGTAGGACCAAAGAACACAGCCTTATCACAGCCAGCGGCAGAACACCACCAGCCAATCCACAATGGCATCTCTTGATCGCCGAGCGTGGAACGCATGCAAATTTGACCCCGCATCCCCAACCATCACCAGTTCAGTGAGTAGCTTCACATCAGATAAACAAATGGCACAATTAACAGAGACTGCTTATTATTCATCACATGAGAATGTGCCAGAATGATGCATCCAATATCCTTCCTACATTACCTTGGAAAAAATGAAGTTCCCAATTCATTTCCAACTTACATTTCAGTAGCAGAACAGTGGCAAATTATTTTTACTTGAAACATTCACTTTAGCAGATGACAGTAAACCATCATGGCATGGCCCTGACTCCGGCGAAACAAAATTTTAGCCAACCCAACAAAAAAAGAAACAATATAACAGCACAGAAGGGATTCACCTCTGTGGATTAAGGTAGATAAAATTGACGGTGCTTTCCAAGCTCTTAGCCTATGAGCAGCTTGTTCTCCTCCAAGAAACTGTAGGTGGGCACCTCAAGGTTGAACGGCGCAGGTCCCTTACGGATCCTCCCGGAGATGTCGTAGTGGGAGCCGTGGCACGGGCAGAACCAGCCACCAAAGTCTCCTGCGTTCGGAAGCGGGATGCAGCCGAGGTGGGTGCAGACGCCAATGACCACCAGCCACTCAGGGTTCTTCACGCGCTCCGCGTCCTGCTCTGGGTGGCGCAGGGACGCGACGTCCACGCTGTTGGCCAGCTTGATGTCATCCTCAGTCCGGCGCCTGATGAAGACCGGCTTCCCACGCCACTTCACAGTCACTGTGGTGCCTGGTTCAATGCTGGAGAGGTCCACCTCGAGTGAAGCGAGGGCAAGCACATCCTTACTTGCTGACATGCTTAGGACAAACTTCAATACGAGGAGACGCAGCAGTGATGCGTAAATGAATCTCCCACCACTCAGGACAAAGTATGCAAAGGCACGCTTGCTGGGATCTCCAGGAGGATATCTTTCATGGTTGTACTCATCATAAACCACCTTTGGGTTAGGGTTCTTTACAGCAGCCACAGTTGCTGGAACATCAGCTAGGCCAGCATCTTGGTTCCTTGGGACAAGTGTTTCAGCAGAAGAGAAACCTGCAGGACACGTTAAAAAATGTTACATAACCATCTTTATAAGTAAACAAATAGCAAATGATAGTAGGGCATTCAACCTGGAGCACAAGCAAGGATATACCAGCATTGGCAACGATAGGAACACGATCATCCTAAGAGGCATTTCATGGAACTAGCCAACACTGAAAGAGTGTCCCATAGAGTTCTAACATGAAGGAACCACTGTTGCTTCATTGTTCCTTTTTTCTCATTGTAATTTTAGATCTTAGAAATAATCCGCATATGCTACACAGGCTTCGGACTGACAGAAAACATGAGGAATATTTTTAAACCAAGCCAAGCATAATCAGCTATTTCTTTAGCCAGCAAATAGTGGGCATTGTTTTGGTCTTTGCCAACAGGTACAGGAGAAACCTATAAACTAAATTGTAGTTTTGGAGCACATTGACATAAGTAAATAACCAAAGGTGACATGACAGTTTGGTCAGGCATATATAAGGTCTCTAGAACAATACAAAACAATGGAAGCCTTTACGCAGTAAAACTAGATTAAAGAAACATGACAAAATGAAGTAAAATTGGATGCTACTTCAGAAGTTTTGAGAAGAGTTATTTTTTCCATGAGCAGGTCACTGATTGTATGTTCAAATTAAATGTAACAGCATATCAACATGCTTCACCAATTTGCCATGAGTACTATCAGCATCGTCATGATAGTACCCAAACTCACCATCAATTTGCCAAACAACATATCAATGCTGAAATCAAGGGAATGCACTTTATACAACAGTGAAGACAGTATCTGGGTAGCAACACCAATCATTCAGGCTAGGTAAGAGACAAATTATTCAATTAGAAAATGAGGCATAAAGATAAAATCTGAAGCTGCACACACCAAGGGTCGTTAGCACAAGAAAGCTTCTAAAGAACTCTGTTGACACCACTTTTTTTTTTACAACTGAACTGAACAACATTTTCGGATATCATTGCTCTGCATATATCTTCTAACTGCACTGTCAAAGTTCTCAAAACTAGTTCTTCAGAGACCATTAGTTCGCTCAATGTACCATTTAACTAGAATATTTTTTTAACTATGTTTAGTTCCAACTTCTCGTGGAATTGGAAAAATCTATAGCAGTAGATGAAATTCAGACTTATGTAAGGAAGATGAAATAAATGTATGGGAGAGCCACATGTACAGATGATGAAGGAAAACAAACACACGTCCATTAGAAATGGTCAGAGATGATGTATCAACCACAAAGATACAAATATAAAGGCTTTCAGGTCAGTCTAGGGCAATCATAAGAACCTAAACCAGCCATCTGATGGGTATCCTAGTTTTGCAGATCAAGAGATCCTCCAGAACTTGAGGGTCTACAAGAATATAAGGCAGAAGAATCCTTGTATTTTATTAATGGAGCTTTCAACCATAGCAACACTAATCACAGTAAAAATAAGCGCATATGCGGGCTTTAGACTAACAAGATGCATCACATATATATGTTTGAAACTACCAAGCATAATCAACATGTCAATGGTCACTATCACGGTCCTTGTCAACAGGTAAATAATAGAAACATAGTAAAAACTTGTTCTCGTTTATCATCACAGATAGAAGTAAATTAGTAAAAAAACTACATGCAAAATGATACTGAACAATTGAGTGCCGTACAACATAAACAGAAGCTTCTGATCAACAGAAGTAACTAAGATGGCATGAAAAAAGTAGCTACAATGGCAGAATACTCCAGATACTAGGCCTTTTTTTCTTTAAGCAAGGAGATACTAGCTGCCCTAGCTCAAGCATTTTAGGGGATTAAAAAGAGTATTGACATATTGCTAGAAAATGCCCCTCCCCCTCTTTTATACTCACAGCACACAACATTGCCATCATAGAAAGACAACTCATCACCAATTTGTCAGGTAAAATTGCATGCGTACATGGTTCCTTAGAGTTGTCCACATGCGTACATGGTTCCTTAGAGTTGTCCAATTATTTATGTTCAAACAATGCTCAGTAACAGCAAATGGAGAAATGGTGCTCCAAACAAAATAAGAACATGGTAAAAAACGGAAACATACTTCTGGCTTCTAGGGACAGCAGAAATGGTCCCTAATAGGAACACAAAGCATCCAAACAAGTTGAGCAAAAATTCATCAAACGTACAGGTAAAGTGGCGCAGATGGCAACAGTATACTATGAATGTAAACCACGAACAAGACCGATCTAGGTAAGAACTACTGGCGGTAAGCTACATCACAACAAGCAACTGAAGGACGACGAGCCCTAACGATACAAACAGTAATGCTTCGGTAACCAGAACTACGCCATCATCGAGGACCTGAACATCATCCATCACGCGGGCAAAGTACCAACCCACGTATCAGATCAAAGGATCCTCTGGAACCCGCCCGACGGATCCCGATCCCAATCCGAGCCGAATCTATACGGAAACACATGAAGCAGGCGGAGGGACACGGCGCGCTTACCCCTGGCGGCGGCGAAGAAGGGGGACTCGATGGAGAACCGCGGCTGGCTCCGGCCGCGGGCGGAGTCGTCGTCCCCGCCGGGGGCGCCAGCGCCGGCAAGCGGGTTCCTGGCAGCGGCCGCGGCGGGGCGCCAGGAGAGGGAAGACGAGAGCCTCCTCCCCGCAACCCTCAGCATCTTGTCGTCGTCCTCCTCCGCCGGTGGTGGCGCTCCCCTCCAATCTAATCTCGTCTAGGGTTCGCACCGCCCGGTCGCCTGGACGCACGGAGGTAGAGAGAGGAATGGAAAAAACACGAGAGGCGGAGAAAAGTATTGGGGGTGCTGGGCTACGCTGCCCGGATTTCTGCAGCCCATTGTGTTACGTGGGCCTGGAGATACTTTATTGGGCCTGAACATTTCAGCTAGCCAGCTTAATGAGCTGCACCCGTGACAGGTGGGCTCGAGAATTTCACACGAAGTGTCTGAAATTCTCCAGTGCTCTCTTATGACGAGCAATTGAGCATTACCATGTAGTCACGATGACGTCATATTAGATGTGGTCACGTAGTGTGCCATTCTTTTTTATAAACAGAATACTATCCGACAGACAAAGGATTCATCAAACATTGCAGTTCGTAAGGTGAAAAAGATGAACGAAGCAGCAGAATTTACAGGTCGAACATCACAATTCACAAATAAACTATCTGTGGAAATTTCCAGGAATCAAGGCTACCGCAAGCTTACACCAAAATGCATTCTGTTTCTGTTAAGCAGGAAATGTTCTCAGGGGCCAACGATCGTTGGATATTGTTTTGGCTGTGCCCTTCAGGGTTCAGCCTCATCCTCGGCGGCTGAGGCGGTGTGCGTCGGGTACCTCCACATGATGTCGGCCCAGGTGCTCTGCCCGTCCATTACCTCCTTCACCACCGAGGCCACCTCGTCCACCTCCACGCGGATCTGGTCCTTGCTGTCCCGGTCGCGCACCGTCACGCTAGTGGTGTTGTCAACCGTGATCGCCAGGGGCACGCCAAGCTCGTCCGTCCTTGCATAGCGTTTTCCTATTGTGTTACCTGCAGCAAAGTATCCATGATGACATGACAGACTGAAAAGTGTACAAGACAATGAACAAGATACTTAAATCCACCAATCACTAGCCTTGCAATCTGTCACTGTCCACTAGGCTAAAGCATGATACCATAAAATAGTATTTAGAATTTATAATTTTAGTTCATCGAGTGCAGTATGGAATATGCCATAATAACTTGATCTAGAAGAACAAATTTATATGCTTCATTTCATTCAATCGGAATATTTTGAAAAGAAAGCAGAGCAGGAACATTGAGTCACGAAGCATACCAAGAGGAAATTTGAATGTCCACAAGACATTAAAATTTTTAACAATCAGTCGACAAATCATGTAAAGCTACTTCTTATCTATCTCATCTTTAAAAGTATAGTAAGTTGCAAAGAATAACAAAAAAACAACAGTAGAACTCAGATATAAGTGCTGAATAGAAAATAAGCACAAATCCACATAGTTCGGTCATGTACCTGTCATGTCGATAATATGTGAAATCCCTGCTGCTGTCAAGGCCTTTGAAATTTTCTTGGCAACAACCTCAAATTTCTCAAGCTTGACCAGTGGAAAGACAGTGCACTTTATTGGGGCAACAAGAGGGGGGAAACCAAACACATTTAACTGCTCATCCTCTGCCTTGCCAGGCCTTTGGAAGAAACAGTGCTCAAAAAGGCAGTATATAATGCGCCCAATCCCAAAGGATGGTTCAATGACAGAAGGAGTAAATTTCCTTTGGTGTTCTTTTTTCTTCTCAATATTAATTGAAACCATGCTTTTCTTTATCGTAACATCCTTCCCAAGGGTGCACACTTTGAACTCAACCTCCCCCTTGGACTCCAACTTAGCTTTCATATCCAAAGCTTCAGTCTCACCCATCGCCTGAACGAAGAGAAAGTGCATGAATACACACAATAAAAACATGACATAAAAAGCCAATGTGCAAATAGAACTTACTTCCAATGCTTCAAGAACCATCCTTTGGTTCCCTTTGAATGCAAGGCCAAGCTCCTTCTTTGATGGGGTTATAACTAATTTCTGAATGTGGCAAAATGAAACTGCTATTAGAAAAACAATTAATTTTAAAAACTAACAAAAACCTTACAGCTTCACAGCTGGGATAATGATAAACATTTTTTTTCGGGAAAAATAATGATTGAAAGCATTTGCAAACAATAAAGGAAAAGGAAAGCTCACCTCCACTTCTCTGGGTTCTGCAAACTTTTCATGTGCTTCAAGTTTCTCACCACTTTTATCCTGTCCATTTGTCCAATAACGACCTTAGAAAGGGGTAGTTCTATCATGATGTTATGAGGAAAAGAAAACTTCAAAATTGAATGCATCAATGCCATTGATTTATTTATTTATTTTGGTGTAGGACAAACAAATGGGGTAAACAAAGTCAGAGTGTTGAATTAAACTTAAATGACATTTTTAACTCTTTGATAGTAAAACAGTAAAACAAAAGGTCCAATTTTCATAAACATAAAAGGTGGCAGATGGACTATTAAGAAAGGTGACTTAAAAAAAGAAATGCACTGCTCCTCGCTTCTTAGCTTGATGATCAAGCATATAAGTAATGGTGTACAATGAATAATCATTTGATCATTTGCAAGACTGCAAGCAGTTGGTGACAATACTGATACATACCGAGTGTGCACGCAAGTCATAGGCAGACCTATCAGCAATTCCAACACACTCAATCCATCCATAAGAGCACTCAATCTCTGCATCCCAACAATCAGCAGCATAGTGAGCCATTTCATTTGGCAGATGCTGTCGGAAGCGTAGACGATCTTTATCAATCCCAAGTTGTGTCAAGAAAAGGTAGACTCTTCCAATAAAGTAGCCAAGGGTCTCATTGTTCACAGTTCCCTACAAGTTGTAGCATAAATTACTGTGACATTAACCGCAAAATAAGAGAACAGAACCAGTAATAACATATTGCCAATAACAACATGTAACTGAAGTATCTGAATGAAATACCTCAGATACAGCATTTCCGAGTTTAAGTCTTGTGGCTGACCTTCCTGCCATTTGGTCCTCTCTTGGAAACATCAAGAATTCTAGATCAGAGACATCACCAAATTTTGGGTGGGATTTGTCCTCTGGGTCCACAAAGTGCTCAATTTCCGCTAATGTAAACTCGCGGACTCTCAGAAGGCCTTGGCGGGGAGATATCTAATGAAGAAGTTTGTTTCAGTCCACAGAGTATTTAGGGAAGGCCGCCCCTAAAGTTGCAACTAATTAATGTACTTGTGCACATTTTACTAGTGCAGTTTACCTCAAAGGTAAGTTTATAAATAATATCTTTTGTGCTGATTGCTGAATCTGGATACCTAATAAATAGCTGATTACTCAAGTGTACCTTACATGAGTGATGCAAGTAATGATAACCTTTCATGTGTCCCATCACATTTCAAATAGAAAATATGTTAATAAGAAGAAGACTAGCACAGGTAATGAACAGAAAATCATGCCTCATTCCTGAAGGCCTGGCCAATTTGAGCTGCAGCGAAAGGTAGCTTGTTGCCATTGTAGTAGTACAAGTCTTTAAAGTTTACAAAGATACCCTGTGCTGTCTCTGGCCTCATATACCTGCAAAACCAATGAAACAGATAAGCTCAAACATGATTGAACATAGCGGTATGTGAATATATTCAGCTATTATTGTCTCACCCTGGACTCAAACCTGACGGTCCAATGGAAGTCTGAAACATGAGATTGAAGGGGTAGGGATCCGACAATGGGTTCTTGGTGTCAGGAGCAACAATCCCATACTCCTTAATCTTAGCACCCAATTGCTCTGCAGAGAGATCATCCAAGATAGCAAGAATTTTATTGTATTCTTCTGCCTGCTCTGGTGACAATGTCTGGTCCTTCTCAAGCTTATCCTTACAGAAATCCTTGAGCAAATGGTCTGCACGGTAGCAGTTTCCTGTCTTTTCATCTTTAACCATTAAGTCTGTAAATTTATCCACATGACCAGAGGCTTTCAAGACAACTTCTGGTGTCACACATGGACAGTCGACCTCAAGCATCCCTTCCTCTAGCACAAAATGCTGAAAAAGGTGTACATTAGATAGCAAGTAATGACCGATATGAAAATACTACATTCACAAAAGTTAAAAGTACTCAAGATATATAGTTAATACATGTGGGCACTGGGACATATCAAGTGAAAGAAACCTAAATTCCAGCAAAATAAGACACTCATTGCAACAATTTTCATTTATTCAAAACTTAGGTAGTCTTTGCCTGATACACCCAATATATATTAACCTAAACATTTTAAATATTTAAATTAAGGATACTTCAACACATGTCAAGATTTATGTAACACATACCAAAAAAAAGGTAACGGAAACATTTTTACAACAATGGTGGTACCCAGAGCATTCAGACCATCCATGCATCAAATTGGAAAGTTGTGACTCAGAGTAAGACATTTCCCCCTAAATGCGCCTGGTATTTAAATACTGTGTAAATTTCACAAGATAACATGCATTTTGGCAAAACTACAGATTAATGCCACCATATCACAGAACTATATATCAAGCATTAATAAAATCATAAAACAACATATTTACTCATCTAAGTCAGCTTATCACAAAACTAACAGATTTACCATCAATTGTGTCACAAAATTAAATATTTTCCTTCAGAGGATTTAAGCACTTATAGCCACCCAAGCACACAGCTATCCTCTAGATCTGTAGCTTTGTGATACATTCGCATAAATCTGCAGTTTTGTGATAGTTTTATCAAATGTAAAAGTTATTCGTAGAAATTTAATAATGCATTCCTTAGCTGCACCAAAACTCACCTTATAACATACTACCTCCGTCCCAAAATATAGCAACTTTTAGACTTGATCAAAATCAAACATTTTCATCTTTGAGCAATAATATCTCCAAAAATAATTAATTTTAAATAGAAAAGGTTACATGCTATGATAGTTGGTTTCATTATGAATCAACCAATATCATTTTTATGTTATCAATCTTTATGATTTTTTTACTATCCGTAGTCAAAGTTTAAAAGGTTTGACTTGGAAAAAACCTAAACATAGCTATATTCTGGGACAGAGGTAGTAGTAATATGAATTGAGAGCATCCTAATGCTAATTTGTTGTATTAGATGTAGTCAGTAGTGTTGAACTGCCGATGAACTGTTGAAAAGTAAAAAAGAAAAAAGAAATGGGACGACTTTAACTTGTAAACTAGGACGATTTTCTGTAACTGTTTGCTCATTCCTCTTATTAGTACACTTTCTCAGTACAACCTGATGACAACCAGCCCCACAAACATTTACACATACGCTAGATTCCTTTTATTTATCACCATTATGAACTATTATTTGCAGAGCATAGTTTCAAAAATCCGCGCATTCAAGTTAAGCCTTTAAAATTTTCACTTTGTGAACCCTGACACAGTGAAACTGAGAACTATGAAGTGCAAGCTGCTCCCTGATCTTCTACAGTCCAGGAAACCAAATTAAACATCCTAATACACGAACTTAACAAAACCAGAGTAATTTCCACGGTTTTACAATTTACAAAAGAAGCATAGGTTAAGCCAGAGCATACAGTAGCCACCTTTCCCTTTCACCAAAAGGTAGGCAACCAATTTCAGCAATCAGCTATTCAGCTTATGGCACACCACATGTCGACGTGAAACTCCAACACGGCATATCAGCGCAGCAACACTATAAACCTTACTATTTGCAAACAAAGGGCCAGAGACCAGAGCAAATAGGACGAAAATTCAGCACCCAGCGGCCCCCCTCGCATCCTATTTCGCCTCAATTCAGAATTAAAATGGGCAAAATGTGGCGCCTTTGCCTCCAATTCCTACAAGTTAAAGTAGTGGTTTTTTTTTTGGGGGGGGGGGGGGCTAGCTAAGCTAGGTATGGCAGTAGTGCAGTACCTGGCGCCAGAAAGCGAGGACGTTGGCCTTGACGGCGCACCCGGGGGGCCCGTAGTCGTAGAGCCCCGCAACGCCGCCGTAGATCTTGAAAGAGGGCACGAAGAAGAGGCGCCGCTCCAGCGTGTTGGTCACCGCCGCGCGGAACGCGTCCCGGCTCATCGCCGCCGTCCCACCCGCCGGCGCGGCCGGCGCAGCCATGGACGCGAGCGCGCGCGCTGCCGAGGGTAGGGTTCTGGGCAGGCGGAGGAGGAGCGGGAGAGGTTTTGCGAGCGGCGCGCGAGGAGAGGGCGACGGGAGGAGGAAGCAGACGCGGCGGAGCAGGAGCATCAGATGGGGCGCGGGCGGGTGGGGCTGACGTGTGGGGCCCACTAGTCGGTGACCAAGGCTGTCCACGCGCTCTGGCCTGCAGATATTTCTCGGTGAGCAAGAATGATGGTCGTGGGTCCATGCTTCCGGGCCCACTAAAACGGTGTAGGAGATATTTTCGAGACGAGATAGCAGCACGGCCGGGCCGAACAGACCCAATGTATGAAGTAGGCCGATGTTAGGCCCGTTAAAGGAGTAGATCCAGAAGGCCGACGTGTCAAAAAAAAAATCCAGAAGGCCGACTTAAAGTGGCCCATTATACGAACTAGAGATCACGGTGGGTGCGCTATCCATTGTAGGCCCATATTAAGCATGAGATTGCCGCTAGGCTTTTCAGCTGCAAGTCTGCGTGTGTGATGGCAGACGTCGCGTGCTGTGAAGGATTTTGGTAGAATTTTGTTGCGTCCAGAAATGATTCAAATAACTCATTTTCATTTTGAGGAAACTAGAAACACTTCAGTGACAACTGAGACTTTACTTATCTGAAAATGCTTGTGTTTCCATTCAATTCCACAAGATAACCGCACTTTTATACGAATCTGCACCGCTAAAAATCCTGCATTTCCATTAAATTCCACAAAATGAACCACAATACTGATAGTGTACCTTTTTATAGGAGTGTTTTTCATCCATATCACCATTTGAGGTACACACTTTGCATTTATACCGGCCACTAGCCTATGTCAATGACATGTAGGACGACCCCACACTCCCCCACATGTCATTAACTGGCTTTGAAAATCGCCACCCAAGTGGTGGTATGAATGCAAATTCCCCTTTTTATGTGAACTGAACTATAAGCGTGTCTTTTTGAAATTGATCCCTAAATGCATGTGTGGCTTGAGATTTGATGTAAACATAAAAGTGTTTCCTTTTGCTTAAAAACATTTTAACAATTAGAGAACATCCATATACTATGGAAGATGATTATGCTATATACAAATCATGGTGTTAAGTGTTAAGTGTATATGGTGGTGTGTGTATCTGAATATCTGTTTCTGTGCATTGTGTTTTCTTAAAAATAAAATTGTAGCAACGAGGGCTTGGTCGGACCGTTTCACTTGTACACATCACGGAATATAAAATTCTAGCCTCACAAAAAAAAATCCGGGATTGCGGGCCGTGATCGAAGGCAAGTCCGATCCGCTAATCAATCTCGATACGTGCGTGCGTGCATGCATGCTTGCATATATGGAAGTAAGGAACGAATATCGATCATTGCGGCCGGAGCTAGCTATCATGAGCTTAATTTGCTACACTCCTCGTTCCAAGTTATCAATTATTTTAGTTTTTCTACGTACAAAGTTTATGCTAGTTATACATCTACATATATATTATATCTAGATGTGTAGCAAAATCTACACTACTACAGAAAATATTTTTGGGAGTGGTTAAAACCAATTTCTATGGGCGGGTGCGATACCACACCTCTGTTTGTCGCAGCTAAAAATAGCTGTTTGCAAGAACGGGTAGGTACCAAACCCGCCCCTGAAAACCGATTTTCAAGGACGGTTCATACCCTAATCTGTCCCTGGAAATCCTATGATCCGCCCATAAAAATTGGTTTTCAAGAGCGGGTGAGCGCATGCCCCATCCTAGAAGGCGGGTTAAGGCATGACTTGTCTTAGCCCGCCCAAGGAAGTGAAGGACCTCGTTGTTACTTTCTTTGGGCCAACCGATATATCTTCGCAGGGTAATATATGACTTGTCTTGGCCTGCCCAAGATCACCCCACGTGAAGGACCTCGTCATCAATTTCTTCGGGCCAACCATGAAGTTTTCACATGGCAACATGTGAATTCTCATGGTTCGCCCAAGAAATCGACTGAAACTACCAGCGAGATTTATTTCTTCCTTGCTAATTGACTTCCAGTCACCTTCGCATACTTCTAGTGACACTCCGTTTGCAAGTTCATGATTGGTACTACGTGTAGTTTACTACATGGGCCTCGCTCCCATACTTCCAGTACTACTCCGTTTACTGGTTCACAACTGTTATTACGTGCAAGTTTACTGAAGGGGTCTCGCTCCTATACTTCAGTAACACTCTGTTTACCTATTCACGACTAGTACTACGTGCAAGTTCATTGAAAGGCCTCGCTCCCATATTTCTAGTAACACACCGTGTACTAGTTTACGACTGGTACTACGTGCAAGTTTACTGAAAGGGTCTCGCTCCCATACTTTCACTCCCATACTTCCAGTAACGCTCAGATTACTGGTTCTCGACTAGTATTCTATGTTACTGAAGGGACCTCGCTCCCATGCTTCCAGTAACGCTCAGATTACAAGTTCTCGACTAGTATTCTATGTTACTGAAGGGGCCTCGCTCCCACACTTCCAATACTACTATGTTTACTGGTTCACGGCTTATACTACGTGCAAGTTTACTAAAAGAATCTTGCTCTGATACTTTCAGTAAGCTCGCACTACTAGTTCTCGACTAGTACTCCATGTTACTGAAGGGGCTTTGCTCCCGTACTTCCAGTATTACTCCGTTTACTGGTTCACGACTGGTACTACGTGCAAGTTTACTAAATGGGCGTCGCTCCCATGCTTTCAATAACGCTCAGATTACTAGTTTTTGACTAGTATTCTATATTACTGAAGGAGTCTCGCTCCCATACTTCCAGTAACGCTCAGACTACTAGTTTCCGACTAGTATTTCTAATAACGCTCAAACTATCAGTTTCTGGCTAGTATTCTATGTTACTGAAAGTGTCTCGCTTCCGCACTTCCAATAACGCTCAAACTAGTGGTTTTTGACTAGTTTTCTATATTACTGAAGGGGCCTCGCTCCCCTATGTGGCAGAACCGCCTGAATTATTCCGGTTCCAGTGCGCTAATCATCGCTATACAGCCGACAACAACTCAACGCACTTCAAAAGGAACAATCCATTGGTCTGTCGGGTCTCCGCCCAATACAACCACGGTTCAACAGGATCGAAGCAGGTTTACCTCACACGAAGGTGAGTTTACAATCTTAGCATAGATCATCAACTTTTAATTCACAGATATGCAAACATTATTACAAACCTTGTTCAACTTAAAATTTATACAAACAGTGTTTAAACCGACAAGCTAAACAGCTTGTCCATGCTTACAGCGGAAGGTAAATAAATACGCGACTACACACGTCGCAAAAGTTGACACCATGCTTAGCTCAAAGCCTGATGTCACTCAGGAGGGTCACTGCCAGCGGGGACGGATCCCATTCCACGGACCAGCCAAAAGGAATAGATGTGGGCCATGCAGGGTTGCCCGTGGGATTCTCGAAGGTTATACCTGAAACAGATACTAGCAAGGCTGAGCATTCTAATACTCAGGAAGGCTTACCCGAGTTTTGGTATACTTTAGCCCGTAACTAGATTCATGAAGGAATTATAAAGGTTCTGGGTTTATTTTCAGCTGAAAAGCAACAAAGAGTACGATCTATTTTCAAATTTTAGCTTTCATATTCTAGTTGATTATCCATGCTAGGTTAGCACCTACACTAAGCAAGCAAGGTAGAAATTATCATTCATCAAGATTATTCCATCATTAGTTACACTTCTTACTCTATATGGCAGAAGGAATAAGTAGTCTCAATTTCCGCGAGAGACGGACGATTCTGAATCGAGTTTCAAACCTTACAAGGGTAAACCTAACTCACACGCTTGGAATACCAACAGGTCATTCCAAAGCAACCGTTTACCTTTCATTCCGGGTCGTGGAACAGGGTCACCACAAGCGACTGTAGGACTGTACGCACACCAATTGTGCAGGACGTACGCCTGTAGCGCGACTACATGACCGTACTCCTGTCCGCAGTGCGGAACGCACTCTCGCACGTCGGTGCGTGAGAAAAACCAAATTACGAGCGGTGGGAGGTATGTCCACTTGCCGGGCCGATTGGTTACTAGGCTTATCACTTTACCATATTTCGCGGCATGTAGCTAGTACTTTCAAACGCTTAGCCACCACTACCACACACTGCGACCTTATCAACTTTTAACAAAATAGACAGGGTAAAACCCCAGGTCATGACACCATACATAACCCTATCCATTATCCTTATAGTTACTACAGAATGGTAAACATTTAACTCCTATGTCGCGCGAGTAACAGGAAATCACTGAACTTTTACCGGCCCTATTTAGCAGAGCGTCTAATGCGATAAGGACTCGGTACAATACATTGGATTCCTAAGATATTATGCAACTAGGGTTTCATTTCAACTTCTAGACGTAATGCAAGATATATAGCATAATAATGAAAATGTATTACATTGAAATATTAGGATATGCATCGGGGCTTGCCTTCTTGAGTGGGGTTGGGGGCAGGAATATCAGAGACTTCCGAACTTTGGTTCGGGGCTTCAGTTAGTTCCTCGGCGATGTTTATTGGGTCTTCAGAAAACCCTTGGTCTTGTCCCAAGACCAATTCGTAGTCTCCGTCGTCGAGTGTCGTTGATTCTACATGACATGCAACAATTTAGTTTAGATGGTGTTTGCGTTAAAGATTTTATTTCACGATAAAGTTTCAATCCAACAATCAACATATATGAATTCATGAAATTAGGGGGTTTTACTTGAAATTTTCATTTATACTTAGGTTATAATTATAGTATTGAATTTATTGTAAATAGAAACTAAAACATTTAAATTTGAAATCAAACTTCAAGTTTAAATACAAATCTTAGGTAAAAAGGAATTATAAAATCTTGAAAGTTTTACTTATAGACTAATTAGCAATATATTAGATTATGACAAAAAGAGCTAATTAATTAAGCCTAAGGAACATGCTTAATTAATTTCAAATCATTTCAAATTTGAATTGCCCAAATTTAAAAGAATTTAAACTATAAAACAGAATTAAGGTTGAAACTTTTACACAAGCTTATACATGGCCTATAGAAGCTACATACCAAAAATCACAATAAACAAAGCTAGCATGTGAAAATTATGCATCCTATACCCTTTTATCTTGAGTTTAAAATAGATTAAAAAATGTTTAGTTTCAATCTAAACTTTATTAACAAAAGTTGTAGGATTTGAAATCTAGTTTCCAACAAAATTGGTTTGACAATTTTTGGAATTTCCTACAATTTCCTATGAATTTTACAAGACAGCAACATGGTTCACATGAAATAATACACCAGTTTACACCGGGGTCCCTGGATTCTTGCACTCAGGCCCCTAGAACAAAACAAAGCATCACAACTATGCCCTTGCCGGTGTTCGATGGCGTGCGGCGTTCTAGTCTCCGGTGTTCTCGCCAGCGGCGAGGTCCTGGCCGGAGATGGTCTGGTCCTACGTGACCTACAAGTCCTATGGTGTCCACCAGTGGGCGATGTGCATCAAGATCGACGACGGAGCACGGCCGGCGACGAACAATGGCGGCGGCCGCGTCGGGGCGTCGTCGTTCCCGGCGAGGGGCCGGCGAACATGGGGGAACAAGGCACGCACAAGCACCGGGGAAGTGCGGGGATGCTTTCCCCCAGCTCAATTTGGACAGAGATAGACCGGAGAGGGGTGATCGACGGTGGGGTGGAGCTCGGTTCTCACCGGCGGCGATGGCGACCGGCGTTCTACAGGTTAGGGTGATGGAGGGCGGTGAAGGGGTGGAGGAATTGCTTCAGGAGGATGATGTGGTGCTGATGGTGCCGTTGATCGGGGTGGGGAGGGTCTGTATCGACGGGTCGACGAGAGGCCGAGCGGCGGCGGAGGGAGAGAGCTCGCCGGTGCTGCGATCTGACGGTTCTGGTGAAGGAAAATGGGATTGGATCACTTGGTGAGCTGTAGTGGATCGTAGGGGTGCTGATCGTACTTCAGATCGAGGATGGGAAGCAGTGGTGGGAGCTGCCGACGGTGAGCAGGGACGGCGGAGGAGGTCCGGTGAGCAATGGCGATCGGGTCAGGGGAAATTGGATGGAAGGGAAGTGTGCAAATGCCAGGACGTGCTCTAGAGGAGCTAGAGAAGGCACTCGGGGTCCAGAAGAGGAGGTGATCGGTGCAAGCAGGAGCTGGTGTCGGCGGTGCGCGTGGCAGCCGTGGCGGAGCTCGGGCAAGAGCATCGCGACGTGGAGGACGCGGGGCAAGACAGCACACGACCGGTAGGGCGGCGGCAAAGTAGTGAGTGGCACGTGGGCGAGGGGAGCGGCGCAGGACTGCACGGCGGTGGCCTGCGCAGCAGCGACGGCGAGGTGCATTGTACTGGCAGCAGGAGGCTCTCGGGCGGGCAGCGGGTGGCGTGGCAAGGCGAGGAAAGCCGGCGCGAGGGCGGGAAGCGGCGGGGCAAGGACCGGGTCGACACGTGCACGGGCGCAGAGGGGTGCTGGAGCGGCAGGGGCGGCGCACATGGCCGGGCAGTGGCGGCGGCGTGCGGCAGAGGAGAAACAGAGGAGAGGGAGAGAGAGGTAGACGAAGGAGGATCTAAATGCAATTTTAGTGAAATGCAGGGACCTTACTGTAATGCATCAATAACTTTTAAACCAGTGCTCAAATGGAGATGGACCCAAAAACAAAAGTGTAGAGTTTTTCAAAATGTACAACTTTGCTTTAAGGTTGATCTGTAGAAGAACAACAGTTTTGATACTAACACAAATCTTAGCAAAGTTTTCAAATTTTATGTAAATCCTATGGATAAAACTATACGACACATATATCCCATGTGTAGTTTCACCTACACTTACGATTTAAACACAAGTTTTTGACTCTTGAAAAATAACCCTCATACTTTTAAAATCTACCCTCCATTTTCACCCATTTAGCACAAAAGGACCCTAATTAAAATATAATTATATAAATAACCCTTTTCTCTTATAATTTAATTTTTCAAACACACTTTTACCACTTTTTGCACATAGCATTACACTAAAGTTTAGGATGTGACCACACTAATTACCTGAGTGTCACAGCCTTCCCCCCTAAAAAGTATCTCGTCCCGAGATTCCGGAACAGAAGGATTTGGATGATCACTTTCGGAGGTTGGCTTGGAAGAAGTCTGGGAAATTATGTTGAAGATAAGATTCGGTCTCCCAGGTCGCTTCTTCTTCAGTGTGATGATTCCGCTGAATCTTGAACATCCTAATGGTTTCCCTTCTGGTGCTTCTTTCTTTGGTGTCTAGCACTCTAAGGGGATGTTCTGTATAGGTCAGATCAGGTTCGATTTCGATGGTTTGGGTATCGAGGATGTCAGTAGGAACTTTGACGCATTTCTTAAGTTGAGACCCGTGGAAGATGTTATGAATGGCCGCTAACTGAGGGGGAAGTTGAAGGCATTAAGCTACGGGTCCATAGATCTCAAGGATTTCAAAAGGTCCGATGTATCGAGGAGCAAGTTTTCCTTTTACGCCGAACCTTTGAACACCTCGAGTAGGAGATACTTGAAGATACACGAAGTCTCTGATTTGAAACTGTAATGGTCTTCTTCGTATATCAGCGTAGCTTTTCTGTCGAGACTGAGCTGTCTTTAAATTGTTCTGGATAATCTTTACTTTATCCTCTGCTTCAGTGACCAGGTCGGGTCCAAAGATTTTACGCTCGCCGGTTTGTGACCAACTCAAAAGAGTTCGGCATCAGCGACCGTACAATGCTTCGAACGGGGCCCTTTTAAGACTAGTCTGATAGCTGTTATTGTAAGAAAATTCTGCCAATGATAAGCATTTATCCCAATTCTTATCGTACTGAAGGACACAGGATCTAAGCATATCTGCCAAAATCTAATTTACCCTTTCGGTCTGTCCATCTGTCTGAGGGTGATATGCAGAGCTTCGGATTAACTTAGTTCCACGAGCATCTTGATGTTGTTCCCAGAACCGAGCGACAAATGGTGCTCCACGACCAGAAATGATAGTCTTAGGTATTCCATGAAGACGAACAATTTGATCCAAGTAAATCTCGGCATACTTCTTGGCATTATAAGTAGTATGTACGGGAAGGAAATGTGCAGTTTTGGTTAATCGATCAACGATTAGCCAAATAGAGTCATGCCTCAGAGAAGTATTGGGCAAACCGACAATAAAGTCCATACTGATATCCTCCCATTTCCAAGAGGGAATAGGTAGAGGTTGAAGTATACCAGCAGTTTTCAAATGACTGGCTTTGACTCTTTGGCAGAGATCACATTCTGAGACATACTTGGCAATTTCTCGTTTCATACGAGTCCATCAAAAGTTCTGTTTTAGATCCTGGTACATCTTCGTACTGCTAGGGTGCATAGAAAATTTGGATAGGTGGGCCTCGTCCATTATCTGTTTACGAAGTTTATGGTCTTTAGGTACAACGATACGTTTGTTGAACCATAATACTCCTTCTGGATCCACTTGGAAGCATTTATACTTCACTTCTCTTTGTGTTATCTTCTGTTTAATGATTCTAACTCCTTTATTACGCTGTTGAGCTAGAACAATATTATCCTTAAGTGTGGCTTCAATCGAGAGATGATTTAAGTTACCTTGGGGAATGATTTCTAGATTAAGTTTTCCCATTTCCCAGCAAAGAGTCTCGTTGAAAGCTTCAACAGATAAGCAAGAACAATGTGCTTTAGGACCGAGTGCATCTGCGACGACATTGGCCTTGCCTGGATGATAGTGTACTTCTAAGTCATAATCTTTGATAAGTTCTAGCCAGCGTCTTTGCCTCATATTCAAATCTACTTGTATAAAGATATACTTGAGGCTTTTGTGATTGGTGTATATATGACACTTCGCACCCATGAGATGATGTCTCCAAATCTTCAAGGCATGAATGACTGCTGCAAGTTTAAGATCATGGGTAGGATAGTTTTGTTCATGAACCCTGAGTGCTCGTGATGCATACGCAATTACTCAGTTGTCCTGCATAAGTACACAATCAAGTCCGGTTCCTGATGCATCACAATAGGTGTCAAAGGGTTTTGATATATCTGGTTGAGCTAAGACTGGAGTAGTGGTAAGATGATCTCTGAGATTGTGGAATGCATCATCGTATTTTTGATCCAAGAGAATTTGATACCTTTCTTTAATAGTTCGGTCATAGGTTTGGCTATCCTGGAGAAGTCAGGAATGAAGCGACGATAATAGCCAGGTAGACCAAGAAAGCTACGGATCTGATGGACTGAGGTTGGAGGTTTCCAATCCATCATTTCTTGTACTTTGCTGGGGTCAACGGATATACCATCACTAGAGATGGTATGGCCCAGAAATTTCACCGTATCTAACCAGAACTCACACTTGGAGAATTTGGCGTATAAATGGTGGTCTCTTAATCGCTGAAGAATGACATGAAGATGTTTGGCATGATCTTCTGGGTTTTTGGAATAGATCAGGATGTCATCAATGAAGACCACAATAAATTTGTCGAGTTCTTGCATGAAAACAGAATTCATGAGATACATGAAATAGGCGGGAGCATTAGTAAGACCAAACGACATGACCAGATACTCGTATAGTCCATATCGAGTGGAGAAAGCTGTTTTTGGAATATGACTGGGCCGGATCTTAATTTGATGATAGCCGGAATGAAGATCAATCTTGGAGAATACCTTAGCTCCGGCTAACTGATCGAAGAGAATATCAATGCGGGGTAAGGGATACTTATTTTTGATAGTTACAGCATTGAGAGGATGGTAGTCCACACATAGCCTTAAGCTGTTATCTTTCTTTTTCACAAATAAGGCTGGACACCCCCATGGTGATGCACTTGGACGAATGAAACCCTTGTCAAGTAGGTCTTGGGGTTGGATTTTCAACTCGGCCAACTCGTTAGGAGGCATACGATAAGATCTCTTAGAAATAGGGGCTGTGCCAGGTTGGAGTTCTATGATAAACTTGATATCTCTATCTGGGGGCATTCCAGGCAAATCGTTTGGAAAGACATCTGGATACTCACAGACGATAGGGATATCCTTTAGTTTAATCCCAGATGCTATATAGGTGCAAGAGTTGAAGTATTTCGGTTGTGGAAGATAGAGAATAGTAGGTTCGTGCTCAGGTGAATTAATCTCCACAGTTCGAGAAGAGCGTCGAAGATCCACCGGCGAGCTCGATGGCATCTTTCAAATTCATCAGGTCAGTTCCCTCCTAGGGGACGACATTCATTTTTGGCTCGTGGGTCTGCGTCGCAGACGGTGTGGGCAATTTTCGGCGATTCCTCATCGACATGAGGCCAAAGATCTCCGCTGCGGATTCCTGCAACGACCTCGACAAGTTCATCGACGGGCTCGATAACTTGCCGCTCCATGCTCCTGCAATAGGGATCGAGATGGAGCCTCCTCCAAGCTCGATTTCTTCCAGTGTTGCGGCAACTTCCCCTAGGTTGGAGTCGTTCCAGTCCAAGGATCTGCATAGCCGGTCCCAATTCGGTTTATGCAAACCGGCCACTGATCGTCAGGAGGCCAACGTCTCCGGGTTCCTCTCCACGCTAGAGAAGGACCTGGACTTTCTGCTCCAGGATGGCACGCCAGAAGTAGTGTGTCGGGGGGCTTCGGGTTGTTCTGGCACCAGCAATCTGGTGATCACCTCTTTGCCGGAGGGGCGCATCATGCATTGGAAGGGCATGGTGCTCTCCGATCTACTCGAGGCAGAGGGTCGACTTGTGGCCCACCTCGAGCCCTTGCCCTTTTAAGAGGGCAGGCCATTGGCTACCGCGGCGGAGGGGCCGACTAAAGTAGTCGATGAAAGCTCTCACGAGCTTTCCTCACGCCAGGTGCTAATGGCGGAAGAAGGCGAGGACGATGGGGACCTTCCAATCGTCAACTTCGAAGCAGTCTCCGAAGATGAGATCACGGCCAACGCCGGCGACGAGAACGACGCCGATCGTGAGGCACGGCGGGCTAGGAACAGGGCCCGCACAATCCGGCAGAGGAGGGCCAATGAGCGTAGGCGATCTATGAACCGCGAGCTTGACCCTGAGTTCGCCGCCGTAAGCGAACGGGGTTTCAGGACTCCGGTGGCCAACATCGCTAGGGTGACGGCCATCCTCGAGCGCAGTCATGATCCGAAAGTGCGTCAAGCGCTCCTTTATGCGCAGAGGGCTTGGATCCAGCTGGATCAGCACAACCCGGCGTCCACCATCAGGGAGGAGCGCGTGGGCGAGAGTCGGAGTCAGGCTCACAGCCGAACGGCTGGCGGCCGTCCTCGACACCAGCTCAGCAACGACAACGCTCGCGGAAGCCGGGCCCCTGGGAGGCAGCAGCCACCACCAGGGGGTCATCCGCGGCAGGCCAATCATCGACTTCCTCCAGAGGACCTGCGCCAACACATCAATGAAGGTCGCGACGCGCGGACCGTGATCTCCTCCAGGCGCAAGGTCCGCGAAGAAGTCGAAACGGAGGGTACTGACTGTAGCGACCGATTTTCTGCTTTTTCTGCACGTTTCAGCAGCTACAAGTATCCAGAGGGCTTCAAACCGATCGCCATCACCAAGTATGACGGCAAGCAGGCCCCTCAGCAGTGGCTCCGTTGCTACTCCACGGCCACTGAGGTCGCAGGGGGTTCGAATATCACCAAAGTCGTTTACTTCCCGATGGTTTTGGACCCTGCGCCGCTCACTTGGTTGGAGAGCCTCAGCAACAACTCGATCGACTCCTAGGAGCACCTCAAGAGGGTCTTCATCGACAACTTCCAGGGAGCGATTGCTCGTGCAGGTACTCATCATGATCTTGCGCAGTGTAAGCAGGAACATAACAAGCTTCTGCGGTCCTACACACGTTGCTTATTTGACGTCCGCGCCACCATCGCGAACATCTCGGAGGACAACATCATCGATTGTTTGTACAACGGTATCACCGACCCGGGCATCTACAGGGATTTCGGATGGAACAGGCCGAAGACTGTTGCGGGCCTTCATGATATGATGCACGATTGGTCCGAACAGGAGGAGAAGATGCGGGAGCGGTTCCTGCGGCGTCAAGATAGCAATCTGCGGCGCCCAAACGACAACCGCAACGACAAAGGCCAGCGGGACTTTTCGGGTCCACCCCGGAAACGAAAGTCAGATGATGTCATCGCGGCTATCGATCGTCCTTCACGAGGCAAGAAGTCGACAACGCAGGAGGAGTTCGAGAAGCTCCTGCAGAAAAAGTGTCCATGGCATCCGGGCGCCAACCACGCCGCCATTGTCTGCTACCACCTTCGGAGGACGTTCAGCAACTCCGGTGGTAGAAAGAGGAACAAGAAGCCTGTGGACAAAGAACCCGAGGACGACGTTCAAGAGGACGACGGGCGCAACCCGAAGTTTCAAGACGCTTCGAAGGTCGTCAACGTCATCTTCGGGGGAGATGAGGATTTCGGTTCCAGACGGGACCAGAAGCTGCTTCTCCGGGAGATTTTGTCCATTGAACCGGCGGTACCACGACCACTTCGTTGGTCGGAGGTCCCCATCTCGTTCTCTCGCGACGACCAGTGGACGAGCTTTTCGGAGCCTGATAAGTTCCCCTTGGTCCTGGATCCTGTGGTGGCGGAGGTCAAGCTCACCAAGGTCCTCATCGATGGTGGGAGCGGGCTCAATCTCATTTTCATTAGCACTCTGAAGAAAATGGGCCTGGACTTCAAGGACATGCTGGTTCCCAGCAAGTTCCCCTTCTACGGCATTATTCCAGGTAACGCGGCACACCCGCTTGGTACGGTGGTCCACCCAGTAACTTTCGGCACGCGTGAGAACTATTGTACTGAATTCATCAAGTTCGAAGTGGCTAACTTCGAATCTTCTTACCATGCAATATTGGGTCGCCCGGCACTCGCCAAGTTCATGGCAGTTCCGCATTATGTTTATCTGCTTCTTAAGATGCCAGGACTCAATGGAGTACTCACCCTCCGTGGTGATTTGAAGAAGTCATACGACTGCAATCAGGAGGCAATCCAATACGCTTCGACTACTCGTGTGCCAGATGCTTCGGAAGAAGTACTCGCGGCCGCGCAGCAGCTTTCCCAGTCTGGGCTGGAGATTCCCTCCAAGAAGGCCAGCAAGTCGAGCATCCAGTCGACTGATGACGTGGCCCTCAAGACGATCCAGCTTCAAGAGAGAGATTCATCTAAGACCGCTGTCATTGGCGCGGGCTTAGGTGACAAATAGGAACTCGCGCTCGTCAGCTTCCTTCGGGCTAACCGAGACATATTCGCGTGGAAACCAACAGATATGCCAGGGGTGCCCAGGGAGTTGATCGAGCATGCTTTGAATGTACACCCGAAGGCTACGCCTAGAAAGCAACGCCTGCAAAGGTTTGCCCACGACAAACGTGAGGCCATTAAACGGGAGATCGCTAAACTTCTCGCGGCTGGATTCATTAAAAAAGTAATCCATCCAGAGTGGGTAGCGAATCCCGTTCTTGTAAAGAAAAAGAACAACGATTGGAGAATGTGTGTCGACTACACTGATCTCAACAAGCACTGCCCAAAGGACCATTTTGGGCTGCCGCACATTGACCAAGTGGTTGATTCGACGGCCGGTTGTGTCCTTCTCTGTTTTCTTGATTGTTACTCAGGTTATCATCAGATCGCGCTCAAGGAGGAGGACCAAATCAAGACTGCATTCATCACCCCGTATGGGACTTATGCCTACAAAACCATATCCTTCGGGTTGAAGAATGCAGGAGCAACCTATCAGCGTACGATCCAGATGTGTTTCGCGGATCAGCTGCACCGGAATGTAGAAGCTTATGTGGACAACGTGGTCATCAAGACCAGGGAGTCCAGTGACTTGATTGCAGATTTGGAGGAAACATTTGGCAGTCTGCGCAGATTTCGGTGGAAACTTAATCCTACCAAGTGCGTTTTTGGAGTACCTTCAGGGAAATTGTTCGGGTTCATCGTTAGCAACCGGGGCATCGAAGCCAACCCTGTAAAAATCACGGCCATCACTGATATGGAGGCTCCGGCCACAATCAAGTATGTGCAGAAGTTAACAGGTTGTATGGCGGCCCTGAACAGGTTCATCTCCCGACTCGGGGAGAGAGGACTACCTTTCTTCAAGCTCCTGAAACGCCAAGATAAGTTCCAATGGGCGGAGGAGGCCGAGCGGGCCCTGCAGGATCTGAAACATCATCTTCAGTCACCTCCGATCTTTACAGCACCGTTGCCAGAGGAGGATCTACTACTTTATATTGCGGCAACAACTCATGTTGTCAGCAATGCTATTGTAGTCGAGCGAAGCGAGGACGGCCATGCGTTTGGAGTGCAGAGTCCTGTCTACTTCGTCAGCGAAGTCCTCTCCGAATCCAAGGTACGGTATCCAGCTGTTCAAAAGCTTTTATATGCAATCTTAATCACATCAAGAAAACTACGTCATTACTTCAACGAAAACAAGATTACTGTGATCACGGATTTCCCGCTGGCGGATATTCTTCATAATCAAGATGCCACGGGGCGCATATCCAAGTGGGCAGTGGAACTGGGGGCTTTGTCAATCGACTTCAAGCCACGCACTGCAATCAAGTCACAGACTCTAGTCGACTTCATGGCTGAATGAAGGGAGAATCAAGTCCCAACTCCAGTAGACAAGCCAGAGCACTGGACCATGTACTTTGATGGGTCCCTCAAGCTCGACGGTGGCGGCGCTGGTGTTCTGCTTATTTCTCCATGAGGTGAACAATTAAAATATGTCCTTCAGATCCTGTGGGCGGTATCCAACAATGAAGCCGAGTATGAAGCCTTGCTTCACGGGCTTCGTTTGGTGATATCACTAGGGATCAAGCGACTACTTGTGTACGGTGATTCTCTTCTTGTCGTTCAACAAGTCAACAAAGAATGGGACTGCAACAAAGAGACGATGAGTGCCTATGTACGGGAGGTGCGCAAGTTGGAAAGCAAATTTTCTGGCTTGGAGGTTCACCATGTGTTACGGGAGCACAATGTTGGTGCGGATATCCTGTCCAAATTGGGGTCAACACGTGCTCAGGTCCCGCCGGGAGTTTTCGTCCATGAGCTCAACCAGCCATCCATCAAGCCTTCTCCGCAGGTAACCATCGACGCGGGTTCCCAACAACCCGATCGAGAGGTTATGGTGCTGGGGGAGGACTGGCGAAAGGCTTTTATTGACTTCATCCGCGGTCAAAGGCTAACAGCGGGAATTGATGCCAGGAGCGCAGAGGCGGCACGCGTCCTGCGCAGAAGCAAGGGTTTCGTCTTGGTCGATGGCAAGCTCTACCGGTGCGGCGCTCGATCAGTTGTTCTCATGAAGTGCGTCACAAAGGATGATGGTTACGACATACTGCGGGAGATCCACGAGGGCGTCTGCGGAAATCATGCAGCTTCAAGAACGCTGGTGGGAAAAGCATATCGGGCTGGTTTCTGGTGGCCCACTGCAGTGACCGACGCGGAGGATCTCGTGCGCAGGTGCCAAAATTGTCAATTCTTCGGCAAACAGACTCATGTTTCAGCTCACAGCCTCATCACCATACCGCCATCCTGGCCCGTCGCTTGTTGGAGCCTCGACATGATCGGGCCCTTCAAAACGGCGCCAGACGGTTTCACCCATGTTCTGGTGGCTATCGACAAGTTTACGAAGTGGATTGAGTACAAGCCGATAGCCAAGCTCACGCCAGATCGGGTCGTAGACTTCATCTCAGATATTTTGCACCGTTTCGGCTTCCCCAACACCATCATCACGGACTTGGGATCAAATTTCACGGCAAACTAGTTCTGGGAGTTCTGCGAGAATGCTTGCGCCGAAGTTAAATATGTCTCGGTCGCACACCCACGGGCTAATGGACAAGTCGAAAGGGCGAACGACTTGATAATTGACGGCCTCAAGAAGAGACTTTATGATGAAAACAGCAAGAAGGAAGGCAAATGGGTGCACGAGCTGCCACATGTCATCTGGGGGCTCCGGACTCAGCCGTCCAAAGCCACAGGACAAACGCCTTTCTTCCTTGTATACGGATCGGAAGCTATTTTACCGGCCGATATCATGTGGAAGTCTCCAAGAGTCAAAATGTACAACGAAGGCGAGGCAGACGAGGTGAGGCAGTTAGAGCTCGATTCTATCAAAGAGGCTCGCTGCACCGCTCTTGTTCAGTCAGCCCGGTACCTGCAGGGGATCCAGCGATATCATGATCGCAACGTCAGGGAGCGGTCATTCAGTGTTGGTGATTTGGTCTTGCGTCGCATTCAGGACGAATCTGGCCTACACAAGCTCAACTCAAGGTGGGAGGGCCCGTTCGTCGTCAAGCAGGTTACAAGGCCAGGGTCTTATCGGCTACAATACCCTGAGGGTCAGGATGTCCCGAACTCCTGGAACATTCAGAACCTGTGCAAGTTCTACCCACAAGAAGATGCCCGGAGATAGCTAAATCCCCGGGGGCCGAGAAGATCCCCTTTCCTTGAATCAATTTGGAGGCTATGTGCCACAAGATTCGAGTTGTACATTCCTTTCTGGGCGCACGGAGGCCGCGGTCACATGCAACATTTGTACAAATCGACTTCCTGTTGTAAAGGTTACGGAGGCTATGGCCACGGTCATGTCTCATTAACTTCATTTTTTGACGGTACCCTCCGCTCCGCCCAAATTCTCTACATGTCGATCTCCGCCGCGACCTTGGACGGTCGCATGCGACAGCAGTCGCATTTTCCCCAACATAATCGACCCGTTCGACTGGTTTATTCCCAGCTTGTTGGATGAGCTCGTGCAAAGAGCTGCCTCGACTACATCCTGCGTGGTTGCATCCAGAGTAGTCTCGTCCCTGCCAAGAGCACGGCATACCAGCGGTGATGCCCGCATTCGCTCCCAGCAAGTTCGATCCATCCGTCCGGGTCCTATCTAACTTGCGGAGCGCACTCATACAAGGAGCGACCCTAACTACGTCCAGAGTCGATGCACTCGGGGTAATTTTGCCTTAAGCCCGGCATTCGCGCGACGTCGCTCGCGTTCTTCTCTAACAGTTCTAGACCCAGAGTTCAGGTTGTGGACAACTTGTTAGATAAGTTCCTACATGGAGCTATGGTACCTTTAGGGTCGTTGCACCCAGGGAAGCGTCTACTACTTAAGCCTTGTAAGCCTGGATTCCAATTCAGCCTAGGGACATACACAAGTAGAGACATCAAAAGAAATAATATATACAAGGAAGTGAATCTTGTCTCTAGTACCCTAATCCTTCATTACTCTTTGAACTATGCGCTCTGATACAGGTTGGGCCTCTAGGAGGTATCCGTCAAATTGATCCTCGGTGCAGTCCGCCGCCATGCCTTGTGCAAATATTTCCAGCTGCGCGTTTGGCAAGAAGGACTTCACGACCGCGAGGGCGTTGTTGACGCATGTGACAGGAGCCTCGGAGAGGAACTTGAATACTTTTTTCGGGGCCTCGCGGAGCCACTCTAGCAGGGGCCGCGGGCTTGTTTCGCCTTCTTCCGGTGGATCCACCATATCCACCAGCTCTCGAGCGGCCCCCCTGAGGTCTTCGAGTTCTTCGCCAAGCGTCTTGATCTGCCGAAGGCTATCGACGAACTGTCACTCAGTATCGCCGATCATCTTCTGCAGTCTCTCGACGTCATCTGTACAGTGATAGAGCAGGTTCTTCACGTCAGTAAGTAGCTCTTCTTTACTCATTAAGATTCTCCTAAGCTCTGTGGTGGAAAGCTTTTCAGAATCCGGGACGAGTCATACAGTGCAAGTACCCGAGGGAAGCAATGGCTTACCTTGGTGCGCTTTCTTTTGCTCCTTGAGCTGCTCCTGGTGCGCGTGCTTATTCGCCTCGAGCTCCCTCTTCTGTTCCTCGAGTTGTTGCTGGAGCTTGGCGTTGACCATCTCGAGATGAGACTTCTCCGTCCTCTTGTCGTCTAGGCGCTTTCTCAGGGCAGCAAGTTCCTTGCGGTCGCAGGCAAGGGTCCTTAATTCCTCTGCTTGCTCCCGGGAGTGGGCGATCACTCTCTTTCAAAAAAGCGGGAATCCAGATAAGCAATTCGATATAGTCACTGGCAGAGAGGTTTTCAAGTATTACCATGGCAAAATCATGCGCCTTCTTGAGGTTCTTTATGTTGCCATCAGTCAGCAGCAGGTAACCGGCCAGGCCGGCGGCGACGGCATCTTGACAATCCGACCCGGGCAGCAGCAGCTCAACGGGTCTCCCGGAGGTTCCCACGACTTCCTCAGCATTCGGCTGCTGCGCACCTGCAATCACAAAAACTTTCAGCATACAGTATGCAGATCCCAGTAGCTAGCCGGGGTGGTCAGATGCTCACCTGCACCATCCGTAGGAGCGGTGCTAGGGGCCTCGACTTGCTTCTCACCACCGGCCCTGAGCTCAACTTGTCGGAGCTCGGGAGACGGCAGGTCGGGCAACGTCGCGTCTGCCCCGGGGGCAGGCTCCGCGGGCTCTGACCCCGCTGGGGCCGATGGCTCGGGGGCTGACGCAGCTGTGACTGGCCCAGCGCTTGATGATTCCTCTCAGGTCGAAGACCCGGGGGCTGGGGTAGTCGAAGTTGGCGTCAGCTGGAGGTCCGCGGCACTTGCAGCTCTAATGAAGTCGAAGTTAGTCACCACACAAGTCGAAAGATCCTAAATTTATTGTGCAATTAGAGGCAGACTTACAGTACAGACTTCTTCTTCATAGCCCTTTTCATACGAATGACCTGACGCGGCGTCCCCGTCGCTGGCGGTGGGGTTTCACCAGCATGTGGCGCGGTCCCCGCCACGGCGATGGTGACGGCCGCGGCGGCCGATAGGCCTGTTCTTTCTTCTTCGGGCTCGGCTCGGGAGGAGGTAGCGGAAGGACTACAGGATGACATCGTGAGCATGGCATAATCTCAACATATAGCAATGCATCAAAGCAGTAAGCTCTTACCCATCAGACTCGAGTTCTTGCGCCTTTCGCTTGCGCACCAACCGACGGCCTTGCGGCACCAATGGCAAAGCGCCGGTCAACTCCACGCTTTGGTCGGAGGAGTTGGCCCGACGCGCTTCTCCTTCAGCCCCCTCCTCCGACCGGGAGCTCACATCCTCGGTGGATCCGCTGCTGCGCAGGGCCGCAGCAATGCGAGCCCTCTTTGCCTCAACAGTGGCACTGGGGAGGAGGTGGTCCGGCCGGGGAACGTCAGGCCGCGGCGGGTAGCTTCGGTACAGCTCTGTATGTCCCTGCAGAAGGTTCTTCAGTTCAGTATTGGAGTAAACGAGGATATTTTCAGCACAAAAGAAGTCGAATACTTACTGGTTTAGGCGGATTTCATGTGGAAAATAATGTGGGCACGTACGGCACGGCGTCCACGTCTAGCAGCACCCGCTGGACTCGCTGGAGCGCAGCTTCATCTAGCAATTCCTCTGCGCACATGCGAGAAGGATCAGCGGGGCCTGTGTACTCGAATCCCAGGCGATGGTGCTGCTGGATTGGTTGGACGCGGCACTTGAAAAATGCGAACATGACGGAGGCACCGGTCACTCCCTTCTTCTTCTGTGCCTCTATGATGTCCAGCAGCTCCTTGACCTGATCCATCTCCCCGCCAGAGGGTTCAAGATTCCACTCGGGCCTCACTACAGGTGGTCTGTTTGATTTCGTTGGGAGGTGGGGAGCATGGTTCTCGATATAAAACCAATGGTTTTTCCATCCAGGAAGGTTGGAGGGGAATTTGTATGTGAGATATTTGTCGCCGGCCTGCTGACGCAGTTGGATGCCGGCGCCCCCAACAACGGAAAGATTCTTGGATGTAGGTTGTGGTTTGAGGCGGAAGAGAAAGCGGAAAAGATCCCAGTGGGGTTCGATTCCAAGGAAAGCTTCACAGAAATAGATAAAAATTGAAATGTGGCAGTTAGAATTGGGGTTGAGATGATGAAGCTCAAGCCCGTAGTAATGCAGAAGGCCTCGGAAGAAAGAACAAGAGGGGAGGGCCGATCCCCATTCGGCAAAATGGAGAAATGTGACGATTTCGTCAACATTTTCCATGGGGAAAGGCTCACGGTAAGAGGGGCGCCAGTTGACAAGGTTATTTTCTTGCAGCAACCCCTCGGAAACTAGGTTGTTCAGATGGTTGAGGGAGCACTTACTGTGTGTCCACTCCGCGGTCGAAGGCTACGGCTCTTTCTTCTTCCCCTCGATCTTTGCCTTCTTGGGCGCCATCTCCGATTCGCTGGCCACGAGATGCTCGGGGGCTGCGGGGAGAGGGGCGGGGAGGTTGGAGCGGGAGGATTTCTTTGGGGGGAGGTGGCGGCGTTTGGCTCTGATTGAGGATTTTGGCGGTTCTTGGCAAATGCAGATTGAAAGCACAGTTTTTTCCTACTGTTACCGCGGGGTTAAATAACCAGCGGGGTGGGGAAAAGTTACTGTTCTGAAGTTCAAGAGTCGTTTTTTTGGAATATTCCGAAGATGAGGGGTCATTTGGTGGATTGTTTGGATTAAATATTCGATTAATCATTTTTGCAGGGCTAATTCGCCCGAAAAAGGGGTTTTCCGGATTCATGATCTAATGTCCATCATTTGTATCATCATTTTGGTTATTTCTCAAGTTGTCATTTTTTAACCTGCATGCCACGGTTTTCGGATCCATATCTCCAAAATTGTGGGATTTGGATTCAAAACTCGGGGGCTGCGGGATACGTGGCATCGACTACTTATTTTTCAAATTTCTTTGAACGATAAGGAGGATTACAGACTAACGGGACCCTCAGCCTGATTCTTCGATTTAACCCAAGACTCGGGGGCTAGTCCATATGGAGTGCGATTTTTAAATCGTACACCATAACAAAGATTCGGGGCGTGAGCACCTCATAGCTTCGATGCAGCTAAGCAAGTACTCGAAGAAGGACTTCAAGACGAAGCTTCAGAAGAAGTCGAAGGCTGCTTCGGAAGTACTCGATAAGCCTGCAGTACTCAGCTACGAAGAGCTCGGGGGCTTGTCAGACCCGGGGCCACGGGACTGGGTACATAACGTAGTTTAAGAGATTAAGTCCGTCTTATCTCTTATTTATCTCGTTTATCTCTTATTTATCTCGTTTAAATAGGAGATAGAGCTAACTGATACAGAGGGAATCTACTCGAGATATGTTCTGGTACGATTCCTCAGCTGGTGTTGGTTAGTATCTTTGTAACGCTGGCCTCTCGGATATATAAGGGAGGTCAGGGACCCCCTCAAAACAGACGACCTCTAGGTCATTCAACACCAAAGGCAATACAAACCACCATACAGGACATAGGATGTTACGCATCTTGCGGCCCGAACCTGTCTAAGCTTTGTGTTCCTTGCACCTTAGAGTTCTTGATCTCGGCGTCTCCTCACCCAAAACATGCCACCTTGGGCATATCCCTCGGTGGGCAGCCTGTTAAACACCGACAAAGAGATATCTAAAGATACATAGTGCTGGGTCATCCAATTCATACCTAAAAGAACATCCATTCCTTCTAGGTCTAACAGAAGCAAGTCTGTTTTCATCAATTGACTACCCAGCTGAAGTGGTACCTTCCTACAGATTTGATTTGGTAAGGTTTTTCCACCAGAAGTTGTTATCTTATAATCTCCATTAGTAGGGTAAATATCCAAACCTATTTTGGTCCCATACTTTGCACTGACAAAGGTATGGGTGGCACCAGAGTCAAAAAGAATAATTACGGGGTGATGGTTGATAGAAAAAGTACCCGTCATTATTGGTGCCCCTTTGGGGAGCTCGGAGAGTGTGGTGAGGTTCACCCTTCCTTGACGGACCTGGACCATCTGCCTCTTGCCCTTACTCTTGCTGGTTGGACCGGAGGTTTGGCCTTGGAAAGATTTCCTAGGTTGAGGGCAATCCTTGATGAAATGGGACAGGCTTCCGCAGTTGAAACTACTATAGTTGCTGTTTCCTTGGTTGGCTGGTGGAAAGCTCAGCCGCGGACCTTGCTGTGGTTGCTACTAAAATTATGGTGTCGGTGGTCGGTTGAATCGTGCCTGTTGGGGTGGTCTGGCTACCCATCTGCCAGGCAAATTGCCTCGAGGCGGAGCTCGAGGGGCATTGTTCGAGACCAGCCGATACCTTGACGGTTGCGTAATTGCAAGCCCTGTAGGTGCCTTCCGTTTCTTTTCTGCTCTGTGGGCTGAGATGCAATATTCCTGAGTTATGGCCATGTTGACCAACTCGTTAAAATTGTCGGCCCTTACCAAATTCAGTCGTTCCTTAAGTTTGGTACTCAAACCTCAGCGAAAACGATCTCTTTTGCAGGCATCGCTGTCCACATGGTATCCCGCATGTTGGCACAAGTGGTTGAAAACTTGTGCGTATTGCATGACGGTGCGGGTTCCCTGAGTCACGTTCAGAAATTCATTGAGCTTTTGCTCAATGAGTCCTTCGGGTATGTGGTGTGCTCGAAAGGCAGTCCGAAACTCGTCCCATGTGACGACATGATCGGCAAGCTGCATGGCATAAAAATGATCCCACCATAGATGAGCTGTGCCGCGGAGTTGCTGGGCTGCAAAAAGCGCCTTGTTTTCATCTGAACATGGAGCAGATAATAAGGTGAACTTGGACTCGATGGTTCGAAGCCAAGCGTCTACATCCAGAGGCTTGTCTGCCTTATGGAGTAATGGAGGCTGGGTACTAAGGAAATCTTGATAACTGGCTGATAAGGGTTCATCTCGGCCTCGGGATTGCTGATGGAAGTGGCCCATTTGAGCCTGCACAAGCTGGTTGAGGAGTTCTGTTTGTCGGGCCATAACCACGGCCAGATTTGGAGGTGGTGGTGGCGGTTGCTGAGAACCACTGGCCTGATCTGCCCGGAATCCTTCCGAGGTTCCGCGAGTAGCTCCAACCATCTGAAACAAAGGAGATATCCATTATCAACCATATTCTTACTCCAATTTCAGATGATATACAATTACCAACTGGAAATGTATGTATATGTTCCATTCAATCCACTCAAATCGGATGCAAGGATATTGAGCAAGATAATAAAACACAAGATTTAGATTGCTATATAAACACTGGTGATCCTTACATCTTACATCAACGCACTTAAACCACTACAAACCATTGCCTAAGTACACGTGCCACATATACAACAAGTGGCTCTGGATCTAGATAGACTATACACTGCCTATGTCACATTTTTCTACACTAATTACAACTAGACTGTCACCCACTCAACCAAAACTAAAAGTCATCAAAGTTGCCCACTGATGACTGACTGCCAGAAGAAGAATGATGGGGACTGATAACAGGATCTCCGTGCTCAGAATCGATCTTAGAGACTCCTTCGATTTCTTCAGGATCTTCTTCTTCCTCTTTAGGAGCGGGTACAGCAGGAGGTGCTGGCTGCTGTTGGAGTTCATTGATGTGGGCGTGGGCATCATCAATCTCCAAGATGAGGTCATGGATCTGCTCTTGGAGGAACTCAATGATCGTGTTGCGTTGGGTGATTATCGCATCACTCTCATTGATCTGGTCCTCCCGATGATGAATAGTCTCATTTCGAGCAGCGATGATCCCATCTTTCTCGGTCACCAAAGCTCGAAGTTGGTCAACTTGGGTGACTTGTCTATCAGCCTCCCTATAGTAACTTCGCGCAGTATTGATCAATTGACCCATCTCGCGATGTAGTAGCAGTTGATAATGATGCTACACACCCATAAACCGCATAGTACCCCGAAGTGCTTCCTCCGTGGAACCTTCTAACCTGTGACCTTCGGGGACTACTCTGAGATCCTACTCTGGATCCTTGGGATTAGTGGTAGAAAATATACCGATCGGCTGTCCTGCAGCTTCTCTTGGATGTTGCTTACAGAAAAGATAAATGCCTTCCAGTGCTGCTCCTTCAAGGGTGTCAACTATTCGATAGCCCATCACATCAACTTCAATGGGCTGCCATTGAGAGCGGAAGGGATGCTGAGGAATAGTCATCCTAACTCGACATCGGCGAACACCCTCCTCCTGATATTCCACTGTGTCGTACTGGGGAGGCTCGATATAACTGAGCGAACGCAGTGACTCCCAGAGAAGGCGAGGGAAACCCTCCAAGTGCAAGGCATCTGTATGGAAATGCTCGGCCGGATCCCAAAAGACGTTAGGAGGGGCTGCCATCTGCAACAAGAATGCAAATGGTGAGACTTTTTACCTTACTAAAATTTCACAAGATAAATGGAACGAGATAATCAATTCTGATAACAGCAAAGACTGGAAATTAAATGGATGCCTAAGGTACTTAAGATACCCAACTTAAAACTACCCATGAGAACCCTATTAACCCATCCTAGAGATAAACAACACACTATTCATCCTTAACAGTATTAGACATACATTGAATTCTTTTGTTTGACAACGGATTATGCATGCACATACTACTCGTCTTCACAACCAAAAACTACTGCCGAATACTTTCGGACTTACGCGGTTAATTTCGGTGGCAAAACATATACGACACTCCCTAATAACTAGTCGATAAATCCTACTCGTCCTAACCTCTTAATCGTGGTTAGTGTACCTGCAGAAGAACATATATATATATATATATATATATATATATATATATATATATATATATATATATATATATATATATATATATATATATATATATATCATGAACCTTTCATGGCAGCACGATATGAAAGCGTCCCCAAATAGTACTGTTCACTATAGAAACAGCATCTATATAATTACCACCGTACAGATAACATTAATATACGTTATCGAAACAACGTATTCACGGGGGTACCGCAAAATGCGGGGGTATGAACAGCGATCGCCATACCCTGCGCTGAACCATATACTCCCAATATAATCAATCTAAGTTGATATATTGGCAGCATCTCAAGTAGGCCACTGCTTGAGAAACAGCGTTCGGTTCGCATCACCGACGGGAAGGCTAACTCCCCAGTTAGCTGAGGATCCTTACCTTCTTACCTCACGATCATAGGTGTCGTTACAGGAAATAAAGTTGGGTTGTACGTGAATTTAAGTTTAGACAGAAAGTAGTGCTACAAGTCAGAACTATCTATACATATATACATATTCTAGTAGCCACCTGTTAATTCCCATGTATTTCCCTAGGGCTTTGCGTTCTAAACACCAACCTTAACGGATCCAACGTTCATTGTAAACTCATTTGTTGCCCAATTTTATCCTAAAAATACTTTGTAAGAGCTATTCCAGATGTAAAAGTAAACCTACAGCTCTGATACCAGCTGTGGCAGAACCGCCTGAATTATTCCGGTTCAAGTGCGCTAATCATCGCTATACAGCCGACAACAACTCAACGCACTTCAAAAGGAACAATCCATTGGTCTGTCGAGTCTCCGCCCGATACAACCACGGTTCAACAGGATCGAAGCAGGTTTACCTCACACGAAGGTGAGTTTACAATCTCAACATAGCTCATCAACTTTTAATTCACAGATATGCAAATATTATTACAAACCTTGTTCAACTTAAAATTTATACAAACAGTGTTTAAACCGACAAGCTAAGCAGCTTGTCCATGCTTATAGCGGAAGGTAAATAAATACGCGACTACACACGTCGCAAAAGTTGACACCATGCTTAGCTCAAAGCCTGATGTCACTCAGGAGGGTCACTGCCAGCCGGGGACGGATCCCATTCCACGGACCAGCCAAAAGGAACAGACGTTGGCCATGCAGGGTTGCCCGTGGGATTCTCGAAGGTTATACCTGAAACAGATACTAGCGAGGCTGAGCATTCTAATACTCAGCAAGGCTTACCCGAGTTTGGGTATACTTTAGCCCGTAACTAGACTCATGAAGGCATTATAAAGGTTCTGGGTTTATTTTCAGCTGAAAAGCAACAAAGAGTACGATCTATTTTCAAATTTTAGCTTTCATATTCTAGTTGATTATCCATGCTAGGTTAGCACCTACACTAAGCAAGCAAGGTAGAAATTATCATTCATCAAGATTATTCCATCATTAGTTACACTTCTTACTCTATGTGGCAGAAGGAATAAGCAGTCTCAATATCCGCGAGAGACGGACGATTCTGAATCGAGTTTCAAACCTTGCAAGGGTAAACCTAACTCACACGCTTGGAATACCAACAGGTCATTCCAAAGCAACCGTTTACCTTTCATTCCGGGTCGTAGAACAGGGCCACCACAAGCGACTGTAGGACCGTACGCACACCAATTGTGCAGGACGTACTTCTGTAGCGCGACTACATGACCGTACTCCTGTCCGCAGTGCGGAACGCACTCCCGCATGTCGGTGCGTGAGAAAAACCAAATTACGAGCGGTGGGAGGTATGTCCACTTGCCGGGCTGATTGGTTACTAGGCTTACCGCTTTACCATATTTCGCGGCATGTGGCTAGTACTTTCAAACGCTTAGCCACCACTACCACACACTGCGACCTTATCAACTTTTAACAAAACAGACAGGGTAAAACCCCAGGTCATGACACCGTACATAACCCTGTCCATTATCCTTATAGTTGCTGCAGAATGGTAAACATTCAACTCCTATGTCGCGCGAGTGACAGGAAATCACTCGACTTTTACCGGCCCTATTTAGCAGAGCGTCTAATGCGATAAGGACTCGGGTACAATACATTGGATTCCTAAGATCTTATGCAACTAGGGTTTCATTTCAACTTCTAGACGTAATGCAAGATATATAGCATAATAATGAAATTGTATTACTTTCAAATATTAGGATATGCATCGGAGCTTGCCTTCTTGAGTGGGGTTGGGGGCAGGAATATCAGAGACTTCCGAACTTTGCTTTGGGGCTTCAGTTAGTTCCTCGGCGATGTTTATTGGGTCTTCAGAAAACCCTTGGTCTTGTCCCAAGACCAATTCGTAGTCTCCGTCGTCGAGTGTCGTTGATTCTACATGACATGCAACAATTTAGTTGAGATGGTGTTTGCGTTAAAGATTTTATTTCACGATAAAGTTTCAATCCAACAATCAACATATATGAATTGATGAAATTAGGGGGTTTTACTTGAAATTATCATTTATACTTAGGTTATAATTATAGTATTGAATTTATTGTAAATAGAAACTAAAACATTTAAATTTGAAATCAAACTTCAAGTTTAAATACAAATCTTAGGTAAAAAGGAATTATAAAATCTTGAAAGTTTTACTTATAGACTAATTAGCAATATATTAGATTATGACAAAAAGAGCTAATTAATTAAGCCTAAGGAACATGCTTAATTAATTTCAAATCATTTCAAATTTGAATTGCCCAAATTTAAAAGAATTTAAACTATAAAACAGAATTAAGGTTGAAACTTTTACACAAGCTTATACATGGCCTATAGAAGCTACATACCAAAAATCACAATAAACAAAGCTAGCATGTGAAAATTATGCATCCTATACCCTTTTATCTTGAGTTTAAAATAGATTAAACAATGTTTAGTTTCAATCTAAACTTTATTAACAAAAGTTGTAGGATTTGAAATCTAATTTCCAACAAAATTGGTTTGACAATTTTTGGAATTTGCTACAATTTCCTATGAATTTTACAAGATAGCAACATGGTTCACATGAAATAATACACCAGTTTACACCGGGGTCCCTGGATTCTTGCACTCAGGCCCCTAGAACAAAACAAAGCATCACAACTATGCCCTTGCCGGCGTTCGATGGCGTCCGGCGTTCTTGTCTCCGGTGTTCTCGCCGGCGGCGAGGTCCTGGCCGGAGATGGTCTGGTCCTACGTGACCTACAAGTCCTATGGTGTCCACCAGTGGGTGATGTGCATCAAGATCGACGATGGAGCATGACCGGCGACGAACAATGGCGGCGGCCGTGTCGGGGCATCATCGTTCCCGGCGAGGGGCCGGCGAACACGGGGGAACAAGGCGCGCATGAGCATCGGGGAAGTGCGGGGATGCTTTCCCCCAGCTCAATTTGGACAGAGACAGACCGGAGAGGGGTGATCGACGGCGGGGTGGAGCTCGGTTCTCACCGGCGGCGATGGCGACCGGCGTTCTGCAGGTTAGGGTGATGGAGGGCGGTGAAGGGGTGGCGGAATCGCTTCAGGAGGATGATGTGGTGCTGATGGTGCCGTTGATCGGGCGGGGAGGGTCTGTATCGATGGGTCGACGAGAGGCCGAGCGGCGGCGGAGGGAGAGAGCTCGCCGGTGCTGCGGTCTGACGGTTCTGGTGAAGGAAAACGGGATTGGATCACTTGGTGAGCTGCAGTGGATCGTAGGGGTGCTGATCGCACTTCGGATCGAGGATGGGAAGCAGTGATGGGAGCTGCCGACGGTGAGCAGGGATGGCGGAGGAGGTCCGGTGAGCAATGGCGATCGGGTCAGGTGAAATTGGATGGAAGGGAAGTGTGCAAATGCCAGGACGTGCTCTAGAGGAGCTAGAGAAGGCGCTCGGGGTCCAGAAGAGGAGGTGATCGGTGCAAGCAGGAGCTGGTGTCGGCGGCGCGCGTGGTAGCCGCGGCGGAGCTCGGGCAAGAGCAACGCGATGTGGAGGACGCTGGGCACGACAGCACAAGACTGGTAGGGCCGCGGCAAGGCAGTGAGTGGCACGTGGGCGAGGGGAGCGGCGTAGGACTGCACGGCAGTGGCCTGCGCAGCAGCGACGGCGAGGTGCGTTGTACTGGCGGCAGGAGGCTCACGGGCGGGCAGCGGGTGGCGTGGCAAGGCGGGGAAAGCCGGCGCGAGGGCGGGAAGCGGCGGGGCAAGGACCGGGGCGACACGTGCACGGGCCTAGAGGGGTGCTGGAGCGGCAGGGGCGGCGCACATGGCCGGGCAGTGGCGGCGGCGTGCGGCAGAGGAGAAACAGAGGAGAAGGAGAGAGAGGTAGACGAAGGAAGACCTAAACGCAATTTCAGAGAAATGCTGGGACCTTACTATAATGCATCAATAACTTTTAAACCAGTGCTCAAATGGAGATGGGCCCAAAAACAAAAGTTTAGAGTTTTTCAAAATATAAAACTTTGCTTTAAGGTTTATCTGTAGAAGAGCAACATTTTTTATACTAACACAAATCTTAGCAAAGTTTTCAAATTTTATGTAAATCCTATAGATAAAACTACACTACACATATATCCCATGTGTAGTTTCACCTACATTTATGATTGCAAAATAACCCTCGTACTTTTAAAATCTACCCTCCATGTTCACCCATTTAGCACAAAAGGACCCTAATTAAAATATAATTATATAAATAACCCTTTTCTCTTAGCATTTAATTTTTCAAACACACTTTTACCACTTTTTGCACATAGCATTACACTAAAGTTTAGGATGTGACCATACTAATTACCTAAGTGTCACACCCTACTTCCAGTACTACTCCATTTACTAGTTCTCGACTAGTTATACATGAGGAGTTTACTGTAAGGGCATTGCTCCCATAGATTGTGTTTACTATTTCTCGACTAGTTTTACGTATTGTCAGCTACTTCGACTACTCGTCTCGCCTACAAAACTAGTCGGAATCGACTCCGACTAGTCGGCTTCATCAATATTACAAGATCCAGCGGCAACTTGGCCAGTGCTTAGGCTCGGGGCTGGCGCCACCGACTACTAGGTGTATCTCGTGCGACTTATCTAGCTGCTAGGCTCGGGGGCTTGATACGACACAACACTTAGCGAATAAGGTTTGATTTGAGCGGTAATTTAGGGTATTTTTTGGAGAAGTTATTTGTTTAACCATTTTTCAGGGAATTCAACCAAAAAAGCGGTTTTCAAATTTCTGAACAAATTTGCCTATCTTTTACCATCATATATTGCATGCCACGATTGTTTGGATCCTTTATTCCAAATTTTGAGGATTTGGATTCAAGGTTCGGGGGTTACTCCATGTGGAGTACGAGTTCAATCGCACCCCATATAAAAAACTTGACAACTACTCGGGGCATGAGCACCTCAGAGCCTCAATGCAACCAAGAAAGTACACGAAAGACACCTTCAAGATGGAGTTCGCGAGAATTCGAAGACGCCTTCAGAAGTACTCGGAAGCCTGCAATACTCGACTACAAAGAGCTCGGTGGCTTGTCAAACCCAAACCCACGGGACTACACACATGACCTATATCTTATAGGATAAGGGGTGGAACATGACCCACGCCCTACACTAGTTGTAACTACTCGTAGCGTAGTAGAACTATTCATACAGCAGTAAAATTAGTCGGAATTGAAGGAAACTATCCGAATACTACTCGGGTCGGATTTCTGAGCTCATATCTGACTAGGACTCCCATGTAACACTGTCTCCCCAAACTATATAAGGGCGGACAGGGATCCTCTTCCAAACAGAGGAGCATGAGGGACAACTCGTGCCTCATGCAACAGATCACCCGATTAACATCTAAAGCAATACAAATCACACAAGACGTATGGTATTACGCTCTCGGCAGCCCAAACCTGTCTAAACTTTATGTTCGTTTCACCTTCGAGTTCCTGTCTCGACGACACCCTACCTACAAACTCACCATCTCGGGAGTATGCTTTGGTGGGCGTGGCGGTAAAACACCGATAATATACTTGGCATATTTCTTTTCTAGTTATATAGGGCACAATAGCCTTAGGTACAAATTTCACATTTTTATGTGGTTTGCTATTTTTTCTGATTTAATTGAATTTTTGAAACCAATTTGAAAAATATTTGTAGGGGCGAGAGGAGGCGCCACCCGTGATAGGAGGTTGAGTCTCGATCTTCCGAGAGGTACGGTAAACTTGATTGGTAGAGAATTCGACGTTGATGATCCAAGGCTTGGAACGAACAGAACCTCGCAATCAGTACACCACTGCTCCGTTGGTTATCATCCATGTCACATGAATGACCTCACCACGAAGGCTTATCCCTGCAAGCGCAATCAAGAACACAAGCAAGAATAGGAGATGCAATCAAACAAACTTGATTATGAGATGGAGTCTCACAAACCGATGAACGGCGACACCGTTCGATGACAGATTGAATCTAAGCAAAACCCAATCCCTAAAATGGTAATAGCTACTGAACAAAAGGGAGTTAGAGGCGTACAAGCCCCTGGATGCAACTCTAACGGGCTCCAACATGGTACACGGGCCAATGTCCCAACAGACGGTGACACAACACCCTGACAGATTCTAGACGTCCACTTGTGTCGATGATTTCCGTCGACTCAGAAGGAATTTTGAGGTGGGACCAGTGCCATTGGAAGCTCTATGAAATTCTGGTTCCAACCATATATAGAACTTCCAAATCCGACTCTGTATGTGGCCAGAGCGTCAGTTTTGGTGAAGTCAGGTTCTGGAATCTGAGGTGAAGTCGAAGTCGAGTTGGACATGGACTTCTCCTTGGTATGGACGTCCTAACTCCTCCTTCTTCACTCCTTGGCCTTCTCCAAGTTCTTGCTGCTCCTCTCCATTGTTCCTAATCAATAACACATGCATGGAACCAAGCGTAAGTTCTGAAAAATAATTGACAAGGTTAGAACGTACCTAGAGATCCAACCGCCACCCACGTGCTCTAGTGATCGGTTCTTACATTGTATACAAAGAAGAGATGTCCTCGTCAACCCGTCCCTGGAAATCAATTTGTAGGGGCGCGTGGCCCCCCACCCGCCCTTGGAAATCTTTTTTAATTTTATACTGAAAATTCAATTAATTCAAAAAAATTAGCAAAACACATCCAAAAAGGGTGAAATTTTTACCCTAAGGCTATTATCACCTATAGAACTAGAAAAAATATGAAAACTATATTTTAGTGAACATAATAGTTAAGAGTATTCAAATAAAGTTCTCCAACACTTACTATCTCATACAACTCAAGCCATACTTAGTGGTTTTCACACTCTTAAGCATTATATAATCTGGATATACTTGGTATATTTTTTTTCTAGTTATATATGGCACAATAGCTTTAGTGTACAAATTTCTAGTTCCACAGGGCACAATAGCCTTATGGTACAACATTTGTAGAGGCGGGTGGCGCCATCTTTATTGAAAATTCAATTAATTCAAAAAATATAGCGAAACACATAAAAAAGTGAAATTTGTACCCTAAGAGCGCTCCATTTGAGCCTTAAAACTACCAAAAAGCTTAGAAAAGATATGGAATTAGCATCAACTTACCTGCTAGAGCCCCAACTTGAAGAAAATCAAGTTTAAAAACCTCCCCTTCTCTTTTTTCTTTTTTTAATTTTCAGGGACGAGTGATGATGTCATCCACTTTTAAAATGCAATTTCAGGGATGTGTCTGCTGCTACAGTAACCCTGTTCCTTTTGGAGAAACCAGTTATATTTTGATCCGTCTCTGGAAAAAAAGAGATGTTGCTCCACATCATTTTTTAGTAGTTCTAAAAGATGAGGGAGGAGTGCCACGTGGCTAGACAAACTAGCGTACAGAATGAGAATAGATTCAGTACTCACGACAGGCGATGGAGGCGGCCGGCCGGCCAAGTCGGCGCAAAGCTAAAGATGGACATGCATGCATATGACGATGTCAACTAATACGACAACGAGCTGATGATGATTAGGCTGCGTGCGCCGCATGTGATGGGCTCTCCGATCAGCTGAGTACGTTTTGCATCCAGTCGGCCGGCGCCGAACTTATAAAGTTCAGGCAAAAGAAGCCGGAGATTCTTGAAGCTTTGGGCATACGGTCCCCCGAATCCCTTTATTTGCCCTGTTGCTCCCACCTCTCTGTACGAGTCATCCAGATCAGGCCCCTAAAAGTTGAGGGAGATGTGTGATGGTTGCCTAGAAAAGGGAGTTCAGTCACACTGCTAGTAGCAGACAAATGGCATAACGTTACCAGCAGCTGGCCAACTTGATTCTTGCCAACATCTCACTCTGAAGCAAAGGAGGGGGGAACTGCAAAGAAGTAGAATACTTTCTCCATAATTAGGCCCTGTTTGTTTTAGCCTGCAGGGAAAATTATTGTTGGATTCTAACATTCTGTCGTGTGGATTGTTGCAATATGGGACTACTCTAAACTGGGCCTTAATCCGACTCTAGCATGATTTGTACGTGCACCCAAATGACTAAATTGTAGCACTTCTTTTGCTGTTCTGTTGACAAATATCTTCACTGATTATAGCCTCCTGCCACCCCGAAGAACGTGGCGCGAGAATCAGAATGCGAACCGGTCTATCCCGCACTCCACCAGGACGCGACAAACTAGGCTACCTCCCATCTCTCAATAACAGTGAAGATGTTGCCAAAAGGGCTACCAGCTGGCCCCCAAACAATTGAATGCCTCTAAGTTTCAGAGGAACTGAAGCTTAGAGCGCTTCCTTTTGCTAAAAGAACTGACAAAAAAGAATTAAAGGTTAATCTGGCGAGGCGGCAATGACACATATATATACTCCAATTATTTATTCAGAAAACAGAAAAAGGAAAAAGGAAAGCTAAAACCGCATATATAGTAGCTATTAGCGACAAGAGCAACAGGCATTGCATTAGGACAAAGAATGATCAGCAATGCGGCAAGAATAATCCCAAAAGGGAGCTCCTCTCGTGCCAATTAAAGGAAAGAGCGCGCTTTTCGGAAAGGCTAGTTGATGTGGAACTAGTTCCGCGGGGAGGAATGAACCTGGAAACATTCTTGCACATCTATCTCTCTCTCTCTGCACTTCTTTGGATGCATGCATGCGTGCACTTCAAAGTAGAATTGTTGTTGGGAAAGTGTGAGTGGCAATATTCATTCCTTCACCTAGTTGGTGCTACCTAGCTCGGTCATGAAGTGAAGGTCTCTTAGCTTGAAACGAGAGTACGTATATATCCTTGTGAGGGAGACTATATATTGGCACCCTTTATTGGACGCAATCAGACTCTAGTACATCAACAGTGATCCCCCCCCCCCCCCCCCCACACGGTGATCCAACAATTAATTTTGAATGTCATTATTTCGCTTGCTCCAAATGCGATCTAATGATGGTTCATATATATTGTACTAGCTAGTTTTTTTTCTTGCAAACATGGTAAAGATGCAGATGCTCACTCATTAGCTCTTATGAACGTATATATATGCATAGATCCTCTGCTCATAAGTTGCCACATTGTACAGGGGAGCGTCGTCTAACGCCGAAGGAATAATTAGCTGAAAATAGAACACTCATGTTGAATTAGAGACTCAAATCCGTACCAAAAGATTCCACCAGAAAGAACTCAGGCTTAGTTGGAAGATAAAATAAAGAGTGCTGGGTGCTCCATTGTAGTAGGATAGAATAAAGGAAGCACAAAGACAAAACGAACATCTATCAATGCTTAATTGGTTGGTTAATTAGGTGAAGAAAGTATTCATTCATTAATTGGAGGATCATATAAAGAATATTCTGACTAAGTTTTGGCAAGAAGCTCAAAGTAGTAATGGGGAAAAGGTGATAAAGTTTAGGACAAAAGTTTAGAAAGAATGTCAAAGGGATTATTTTAGTAAATGTTTGGCATAAACCCTTAAGGAGGTGTCTGTTCTGTTATCATCATGATCACGAATTTGTGCTTCCTCAAAACTAATTCTTTGTGCTTCTCTCTATTTTTCCTTTTTTTGCAGTGAGTTTTATCTTGATGTCGAGACTTGATCGCTAACAGAAGCATATATTACTTTTTCTCCCAAAACTTAAAACCATTCCGAACGAAATATTATTAGAAATGTGATCATAGAATGTAAAAAAATCAATAGTGATATATGTATATACAAAGGCAGGCTCACATGCCCCCACTAAAATTCTAGATTCCAGTCGGCTTAGGCTCTATATTACTCACATGAGTTGTCAGTTTTCTCAAATATCATCATGTAAAGTAGTAACCTAAATCCTGGCTCCCACTTAAAGAAAAAGAAAAAAATAGCACCACAAACCTATTCGGCAGTCTCATTTCCATCTTTGTTTGGATTGAGAATAGTGGGAGAAGTGTGGCCCCCAATAAACGTTTGAATTAAATGAAAAACACAAAAAAAACATGCGAATTGAGTAAATTGGGTGAAAATATTTTTAATTCCTTGTTTCAAGTGGCAATTTTTTTTGTCAAATATATGTAAATCATATACTCCCTCTGATGGCAAATATGGCTTATTCCATCTATGTGTCTGTGCTAAATCAAAGTTCTCCAATTTTCACAATCAACTTATAAATTTTTTATAGATTGAAAACCAACAACTCAGATTTATTACTAAACCGTTAAAAATTGCTTTCGTAATATGCAATTCATTTCATTTTAGGTAAAAATTTTTAGAGAGAAAAGTCCAGTTTACAAAATCGAACTATTCGATTTTCAACCTTTAACTACAAAACTGGATAAGAGAGCCCATCCAACTGTCGAAACCGGCCAAATTTAGCTATTGGGGTGGTTTCGAAGGTGGTTTTGTATAAAAAAGTAGAAAAATATAATTAGATCAAAAAAATTAAAACTAATTTATTTTAAATCAGAAAAATATGAAACTAGTTCCAAATTTTTTCTAAAAATATAACATATCTATTATTGCTCTATTTGAGTCTAATTTATTAAAAAATAATAGACATAACTATAAGAAACCAAATACTATGAACATAAAATAATGGATCTCAATAACTGACGAGTATATTGCGTTATATTTTTAGAAAACTTTTGATACCCATTTCATATTTTTTATTTAAAATGAATTAATTATAAATTTTTTAGTTTATAATTGAATATTTTTAATTTTCATAAAATGGAAAACCACCTTCGAAACCACCCAATATGCCAAATTTATCCGGTTTTGACAGTTGTATGGTTTATATTATCCGATTTTGTAGTTGAAGGTTGAAAATCAGATTTTTATAATAATTCGAGGGTGTAAACTGGACTTTAAAATATGACTAATGTTTGAGATTAGAGTGTCTAGTCTCTTTCCTCACGAGTTCTTGAGCTCTGCTGCATGCAGACTGCCGGCCTGCCGCCCGCACCGCGTATGCGTATATCCGTAGCTGCTAGCTGGCACCGTCCGTTTAATTCGCACGTGCTTCCATTACTGCTCCTAATGGCCACTGCGGCAGACCGGCCGGCTGACAGAGTACCTGCGAGCGCGCATGGACGACGACAGGCCACGCCGGCGTGCAGGCCACGGCCAGGAAGCAGTCGTGCACGGCGCCGCTAGCTGCGGCTGACAGCAGGCGCGCGCGCGCAGCGCCAGGCCAGTCACGCCGGCCGGTGTGAAACCTCGGACCAAGATCGCCGCCGCAAACGTTGAAAAGGCGACGAGAGCCAGCAGGCGGCGCCGGAATCAAAGCCGGGCGGCCGGAAGCTTTGAACAGAGCTCGAGCGAGGGGCTGATCGAGACCGGTCGATGATGGTGATGAGGGGACGGGCCAGGGCGGCGCGCGCTACGGAGAGGCGGCCTATACGGCGCCCAAGCTATACTAGAGCTAGCATTGGGAGCAAGGAAAATGTTGCGTGGCCGGCTGGCTGCTGCTGGCTGAATACTGATCACTCGATCACTGATGATGGTCGGCCCCGGCCTGATGGACCGGCCGGCCGGGGAGCCGAAAGCTTTGAAGCTTGCGAGACCCTGGACCACTGCCATGCAAGCATCTACAAGGAGTGATCGATGGATAGATGAGAGTGATTATTTAACCTAGCTAACCTAGTACAAGTGCCAAAAAAGCTCGCCATGCCGGCGGCCAATGCGCTTGAAAATCGGCCACTTTGGTCGGGGGTATGGTCAATTCCGGCAGGATTCTCCGTCGACGACCGGCCGGCGACGAACCGCCAGCTTTGTTTGATTTGCGCAAGAAAAGCATCCGCCACCTATCATGTGCGTTCCGGCCGCCGAAAAATACCGGAAGTACGTGGAACGAACGCTTAGCCGGAATTCACGAAAGGGGAATTGGGAGTATCTCCACGCGCATGACCGTGTTGGACTTGACGCGCCTCACTTATCATTCAGTTGTGTCACTGTCGGGCGAATCTACATATGCACGTAGGGCAGCTATCTAGATTGATTAATAAGGATAGGCGTATGGAGGAACTAACCAAGACTTCAAGAGGCCACTTAGCTATGGTCCCAAAAGCTCTCTGCACGTAGTTTTAAAGGATAAGTAAATTGCTCATATTTTCTTATCATCTTAATCCAATCATTTATTAATCAATACTTTATAAATACATAGCATTTCACATATATATACACACACACGCACAATAAGAATATCTTTTTATGTACCAACCTAGGTAGTCATTTTAAATTGCTAGCGAGAGCTTACGAGGAAACAAGGAATTTTAAATTTCCCGTGGAACATTTTGGTTTCCTCCGACCACGGGCGCGTGAAGAGCACACGTAGTCACGTGCCTCCCGGGGCCCACATGGATGGGAAAGATATCACCATCAGCGCGCTCTGATGAGACAGGCCGCCTGCGGCCTGCATTATCTGGCTGCATGCGCCCCCCAGCGGGGCAGCCCGCCAGCCACCCAGTTGGCCCACACGGGCCCACACGGCATGCATGCGTAGGAGAAGTGGCCCATGCACTGTTTCGAACAGCGCAGGCGCGGCACGCTAGCTTCAGCCCCACTTTCTCCAGTCCTCACAGAGATTGCATGCGTACACTTGGCCACGTCGGCTCAGCCTACGAGGCTACGAGGTACTCGTAGTTACAGATGGCCAAGGATACAAAATATCCGCGTGCCCGCGAATAGCAAACCCGACCGGCGCGGATACAGGTTTGTATTTATGCCCGTGGGCGCTGGCGCAGATACAACCTTAAACCCGACGGATATGTGCTAACAGGTTTGAAAAAATAATATCCGCATCCGCAAACCCGCCAACTCAATTGAATTTTTTATGTAATAATAGTTTTGAACACTAGCTCTTGTATGGTTGTATGATTTTGTTTACGTTAATGTGTGATGTATCATATATTCATGTACGAGACTAGTTTATTTGTTTGCTTAGATTTATTTGTTTTCTTAAATAAATGGTATTTATCTGTTGTTGAAATGTAATGTGTGCTTGGTTTTCTAAAGCTTGCGGGTACACGGGCGCGTCCGCGGGTATGCGAATATCCGCGGATAGCGGTTACGGGCGTCGTTTCGTGCTGTGACGGGTTGCGGGCGCGGGTGCGGGTACGAATTTTAACATGCGAGTACGGGTTTACAAAGTTATTACCCGCGCGGATTTTACCGGTTGCCATCTTATACTCAGTAGTATCCATGAACTCCGGGGGTGGTGCGGGGGGAGAGAGACGTGTAGCTAGTGTGTGTAGATAGTATTGCACATGCAGCAATAAGGTTGCAGAGACGTATCAAACACTAGCTAGATATACACGCACACACGTTAGTTGGCGCGGGGAATAATGGAACATTATTGAATAATTTTGAGGTGGTCAGCGGCCTAGTACCGGCCACACCTATATATAATTATTCTTTTCGACCACCAGCTATTTCTACTAATTAATCAGGCTATGTACACATCATGATGATGAATTATTACCCGTGACAGGAGCTCATCAGTAAGTAGGCAGGTCAAGTGGTACACGATTTTTTTTTTGGAAACATACAGTACAGTACATGTGTAAAACTGCTGATGAATATGCGTTTAACCGTGCATGTTTCTGAAAATGACAGTGTAGGCCATGATGTTCTTAGATTTTTCTTTTCCAAGGAGAAAGGTCCATGTTCTTATATTATTAACAAATGGAAAGTTGTGGATTAATGGAGATGCCATGGAAGCATATATGCATACATACGTACAGAAAAAGGGAAACTGGAAAAAGGGGAGAAAGGAGCAGGAGAAAAATATCGTGGAGGAGAACAAGATTCCTGCGTAAACATTCTGTGCATATGCATATTCCGCGAAAAGAAGGTTCGGCAAAAATAGGTAGTATATGTGAGACAGTGAGAGAATGAAATATATTTATGTGTGGTTTTCTCGAAAGAAAATGATGCGATCGGACAAAAGGATCTCGTACGTGGATTTTTCTTTATCTGTGAGAAATTATGAGTTAATAAATTTCCACCAAAAAACTTCTATTGAGGCTGCTATATCAATATGCAAGCCTATAAGCTATCATTCTTATAATCAAAATTTCCACAAAGAAATTTCCATGGTTTTTCCCCCCACACACGCGTGGAAATTCTAAGTGGCATACTAGATAAAAATAACATGACAGTATCCTGAAATAAATCATGACAATGGTGAATAATAGCACATACATGCAACTAACATATGGTCCCAACTCCCAAAGACATATCATGGCAAACAAATTGGTGTTTCATCCATGGTCCATGCATGCCAACGATGTAGCCATCAGCATGGTACCAAGTAATGAACAAAGTAGGACCTTATCCATGGACAGTTCCTGCTATATGCATGCAATGCAAGCAAAGATAAAAATATAAACACCGACTAATAAAGCTCTTGAAAGGATGATGACGATGATGATATTGATGGGTATAGTAACATCTTATCCTGCTAACAATAGTAGCTTTGGACAAAGATTTTTAGTTAGGCAGCACAGAGACCAGGCGTGTTGCTCAATCTTGTCTCACGTATGAACATCTATCCTCTCAGCAAGGGAAGGGCATGATCAGACAGGTTAGGTGCCATTGGCCGGCGCACACGTGTGAGACCATCTCAACATGGAGGGAGCACTATAGTGCGCCTAAAAGGCCTGGTATACATCTCTTTTTTTTTTCTCCGGCTCGATAAATGATGAGTTGAAATCAAAGACGTGAGTCATGCCTAACCCGAAAGCTGGCCTCGTCCTTCGTTCTCCGGCTGCCTGACAGGTAGCACACAGCAGGAGCACAAAAGCCACAGGCCCAAAGGAAAAAAAAAGTGTGCTGCCAGGCCAAGAAATGTGCGTGTCAAATTTTGATACTTGCACCCATCATGAAAGCAAAGAAGCAAAAGATCTATCCATCACCACAACATGATAACCATCATCCTTTGCGAAAAAAAAACCCTTAAAAACATCATGATAATCATATATAAAATGATGACTAGTTGGAAGAAGTAGCCAAAGTGTGAATGAAACCAGCAAATTCCACAACAAACAAAGCGGGACAAAAATCGTAATCGAAACAAAATTTTTAAAAATTAGTTTCTTGTTAGACCAAGACAACATACTTGCACTCACTGCTAGCCGGATGCATGCATCAAAGTTGTATTGATAGATAGGTATACCAATAATAAAAATACAGTTGTACGAATTATTTGGCATTTAATCGACACACGATCGACCATATGCTTCTAGAAGCATGGCATGGGCGGTGATGCTAGCTTAGGCTCCTCCATATGTTCGTATCACATATCACATGTCGGCAGGTTAGCAAAAATCTCGGCACATGCCACCAAATCACAACACACGCATATTTTAATATCAGTGGCTAGCTAGTTAAATTAGAGCTGCATTTCTGACTTTTGCTAAATGCCTACGTGGCAGAGGCATGTTCATGGCACTAAGAACAAGCATGCATGCACAGTTCTCCAAGAGGATATGTAGCTGGAATATATCCCAGAACTAATTTGGTAATAAGAAATGGATATGACTTCAGCGTGCGTGCAGTATTCAATCTGGCAGCTAATTTACTTGCGGACAGAGATAATCCTCAAGGCATCTCATGATAAAGGGCTTGCCTTCACCAGACATCTATTAGCTATCAATGATCTGTTTTTCTCTAGATTCTCATGGCAGTACTTCAAGTGTTATCTTTGTTTAAAAAAGGTACATTTGGTTGGAGTTTGGAAGATGCTACGTACTCCATTACGTAACAACACCATGACACATGCAGTTAGGCTTGAAAAGGACTGGTGTAGGGAACATCCTTGAGAAACAAGCAAGGGAATATATGTGTAGGGGGAACTAACTGAAAACCGAGAGAGAGAACAAATGCCCATTGCAACAACGCATAAAAGAATGGTTTCGATGGAGAAAAAGTCAAAATCTTTAATAACAAGAAGCTACTAATTGGGAATATTCCCTTTTCCCCCTTAAAGTAGTAGTGAATTTTGATTGATATACGAGAGAGGTTATAATAATTCCAACCAATATATATGAGCAGAGGAATAAATCAATCATTTGGAGAGGAAAAAAACATGTCCTGTATATTGCATCATCAATAAGATTCCCCTCTTCTTGCTTTTGGATTAGTTTGCACAATTAATCAGTTGACACTTGAACAAATTAAAGAGATGAGCAACAGACCAGTAAATTAAACAAGGAAGGTAGCAAGCTCTAGCAGCTAGCTAGCTCTCTAAATTAAAGTGAGGATCCTCCAAGAAATGAACAAAAGAAGATCATGCATTTCGAAAAAAAAAGAGACAAGAGAGAAAAATGGCCAAGAAATGCTTATGCTTCCAGCAAAAATCACCACTGGCACTTACCCCATATTGCATGCATATTCCTCCATATAATACAGCTACTTGGTCTGATCCTCTCGCATTGCAAGTGTTTGCAACTTGCATGCATGCATATCCCCCCCGGCCAGCTCGATCACGGGTCTTTTTTATTCCTGTGGTGCTCCCCACCGTACGGCCATGCACCGCCACCGGGCGACGACGCCGTGGTCGTGGACGACGTCGACGGCGTGGACGGAGCAGCGCCCGACGACATTGCGGCGGCCGGCGACGGCGGGCCGGGCCGGATGAGCTGCTGCGTGGAGAAGTCCAGGATCTGCGGCGCCGACGAGGGCGAGGGCGAGGGCGAGAACGACGCGGCGCCGAACGGCAGGTTGACGCCGCCGCCGCCGCGGGCCATCATCATGAGCTGCGCCTGCGCCGCCTGGTGGGCGGCGGCCGCCTCGGCGTGGTGATCACCGCCACCGCCGCCCCGGCCGCCCTGCAGCAGCTGCGCGTACTGCATGAGGTCCGGGTACGGCACCACGGTCTGGTGCTGGTGCCGGTGCGGCGGCGGCATTGCTGCCAGCGTCACCGCGCCTTGGTGTTGGTGGTGGTGGTGCCGGTCCGGGATGCCGCGGGTTACGAGGAAGCCCAGGTCGGTGCGGCCCTGGACGCGCTCCGGGAAGTTGAGCTTGGCCTTGGTGCCCTTGAACCGGAGCGCGGCCTCGTCGTAGGCGATGGCGGCGTCCTCCGCCGTGTCGAAGGTGCCAAGCCACACCCGCGCCGCCTTCTTGGGGTCCCGGATCTCCGCCGCCCACTTCCCCCACGGCCGCTGCCTCACCCCTCGGTAGTGCCGCCTCCGACCTGCTGCACCAACAGGATTAGTTGTTTACTACTAGTAATCTGCAAAATCGATCCCACACACAATCAGCTGCTAGCTGCTAGTCGATCTGTACCGTGTCGCGTTGCGTCAGAGCTAACGTATTGGTACGCGAGTACCCGCATAAAATATTCCTTGGCAATATAATTCAGCATAGTTATTGGCGTATCTCCGTGCTTGATACTGGGGGGGAGAGAGAGAGTGTGTGTTCTCGTCTACTTTCTCGAGAGTTCATTAACAAAAGGAAATTAACCAAAGGGATTATGACCAGCTAGCGAGCTAAGCGAGCTGCTGGTAGTTTACTGGATCGGTGGACGGACGTGTCACTGGTTTTGGCAGGTGCGAAGCTTCCAAGCGGCGCAATCGAGCGGAGGCCGCGCGCGTGCCATGCTTTCGCAATCGAGAGCGCGCCGCCCACAGGACAAGGAGGAATGTAAGCTTGGTTGCTTGCATCGATCGATGAGACGGATAGATGGCTACGTACCTTGCTCCTCCTCGGCCGCGGCGGCGGCGCCGGCGTGGCCGCCGGGGTGGTGCGGCGCTGCTTGCTGGTGGCCCGTGGCGCCGGCGGCGGCGGCGGCGGCGTAGAAGGCCTGCGGCGGGAGCTGGTCGGGGGAGGCGCGGATGACGTGGGCTAGCGCGGAGGCCACGGCGGTGGCGTCGTGGTCGGCGCGCGCCGAGTAGTAGAACTGCGCGTACGCCTCCGGCGACGGGCCCGCGCCGACGGGAGACGACGACGACCCTCCGCCGCCGCTAAAGGTCGTTGCTCCTTGCAGCTGCGAGACGTGGTACTGCTCCTCGACATCCAGTGGCTCGTGCTTTGCCGGCGGCGGGGGCGGCGGCTCCTCTTCCTCCTCGTCGGCGGGTAGGGGCCTCTTGCCATGCTTCCGGGGATCCACCTTAGTCAGCTGCCGGTCGATCTGCCGCCGCCTCCTCCCGTCGCTCGGGCTGGATCGATCGATCCGCGCATGCGTCGGGGAGAGCTCGAGCTTTTGGACCTCGGAGCCTCGCGCTCGTCGTCTCGGCAGCTGGTACAGGAACGTGGCGAGCTAGCTGTGCTGCTGATAAGAACGCGGGGAGAGAGAGAGAGAGAGAGAGAGAGGTGCAGAATGTCTTCTCTCGATCTTTATGTTGGCTAGTGAGAGAAAGAGGAAGAGGAAAACAAAAGTTTTTGCACTTAGCCTATGTGTATATCTATGCGAACTTAGTTCCTTTGCGAAAAGGATAGAAAAAAAAAAGAGTTGGCTTGGGCTTTCTCTAGGAGCATCGCTTTACTTCCGGCATGTCGGAAAAGACAAGATAGTGGCGCCTTCATGCCCTCGGCGTACACCAAGTTCACATTGCCGGTGGGTTTGCCAACAATTAACCGAAAAGTGGAATCCATGATGATTTGTGGAGTTTTAATTTGTGTGGGATCGAGCATGAGGGGAAATAGTGTGGCTTTCATTTATTAGCAATATGGACAATGGCCTATACATATTATTTTTCTTCTAAAATATAGTATCTCATGAAATAGTTGTTCGGACAAAGTTCTAGATTAAGTAGAGATGCAAATGATCATATGCATACACATGTGCACGCACACTGAACATCTGATCTATGGACACCTCCAAATCTAGACTGAATATATCCTGAGAGTGACAAAATCATCGTATATACTTCTCACTGTCGAGGTATATCTCGACAACCACTCAAAGCATAACTATTGTGAATTTAAGCATAGACGTTGAGTCGGATACCCGTGGATAGATTTTACTTATAAAAAACTTAATCAAGTTACACTTATTTCGCACAAACCCATGCATATTCTTCAGATTAGTTAACAGAAAACATATATACCTCACCGTCTTCTTACGTGTGGGTCGATGAAAGAAAGGAAAAGATACCTGGCTCACAGTGACATGCGGCACACATCTCAAAATATAAGGCATATTTTATTTCATTAATATAACCTTTTGATCAACAATTACTCTATTAGTAAGATATCTCTTGAGATCTTATTATGTATTCAAAAGTACTTACATATGAATATGATTTTGTACCAAATAAATGACTCCCGTTGTTCCACAGTTTAAGACATCTTATTTTATCCTAGGTGGAACTTTTATATCTTGATCACGTTTACAAAAATTTCCACTGATATCTACAACATCAAACTAGTTTTATTAAATCTACCACTGAATATATGTTGATGGTGCCTCTGTAATTTGATGAAAATTCGATAACATTGACTCAGGATACAACTAAAATGACCTAAATTCGAATAGGGGCTCCCTACACCCAAAAGAACGTAACTCTAGTTTTGACCTATGCACCATTCTAAATTTAATCAACAGTTTATACAAAAAAGTATCAATATTTATGGTATATATTTTTATAGTATACCTATTTGGTCCTATCAATGTTGATAGTCTCTTCTTTATAAACTTTATCAGTTTTCGAACAGTTTAACTTAATGCAAAATTAGAATAATATTTTTTTGGCAGGGAAGAAGTAGCCAAGAGAATGGATTAATCTAAACATGTTTATTAGAGATCGGTGGCCATTCTTGTCTCAAAACCATTATGAAGTACCCAGCAATGATAAGACATCAGTACCGTATTGCTTTGTAGCATGAACCGAAAATAGTAATAAGCTATTATTGTCAGTCCTATCGCTGCTGGTCCATAACAAATTCCGATAATGGTATTTTTAATAGTTTGTGTCACGAACCAGCTATCACTACTACTTTGTGTTTCATAGATTGTTTTTAGAGATTTAATTTTTTTTCTTCGTATGGCGTCGGATGAAAATAAATTGTACATGAAAGTTATAGCTCTTGACGAGACATAAATATAATTTTACAATTGATAACGTAAGTCACGTTTGACGATCTCACAAGGCCCCGTAACTCTGGCCTACATATGCGCATCATAATGTTATTCATATGGATTGTAAAAAAGATTATAAATTGAAAGTGCGGTTCGGATTTTCACCACCATAAACATTTCCTCTGCGCACATGTTCTTCACGCGCAGCGTTTTTCTGAGCCATGTGCTATTGCAGTGTGGCAGACAAGGATGCTTTAGCAGGCCAGATTCAGACTCAGCGGGGCATGTCATGCGCGGAAACAAGTCTAATAATTCAGCTGTCCTTTTTCTTTTTACCAAGTTTTTCAAAATTCTTCTGTCCTTTTATTTTCCTTTTACCGACATCTTCAATATCTTGTCGAACACTTGCTGTTTGATGGAACAGTTCTGGTTGGACACTTCAGCCATACATGTGGATCGGTCAGAGAGGGGAATAATTCAGATTACACGACCTGTAACGAGCCTGCAACCACCGTATTGAAGTTATGTTGCCACCTTTTCCAGAATAGGAATGAGATTATATTATGTTAAATTACGATAAATACATTTTGAGAGGTGCAAATTGCTGTAATTGAACTGATTTAAAGAGGCTTGGTGGAGATCCTTATTAGTGCACCAATACGCAGCTACGTACTCCCTCCGTCCCATGTTACAATTCGTTCTGATTTTTTTAATATATAGTGTTTGATATGTATCTAGACATAGTATACATCTAGATGTATAAAAAATATATATATCTAGAAAAATAAAAACAAATCGTAATCTGAAACAGAGGCAGTAAAATGCATCGCCCATATGACATGAAGGCCAAGACTATATACAAACACGGTCCAATTAGCTAAGTCCTCTTCTTCACCTTCCGTAACCTCAGAGTGTTGCGTTCACCGCGGCTTGCAGCTCGCACCGTGATGAGACACGACAAAATGGAGTGTATAGTCTAGACGGCGAGTCCTGGTCCTTGTTTGCTCGTTATTATTCTTGTAAGCATGGACGACGAAGTCAATAGGCGTAAATCGCCGGGAAGCGTATATAGTAAACCAAGTTCCCAGTCAATTAATCGAACAAATGCTTTTGCTGCTTTTGGACAAACCGGCCCCCGATTTCATTTACTGTTCAGGTAGTGAAAATAAAAAAAAACTGCCTGCTGGTTGCACATGTCCACGGGCACCGAAAGTCCATCGTCTTCTTTGGCCTAACGTGCGTCGGCTAGCTACACGCCATGGCGGCAGGCTCCAATGCAAACAGCGAACAGGAGATCGAGTCGACGGGTGGAACGCCCTGGGGAGTCAAAGTGGACCCCATGGGGCTACTCGTGCGGCGGCTGTCACCGTCCTGAGGTCAAACCGGCCGATCGTCGCCGGTCGCCGGAGCTTCGTATTCGCCGTTGACAACCGCCGCATGACCGTGAGTCCGTGACTGTATGACACCGATCGACGGAGAGCGATGCCCCAGATTCGTTCGTTCCTGTGCTAGCTGCTCCGATCCTTTTTCATGGCTGGGGCTAGAGTGTTCGTTCTGTGGATGCACGACTTTATCCACGGATTCAAATCTTGGCACACAAAATTAGTAAGCAACATAAGATAGATGGCACAAAAATAAGTAATGCTTTAATTTGTTGGAGGCGTGGAAAACTTTTGTCACTATTTTTCCTGCAACTGCAATGGAAGGCTTCAAACAGTATTCACACATGTCAAACCTACAACCAACCAAACTGAGGAATTCGGAAGCAGCGCACTAGGACCTTACTAGGACATCTCAAACAATACATCCACTTCCTCCGTTGCAAAATACAATTCATTCTAGAAATTCTAGTGCAGATAATAAGGTAAAATGACCATATTTGCTCTTGTTTATTACTCATATTTAGCGTTTCTTATATGCACATGCACTTTATTTAGAGTAAAATAATTTATTTTCTAGGATAAATTTGAATCCTAGAATGATTTATTTTTTGGGATGGAAGTAGTAGTTAGCTCCGCAATAGAATTATTTGCATATTTAGTTTGGAGAGAATAGGTGAAGAGATAAAATTCGACCACTTAGACTCCGTTTGGCATAACTTATTTCAGCTTCAGATTCACTGTTTCACGCAAATCAAGGAAGCTTAGCGTGAAGCCATTTTATAAGCCTATGCTAAATTGAACTAGAAGCCAGACGAAGCCAGTTTCTTACCTTCACCGGCTTTGACCAGTAAAGCCGTTTTGGCATAACCTATGCCAAATGTGGCCTTAGTACTTATTAGTAGTAGACAGTCCATTCACATGTCTGAAACACGCACGGAGTTTGTAATCTCCTATTATGTCCTGAAGACCCAATGTTGATTCTAAAGCATCTCGAAATGTAAGTTACCTGTAATGCAATGCATGGGTCACCTATGATCGAAACTGATTCAACGGTCAACCACATCGGCATCAGAAGTCGTTGGAGCTCAAAACCGACTATTGACAATCGACGCATGCATGAGACGCCGAGAGTGAAAGCCGAGGTATGCGTAATGCATCTTGTTCATGTAACCCAGTTACGATGGACATTGCGTTTCGACCTATCAAAAAGGCCGGGACAACTTCCAGCATAACAAGCCCATCTCTTTTTTTCATGTGGGGGCGAGGGACGTAAGAAGATATATAGATATATATATATATATATCTTCAAAAAATGAAAAGCGGACTACTCATGTCCCTGCGCCACGACAATGACAACCAATGTACCTTTTTCTATCACCGCTAGAGTAAAAAAAAGGACTACTCATGTGAATTTAATTTATCAATGGATGTTGTAATGTTGAAAGATATCTAGCCCCTTAGTGGATTTTGGTGTTAGATGACAAAGCACATGTATATTTAATCGTGTTATCAAGCAAATATGTAGATGCTAAGAGTGAATAAACAAAGCTTATTACGAAGCATGACCTCTTAAAATAATGAAAAGCGGTATTTCAAATTTATTTGAAGATTAGATTTTATTTTGAAATCGAGTATAGGAACGCCGTACTATCAAGAAGAATTTTGATCTACAGGTGTTGACGTGGTAGTTGTGCTCAAGAGAACCTATAAAAACCACGAGAATCAAACCTACCACTATAAACAGCCTTCTTGTAAAATCTCCCGCTGAATCCGAAGTGTCCAGGTTCGGGTTCGGAATGTCCAGACACAAAGTCTGGAGTATCCGGACATATATCCGGAGTCTCCGGATTATTGTTCCCCGTCCGTAAATTTCTCTAAGTTCGGAGTGTCCGGACCCCAGTGTCCGGAGTCGGGGACTTGTCAATTCCTTGGTCGGTCCCTTATGTTTTGGAGCTCTAAGAAATAAAATTCCGTTACTCTATCCACTGCTAAAGCCGAGTATGTTGCTGCAGGTGCTTGTTGTGTGCAACTACTTTGGATGAGATTTACTTTGAGTGACTTTAGTTGCAAGTTTAGTAAGATTCCACTCTTGTCTGGCAACGAGAGTGCCATCAAGCTAGCAAACAACCACCCAGTAAACCACTTAAGAACCAAACATATTGATATAACACATTATTTCTTAAGAGACCATGAGACCAAAGGAGATATCGTTTTGAGTCATGCGAGCAGCGATATACAACTAGCCGATATCTTCACCAAACCACTTGATAAGCAAATATTTTGTACTTTGAGGAGTGAGCTAAATATCTTGGACTCTCGTAACTTAGTAATCATGCACATGTTTGATTGCTATAGAGTAATTCCTTTTAAAAAAACTTTCTAGAATTGTTAGGAGTGTGATTTTCAAGAAAATTTGAATCTTTTGCTGCTCACTTGAGACTATTGTTCCTATTGTTGATTGTTCCCCGTCCGTAAATTTCTCTGAGTCCGAAGTGTCCGGACCCCAGTGTTCGGAGTATCCGGACACATGCTCGGAGTTTCCAGGCACCTCTTGCTCCAACAGCTAGTTTTTGAAGTGGGGGTATAAATACCCCCGTACCCTTTCAGCCATATCTTTTGCTTATTTCGACCAGAAACGCCCTACAAGTAAAAGTGCTCTCTCACTCCCCCTTTTCTTCATTCTTGAGTGATTTTCTTTGAAGATTCAAGTAATATTGTTGCAAGAGTAAAGATTTGTGCCAGTAAGCTTCCATTCCATTTTTTGAGCATATCATCCTATTCTAGCCGGTGGATTCAAGTTTATTACTCTTAGAGTTTCGAGCTCCTAGACGGCTAGACGTTGCTCGTGAGTGCTCAAGCAAGTTGTGAGCACCACGGAAAGTTTGTAATCGTTATTTCTCTCAGAGGAACACATAGTAAGTGACTTTGGGTTTGAACGTTGATCTCACCCTTGGGAGAGGAGAGGAGCATAGGGGTTCTTGAGCACCGTTTCTTGAATCCTTCCTTAACAGAGATGTAGCTCCTTTGGGAGTGAATTTCAGAAAATAAATTCTGTCTCTCTCTTGTGCTTGTTACTTATTTTATTGGTTATTTGCTTGTAAGACTAATTTCCTAGGATTTGAGCTTGATCTACTTATTGCCAAGTTTCTAGTATTACAAGTTTACACTCTATGAATATGTACATATAATCTTCTTTTATAGATGGAATCGATAGAAATCAATAATCTATCATCATGAGTGGACCGTAAGTGGAGCCATCAAGGCATTAATTAGGAGCCCAATAGTTGCTTCGTGAGATTTTTAACAGTTGTTTTTGGCACCGTTGTTCCGTTTATCACAAAATTACGAGTTTACAACAATATGATATGCATACATGATGCATTGACTAAGAATCAAATGGCTCTTCAAACAAGTAAATAACCAATAAATAAGTAAGAAGCACGAGAGAAACAGAATTTGTAAACTTTATAGGAACCCTGCTACCTGCAAATACTTATCTACTTTCCTTGTTAATTTACCTAACTGTTCTTGTCGTAGCATTCTTACCCGGAACCTCCGGATATTATCTTCGAAGACTCCGGATCCAGTATCCGGACATATATCCGGAGTATCTGGATTTATTTGGAACTGACTTTTTTAAAATATTTAAAATTGCAGATTAGCCTATTAGCCTATTCACCTCAAATGTAGAATGCATATAGAGTCCATGACCGATCTGAATTTAATGATCGACTAGGTCATCCGTATTATTGCAAATCGCCGGAGCTCGCACCCACCATTGAGAACCAATGCGTAAACGGGACGCCGAGAGAGAAAACCGGGACTCGTATAATGCGCCTTTTTCAACGCAAGTTGTGAAAAACACCGCTCATTTGATTGGTCGCTACTGCGAACATACTACTCTCCACATACGACCACACGCAACCCCAATATATAAGGGTGCGACAAAAGGGTACAAGTCTCCTAGTGTTTGAAGTTAGAACTTGGACCTTCGAAGTCACTCTCTCCAACATTGGTTAACCTTGCATTACACCTATGGATAGATTGGGACAACCAACATCCATAAATAAAACCACCTCAAGTAATCAATAGTGGAGGGGATGGTCTATTTTTTCTTTGTGATTAAAAGAAGTGAACAATAGTGGCCGAGTTGTGCGACGCCAACCTCAGTTAGGATGCCAAGTGGAATGCTTAAGAAACACCCGTTCAGGCAGGACGTGGAAGCATTTTCCTGCTGTTCTTGCTGTAATCAAATACTTGTCCTCGATCTCCATCAACTCTCTGCCGAATTCAATTCATCAATCGCTTCAAGTAAACAGGCTTGTAATGAGGACTGAACCAGTGATTGCTACTAGTTAGTTAGCATCCTGCCTGCCTGAGTAGCACGCAGGTGAGCTGGCTGGAGTCAACGGTCTGCGTCCAGAACCGACACGACGACGACGACGAACGGCCGCCATGCGTGCCGGTCCAAGAGGATCAGAGCAGGCGGCCAATGGACGACGCACCAGGGAAGGAAGGAACCGTGGCCAATCACTCTCCGGCGGTCAAACTAGGATGATGGATCAAGCGCCCAACATGACCGGCCGCCATCATGAACTTGGATCTCCATAAATTCCCTCAACTACATCCATCAAGAATATGTACACTTCTTTGTTCTTGAATAAATGCTGTTTGAGGACACGCGAAGTCAATTGTTTGGAAGTTTGACTATGAGTACACACAAAATTGTTTGGGTTTGACATATGAAAATGACATTTGTGGATTCGTATATCTTTAACAGTAAGTTTTACCCGCTATAAGTTGTCTAGTAATTAGCAAAGATGTATGGGAGCCGATCCATTGACATATTTGGAAGAGTTGATGCCTTATGTGTTCGGTTTCGCCACAGCCTTTGCTGGACACATGCCTTGACGTTTTGAATCGGGATGCATGCATGTGCTCCATTGATCGTGAGTAGGAACTTAGTTTCCATTGTTCCGAAATGCAGGTCGTTTTAGTTTTTTCTAAATTAGCTTTGACTAAGTTTATAAAAAAAATACCAACATCTAGCAATATCGTATTAGCTAGTCTCATTAGTTCCGATATAAGAATGGCTTGATAGTGTATTACTTGATATTATGGATGTTAATGTATATTTCTATAAATTTAATTAAATTTATAGAAGTTTGACTCAGAACGAGACTAAAAGCGATTTATATTTTGATATGGAGTAATTGATGCCGGCGAGAACATTTCATCTCTAGCCACCCTTCATCATAGCTGGGCCCTATTTGAGACTCCGGAGTTTCACAATGATTTTCGTTGGTTTAGTTTATTAGCTGCTAGAAATTCCTTCGCTTTTCAGTTTCAATTATTAATGCGTACTATATCTTCTCCTTACAAATAAAAAAGAAAGGAATCTGGTCGAGAAAAGTAAATAAAAACCCGATGATCATTCAATGCATATACAAGTGTTTTGTCAACAGCTATGACTAATTGAGCTTGTCGCGGCATCTTGACTGGGTCAATTCCCCACCTGTACCCAGGTGTTGAAAATCCTTAAAACTGATTAGGTCACATGGTTGAAGACTATAGATATAATTTGCCATTGCTAATTATTAAGAGCGTACTGGTTTCTTCTTAATTATTTACTTGAAGCAAGACGAAACTGACGATAAATACTAAAACGTAGTTGGGCTATCCTCCAATCGTTTTATTTTTTTCTTAAGTTAATTTTGACTAAATTTGTAAGAAAATGCACCAACATCTAACAACATCGTATTAGCTAGTCTCATTAGTTCCAATATAAGAATGCTTGATAGTGTACTTACTTGATATTGTAGATGTTTATATATATTTCAATAAGCTTGATCAAATTTATAAAGGTTTGACTTAGAACGAGACTAAAAATAATTTGTATTTTGATATGGAGGAATTGATGCTGGCGAGAACATTCCATCTCTAGCCACCCTTCATCATATAGTTATAGCTAGGCCTTATTTGAGACTCCGGAGTTTAAAAAATGTTTTTTGTTGGTTCAGTTTAGCTGCTATCTTTGCAGTTTCAATTAGTAATACGTACGACATTTATATCTTCTCCTTACAAGTAAAATAAAAGAGGAATCAGATCAAGAAAAGTAAATAAAAACCCGGTGATCATTCAATGCATATACAAATGTTTTGTCAACAGCTATGACTAATTGAGCTTGTCGCAGCATCTTGACTGGGTCAATTCCCCACCTGTACTCAGGGGTTGAAAAAATCCTTAAAAACTGATTAGGTCACATGGTTGAAGACTACTATAGATATAATTTGCTATTGCTAATGAGCGCCCTGGTTTTCTCCTTATTTACTCGAAGCAAGACGAAACTGAGGACAAATACTAAAACGTAGTTACGGGCTATCCTCCAATCGTTTACGACGACAGGGAAGACAGCGCAACAAGAATGCCTGGTCAAAGATGCACCAGGGATCGACTGGAGAGAGAAGAATAATTTAGAGATTTTTTTCTGACTTGGAGAACCTGGCGACTGACTGAAGCTTTCAGTTGGCGAGACGACAAGCCAGTCAGCTACCTGTTTTCGCCAGTTTGGGCAAAAAAAAAAATTGTTGCTTTAGCGCTTAAAAAAATAGATAGATAAGTGAATTTTTAATTTTATCAGCTCGAAAACTGTTGAACTCCAGGACATATTCCATTGGTACTGTACCAATAAAATATAGACCTCAGAATACAAATATGCTGTACTAGGCTGTGGTTAGGTTCGTAAACGTTGGTCATTTTGATTTAATAGTGCAGGCGCAGATGTTTATATACACATACGCACACTTACCCTTATGAATACATGCACGCAACCCTACCCTTATGAGCACCTCCGAGAGATTGAGCCGGCAGATAGTTGAGATTGAGATTGACAAAATCACCACAGATGCCGCCTAAATTCTAAAATAAATTTGAAAAAATGCGAGCATCCATGCCAACGAAGAACTTGAACCTGGGTGGACAGATTCCACTGTAGGGAACCTTACCAGCTGAGCTACACTCGGTTTATATTTTGATTTAAGTTCTTAGCTCAGCAGGCCTTGCACATTTCTAAAGATTAATAGCGTTATTCTTTAAGAAAGTAGCTGGGTGATATGTCTGGCCATAACTATGCTCTTACAGTGACCTCATCATCAATTTCAAGATCTTGTGACATATAGTTTCTTGAGCGTAGGATATACGTGCATGTATATGAGTATTTGTATCTATGTTATGTTTTGAATAAATCATATACGGCCGAGCCACGTCCACGAAAACCGTACATACTTCGCAAGTGGCGTCTAGATAAACATAGAGGTGATGCACGGCGCAAGTGTCAGCCATGTATGCGCACAGACTGGGACTGAATCGGATAGATACGACTCGTGGAGGTGGCCTATGTCAGCCGCATGGGATCTAGCTTAGCTCGCATGGTGTGGGCCCGGGCTCCATCTCTGACCAGCAGGTGATGGAGCGAGAAGATTGACCTGACCACTTCACGCTGGTTAATTACCTGGTCAGAGAGAGTTATCCTCCCAAACCTAGCTAGATGCTAGCTAGCTAGCTAGGTTGCGGTGCCACGTCGGCCGACCCACCGGTACACGTGCGCGCCAGCTTGGACTCTCGATGATGTAACCCAGGATGGCGTCGGACTCCCTCCGCTGCATGTGTCCTCGTTCGTCTCTATCCAGTGTTCGGATACGATGGATGCGGTGGAGGCTACGCCGTCCTTATCCGGAAGAACGAATCGAAGCTCCTACATGCTGCAACGGCTGGAGAGTGTGGCGTGGCTTTCCCCTTTCGGTGATCGACCCGCTTCTTCACTGTCGATCCGCTCCTGCAAAGGCGTGCCACATCCCCACCTCGGTCGAGCTAACTAGCTTTACGACTCGGTTGCTGCTGCGCCTGGTGTCGTCGCTGGTATCTTCGTTCTTCGTCCCAGCGTCCCTTGCGTGAAGATCTTCGATCATCGAAGACACGTGTCGATCGGAGAGTCGCGCTGCTCCGATATCTCTGGTGTAATCCTGAATGGATGGATATTTCAGATCGGGGCCGGAGAGTATTTATCATTTCCCTATCGCGAGCGAAAGCGACACGAATCCGATTGCTTTACTCGATTTCCTTCTCTAAGATACGGAGATGATCGACTTTGGTCCCCCCGGAGACAGCACCAACGAGCAAAAGGAGACACACACTTGGTCGCAGTCCATGCCTGTGAAATATAGATAAAGAAAATATGTTAAATATATTTTAGTGTATATAAAAGTTAAAATTGTGGAAATCTATTATTATCTTAAATGAAAAAATTATCAACTATAATTAAGGTCTCATCAATCTCTATAATTTTAATATAAAATTTAACTACATCTAAGATCGTATGAAAAAATTATGAATTTTTTTCGTAGGACTATTTGTAGGGGTGGATCATGCTATCACCCGCATCTAAAAAATGATGGTCATTTACAGGAATGGATGAATTGCTACAATAAACCCCGCTTCATTTGTATAACTAGATTATTTTTGGACCGTCTTCAGAAAAAAATAAAATATCCCTACAAATTATTTTTTATAGTAACGTGAACTTGGAGCGCGTCGACCGCTCGGATCGCTCCGCGCGGTCCACCGCAAAATCAGTATCGGGATTCAACGGCCGTGTAATAGTTCCTCGCTCACTCCTGAGGCTTCTTATATTATTTGATTTGACGCAGAAGGGACTACATTTATATATGCGATGAAAGTAATTTTCATGATGAAATTACCATATGTCCAGCCATATATAGGGACACATATGATTTGAAAAGTAGAAGAGTTGTGAAGGTGTTTTTTTTTTCATGATGAGATTACCAAAGAAAACATGCATGAACCTTGTGCTGCTGGTTTAATTTATGCGAAGAAAGATTGACCAATAGCAATCACTACCGGAAACGCGGCCTTTACCGAGTGTCCAGGGCTTTGCCGAGTGCAAAATATCGGGCACTCGGCAAAGAGCATCTTTGCCAAGTGCTGCACTCGGCAAAGAAAAACACACAGTGAACTCCTCCTTTGCCGAGTGCCATACACTAGGCAAAGAAAAACACTCGGCAAAGAATTTTTTGCCTAGTGTCGAGCACTCGGCAAAGGTAGACACTCGGCAAACGAGCTCCAGGATGTACAGGCAATTAACGGCGTGAGTCTTTGCCGAGTGCCTAGTCGAAGACACTAGCAAAAAATATATATATATTTTTTATTTTGTCCAAAATTTTTTCTATTGTCATCCTACATTCTCCTCAACAACATATGTAATTTAGGTTCATTTATCGAAGTGTTTGCTATATTTCATCAATTTATTTTATTTTATTGAATTTCTTGAATAATTCAAATTTGAACTGCGTGGTCATTCGAATAGTGGAAAAAATGAATGAAAAATTATTATTCTTGTTAATGAGCAAGCTTTGAGGCCTTATCGAAGAAAGGACCAGAAATTTCAAACCTACTATTCACGAAACATGGTGACTAAATTGTGTTCAAGTCGTGTTTAATTTGTATAAAAGGCAAATTTGGTCAGAAAATTATGAAATTTGTCGAGATGTCATGTTATCATGTGAGGATACTGTGATAAAATTTTTATAAGATTTCGTAAAAGTTTGACATCTACGATTCTTAACACCTAATCGGGCTTCACATAAAATCATACACCTCTTTGGAGAACTTTCAATTTGTAAGCATCGTATGTTGTAACTTTCACGAAACCTCGTCAGATTTTTGTCACAGCTTCCCCATGTGATATTATTACATCTCGACAAGTTTCATGATTTTCGGACCATATTTGCTTTTTATACATTTTAAAAATAACTGGACAAGAAGTTCGTCGTCATGTTTCGTGGATAACAAGTTTGAAATTTCTAGTTTTTTCTCGATAAGGTCTCAACGCATTTTTCAATAACGTGAATACCATTTTTTCATTCATTGTTTTCCATTATTTGTGTGACTTGTAGTTCAAATTTCAAAAATTACAAGAAATTCAATAAAATGAAATAAATTGACGAAATATAGCAAATACTTCGAGTAATGGGCACAAATTGCACATACTGTTGCCTATAATGTAAGTATCACAACAAAAAAGTTCAGTGCCCAAAAAGTGAAAAAAATAAAAATTGTTTGCCGAGTGCAAGGAAAAGCGCTCGGCAAATAGGTCCTTTGCCGAGTGTAGTGTTCAAGGCACTCGGCAAAGAATGTGAATATTTTTTAAAAAAAGATTTCTTTGCCGAGTGCCGTATCCGAGCACTTGCCGAGTGCCCCAGATCTAGCACTCGGCAAAGAGCGGCCTTTGCCGAGTACCCCAGATCTGGCACTCGGCAAAGAGGATGCATATGTAACCGGCCTGCTTCTGTTACCCACACACTCGCTCACTCGCTCACACGCCGCGCCCCCGGCCCTGCCGCGCCCCCGGCTGCCGCAGGTACTGCATCTGCAGGTACTGCTCTGGGACACTAATCTTATCCTAGGGGATATAATGGGACACTAATCTTTCTACTTTCTAGCTAGTGATGCGCGTATATGACCATGTATTATATATAGTAGCAGCATGAGTGGTGTGCGTATATTTTTTTTGTAACTAACTGTATACATCATCCATGGAGGTGGCCGACTCAACAAGACTGGTCATTTGGTTGACGACGATCCTTTTTGAAGATTCCCTTGACATAGGAGAAAAGATTAGAGACATCCTGATTAGAAAAAGGCCAATATATATAGTTGTTTATCTGATAGCATTGTAAACAATAGTCGACATTTCGGCCAGAACTTTCCCATTCTATCCATCTTCTCTTTTTAAGTTGGTTGATTATTTGATTAAGTGCTTTAGGTAACGGAGCTAAGATGGCTAATAATAAACTTGTGGTAACCTATATGGTTCTCAGATGATCAAAATTCTAATCTACTATTCGTTAGGTACGAGGATTCTCGGGTATAGGTCTAGAGTAAATTTTACAAATTATACATACTAACTTCGACTGTCACATCATCACAGAACTACAGATACATCTATTAATTACCGTGGTGACTGTGCTATTGTTTTTTGGTGATTTGAACAAAAATATTGTTTTACGATAAGCTACAATAATAGAAATGCCCCATGATTTTGCGGTATTAATTTTTCAAATCGCATTCTTGTGATAGGTCCCGCCCCCGGCCTGCGCCCCCGCTGCGCCCCCGGCCATGCCCCCGGCCGCTGCAGGTAATGCATCCGCAGGTACTGCTCTAGTAGGATCTCTATTAAAATGTTCATAAGTAGCACAAATGCACTACTCAAGTGATACCAATAACCAACACCAGCGGAACCGTGGAACCTAAACATAGGTGATTATAGACAGTAATTGTAACCTATATTTCCATGGCAACAGATGTGATGCTTCAGAAGCCCCAAGCAAGGGGATTTCTATTGTTCATCTCCTCAACAAACATGAACATGTCTAACCTTATCTCAAAAGTTTATAGTACGCAAGAAAAAAAATTCGATTAATTTAATATATCATTTCCTGTGTCAATTATTGGTGAATTGCTGAACTATAACGTTGAGAAGTGTTGCTAACTTACACTGAAACTCTGTATTCTAGATCTTCCGGATGTTAAATTCATCCTGTCATACATGATAGTTTTAGTAAGGTAACAACAGCCATATTTGGAAAGTGCATACCTGACAAAGTTGAAGACTAAGTTTCTCTAAATTTGGTGTGCATCGTAGAAAGCCAAGAAGCGCGCGGAGATCACCAGCCAAACACCAATTAATGAGACTAAGTTTGCTGCTTTGTTGAATTGCTAAACATCAATATTGTTACATGCTGACAGTGACCATTTATAGTCCTGTCGCCTCTGCACCTAGGTCCGAGCCCGATGAGATGGGAGCAGTTCCATCTGCTGCCACAGCCGTTACCATTGTCGTGGCGGGAACCACGCCACCAGCTGGTCAAACCCCCCCACCGGCAACGGAAACTCCACGACGGGCCTTGCGGGTGAAGAAAGCCGTCAAAAAGAAGTCTACACTGTAAGTTTGTGTCTGGTTGCACAATAAACATTATGCTCTTTTCGACGTGTATGATAACAGACTCGACTTCATTAGGGCTGCAAGCGCCGTGAAGCTCCAGCTGAAGCCGGCAATGACTACCCCAGCCCCCGGGTCATCAACCCGAGCCGAGTCTACAGGTGCGGAGCCAACCACGGCTGCTCCAACCCCTGAGGCATCAGCCCCCGCTGGGTCAATGCCCACGGAGCCAGGCCCCGAGGCGGACGCGACACTGCCCGACGTGCCGCCTCCCAAGCTCCAACAAGGCGAAACCAGAACCGGTGGCGAGGAACAAGTCGAGGCCCCTGATGCCGCTCCTACGGATGGCACAGGTAAGCGTCTGTCCGCCCACGGCTAGCTGCCGAGACCCAGGCGCCATGTGCTGAAAACATTTGTACTTGCAGGTGCCCAGCAGACACCCCCTGAAGAAGCCGCCGGGACATCAAGGGGTCTTGGTGAAATACTGAAGGTCGGGCCCGGGTACAAGAATGTCATCAACACAGACCTGGTGGATGACCTAGTGCTGACAGCCGACAACATAAAGACCTTCAAGAAAGCTTACAAGGAACTGAATGATTTGGCCATGGTAAGACCTGAGTACTTATCTGCTTGTATGCTTTGTCGAATAGTTTTGACTCAATCTCCTCTTTTGTGCAGAATGTGATCACCCACTCGTAGAAGAAATCAGAAAAACTGAAGGCAGTTGTGAGTGGTCACCAAGAACTTGTTGCCCAGGATAAACGCGTATCCGAGGAGATGACGAAAAACGGCTTGCTGGAGAGGAAGCTCGAGATGTTGGAGCATGAAAGGACTCGAGAGATATGGCTCCTCAAGAATGACCTGCGAAACCTCGAGAAAGCCAACTCTAAGCTCCAAAAACAACTCGAGGAACAAAAGAAGGCGCTCGAGGAACAAAAGAACGCGCACCAGGAGCAGCTCAAAGAGCAAAAGAAAGTGCACCAAGGTAAGCCCTTGCTTCCCTCGGGTACTTGCATTTAGCAATTTATACTGGATTCCGAAAAACTCTTCACCACAGAACTTAGAGAAAATCTTAATGTGTAAAGAAGAGCTGCTTACTGACGTGAAGAACCTGCTGTATCGCCATACAGATGACGTCGAGAGGCTGCAGAAGGTAATCGGCGACACTGAACAACAGTTCGTCGACTGCCTTCAGCAAGTCAAACGCTGGGCGAGAAGGATGAGCGGCGATAGAAGGAGCTGGAGGACCTCAGGGGTGCCGCCCAGGAGCTGGTGGACATGGTGGATCCACCAGAGGAAGGCAAAGCAAACCAGCGGCCCTTGCTAGAGCGACTTCGCAGAGCCCCGCAAAAAGTAGTCAAATTCCTCTTAGAGGCCCCAGTCGTGTATGTTAGCCACGCCCTCGCCTTTGTGAAGTCCTTCTTGCCAGACACGCAACTAGAAATATTTGCTCAGGGAATGGCGGTAGATTGCACCGAGGAACAATTCGACGAATACCTCCAAGAAGCCCAACCTGTAGCAGAACAAATAGTACAAAGTGTACTGCAAGATTAGGGTGTAAAAAACAAGTACTCATTCCCTTGTGTATATATTTTGTTTGATGTCTCCACTTGTGTGTGCCTTGGCTGAATTGGCATCTAGGCTTAAAGGCTAAGTAATAGACACTACCCTGGGTGCAGCGACCCTGGAAGTAGGCATAGCTCCAAGTAGGAACTCATCTAACAGGATAGCCATGACCCGATCAGGCGAGCCTGGACTGATAGGAAAGAACGCGAGCATCGTCGCAGGATTGCCGTGCTTAAGGCAGAAAAATGAAGCTACCCCGAGTGCATCGACTCTGGATGTAGTCAAGGTCGCTCCTCATATGAGCGCGCTCCATGAGTTAGGTAGGAACCGGGCAAGCGGATCGAACTTGTTGGGAGCGAACGCGGGCATCGCCGCGGGTCTACCATGTTTCGGCAAAAAACAAAACTACCCTGAGTGCGACGACTCAAGATGTAGTCGAGGTAGCTTTTCATGCGAGCCCATCCAACAAACTGGGTATAAACCAGTCGAACGGATCGATCTTGTTGGAATAAATGCAATAGCGAGCGACCATCCAAGGTCACGGCGAAAGTCAATTCATAGAAGGTATGAACGGAGCCGAGGCTTCCGTCAAGACATGAAGTCGATAAGATATGAACGTGGCCGTAGCCTCCGTAAAATTCATGACAAGAAGTCGACTTATATAAATGATGCACGTGGCCGTAGCCTCCGTATGTTCACAAGGAGATTTACAATCCGAATCTTGTGACACATAGCCTCCAAATTGATTCAAGAGAAAGAGGCCGCCTAAGAACCTAGAGATTCAGTTATCTCTGAACATCTTCTCATGGGTAGAACTTGCGCAGGTTTTGAATGTTCCAAGAGTTCGGAACATCTTGGCCCTCGGGATATTCTAGTCGATATGACCTTGGTCTTGTAACTTGCTTGACAAAGAACGGACCCTCCCACCTTGAGTTGAGCTTGTGTAGGCCAGATTCTTCCTGAATGCGACGTAGGACCAAGTCACCGATGCTGAATGACCGTTCCCTCACGTTGCGATCATGATATCGCCAAATCCCCTGCAGGTATCGGGCTGACTGAACAAGAGCGGTGCAGCGAGCCTCTTCGACAGAATCGAGCTCTAATTGCCTCGCCTCGTCCGCCTCGCCTTCATTGTACATTTCAACCCTTGGGGATTTCCACATGATGTCGGCTGGCAAGATAGCTTCAGATCCGTACACAAGAAAGAATGGAGTTTATCCTGTGGCTTTGGACGAGTGAGTCCGAAGCCCCCAGACGATATGTGGCAGCTCATGTATCCATTTGCCTCCCTTCTTGCTATTTTCATCATAGAGTCTCTTCTTGAGGCCATCAATTATCAGCCGTTCGCCCTTTCGACTTGACCATTGGCCCTTGGGTGTGCAATAGAGACATATTTAACCTCGATGCATGCATTTTCACAGAATTCCCAAAATTGGTTGGCCGTGAAATTTCATCCCAAGTCCGTGATGATGGTATTCGGGAAGCCGAAGTGGTGCAAGATATCAGAGATGAAATCAACAACCCGATCTGGTGTAAGCTTGGCTATCGTCTTGTACTCGATCCATTTGGTAAACTTGTCGATAGCCACCAACACATGGGTGAAACCGCCTGGTGCCGATGTGAAGGGCCCAATCATATAAAGGCTCCAGCAAGCAAAGGGCTAGGATGGCGGTATGGTGATGGGGCTGTGGGCTGGAACATGAGACTGCTTGCCGAAGAATTGACAATTTTGGCACCTGCGCACAAGATTCTCCGCATCGGATACTGCGGTGGGCCACCAAAAACCGGCCCTGTATGCCTTCCCCACCAGCGTTCGTGAAGTTGCGTGGTTGCCGCAGACACCTTCGTGGATCTCCCGCAGTATATCGTAGCCATCTTCCTTTTTGACGCACTTCATGAAAACGCCTGACTGGGCACCACGCCGGTAGAGCTTGCTGTCAACTAGGACGAAACCCTTACTTCTGCGCATGACACGTGCCGCCTTTGCACTCCTTGCGTCAATTCCTGCCGGTAGCCTTTGATCCCGGATGAAGTCGATAAAAACCTCTCTCCAGTCCTCACCCAACGTCATGACCTCCCGATCGGGTTGTTGAGGACCCGCATCGGTGGACATCTGTGGTGGAGACTTGATGGATGGCTACTTCAGCTTCTGGACAAAGACTCCCGGTGGAACCTGAGCACGTGTTGACCCCAGCTTGGACAAGATATTTGTGCCAACATTGTGCTCCGATAGCACATGATGAACCTCCAGGCCAGAAAATTTATTTTCCAACTTGCGCACTTCCTGTACATAGGCGTCCATCATCTCCTTGTTGCAGTCCCACTCTTTGTTGACTTGCTGAACGATAAGAAGAGAATCGCCATACACAAGTAGTCACTTGATCCCTAGTGATATCGCCAAACGAAGTCCGTGAAGCAAGGCTTCATACTCGGCTTCATTGTTGGATACCTCCCACAAGATCTGAAGGACATACTTCAATTGTTCGCCCCATGGAGAAATAAGCAGAACTCAGGCACCGTCACCATCGAGCTTGAGGGACCCATCAAAGTACATGGTCCAATGCTCTGGCTTGTCGACTGGAGTTGGAACTTGATTCTCCCTCCATTCAGCCATAAAATTGACTAGACCTTGAGATTTAATTGCAGTGCGTGGCTTGAAGTCGATTGACAAAGCCCCCAGTTCCACTGCCCACTTTGATATACGCCCCGTGGCATCTTGATTATGAAGCATATTCGCCAATGGGAAATCCGTAATCACAGTGATCTTGTACTCGTCGAAATAATGGCGCAGCTTTCTTGATGCGATTAGAATTGCGTATAAAAGCTTCTAAACGGCCGGGTACCGTACCTTGGATTCAGAGAGTACCTTTCTAACGAAGTAGACAGGCCTCTGCACTCCAAATGCATGGCCTTCCTCACCTCGCTCGACTACAATAGCACTGCTGACAACATGAGTTGTTGCCGCAATGTAAAGTAGTAGATCTTCCCCCGGCAATGGTGCTGTAAGGATCGGAGGAGACTGAAGATGACGTTTCAGATCTTTCAGAGCCCGCTCGGCCTCCTCCGTCCATTGGAACTTATCTTGGCGTTTCAGGAGCTTGAAGAAGGGTAGTTCTCTCTCCTCGAGTCGGGAGATGAACCTGTTTAGGGCTGCCATGCAACCTGTTAACTTCTGCACATCTTTGATTGTGGCCGGAGCCCCCATATCAATAATGGCCGAAATCTTTACGGGGTTGGCTTCAATGCCCCGGTTGCTGACGATGAACCCAAGCAATTTCCCTGAAGGTACTCCAAAAACGTACTTGGTTGGGTTGAGCTTCCACCGAAATCTGCGCAGACTGCTGAACGTTTCTTCCAAATCTGTAATCAAGTCGCCGGAATCCCTGGTCTTGATGACCACATCATCCACGTAAGCCTCAACGTTCCGATGCAGCTGATCCGTGATGCACATCTGGATCGCACGCTGATAGGTTGCTCCTACGTTTTTTAACCCGAAGGATATAGTTTTGTAGGCATATGTCCCGTACGGGGTGATGAACGCTGTCTTAATTTGGTCCTCCTCCTTGAGCGCAATCTGATGATATTCTGAATAACAACCAAGGAAACAAAGAAGGACACAACCAGCCGTCGAGTCGACAACTTGGTCAATACGCGGCAGCCCAAAGTGATCTTTTGGGAAGTGCTTGTTGAGATCCGTGTAGTCAACACACATTCTCCATTCATTATTCTTTTTTCTTACAAGAACGGGATTAGTTACCCACTCTGGATGGATTACTTCCTTAATGAATCCAGCCGCGAGAAGTTTAGCTATTTCCCGTTTGATTGCCTCACGCTTGTCATGGGCAAACCTTCGCAGGCGTTGTTTTTTTGGGCACTACCTTTGGGTGTACATTCAGGCTATGCTCGATCAGCTCCCTGGGCACCCCTGGCATATCCGCTGGTTTCCACGCGAATATATCTCGGTTAGCCTGAAGGAAACCGACGAGCGCGAGTTCCTATTTCTCACCTAAGCCCGCGCCAATGACAGCGGTCTTAGATGAATCACCCTCCTGGAGCTTGAACGTCTTGAGGGCCACGTCGTCAGTCGACTGGATGCTCGACTTGCTGGCCTTTCTCGAAGGAATCTCCAGCCCGGACTGAGAGAGCTGCTGCACGGCCGCGAGTACTTCACCGGAAGCATCTGGCACATGAGTAGTCGAAGCATACTGGATCGCCTTCTGATTGCAATCATACGACTTCTTCAATTCGCCACGGAGAGTAAGTACTCCACTTAGTCCTGGCATCTTGAGAAGCAGATAAACGTAATGTGGCACTGCCATAAACTTGGCGAGTGCCAGACGACCCAATATAGCATGATAAGAAGATTCAAAGTTGGCCACTTCGAATTTGATGAACTCAGTGCGGTAGTTCTCCCTCGTGCCGAAGGTAACTGGGAGAACTACAGTACCAAGTGGGTGTGCCGCGTTACCTGGGATGATGCCGTAGAAAGGGAACTTGCTCGGAACCAGCATGTCCTTGAAGTCCAGGCCCATCTTCCTCAGAGTGCTGGCGAAGATGAGGTTGAGACCACTCCCACCATCGATGAGCACCTTGGTGAGCCTAACCTCTACCACCACAGGATCCAGGACCAGGGGGAACTTGCCGGGCTCCGAGAAGCTTGTCCACTGATCATCGCGGGAGAACAAGATGGGGACCTCCGACCAACGGAGTGGTCGTGGTACCGCCGGCTCGACGGACATTATCTCCCGAAGAAGCAGCTTCTGGTCCCGCGTGGAGCCGAAATCCCCATCTCCCCCGAAGATGACGTTGACGGTCTTCGAAGCGTCCTGGAACTTCGGGTTGCACCCTTGGTCCTCTTGGTCGTCATCCTCGGGTTCTTTGTCCGCAGGCTTCTTGTTCTTCTTACCACCACCGGAGTTGCTGAATGTCCTCCGGAGGTGGTAGCAGTCGATGGCCGCGTGATTGGCACCTGGATGCCATGGGCACTTCTTCTGCAGGAGCTTCTCGAACTCCTCCTGCGTCGTCGACTTCTTGCCCCGCGAGGGATGATCCACAGCCGCGATGAGATCATCTGGCTTGCACTTTCGGGGTGGACCCGAATAGTCCCGCTGGCCTTTATCGTTGCGGTTGTCATTTGGGCGCCTCAGATTGCTATCTTGGCGCCGCAGGAACCGCTCCCATATCTTCTCCTCCTGTTTGGACCAGTCGTGCATCATATCATGAAGGCCCGCAATAGTCTTTGGCCTGTTCCGCCCATAATCCCTGTAGATGTCTGGGTCGGTGATGCCGTTGTAGAAGCAGTTGATGATGTCGTCCTCCGAGATGTTCGTGATGGTGGCGCGGATGTCGAAGAAGCAACATGTGTAGGACTGCAGGAGCTCGTTACGTTCCTGTTTACACTGAGCAAGATCGTGACGAGTGCCTGCACGAGCGATCGCTCCCTGGAAGTTGTCGATGGAGACCTTCTTGAGTCGCTCCCAGGAGTCGATGGAGTTGTTGCTGAGGCTCTCCAGCCACGTGTGCGGCGCAGGGTCCAAAGCCATCGGGAAGTAGACGACCTTGGTGATGTTGGAGCCCCCTGCGACCTCAATGGCCGTGGAGTAGCAACGTAGCCACATCTGAGGAGCCTGCTTGCCATCGTACTTGGTGATGCCGATCGGCTTGAAGCCCTCAGGGTACTTGTAGCTGCTGAACCGTGCGGAGAAGGCTGGGAAACAGTCGCTACAGTCAGTACCTTCAGTTTCGACTTCTTTGCGGACCTTGCGCCTGGAGAAGATCACGGACCGCGCATCACGGCCTTCATAGATGTGCTGGTGCAGGTCTTCTAGAGGAGGCCGGTGATTGGCCTGCCGCGGGTTACCCCCTGGAGGTAGCTGCTGCCTCCCGCCAGGGGCCTGACTCCCGCAGGCGTTATCGTTGTTGTGGCTAGGTTGAGGTCGAGGACGACCGCCAGCCGTTCGGCTGTGAGCCTGGCTCAGGCTCTCGCCCACGCGCTCCTCCCGGATGGTAGATGCCAGGTTTTGCTGATCCAGCTGGATCCAAGCCCTCTGCACTTAAAGCAGCGCCTGATGAACACTTGGATCATTACTGCGCTCGAGTATGGCCGTGACCCTGACGATGTTGGCCACCGGAGTCCTGAAGCCCAGCTCGCTCACGGCGGCGAACTCAGGGTCAAGCTTGCGATGCATAGATCGCCTGCGCTTGTTGACCCTCCTCCGCCGGATTGTGCGGGCTCTATTCCTGGCCCTCCGCGCCTCACGATAGGCGTCGTTCTCGTCGCCGGCGTTAGCTGTGACCTCATCTTCAGATACAGTGTCGAATTCGATGATGGGGAAGTTGCCATCGTCCTCGTCTTCTTCCGCCATCAGTACCTAGCAAGAGACGAGCTCATCAGAGCTTGCGTCGGCTAGTTCAGTCGACTCCTCTGCCACGGTAGCCAACGGCCTGCCCTCCTGGAAAGGCAAAGGTTCGAGGTGGGCCACAAGTCAACCCTCAGCCTCGAGTAGATCGGAGAGCTCCATGCCCCTCCGGTATGGAGGTGATCATCAGATCACTAGCGCCAAAACATCCCAAAGCCCCTCGACATGCAGTGGCTTCAGGCCCTCCAGATTAGAGTAGAAAATCCAGGTCCTTCTCTAACGCAGAGAGGGACCCAGCGATGTCGGCCTCCTGATGATCAGTGGTCGGATTGCGTGAACCGAGTTGGGATCGGTTACATGAGTCCTTAGATTGGAACGAGTCCAACCCAAGAAAATTGCCGCAGCGCTTGATGAAGTCAAGCTGGGAGCTGACTCCATCTTGATCTTTGCGGCGGATGCATGGATCGACAAGTCGTCGAGATCATCAACGAACTTGTCGAGGTCGCTGCGAAGATCCGCCACGGGAGTCTTTGGCTTCATGTCAATGAGGAATCACCGGAAATCGCCCACACCATCTGCGATGCAGACCCACGAGCCAAAAACAAATGTCGTGCCCCGAGAGGGAACTGACCTGGTGAATCGGAAAGATGCCATCAAGCTCGCCGGTGGATCTTCGACACGCTCCCCTACCTGGCGCACCAGCTGTCGGTGTTTTACCAGCTGCCCACCGAGGGATATACCCAAGGTGGTAAGTTTTGGTGAGGAGACGCCGAAATCAGGAACTCGAAGGTGCAAGGAACACAGAACTTAGACAGGTTCGGGCCGCGAGGCGCGTAATACCCTACGTCCTGTATGGTGGTTTGTATTCCTTTTGGTGTAGTATGATCTGGAGATCTTGTTTTGAGAGGGGTCCCTACCCTCACTTATATATCCGAGAGGTCAGGGTTACAAAGATACTAACCAACTCCAGCTAAGGAATCATACCAGAACATATCTCGGGTAGATTCCTTCTGTATCGGTTAGCTCTATCTCCTACTTAAACGGGATAAATAAGAGATAAACGGGATAAATAAGAGATAAGACGGACTTAATCTCTTAAATCTCTTTAAACTACGTTATGTACACAGTCCCGGGTCTGACAGAGATAGAAAGTCTTTAATGGCTTGATAGGCATATATAGGACCTACCGTCAGCACTACTTACTAGCTAGGGTTCTAATTGATATTACCCTGTCTCCGGTGTATATGTTAGAGGATGGAAGACCGTACGTGGATGTACACTGGCCACCCAAGTCAGGCTGGGATGACTAGTGAGTGGATCAACAAGACCGATGCTTTCTTGAAAATGGCGTTTGGCGAAGCTGCTAAAGGAGCGAGTATGATTCTCTGCCCATGCAGCAAGTGTGCAAACAGGAAAAGACAAAATAAGAAGAACATGGGGGAACATCTTTGCAAGAATGCATTTACGGCAACTATACCCGGTGGATCTACCACGGTGAAGCCAATCATATGAGAGAGGATGTGGTGAGACCACGTGTTGAGGATTATGATACTGATGCCGGTGTAGCGGACATGTTGGATGGCTATGGGGAGGCACGGTTCGCTGAGGGACAAATGGAGGAGGAGCCAGAGGCGACCGCAAAGGCGTTCTATGACATGCTTGCCGCGTCACATAAACCCCTTCATGGACATACGACAGTTTCTCAGCTTGATGCCATTGGACGCATAATGGCGTTAAAGTCGTAGTACAACCTGAGTCGAGGCGCCTTTGATGGTTTGTTGACAGTTATTGGTAGCCTGCTTCCGAAGGGTCACATTCTGCCAAAGAGCATGTATGAGGCACGGAAACTCCTTCGTGCACTCAAGATACCGTATGAGCAGATACATGCTTGTAAGAATGGGTGCGTCCTGTTTAGGAAAGAATATGCGGAAGCAAAGTACTATCCAAAGTGTAAATTCTCAAGGTTTATGGAGGTAGACATTGATGGTGATGGCCCAAAGAGGCAGCTTAACATTCCCGTGACAGTCCTACGATACCTTCCATTCATACCGAGGATCCAGAGGCTATTCATGACTGAGGAATATGCGAAACAAATGACTTGGCACAAAAATGGCAAACGATACAATCCTGACAAGATGGTACATGCATCCGATGGTGAAGCATGGAAACACTTTGATAGCATTCATCATGAGAAATCCAGAGATGCTCGTAATGTATGTGTTGCGCTGGCAACAGATGGGTTCAATCCTTATGCAATGTCGGCTGCCACATACACATGCTGGCCTGTATTCGTTATCCCCCTCAATCTCCCCCCGGGCGTATGCTTTCAACGACAGAATATAATCTTGTCGTTGATTATTCCTAGACACCCGGGGAATAATATGGGTGTGTTCATGGAGCCTCTCATTGATGATTTGATCCGTGTTTGGGAGGACGGGGTATGGACATATGATCGGGCTACAAAGAAAAACTTCATAATGCATGTTTGGTACCAATACTCCATGCATGACTTGCTGGCGTATGGGGTATTCTGCGCATGGTGTGTTCACAGGAAGTTCCCATGTCCTGTATGCAAGGAAGGTCTTAGGTTCATTTGGTTGCAGAAGGGTGGCAAGTATGTTGCTTTTGACAAACATCGGCAATTCCTCCCTCTTGGCCATCCATTCAGACGAGACATCAAGAACTTTACGAAAGGTGTCACAGTGACAGGCCTTGCACCTCCAATGAAGACAAGTGCCGCAATTCGTCAGGAGATAGATGGTCTCATGGTCAATCCAGCAAGTGGCTTTGTGGGATATAGCGAACAACATATGTGGACTCATAAGTCAGGCTTGACTCGGCTCCCCTACTATGATGACCTTCTCCTTCCACACAACATTGATGTCATGCACACCGAAAAGAATATCGCTGAGGCACTTTGATCAACAATCATGGACATTCCCAGCAAGACAAAGGACAACGTTATGGCTAGAGTTGATCTGGCAATATTATGTGATAGACCAAACCTAGAGATGAAGCCTCCTGATCGCGGAAAGACATGGAGAAGGCCTAAGGCCAATTTCGTCTTGACCAAGCCCCAGAGGAGGGAAGTATTAGACTGGATTAAGAAGTTGATGTTCCCTGATGGGTATGCATCTAATCTAAGTAGGGGGTCAACTTTTCATCTATGCGAGTCTTAGGGATGAAGAGTCATGACTACCACAAATGGATTGAGCGGCTTCTTCCGGCGATGGGTCGAGGCTATTTCCCTGAGCATGTCTGGCTAGTGCTTGCAGAGTTGAGCTATTTCTTCTGCCAGCTTTGTGCCAAGGAGTTATCTTGGACCGTGGTTGCAGACTTAAAAAGAATGGCACCGGTGTTGCTCTGTAAGTTGGAGAAGATCCTTCCACCCGGCTTCTTCAATCCGATGGAGCATATGATTTTGCACCTCCCGTATGAGGCGCTGTGACAGTTCATGTACCTGTAAGCTAGACATATATTTTGTTAGTGTGAAGTATGTGCTTGTGAGTGTAAAGCTTGTGAATGTTTGTGTGAAACTTTTGAAAATTTAAGGTGCAAGTAAAAAGGGTATTTTTATAATTACAGAAAAACCTAGGGTTGTTTTTGCAAAATGTATTTGGATTAGGGTAATTTCAAAATAAGTGAAAGGTGGTTTTGTAAACATATTTTTCTTATTTTATCCCTTGTAAAAATTATATATTTATCCAAAAAGTTTCGTTTGAAATGTGTGTGTTGAAGTGTGTAAAAAAATTTGGGTAAAGTTGGGAAAATAAGGGTATTTATGTAATTTTATAAAAGTATAAGTCCTTTTATGCAAATATTTGATTTACAAAAGTAATTCTCGAAGTTACTCAGGACTAAAGTGTAAAAAGTGCAAGTCATCATGACATGTCTATCCAATCATTATGACGAGTCTATCCCGTCATGATGACATGTCATAAATGCTTGCGTTTAGGTCCTAGATTTTATAAAGTTACACTTTTAGGACAAAAGTAATTCAAATCCAACTTTTGTTCAAAATTTCACGTGTAAAGATGTAAGTTTTGAGTTTTTGAACTTGAGCCCTAAAGCAATGTTGTAGAGTTTGAAAAACTCTCCAACTTTTGTTTTGGGCATTTCTTCATTAGGGTTTTAGATTAATGAGAAATTTGTGCTTTACAGAAAGGTCCCTGTAATTTTCTAGATTTGCGCATAAGTCCTTGGGGAATTTCATTCCTCCTTCTTCCTCTGTTTTTCCTCTCTCTGTTCTTGCTTTATCTGGTCTCCTTCTTCTCCCACCGGCGACTCCATCCAAATCTTCTTTCCTTCCTCTCTCCCTCTGCTCAGCTCCAGGCACGCGGCAGGCGCGGCGCGGCTGGCGGCAGCGGCCGCGGCGCGAGCGAGCAGGCGCGCGCGCGGGCGGAGGCAGCGGCTGGCGCTGGGGCAAGTGGCTCGCGAGCGCAGGAGCGGGGCCCGGGCGGAGGCATGCGGCCCGGAGCGAGCAAAGGCGCACTGGCGGCCGCAGGCGCGGAGGTGGACGCGGCTCGGGCGAAGCGCGCGGCAGGCGCGGCGCGGGCGCCCGGGGCCAGCGGCGCGGAGCAGGTGCTGATGCGGCCCAGGACGAGCGGACGCGGAGGCAGGCGCTGGCACGGGGCAGCCGCAGCAGGAGCTGGCGCAGGCGAGCCCGAGGCGGCGGCACAGGCGCGTGGAAGTGAGCAGCGCGGGCAGGAGCTGGAGCGCTGGCGCTGGGCAGCGCGGCCCCAGGCGGCGTGAGCGTGGACACAGCTCCAGGCACTGTTGGAGCGGGTTTGGAACCGGTGGAGCGTGCAGGTGGAGCTTTGGCGCGGCAGTTTGGCGTGGACCAGTAGGAGGACAGCAAGGCCCCGTGTGTGGAGTATCTGGTGGTGGTTTGGCACGGGCGGTGTAAGCAAGACGTGACGCGGCCAAGAACGCACGCGGTTCGGGCGTGCGCGGGAGCGATGCGGCAAGGCCCGAGCGAGCGCGGGTCCGGCGGTGTCATGGAGGAGCTGTGCAGGGCAACGAAGTGCAGAGCGATAACGTGCAGCACATGGCGGTGTCTGCGCTGGGCGAGCTCCAGCCGCGACCGAGTTGGTGTACAGGAAGGTCGCACGCGGTGCGGGAAGTGCTCCAGCGCGAAGATTCGGGGCGGACCCGCCCAGGGGGCAGTAGAGTCGCGCGTGATGGACGTCGGAGGCCGTTGAGAAGAAAGCAGCGGACGAGATCAGGCGGCACTGCGAACTACTCGTGCAGGATATGGAGGTGGCCTGACGCAGGAAGACCACGGCCCCCGCAGAGGCGGAGGGTGGTTATGGCGAGGCGAGCCGGAAGGAGAAGCGGCGAGGCGCGGCGATCCTGTAGGAGCCTACGCGGGTGTGCCGACTGTATTCCTGCAGCACACGCGCGTGAGCAGTGGAGGTTTAGCCCGTGAGCAGGAAAACCCTGAGGTTCGCGAAGGAGTCGGCATAGCGAACCACCGGCCCTATCGGCTTCTTCCTTGAGTCTACGACATCCAGTAGCTCTTACCCTTCACCGATCGTCCGAGCAAGACCACAACACCTCGAGAAAGCTCGTTAACCCTCTTATCGAGCTTCTTCGGATCCCTTCGCCGAAACATCGTCACCATGACAAAGACGACTATCGTCGCCACAGATCACCGTGAGAAATACCTCTCCGGTTATCCTCCACCCACTACAATTCCCGACAAGCTTCTTCGTCACCCACGGAATCTCATCACCGTCGAGCTCTTCTTATCACCGATCTTATTCTCCATGGGAATTCACTTTCCACTCGTTCTTCTCCACAACCAAGGCTATTCCAAGGTTTGCCCTGATTCACTGAATCTTCCTAATGCCGGCAACTCCTTTGCCGGAATATCGTCGTTATCTTCCTGTTCTCTGTTTTTCCCAACCAGGGACTTAATTGCTTCGATTTAGAAAGTTCTAGGGTATTCTCTATAAAACTTTCAGAGCTTTCTTTATTTCAACTCAGTGAACTTCTACATTTCATAGATTTTAGTAAGAAGTTCATAAAAATACAAAATCAGTTTTATTTGATTCTTTAGGTCAAAGTTCACAAGTGTATGTTGTGATTTTGAGTTGAAAGTCTTTGAAGTGTGGTCTAGGTTAAATATTAGGGAATGAATGCTTTATTTGTACCTTATATTGTATGCATGTGTTGTAGCTAAAGGGTTAATCATAGGAAGTATGTCTTAAGTAGAGATGTGTGATATCTAGTTAATCCTTTCACACGAGTGCTCATGTCCCTGCCATCAAGACATCATTCTTGTCTTGATTGCCGTTTCCTTAAGGTCCTTTCGTATAGGATCCTTGTTAGTTCGTGTGTATCTGCTGCTTAGCCAATACATCTCTGCAGCTATACTTCAGCGTCGGCTATCAGTTCAGCTGCTAAGCATCCGTTCCTTTGAATCTATGATGTTTCTGTGTAACAGCTGTCAGCCGATGCATTTCTTTTGATATGCTTCTACCATCGGCTGGTTAGCTGATACGGTTGTTATCTTGCTAATGTCGGCTACTGCCGATACAATTCTTTTGTTCTGTCCTACATCGACTGCACATAATCGATGCATCAGAGATGCAGCCACAACCTTAGGATTCTTGCTATCGGCCCATCCAAGCCAATTTTAGTTGTTTTCCATATCGGTTATGGCTGATCAATCCTTAGTTTTCCTATCCTTATCCGCACACTTCTATCAGCCGATTTATCGGCTAGGAAATCGGCTATGTATCTATCGATCACATACCCTCAACCACACTCCAATCGGCTGTACGTCACTCAATTGTTGTGCTGACGTAATCAAGTCGATACAACCACACCTAGTTACCTAGGATAACAATTAAGCACATCTCAGTTAAGACACAGCTGCTTTAGGAATCATCCCTCTGCTAAAGTAATTAATGCTTTCGTTGATTAATTAGGAAACCGATGTACCTATCAATCGGCTGCACAGGCCAAAGTACACAACCCTAAATCAGTAAGCTAACATAGTAGACACGCCTCTGTTAAGCACGACCAAAGCACATCAATCGGCTAAACCTAATGTATCCTCATTAGTTAAGGCCAAGTCCAATACACCAACCAATTAGATAGACCAAAGACATGCTGATAACCCAATCAGCAAGATCCTTCCTTGCTCTATCCTTGTAACACTGTACCTTTAATATTCCTATCTCTATCAGCCGTTTTAACCTTTGGTGAAACCAAACCGGTTGATCTCTTCTGCTCAAATACAGAAACCACTCATGCCGATTTCTCTTCCAAACAGGAATCAGCAGATTTCCTAAAACTGTATAGAGAGCTCCCTTCTTTACCAATTCTATTGACTAAACCTCTGTTGTTTCCAATCGGCTCTGTTGTAATCTTCAACAAGTAGCCGATTCTAATTAGTTGTCCACCTAAAGCTCTATCTAGGTTTAGTTTCAGATCTTTTTGATTGTTATACAAGTAATATGTGAAATGAGTGTTGGATTGCAACTTTATTGTGAAGTAAGATAGTTTTATGTGCACACTTTGAATGTAATGTTGCATTGCATGTAGATACGACTACTTCTGCAAACGGTACCTACAAGATCTCCCAGGAGTCTGCAGAGGATATTCCTGAAGACCAAGCAAATATCACCAAGGAATTATCTGAAGCCCCGAACCAAAGTTCGGAAGATAATAATACTAACATCCCTGACTTCAGCCCCACCAGTAAAGGTAAGCCCCGGACATATCCCACTACTTTATTTACACTACAATCTATATCTATTTATATTATATCTTGCATTAAGTCTAGGAGTTGGAGTGAAACCCTAGTTGCATGAGATCTTAGGAATCCAATGTATTGTACCCGAGTCCTTATCGTTTAGATGCTCTGCTAAATAGGACCAGTAAAAGTTGGGTGATTTCCTGTCACTCGCGTGATATAGGAATTGCTTGTTTACAATTCTGCAACCACTATAAGGATGACGGACAGGGTCATGTACTGTATCATGACCTGGAGTTTTACCCTGTCTGTTTTGAATAAAGTAGATAAGGCCGAACCATGTGGTAGTGGTGGCTAAGCGTTTGAAAGTACTAGCCACATACCGCGAAATATGGTAAGCGGTAAGCCTAGAACCCGAATGGCCCGGCAAATGGAACACGTCTCCACCACTCGACTTTTATTTTATGTTTACACGCACCGACGTGTGGGAGTATGTTCTGCATGGCAGACAGGAATACGGGTTTTGTAGTCGCGCTACAGACGTATGTCCTGCACAATTGGTGTGCGTACGGTCCAGCAGTCGCTTGTGGTGGCCCTGGTCCATAACCCAGAATATGAGGGAAACGGTTGCTTGGAATGACCTTTGGATGTTCCAGGCGTGTGAGTTAGGTTTACCTTGCAAGGTTTGAATTCGATTCAGGAATCGTCCGCTTCTCACGATGATTGAGACTGCTTATCCCTTCTGCCACATAGAGTAAAAAGTGTAATTATTGATGGAATAATTGTGATGGATGCTAATCTCTACCTTGCTTGTTTAGTATAGGTGCTTACCTAGAATGGCTAATCAAGCTAGAATCTGAAAGCTAAAACTTGAAAGTAGGTTATACTCTTTGTTGCTTTTCAGCTGAAAATAAACCTAGAACCTTTACAATGCCTTCATGAGTCTAGTTACGGGCTAAAGTATACCCAATCCCCGGTAAGTCTTGCTGAGTATTAGTATACTCAGCCTTGCTAGTTATATGTTTTTCAGGAAACATCTTTGAAGACCCTACTCTTCCCCTGCCTTGGCCCTGTGCTCTCCCGGATGGTTGGTCCGTGGAATGGGATCCGTCCCCGGCCAACTCTGATGATACCGAGTGATGTCATGCCCGGGCTCAGCATGACATCCGTCTCGACGACGTGTTGTGAATCGTCGGTATGATTTCCGCTGCCAAAAACCATAACTTTAACAGTTTTGTAATGTTTTCTCTAAACTTGAAACTTCGTACTACTGTTGGAAACTCTTGTAACGTAATTCTCTGTGATGTAAAATATGATGGTGACTGTATCTCTGGACTCACCTTCGTGTGATGTAACCTTATTGATCCTGTATTCGGTGGTTTATCGGGACGTTACCCGACAGGCCAAGGGATTATACCGTTTGAAGCACGTTGGAGCCCTCAGGAATGGACTCACGTACTTGAGCCGGTATAATTCAGGTTGGTTCTGCCACAGGCACGAATTGGGGGGCCCATGCAGGGTCGTTGGTGCTATCCAATCGAAAGATGTCTAAAGGTGCTTTGAAAATAATGTGGAAATAAAAGCAAAATTGAGGCTTCCATTGCAGAGGCATACATTCATGAAGAGGTGTCCAACTTCACAACAACATACTATGGTAAGAACAGAACATCGTGGCTTGATTCGTTTTCTACATTAGGATGGCTTAATTTCATCTTCTAATATGTCATGCATGTACTTGCTGTCCTGTAGGTGACAACCTCCCTAGCGTGCATAATTCTCCCCCTCATTACAATGCTAGCGAAAATGAATCGAACCTCAGCCTTTTGCAAGGACAACTCGGAAGTGCAAGTGGTTCGACCACTAAGACATTGAGCCCTCAAGAGTGGTGTCAGATCATGCTATATGTGTTGACCAACCTTGAAGAGGTGGTACCATACATGCAGCGATTTCTTCGTGAGTTCTGGCGTCAATCAAGGGATCCTACCCAGCAGGAATGTGATACCCTTCTTAGACAGGGCGCGGGGAATGGATCGCCCACTTTCATTGCTTGGTTCAAACAGCTGATACCGTCCAATCTAGCTCGTACTTAGTTTGTCATTCGTAGTTGTTCTTATGCGCAAATAATATAACGATCTATTGTGCTTGAACTTGCAGGGTCATAGGATGAGTGCTGAGTTGAGACAGGTTACCGATGGCTTTGATTATAGGGTCAGGTCATATTCTGGTTATGACATTAATGGATATCATTTTTGGATGAGAACCCATGAGGCAAGTCGACCCAATCGAAAGACCACAAATTCTGGAGTTTTTACTCCCGGCCTTGATAATGTCGAGTATTATGGAAGAATTGAAGAAATATACGAACTCAGTTTTCATGGTTCCAAACCTCTCAATCCCGTCATATTCAAATGTCATTGGTTTGATCCAGAGGTAACGAGACGGACATATTCTAATTTTGGGCTAGTGGAGGTCCAACAGGATTCCGTCTTACCAGGAGACGATGTCTATATTGTGGCCCAACAAGCCATTTACAAGTTTATTATCTCCCATATGCGTGCCAAACCAAGGAGCATCTTAAGGGTTGGTATGTTGTGCACAAGGTATCACCGCATGGCAAAGTACCTGTCCCAATCGTTGAGGATTACAACTTAGACCCAAACACATATGACGGAGAGTTCTTTCAAGAAGAGGGGCTAGAAGGGTGATTTGAGATAGACTTAACCGAAGCGATCGGAACGGAACTTGAAATGGTTGTTGATGAGGAGGAGGAGGAGGATGAGGTGCAAAATGCAAAAGACTTACAAATGCTAGAAGCATTACATTTAGGCAATGTCAATGACGATAGTTATGCTTCGGATAATGCAGACTATGACATGGTTGATACTGATGATGAGACTTATGATCCAGCTAATCCTGATGATGAAGATTACTTTTAATCAATGTAATACTATATTATTATGTTTTATTTATTTTGCATCTCTTTCTAAGTATGTCATGTTCATCTGCACTTAGGAGGGGGAGGGGGATCTCACAAGGGCCCTCGCAAGATGACACGGAGGAGGAGGCACAGTTGCCTACGCAGGACGAGGAGGTGCAGGAGAGGGACGAGGAGTCTCCGGAGGAGCACGAGGAGGCGCAGCACACCGCCTCTAGTTCCGCGGGCTCTAGTTCCGAAGCCTCTGCTGCGTCGAGAGTCTACTTGCGAGGTCCCTCGAGTCTCCCTCACCGACCGATACCTCGTGACAGGCGCCCGCTGATTACTCCCGATAAGAACAGGTAACTTTAAATGTTTTCACCGCTTCTACATGTTATATGTTCAAATCTGGAATAGAAACTAATGATTTTTCTTAATCACTTGTGCAGGGGCTGGAAGATTGTGCACCTGGAGCTTCTCACAAGTGCACCATCAATGGCATCATCGGTATTCTATGCAGGCAACACGTCCCTAGCATGGTTGAGTACGGCGGAGTGTGGGAGATGGCCTATACGTTTAAGCACTACGCCACGGCCCCCGACGCTGAAGATCAGGAGGGCAGGGTATTCAGCAACAAGGCGGAGCGGGTGAAGAAAGAGCTGTGGGTAAGTGCTCAATAAATCACATATTAATTGCACAATTTTATACCATAAATGAATGAAATCCATTGTGTTTGTATATGTAGGATTTCTTCAGATGCAAGGCTGGTAAAGAGGGCGAGGTGGATGTGGTGATCACCAACTGCTGCAAAAAACTATTCTGGGAGATACACTACGAGGCGCGTATCCAAGCCGTCAGAAATTACCACGCCACCGTTAGAAATTACCACGCCACCATCCTGGGAGAAGCAAGAACAATTTATTTGACTCCGGAGCAATACATACAGGTAAAGAACAGAACACCGTGGCTTGATTCTTTTTCTACATTAGGACGGCTTAATTTCATCTTCTAATACGCATAGTGCAAAAGTGGTGGTCCGAGGAGTGGGAGGAGAATCACGTTGCTTGCCGGGAGCGATGTTTGATGATGCCAGGTGTAGCACACCATCAAGTCAGCCGCAACATCAGAGGATACGCTGAAGCATGGGTACGCGAATACATTTATTTCATCTAACACTCAATTATGCATGCTTTCTAATCATCTTGTTGCTTTTCTCACAATCATCATCACATGGTGGCCAGCCTTGCAACCTCTTCACGGCATTTGCTCTGTCCCACAAGGGAAAGGCGATCTCCGTCGTCAGCTACAACCCGGAGGAAGGGTCCGAGGCATACAGCAATGCGAGCATCCACACCCGCCTCAGTGTGTACACATCGATGGCAAGGGAGGTCCATGGCCCAGAATATGATCCTACCACAGAGGACCTTGACACAGAGATCGTCATGAGGGTCGGAGGAGGTAAGAAGAAAGGACGGTACTGGATTGTCGATGGCGCAATCGACTCGTCCTCTACTCCTACTCTTTCTCAGATTTGAGCAAGGAGCACGAGTGTGAGCCCAGCCATACGACCTCGGCAAGACACTTCACGCCATCAGATACAGGCACTCCAGGTTATTCTTCTTTATCCATCGTTCGTTGATTATTACATACCTTTTCTTTGCATTATTGTAACATTGGGGTGAAAACTGAGCAGGGCCGGCTGGAAGAAGAGACGAGGAAATGACAGGAGTTGGAGCAAAGGATGAGTGATGTACTTACTTACATGCAGAGTTTTAACGCTGCAACGGGTGTACCTCCGCCAGCTTCTCTGTTCGCGCAACCTCCACCACCTGATCCATACTCTACTGCTGTGAGTGGGGATAAGTTGTATTTATGTATGATCGTCATTTATCTTATCTCACATGCAATCTCTTCTTCTCTGTGTAGAGACAATCGGCGGCATCAAATGATCCGCATGCTACGCCATCTCCAAATCAAGCAACTCCAAATCAGCCATCTCAAAATCTTCGTATGTGACATTGGAAAGACTTGTTGGTGATGGCAAAGAGACTAGTTGTTGTAAAACTTGTATTGCACTTTGTAGACTTGGCATTTGAGAACCTTTATCGTTGTTAACTTTTGTGTGGTGAACTTGTGTATGTGATTTTAGTTGTGTGATGATGAGACTTTGGTAAATTTGGTTGTGTATGTGAAATTTCAAATAATATGCCTGTGTGAATATATGCCTGTGTAAAACGGAGGCTCCCCATCCGGGGACGGAGAAAAAACAAAATAAAATCTTTAAAAAAAACACTTTGCCGTGTGTATAAAAAAGGCACTTGGCAAAGTGACCTAAACTTTGCAGAGTGCCAAGGGCAGACACTCGGCAAAGTGACCTAGACTTTGCCGAGCGCCACGTCCCACGCACTCGGCAGTCTTTGCCGAGTGCCACGTCCCAGGCACTCGACAAAGAGCCTAGTCTTTGCCGAGCGCCACGTCCCAGGCACTCGGCAAAGACGCCGTCGCGGCCCCAAACGCCGTCACGGCTACTTTCTTTTGCCGAGTGCCGTCCCGGACACTCGGCAAAGCCTTTGCCGAGTGCTCGAAGAAAGGCACTCGGCAAAGACGTCTTTGCCGACATAATCGCTGTCGAGTGCCCTTTGCCGAGTGTTACACTCGGTAAATCCTTTGCCGAGTGTAATCGGGGCTTTGCCGAGTGTCCCAGACACTCGGCAAAGGGTCTGAATCCGGTAGTGAATAATCCCGAATGGATCAATATTTGACATCGCGAGTGAAAGTAAAATGGCAACAGATAAAATCCGCGCGAATATACATTTCGTAAACCCGCATCCGTGACATAAAATCTGTGCCCGCACTCGCGCCTGCAACCTGCCACGGGCAGGAAATGACATTCGTACCCACTATCCGTAGATACCCGCATGCCCGTGGGCATGCTCATGTACCTGCAAATTTTAGAAAATCAAGCACACAAGTATATTTTAACAGCAAGTCAATATATTTATCAATGAGGAAACAAATAGGTCTAAACAAATAAATAAAAATCTTGTACCGTCATACATGATAAATCCCACCATCATCTCAAGTCATCACACAGTAACAAAAATAAAAGCATACAAAAAAAATCTGCTGCACGAAGAGCACATCTGCAAATGGCCTGGAGTGGCGGCGTGGCGGCGAGGTGGACCTGGAAGGCTGCGAGCAGCTGTGCCCTGTGCATCGGGTGGCCGGGGGTGGGGGGGCGGGAGGAGGGGGGCGCGAGCGCGGCGCATTGGCCGCATTAGGCGCAGCGAGGCTAGGAGTGCGGTCACGGCGCCTCGGCACCGGAGATCTGGAGCGTGCGAGGGCCGAGGAGGGGGCGGACGGCCGGCGCTCGGCAGGAGGAACAAAGGAAGGGGGCAGCGGGCCGACGGTACACAAGGCTCGGGGAGGGTGTTATGCCATAATTTAGGCAGGTCGGAAAGTGGGCCGTGGAGCAAGATGGGTTTGAAGGATAGTTATAATAGGCTTGTGAGTCGGACCTTATACAGGTGTTTTGGGCCCATGATGGCCGTGTATCTAGATAGGTATGTATGATTAAACAGTTTAGATAGAGATAGTTAAGATTTGTGTCGTGTTTAGTTAGGATTGGTTAGGAAAAGAAAGTCTACGGACTATAAATATGTATCTTGGGTAAACAATAAAGAGATCAGAATCATTCATCAACAACTCTCGGCACATCGCCTTCCCTGTTCTAGGGTTTCTCGGGTAAGTGCCGTGCAGCCCCGATCACACCCTGCGTGATCGAGGCAGCATCATCTTTGCTTATCCACCTGTTGTGTTTCTCGTTATCTTAACGCATATAGAATAATATCAGTCTTCCCATGCTTTAATCGTGCATCGTTTGTTACCTAATAGCATTCAGCTATCCTCGTACTCAAGTTCGGGTGTGGGGACAGCATCTTGCTCTATTCTTGTTTAGTACATCCAATATGTTATGGTTAATCTTTGATTATCAGAGATTTATTTTAATATCTACGTAATTAGGCCCTGCAAACGGGTTGAAAGTTCCGGCAGTATGTTTGGTATCTTATGATAGCTTAAAAAGGGATTGTTCCGGGAATCGGCTTTTTGGTTGGTTTTTAGGCCCCTGTTTAGGTTGTTGTTTCGTTATCTTTCGTATTGGTTAGGCTCAATCACATGTAGGATGTTCCAATTGCGCAGTGAAAGCTTTAGCCGTCGTAGATTGGATTAACTTAATATTTATGGAGCAAGATTATATCATTATCAGATATATATATATATATGCTTTATTTATAGATCCGATCCGGTGTTGAATGCAATCGGCTCTTTATAGTCGATACCGGGAAACATACGATGAGCCGATCACGGCTCGGACTAATGTTTACACATGTCTGTGCATGCAGGAAACTAACATATAATACCTCCCTGATCAGGTACAAGGTCAGGTGGCACGCCTAGCGACCCCGAAGCCAGAACATGTGCCGGATCTCGGGCCGTTGACCGAGGGACCGGGGCCCACCAACAGTCCCGGAAGCCTCCCGGCTCCTCGTGTTGCCCGTCGTTGCTCGCTAGTGGATTTCGAGCGACAACACATTCTGGCACGCCCAGTGGGACAATCATCGCCATCATCATCTTCATCGACTTCATCATCTTCTTCGACTCCATCAACTGCTATTGACGGGATGGCAAGGGATGAACCGATCGCCTACGAGGAGCTGTCTACTGAACATAAGCAGAGATATGACGAGATTAAGGCTCAATTCAAAGCTGATCTCATCGGCTCTTTCGAGAGGACCCGCCACCACAACGTCAGGTGGAAGGGGTTCTCACCAGAAGGCGCCCTTGATGGAGTGGATCTGTCCACCCCATCGGAGGACCTTACCAGAGCTCTACGGGAAGAAGTAAACTACGCGGTGGCCCACTCACTACACCGACATTCTGAGAGCTTGGTTAACGCTTTTGAGCGTGTTGCCCTGTGTGTGGTCCAGGAAATTATGAAGCATCAATACTCTCCAACGGGACCTGCCTTGGGGAGTCATAAAGGGGAATTACTGTTCCAAACTAGGCCACCACTGCCTTATGCGCTCGCGGCTGCGGAATCGCAAGGCTCCCATGGATCACCAGTTCTTCAGCGAGCTACCCAGGGAGATCCCGCATGGATATATCTGTGCTTATATACCAGATAGTAGTAATCCGGTACATTCAGCACAGAGGGCAGCTGGAGGAGTTTCTGGAGCGGATGCAGATAAACAAGCATGGCTGGCAGCCTATGCCACTGGGCCGAGTCACGATAGTGCGCACTCGGCCCCAGGATCACAGACGGTGGAGCAGATCAGTGCCATTCTGAGAGATCAGTTTGGCATCCTACCAAAGAGGAGAGCGATCGGCGATACCAAGCCGTATCCTAGTGATTACAACCTAATTCCCTTACCACCTAAGTATCGGCTTCCTGAGTTTACCAAGTTCAGCGGAGCGGAAGGATCTAGCTCTATTGAGCACGTGAGCCGATACTTAGCGCAACTAGGGATGATCTCGGTATCGGATCTTTTGCGAGTAAGGTTTTTCTCACACTATCTCACAGGGCCAGCCTTCGGTGGTACACATCGTTAGGCCCTGATTCAATCCGCACCTAGAAGCAACTGGAGGAGCAATTCTATATTCAGTATCATTTGGAAGCTACAGAAGCAGGCATTACCGATTTAGCGCAAGTGCGGCAGAAGCGCGGGGAAACGGTGGCGGAATATATCTGACGCTTTAGAGATGTGAAGAACCGATGCTACTCGGCACGGATTTTAGAGAAGGAGGCGGTCGAGTTGGCATCTTTAGGGTTATTGAAGCTGATCAGAGATCTGGCTTTCCAATTGGAGTTTACCTCTTTGGCGTATTTGGTGCAGAAGCTAACAACGCACGAACAGCGCCACCCAGAGCTGTATCAAGATAAGTTCAAGTGTCAAGTGGCATTGGTTGACATAGAGGAAGCTGAAGAATCTAGGGATGAGCAGGAGGTAGCAGTTGCAGAATGGACTCGGGGGGCAAACCCTATGTTCTGTAAATAGGTGAAACAAACAGGGCCTGCGAAAGGGTTCGACTTCAACGTAAGCAAAGTTGAACAGATATTCGATCTGTTATTAAAAGAAAAACAGTTGAATTTTTCGAAAGGATATAAGCCTCCTACAGCGCAGGAACTGAAGGGGAGATCATATTGCAAGTGGCATGACTCTTTCACCCACAGCACAAGCGATTGCAAGGTGCTCCGACCGCAGATCCAATCGGCTATTGAGCAAGGCCGATTGATCTTGGGCCAAACCGCCATGAAGGTCGATACCCAGCCCTTCCCTAGTGTGAACATGGTGGAGAGTTATGACCGGTCTGCAAGGCGGCTGCTGGATTTCACGCTCGGCATCAACATGGCGGGGTTGGCATCATGCCGCCAGACCAAGAATAAAGAGGCTGATCCTAGCGATCGGCCCCAAAAAGAAGAAAAAGGTTATGTTACAGAAGATCAGGTGAGGCATGCTAGGAATCAGCGGCTGACTTCATCTGATCTTCTCAAGAAGTACGAGTACCAGTACCAGCAGCGTCTTCGGCGAGAATCGAAGGAAGAAGAGTACGAGCGTTGTACTGGGAAGCGTTTGAAGAAACATGAAGACGCGCATGATCATTGGCATTACCCGTTCTTCAGGTACTGTTGGGATTCTGGTATGAGTCGATTGCCTACTACTAGAGACTGCCCAGAGTGCGGACCCGTAAAACCAGATGCAAAGGGGGTCTGGTTTTCCAACGTTTGGGACCTGTTCCAACTCAGCAAGAGCAGGTTCGACCACCACAAAGGAGAGTGGACCTTGATGAAGAAGAAGACAAGAATCGTCATCCGCGATGGTGCCCTGATGGACTCAATCATTCTCAGAAGCACAGAGTTCAGCGGTTGCGCAGTTTGGAAGAAGCCGAGGTTAGATATATCGAGTCATTAAGGAAGGCGCGCCCGGCTTTGGTGGAACAGGTCCATCATGTGCAGAAAAGGGAATCACGCCCTCCCAGGAAGGAGTGGCGGCCGAAGTCGACAAGAGTCGATGTGAAGACATCGGCCGATACGCATATGGTGTTTGTGCTCCCTGTAGAATTCCACGCTCGAGCCCATGAGGAGTCGTCAGTAGCCCAGCTTGACTTGGGGCCCAGGCCGGTAATATTTGAGAAGCCGCAAGCTAAGAATATCAAGCATTTGAAGGCTTTATATCTCAAGGGGTACATAAACAGCCAGCCCGTTAACAAGATGTTGGTGGATACAGGAGCGGCAATTAACATTATGCCGTACTCAGTTCTGTGCCGCTTGGGGCGGTCCACCGGAGATTTGATCGAGACTAACGTCACACTAAGTGACTTCAATGGGCAGACTTCAGAAGCTCAAGGCGTCCTCACTGTGGATCTGACCATCGGAAACAAGACCGTCCCGACCTCTTTCTTCATCGTCAATAGCAAGAGCACATACAATGTCCTACTTGGCAGGGATTGGATTCATACCAACTGTTGCATCCCTTCCATAATGCATCAGTGTCTAATCCAGTGGGATGGAGATGAGGTAGAAGTGGTTCATGCATATGACTCAATTGAGATTTCACATGCTGCTATGAGCATTTGGGACGCGGAGGACCAGGAGCCGATCTCAGGGATGAGTTTGGAAGGCTGTGATCGCATTGAAGCTACAAAAAATAGGGTGAGGCTGGTCTTATCCACTAGCCTTACAGAGTGGAGGAGTTGCAAGAGACAAGCCGCTGTAGCGTATTTGTTAAGGCCGATTCCTGCGATCGGCCCCAAAAAATAAAGTGCAAACCTTTGATGTCAAGTATTTTACATAGTCCTAGCTGTTACAGAAAGGCCTGCTTTGACAGCCGGCCTTACTCTTTCTGTAAAGAATTGAAAGATAATGAAAGATACGGAGCGGCCAATCTCGATGATCGGCCAAGATTCTTTTTACCATCTTCTTTGTCCATCTGCAGTGTTGACTTAACAGAGGATGGGAAACTAGGATATGGGTTCACATCGGCTAACGAGCTCGAGGAGATAGATATTGGTCCTGGGGATAAGCCACGGCCAACATTTGTCAGCAAGAAGTTACGCCCATGTTTAAGAGAGCCGATGATAGCTTTACTAAAAGAATATGCAGACTGCTTCGCCTGGGATTACACAGAGATGCCTGGGTTGGACAGACATATAGTCGAGCATCGGCTCCCTCTCAAAAATGGATTTTGGCCATTCCAGCAACGAGCACGACAGATGAAGGCTGAGGTTCTGATCGAAGTGAGAAAGGAAGTGGAGAAAATGCTAGAAGCAGGATTTATTAGACCTTGCAGGTATGCCGAGTGGATTTCAAGCATTGTACCTGTACAGAAGAAGGACAGCCGATGGTGAGTCTGCGTGGACTTTAGAGACCTCAATAGAGCCACTCCGAAGGATGAATATCCAATGCCTGTTGCAGAGACGTTGATCAATGCGGGTGCTGGTCATAAAATCTTGAGTTTCATGGATGGCAACGCTAGTTATAACCAGATCTTTATAGCCCCCGAGGATATACACAAAATTGCATTCAGAGTACCTGGAGCAGTGGGTCTGTTCGAGTATGTGGTTATGACCTTCGGTTTGAAGAATGCCGGCGCTACGTATCAGTGTGCCATGAAATACATTTTTTATGATTTGATCGGTAAATTGGTGGAAATTTATATTGACGATGTCGTAGTGAAGTCCGCGTCAGTTGAAGGACACTTGAAGGACTTACGATAGGTTTTGGAATGAACTAGAAGATTCGGGCTTAGAATGAATCCGAAGAAGTGCGCTTTTCGCGTGTCGGCCGGTCAGTTTTTGGGTTTTTTGGTTCATGAAAGGGGAATCGAGATTGGCCTAAAAAGTCAGGAAGCCGTGCGCACCATGGTGCCACCTACTACAAAGAGGGAGCTCCAGCAACTTATTGGCAAGATCAACTTTGTCAGAAGGTTTATTTCCAATCTTTCTAGGCGGATTGAGCCTTTTATGGAGTTGGTGAAAATTAAAGCCAATGAAGAATTTCGCTGGGGGCAGAGCAGCAATAGGCATTTGAAGAGATTAAGGAATATTTGTTAAAACTACCTGTGCTTGTCCCACCCCAACAAGATAGGCCATTTTTCGTGTACCTATCAGTTGGCGATACCTCCATCGCGTCGGTAGTGATACAAGTGCATGACAATAAAGAAAGGGTTGTATTCTACCTCAGCAGAAGGATGCTGGACGTGGAGATGAGGTATCCTGATATCGAAAAGTTATGCCTTTGTCTATTCTTTACATGCACCAAACTTCGCCATATCCTACTATCAGCCGTGATAATTATTATCTGCAAATCGGATGTCATAAAACATATGCTATCGGCTCCTGTGTTGAAAGACCGATTGGGAAAATGGATGTTTGCATTGTCAAAGTTCGATATCCGGTATCAACCCGCGAAGGCGGTCAAAGGGCAAGCGTTAGCAGATCTTATTGCGGAGAGGGTCAGTACTAACATAGCAACACTTTCTATACGTGCATGGGCCATATACTTCGATGGGTCAGTTTGCGGAGATGGATGTGGCACAGGTATCCTGCTGGTATCGCCTCGGGGGGCAACGTATTCTTTTTCAATCAGATTGCCTACAGCTTGCACCAATAACCTTGCAGAATATGAGGCGGTGCGTAAAGGTATGGAGTTGCTTCTCGAGGTCGGAGCTGAATCAGTAGAAGTCTTCAGGGATTCGAAATTGGTGATCTCTCAGCTCACAGAAGAATACAGGTGTGACAGCAAATTACTCTTCCCGTTGTGGGTGCAATATCAAGAGCTGATGGCCCAATTCAGGTACATAAATTTCTATTAGATACCTAGGGCTCCGAATTTGGAGGCCAAGGATTTGGCACAACTGGCTTCAGGGTACAAGGCTGTAGCAGATGGAACCAATTATCAGGTGCACCTACTGGACCAGGGAGATTAGAGAGCCGATATCTTCAATTACTTGAAGGATTCGGCTCGGGGGGGCACCCAAGAGGATACGCTATAAAGCCATGAGATATGTCTTGATAGGGGACGACATGTTTTACAGGACTTTAGAAGGACTGCTGCTCAAATGCCTAGGGCCGGTTGAGTCCAATTGGCTCTTACATGAAGTCCACGAAGGAACCTGTGGGACTCATCAATCGGCTCACAAGATGAAGTGGCTGATTAGGCGATCAGGGTACTATTGGCCCACCATGCTTGAGGATTGTTTTAAGTATTATAAAGGATGTCAAGCGTGTCAGAGGTTTGGGAAGATTCAGATGGTACCAGCGTCAGTGATGAACCCCATTATTAAACTATGGCCGTTCAGAGGCTGGGGCATGGACATGATCGGCAAAATTAATCCTCCATCCAGTAAAGGCCACCAGTTCATTTTGGCCATCACAGACTACTTTACCAAGTGGGTAGAAGCGATCTCTATGAAGTCGGTAGCATCCAGGGATGTTATTCAGTTTGTCAAGGAATATGTCATTCATAGGTTCGGGATCCCTCAGACCATTACAACAAATGGGGGTTTGGTCTTTATTTTAGAAGAGTTCAAGAAATTTGCCGCCGACATGGGCATCAAGTTGATCAGGTCATCTCCATATTATGCTCAAGAAAATGGACAAGCCGAAGCATCCAATCAGAGCCTCATCAAATTGATCAAAAGAAAGATTGATGAGCATCCAAGGCATTGGCACGAGGTCTTATCAGAGGCGTTGTGGGCATACCGTATATCTTGCCATGGAGCAATAAAAACTTCTCCTTTTGACCTAGTGTATGGACAGGAGGCTGTTTTACCATGGGAAATTACGGCCGGCTCAAGGCGTGTAGAGTTCCAGAATGACTTAACAGCTGAAGAATATGCCACTCTGATGAGCGATAATGTGGAAGACCTCACGGAACTCAGGCTTTGGTCACTTGAAAAGATCAAGGAAAATAAGGTCAAAGTAGCTCGCGCATACAACAAGAAAGTCAAGCCTAAGGAATTCCAAGTTGGAGATCTGGTTTGGGAACCGGTGCTACCTTTAGGGACTAAAGATGCAGCGTATGGCATGTGGTCTCCAAATTGGCATGGGCCTTATAGGGTTGACCAAGTCCTATCTGGGAATGCATATATGCTTGAAGAATTAGATGGCGTCACGTTCCCGGTAGCGGTCAACGGTCAGCATCTCAAGACATACTTCCCGAGTATATGGGATGGTGAGCGGTAAAGCCAATGTTGTACGTCAGGCTGGAAGCCGATGTGACCAATGGGTCTGAATAAGGGAGTGCCGGAGCTATGCGGAAGGGCACAAACCAACAGGACTCAATGGCCCGTGTATGCGAAACCGATAACGTGTGCCAAAACAAGAGCAAGGAAAGAAGGCCGATGCATGCAGTTAGCCCACATACATAAAGAAAGCATTTCACACCTGACACACTAAGTTGACAGAATAGCCGATGTGCGACCATCGACTCTAGGGTTTTTTGAAGTTTCCAACACATTGGGACCATCAAACAGCCGATGTATGACAATCGACTTTAGAGTTTAAAATGTACACATATAAGTTATCTGTTAAAGAAGCGAGCCTGCTAAAAAAATTTGTCGATAGCAGCGATGGCCTCGAGACGAACACGATCAACTTCAGCAATCACCGCTTCATCTTCCTCGTCCACTCCTGGCATCACCTACTTACTCAGAGCACTCAGCTCGGCCAGATCCACTTTCAGTTGAGCGGTCAGGACCTCTGCCTCCCGTTTGGAGCTTGCAATATGGTCTTTTTCTTCTTGGATGCGCTGCTCGGTGGCCCGGACTCTAGCTTTGAGGTCTTCCAAGTCCTTTTCCAGAAGAAGAAGCCGTTGAGTGGGAGCAGATGTATCAGCCTTAGCGTCCAGAACAGCTTTCTTCTCGTTAACCGACCGGCATCTCTCGGCAATGTTGGCCTTTAAAGGAGCTTGAGAGCGACGGATCTTAATCCTACGACGAGCTTGTGCTACTCTTGCCCGAAAGGAAGGGAGGTGCCCGGTCGGCAAGAGCTGGATTTGAAGAGCCATGGGAAGCTGAGAGTCGATCTCCTCGAGAATTCGCTTTACCGCACTGGAATCCTGGACCAGGGTGTCGATCAAAGCTGATAGAAGATCCTTCACACAGAGAAGCTGACTGGCGACTCTGGTCGAATCCGATTGGGGGTCATCGGTTTCTAATATGGCAGATCCAATGGATGCAAGATCAAATGCAAGCAATTCTGAGAGGTTCAGTCCCTGAAGGGAAACATGTGAGTAGAGCAGCACAGAAAAGAACAAAAAAATGATCTGGGGGTAAGACATACCTGTCTTAGGGGGGAAGCTGCGACAGCCGATGAAGAAGCAATCAGCTCCTGAAGGCGCGTCCCTTCTGGAGGAGGAACATCGACAGCGGGAGGAGTGAAGGTCGGCTCTCGAGGGTTCACCTTTTCAGAAGGAGGAGCGATAGCCGATGAAGTAGCGGTCGGCTCTTGCAGGCGCGCCCCTTTCGAAGGAAGATTGGCAGTTGTCAAGGCAACAGATGGCCTCTCCAAAGAGGAGCTAACGACCGATGCGGCCACGACCAGCTCCTGCAGATCTTGAGGGGTGATCGGAGCATCAATCAGCGTCGTAGGGCCTTCCAGAGCTGATTGGACAGGATCCTAAAGGGTAACTAGAGCACTGACAGGCGCCTTCACATCGTCCGAAACTTCTGAAGCTGTGTCCTTTTGGCATGCGGGTTCCTCTCGACTAGAGACATCCACAACGACAAGCTGCAAGAAAGGGGAGTGTAATCAAGAAGAATGCACATGAGCAGAAGAATGTATATGAGCGGAAAGGTAATTACGAAAGGGGTAATCCAAACCTGGCTAGCAACCAGAGCTTCTTGACTGGTGGAAGATGGCTCAACTGCATTCCGGATTTTCCTGACGAGCACCTTCCTCGTTTTAGCATGGGCCCCGGGGGGGGACAACGTCAGAGGATCGTCTCCGCTTGGGGGTCAGCTTCGCGGTGCTGGGCTGGATTTGCATGATACTTTTTGAAGGGAGAGTTGCGTTTTTGCTGAAAAGAACCACAGGGGAAATTGGAGAGAACTGGAAATTAGATCCATCATCATTCTTGGGCTCCAAACCATCCTCCTGCTGTGAAAGAGTGAATGGAATCAGAAAAGGATTCAGTGAAGTCAAAAGGAAGAACGATGGGCGAACGGTAGTACCTCTTCTTCAGGGATTTCACACTCAGCATGAATCTGCTGCAGCATCGGCCCCAAGGCTCTCCGGAAAACATGAGTCTTCCACATCAACCACCAGTCCTCAAAGCCGACAGCCGAAGAAATGCAGGCGAGATCAACAGGAATTGGGATGAAAAGGTCTAAAAACAGACTGTAGCATCTTTGGGTGGTGACAGCGTCAGGAAGGTCCACCCTGTTTGATGTCAAATGATGAAGGAGGAAGTGTGGAGGCACTTGCCCAAGACCAAATTACCGGGCTGCTACAACCAGCTGGTAAAACTCGTATCCTGGTTTGATGATCCGGTTAGAAGTGCTCATGCCGACTGGGAGGAGACAAGGGCGAATCATGATAGAGTACAGGCGCCGCGTGTCAACATCATCGGCAAAGTCAGCTAATCGGAATATGGCTGGGCTCTCAAAGATTTCAGACTCATCATAGGGGAGGAAGGTTGGGTTGTCCAGGCCCTTGTAAAAAATCCTAAACCATTGTGAGGCGTCTGAAGGATTCAATTTACCGCCAAGGAGACTGTACAAGGCCTGGCCGAAATTGGTGCATCGGATTTGCCTCCCACTTTGGTCCAGGAAAGAATTGTTGGCCAGAGAGGGGAAGTTCAGGATGAAATTTTGAAAGTAAAGGTGAGCCCACAGCTGGATGAACCACCAGGGACCACCAGTCCTAAGTTTTTTCTGGGAAAGAAGGCTCAAGGACATCAGATGAAGGTATCTGCAAATTTCTCCAAGGAATAATTTACCAAGGCCAACAGTATGACCTTTGGCCAGCTCATACGCCAGAGGAAGATAGTTCTTGGTTGGGGCAAGTGAAGGACCACAGAAGAGAAAATGTTCTAGCCAAAGATGCAAGAAAGTTGTGTGTTCTTTCTCTGTTACAGGGCCTTTGGTTTTTTGGTGTTGATTCAGATATGCGCCCCAATTCATGCATTCTGCTTTGGAAGATAGCTTGAAAGGGACTTCAGATAATCTATAAGTAGAACGATAGGATGACGCAATGTCTAAACCAGTGATCATCATCACGTCCAGAAGAGTTGGGGTCATCGGACCATGACCAAAGAGAAAACAGTTCAAGGCATCGGACAAAAAATAGCCGATGGTCTTTAAAAGGTTCGCATCTTTTTCAAGAGGGGAAAGAGAGAGACAGAGCATCGGCTATCCCTATGGATTCCCATGTAGGCTGGTAGGTGTTTGCCACTCTGTTATACCAAGTTACCCAGCTCTCGGGAGGATTCAGCCAGGCACGAAGGCTGTCGGACCAAGAGTCTAGATCTATGTTTTGGTTCACAAATGGGATCCAATTAGTCTCGCAAGAAATTAGATCTATCGGTTTCTCGTAAGAACGGGGCCCAAGATAGAAAGAATTGGGAGAAGAAGGATGCGGCAAGAGGATATCGGAAGCCTGAAGAAACCCGCGAAAAGACAAAGTAATCGGAAAAAGGTCATTTAACAGCGCAAGGAATCTTAGGATTATTGCATTAAATTAACAGAGGTCGGAGTTTTACCTTCAGACCAAAGACATTCGCGTCAGTGTTCGAAGACTCCGCCATCGGGAACCTTGATGAAATCGAGGACTCGGGGAATAGATCTAGGGTTGACAGCGCAAGATCGAGTGTGTGTTCTCAGGCTCAGGGGTGAATTCTTGTGGCTAGGGTTTATGAACAAAGGGGTTTGGAAAGAAACATGGATTTGAGGAATCGTCAAAGATCTATTTTGGAGAGGGATCTGGATTCAGGCAGAAAAATGAAGTGAATTTAAGAACCGGTTCGGATCCGGATCGGCATATTTGGAGAAAGGGGACCGATGCGTTGCCATCGGTCCTTGATAGACTGTTGCGATTAAAAAGAAGATATTATTTACAATAAGGGAGTAAGTACAAAAGGGGAGCCGAAGGTATTATTTACAATAAGGGAGTAAGTACAAAAGGGGAGCCGATTGCTCCTAGAGCCGATCTATCGGCTTGGTGCTACAGTTCACCACCAATAGACACCGGAGGTCTTGCGGCGCTTGACTGGCGGAGCTTTGCTGGCGTCGCTGCTGTCGCTGCTGCTCTTCTCGTCACTATCATCGTCTCCGCTACTACTGTTGGTGAAGCTGCCGTCGTCTTCGGTTTCTTCGTCATCCTTGTCGTCATCTTCTGATGACCCGCCAAGGAGGAAGTTTCCTGTTGCCGAATCCTCCTCAGTTGAAGGAGAATCGGCTCTCCCTTCCGAAGAGGAGAGTTCTTCTTCCCAAGATGTATCGTCTTCGTCATCTTCTTCCAGCTCGTCATCAAGGAGTAGCAGGAGGTCCTTGCTATCGGTCAATGACTCGTCATCCTCTGACCAAGATTGGAAGTCCCATTCCTCTACATCCCAGTGCAGAGGGGCGAGGATCTTGTAGGCGGCTATCGGATCATGTTCTGGAGTAGGCTCTCGGGAAGATCCAGATTCAAAGGAAATGGCGGAGGAGGCAGAGGAAGAGGAAGAAGCCATTGTAAGAGGAAGAAAGATTGGGTTAGGTGTGGTTGCCAATGGCTGAAGAAAGAAGATGATTAAGAAATTTGCTGGGGGTAGGTTTATAAAGGCAAAGTGGAAGGTGAATCGGCACTATAACGGTTTCCAAGGAGCTTGATGCAAAGCAGTCACATCCCCTGGAAGTTGAAGAGGCACGCCTGTACGGGTCTCAGAAGTTGAAAAGACAAGGCGATTAAAAGAGGAAATAGTTTCGGAATTATCATTGCCAAAATCAGGGGGCATGTGTTATCGCCATAATTTAGGCAGGCCAAAAACTGGGCCGTGGAGCAAGATAGGTTTGAAGGATAGTTATAATAGGCTTGCGAGTCGGACCTTATACAGGTGTTTTGGGCCCATGATGGCCATGTATCTAGATAGGTATGTATGATTAAACAGTTTCGATAGAGATAGTTAAGATTTGTGTCGTGTTTTGTTAGGATTGGTTAGAAACAGAAAGTCTACGGACTATAAATATGTATCTTGGGTAAACAATAAAGAGATCAGAATCATTCATCAACAACTATCGGCGCATCGCCTCCCCAGTTCTAGGGTTTCTCGGGTAAGAGCCGTGCAGCCCCGATCACGCAGGAGCATCGTCTTTGCTTATCCACGTATTGTGTTTCTCATTCTGAAGCATTGTTGATAGCGAGTAGCACTAGTTATCTTAACGCGTATAGAGTAACATCAGTCTTCCCATGCTTTAATCTTGTATCGTTTGTTACCTATAAGCGTTCAGCTGTCCTCGTACTCAAGTTCGGGTGTGGGGACAGCATCTTGCTCTATTCTTGTTTAGTAGATCCAATCTGTTATGGTTAATCTTTGATTATTAGAGATTTATTTTAATATCTGCGTAATTAGGCTCTGCAAACGGGTTGAAAGTTCCGGCAGTATGTTTGGTATCTTATGATAGCTTAAAAAGGGATCATTCCGGGAATCGGCTTTTTGGTTGGTTTTTAGACCCCTGTTTAGGTTGTTGTTTCGTTATCTTTCGTATTGGTTAGGCTCAATCACGTGTAGAATGTTCCGATTGTGTAGTGAAAGCTTTAGCTGTCGTAGATTGGATTAACTTAATATTTATGGAGCAAGATTTATATCATTATCAGATATATATGCTTTATTTATAGATCTGATCCGGTGTTGAATGCAATCGACTCTTTACACCCGATACCGGGAAACATCCGATGAGCCGATCACGGCTCGGACTAATGTTTACACGTGTCTGTGCGTGCAGGAAACTAACATATAATACCTCCCTGATCAGGTACAAGGTTAGGTGGCACGCCTAGCGACCCCGAAGCCAGGACGTGTGCCGGATCTCGGGCCGTTGACCGAGGGACCGGGGCCCACCAGCAGTTCCGGAAGCCTCCCGGCTCCTCATGTTGCCCGTCGTTGCTCACCGGTAGGTTTCGATCGACAACAGAGGGGTATGGCGGCGCCGAGCCCGAGCGGGCGAGCGGCACAGGGAAGAGGGGAGGTCGGGAGGGGCCGAGGAACGAGGGGGAAGGGGGCAGTGGGCGGCTGAGCGCAGGTCGCGGGGTGCGGGGTGGGGGTGGCGGCCGGGAGGTGAGAGGAGAAGTGAGGGTGAAAATTCTAGAGGTTTTTATTTTATATATATGTGAATATTTGGATCCACGTATCAGCGGGTCTAGCAGGTTTGCGGGTTTAGGTATAAAAAATTCATACCCGTTAGTCGATATCCATGGGTTTAATGTGGTACCCGCATCCGTATCTATGGGCACAAACTCAGACCCGCATCCACACCCGTCGAGTTTTCTATACGCGGGTACGTGGATATTTTTTATCCGTTGCTATCAACACGAATCCGATTGCTTTACTCGATTTCCTTCTCTAAGATATGGAGACGGTCTTTGGTCTCCTCCGAGACAGCACCAACGAGCAAAAAGGATACACACACTTGGTCACAGTCCATGCCTTCTTGTTTGAGCTAGCTATTCCTCCTTACTTTTTTTCGTTTTCCTTGCAATGAATGACAAGCACCCAGCACCAAACCTGTCGTCGCCTTCTACACCACATAGCTTAAAACACTGAAAATAATCAAAAGAGATCGTGTAAGCGAAAGGGGTAACCGAAAGATCTCAGCTTTCCTGGTCAAACAAAATGTTTTGTGATGCGTCTACTTCCTTCCCGCAATCCAGACACCACTTGGTCAATGACACCGCAATTTACTCCAGAAATTAACAAATTAAATCACCACGTGACGCTAAACGCCCTGGTTGATTGATCTGAATGGCAGGGCCACAGCAACAGATATGCTCTGTATGATCTTTTGCTAATAACAACAGCGACCCAAAATGAAGCGTGACTTTAATCTGCAGGAGTGTTCGTGCCTCTGCTGTGCCGTTTGAACAGGACAGGAGCACGGGAGAAGAATGGGAACGAATCTTTGAACGGACAAAAACATAGAGCTGCCGACAGCCGACTGCGTGCAGCAAACGTCAACAGATGCATGCATCTATGTTGCCCAGTGTATCGGCGTGTCGTAGGAGCAAGGGAACTGAGCCAACTATTGCCGAGCTACCTGACATCTCATCTTCAGATTTGTGTTGCTCACTTTCTGGAGCCGTCGTCTGCACCCAAGAACAGCTAAAGTAATGGCTGAAAATGGAAACCCTCGTCCTGCAAAAAAAAATTGAATTATGAAATCGCCGATGCTAGCTTTGATGAGTCCACTTCAATCAAGAAACGTAATTTGTTAAACTCGCAGAGCTTTGATGGGCTCGAATTAGCGAGATAAACGGGCTTTGTTTCCCATATGTGCCCACGGTGTGACCGCTACTCACATGGGTACGAATCAGCAACATGCCGCATCAAGCCCAACCACCACATAAGTCTCTCTCTCTCACTCACTGTAGGACGATCTGGCATTAATATCCCCAACCCTAACACTTTTGCACTTCTCCAGCATCACCTCGAATATGAGCCCTCAAAAAAGAGTTGTTCCAACCGCCGTTTGGTCATCAATACCTGAGGCCATACACCAATATTTAAATCAAATTTGGAAAGCTCAAACTTGTTACTTTCAAATGTCAGGATGTGAATTTACTTTCAAGTATTTATAACCTTCGGGATGTTCCTTAAAATCAGTCCGAGGTTACAAGCGAGCGACATTATTCCAGCCTTAGGCAGCATCAGGATTATTAATTTTGCCTTCAACTGTCAGGGTGTGAATTTGCTACCACCAAGTTATGAAACACATTGTATATAAACATATACGAAAATCGCATGCCCCTTCTTTTTATCTCAAAAAAATTTCGGCATCAGAGTGAATCTCATCTCCAAGCTGAGAGACGATTTCAGCTTTCTCGTCTTCCATCGACCACGATGGGCATGCAATGCCTCCCTGCCGACGGCGTAGCTTATTTACCCCTCGGAGAGTATGGTGTCGGATTAAGAGAAGGGTCTTCAGAGACCTGCATGAGCTCAGTAAAAGCCTAATCAGCGCAATTTGCTCCTCTGTCCGATCAAATCCCTCCATTACAATCTGCCTCAGCTGGAAAGTGTGCTGAAAATCATCTGCGGAGTCGTTGCGAGGGGTTGTATCCCATTCTTCCCATCTCCTCAATGCCGGTGCAAAAAACTGTAAGTGGCATGTGAAGTTCTTGTAAATGAGCAGCGATATTGACAGCAACTAGGAAATAATAGATTGATAGAAACTCATACATTGATGTGAAGCTTCTCCAAGCATGTTGCAACTTCCAGTAACTTCTCCAGTAATTTCTTGATCTGATGGAGCGGCCACACCCTTGGAAGGTCTATCAGTAACTTCTTGAGATTCTCAAACCCACCCGGAAAAGAAGTAGGATGAACCCAAAACTTGCAATAAAAGAATTGTTGTTAGTTCCGATCATATTTATTTACAGTCATGGTAATTTGATGAAACAAGAGAGTTTAGATACAAGTCAACAAGGAACATGATGTTGGTTAAGTAGTAGCAATAGGATCAACAAAACCGCTTTAATTCATAAGTTGCTTTGTGCTCCATGTAAGAAAACATTTGTGTGTGGACATACTTAACGTCTTTAAGAATCATGAAAAGTCAAATTCTAACTAAATAAATGGGTTATATTGAGAATAATGCATAAAAAATTTCATCAACTACACGTTAAACCTCTAAGAAATTATGTAACAAACATAAAATCCACAGCCCTGCCTAATGCCCCCGAGGGTGCATATACCATAAAGTCTGACTATGTTGCGGATGTTGGCGAGATCCCGTCTAAAATGCTATGTTAATGAGTCAAAAAATGTCAACATGGGACTGGAACATCTCAAAAGGAAAATGAGATTGCTTATAGAAAGTTGGCCTTATGAGGAAAATGAAATTGATAAGGCCAAAATAATTCACTATCTCATTTATCATGAGATTTTTATTAGGAAACTGTCAAATTAAGATCAGTGAAAGAAATTTGGGCTATTATAGTCTCTACTACATTATAGAGATGATGAGCTACTCAATGAAAAAAAACAGTAAGGATGTCATAACCTCTCTCAGTGTGTTTTAATTGATTATTAGTAATCTTTCTGTATTTGTGTCACTTTAGTGTTGTAAAATGCCCCAGCTTGCTGTTGTAGTACTAACCTGTGATTTATCTAACCATTTCTTTTAATGCTAACTATCTTTTGACAAAATGAACCTTGGCATGCTTGACCATTCGCTGAATTACAAGCGCAGCCAGAATAATTTTTTTAAAACAGCTCTATTTAGGTTTCCTTACTAGGCATCAATATCCCCTTCAGTCAAAAAACGATTTTTTGGACTTTTACCACAAGATACTAGTATAATAAATATATTGAAACTACAGAAAAGCTCTATTTTGAAAATATATTGCAAGTAAAAATATGCATACCTAAAAGGAAGCTCTTTTATGGTAGAACGAAGGGAGTAAACTCTATAGGTTGCTTATTTAGCTGTGTAATTTAACATTGAGTTACACTTGTGCCCTTACCAACAGATCGTTCGTCAGCATCTTTATTCAGCTCCAATCCCATCAACTCTCAACTATTAAGTTTAAGGACATGAGCCAAGCAGTTTAACAAAATTAATATTGTTCTTATTTTCTTGAGGACTTACCAGTGGCGGAGGACCCCGGAAGCATATAATTCCAGCACTTCGACCTTTGGAAGGCTCAGAAAGAACGATGCTAGCTTCTCCGATATGCAGTTGTAATGATGCCAGGCTCTCAGCTCCACGAACCAGAGGCTCGCCGTGCCACTACCATACATCCGTGGCGGCAAGCCGTGCCACACCATGGTCGCGAGCCACGGAGCGATCCCCAGAGTAAGGGACGAGAGCAGATTGCATCTCTCGAATTAGTCAAGGATTCGCCAGAGTGTTTGTTGATCGAATTACTGAAGAACGCTGGGAAGACTTGGACCTCCCGATCCCTATAGGTCCTGAAGAAACAGAACTACAACATGCCGTACAGATATGGATTGCGTGGCCAAAGCGCGACATAAGATTGGTGCAAGCAGCCACAGATTCCGCTCGGTGCTCAAGGCAAAGATCACCAACGCCAGCTGATGACAGGAATCCTAGTGTTGGCCCACCTTCTCCACCGCCTGCACGGGACCTCAGCATGGATCCGCCATCACCAGCCGCGCAAAGCGAGCCAATTTTGGCATCATCACCAGCTGCACAACAGAATCAGAGTCAGCGACAGAAGGCATACACAGTACCTTCGGTCCAGCCATCTCATAAGCAGCAAAGAAAGAAGAAAGCGAAGGCTCCAGAAGAGAAAGAGGCAGAAGAATCGTTTGAAACCTTCTTGCTGAAGCGCAAGCTACTGAGGGAGGCTGCGAAGAAGAAGCTAGAAATAGATCCGGTTGCGAAGGCACACTTCATTAAACACTTCATTAAAGATCCCACCAAGGAGAAAGAAAGGGAGTCGGATTATGATCGGCAGATCAGAAAGTGCTACAACAACCCCAAGAATCGACGGATCAATGCAAAGACCGTTCCCCAGCTCGGAGAGCGGTCCAAACAATCGATCCCTCCGTTGATAGTGCCGCGTGAAGAATGTCCCGATGAATCAAGAGATCCATTGACCATGGCTGGGATGATATTGCAAACTGATCTAACAATGGCTCAATTGCTTGGGGAGGCCCTACAGAATGCCCGTGGCAGGAAAAAGTTTGTACTTGGTGAACCTTTGATATGGCCAGAGTTGCTACCATTCCTACCAACGAGAATGGCCGAGTTACACAAATGGTATGCCGTGCAATCTAAAGCTAATGAATTAGAGATGTTCCCAGCCCGGATTAAAGATGAGCATTTCTGGCGGGAGGCAGGTGAAGTATATATCGAGTTTGAAGCACTTTACGATTTATACCATCAAGATGCCCTTTGACAAGTCCCTCGTGAGTGTATGGTGCATGTGAGTATTGTCTCTCGTTTTATTATTTTTAGCCTTGTGTGTTGACTGATCCCCGTTTTTCTTGTGTCCCGTAGGTCAAAAATTCAAATTTGCCGAAAAAAGAACTTCCATAACGTCGGGTTCTTCGACCCGATATTATACACGAGAAAACGGTAGAGCAAAACCCTGAAGAAATAGTCAATATTATATACAGGGGGTTGCGTAAGAATAGCATGTGTCCCTTCATTCTCTTGCCATACAACCATCAGCAAGTCGTTCTTTGTTAGCCTCTTTTTTTCAATCCCTTCGTATTAATAATACTATTTAATAACTATTTTAATCAACAGTAATTGGTTATGCGTATGTATATGCACAGCTTTCATTGGATATTGCTTTGTATTCGGATTGACGAGCACAAGGTCTTGGTGTACGACTCGTTAAGGCAAGATAAATCAAAGTACCAAGATCTCATCGAGGTGGTAAATACTGCATGGCGTCGCTACCTCCGCAAACACATAGGCTTGCCCATAGGTGAAATCGAGCCTCTTTGTTGGGTGACTGATTTTCCGGTATGAATATACTCTCGCTACTGATGTCATTCGCAATAAACATCAGAAAAATTCTATATCTTAACCCACATTTGTCCATAGTGTTGGAGACAGGGACAAGGAAACAATTTATGTGGATACTACGTATGCGAGTGGATCAACACTTTTGCAAGTGAAAAAAGGCAAATGATAGTGGAGGCATTCAATGTACGTGAGCACAATCACAACTGCTCATCATTTTAATTCATTATCTTTTATTCTCATGTTTTTATCGAAAAATGTGACAGTATTGGCGGATGAAAGAAGAACTCATTGAAATGGCTCGGATCAGGGCAATTCAAGAAGCTATATGCGGATTCCTGCTCGATGAAGTCATAAATCCTAAGGGCGAATTTTATGGCGATGTCCGTACAAGCGTCGCCGAAAAAGATCCGACGACGGGGAAGTTGATAAATTACTATAGTTGATGTTCTTAATAATTTGTAATATCTCAAGTACTTTTAAACTCCTAAGTGTTCCATACATGATGAATATATATATATATATAATATTAGTGTAATATGCTGTCCTAATATTACTGTGCAATGCAAAAAGTAATACCAGCCGGCACTAACCTTGCTGCCAGGAGCCGGGCCGGGTCGGGCACGTTAGTACCGGCTGGAATTACGGACCGGCACTAACACTCGCCATTTAGTGCCAGTCAATATAGCCGGCACGAACGACTGTCACGTTAGTGCCGGCCATTTAGTGCCGGTCACAGGGACCGGCGCTAAAGCTCCCTGTGACCGGCACTGATGTGCCTTTCTCCGGCAGTGATAATTCCAGCACTTCGACCTTTGGAAGGCTCAGAAAGAACGATGCTAGCTTCTCCGATATGCAGTTGTAATGATGCCAGGCTCTCAGCTCCACGAACCGGAGGCTCGCCGTGCCACTACCATACATCCGTGGCGGCAAGCCGTGCCACACCATGGTCGCGAGCCACGGAGCGATCCCCAGAGTAAGGGACGAGAGCAGATTGCATCTCTCGACGACCAGCCTTTCCAGGCTCGGCGCGCTGACGAGCCTGAGATCCCCGAAGTTGCAGGTCTCCAAGATCAGCTCCTGGAGCTTCGACGACGGCGGCAGATCCACCACGAACGGGAACGGCTGTGCCGCGGAGGCGCCGGCGACGTAGCACGACACGAGGCGCAGGAACACGAGTTCCCGGCACGATTGCACGAGGTCGTTGAAGTAGGATCTCGGGAAGACGGCCTTGACCCACGGCGTGATCTCGACGGTGAGCCTCGTCAGGGCGGGGAACAGCAGCCCGTAGCCGCGGCCGCTCTGCGCCAGGCAGTTCTTGACGTGGAGGGTCGCGACGCGGCTCGCCGTCAGGAGCGCCCGGACGGGGTCCGGGTCCGGGAATACGTGCGCGGGCTGCTTGGTGGTCGCGGGGCGTAGACTGCCATGCGCTCGAGGCCGGGCCAGCGGAAGGCGGAGGCGAGGCACTCCGCCATGGCCCTCCCGGCGGCGACGGCGGCGGCACCATCGTGGTCCTCCGGCGGCGGCGCCGCGAGGAAGAACTCGAGCCTGAGGGACCTAGCGGCCGGGTAGCGCTCGGGGGAGCGGAGGAAGCGGGCGAGCCCGCGCACGTAGGCCTCCATGGCGCGGTCCTCGCAGGTGGCGACCTGCCGGGCGAGCTCCCACCGCGCGTCATCGCCGCCGCCGCCGCCGCTCCGCGCGCTGCGGTAGCGGTGCAGGGTCCCCGCGTGCTCCGGCGGGAGGTCGTCGCCGGCGGAGAAGCCGAACGCGGGGATCCAGCGGGCGGGATCGAGCCGCCGCCAGCGCCGCGAGAGCGTGGACGTGGACACCGCGGCGCGGGAGTCGCCGACGCGGGCGAGGATGGCGATGAGGATCTCGTCGGGGAGGGCGCAGAGCAGCTCGGCGTGGTCGCCCGCGCAGGACCCGTCGTGGCGGCGTGGCAGCTTGGGGTTGTGATCGCCGTCGTGGTAGCCGGACTCCATCGCCGCGATTAGCGTCACTGGCAGGCGATCCGATCCGCCGTCTCGTTAGGTTTCTTAGGAGGGGATGTGAAGCGGGCAGGCGGTTTGTTTTCTGCTGTTGATCGTCCTTCCGTGTCCTCATCCAACGGTTTAGAAAAAAATTAATTATACAGTATCTCATAATAAAGTGTCCTAATCTGACACATATCTAGGGAGTGCTTTAAAAAGTTTATCTAAAACTTGTCCATAAAAGCTACCTAAATAAATTATGACTTTCTAGAATTAAAAGTTACATGAAAAAAATAACAATAAAAAGAAAGTTACAGGCTATTGGAGATCTCGCGCGCGCACCACCTCCGATAGGAGAGAATAAAAGGTTGTTTAGTTTGGGAGGTTTATAATAAAATCCATCCAAATAAGCTTGTTTATTATAAGAATTTCCATAAACCCATAAGCTCATTGAAGGGATGCTTTTGAAGCTTATTTTCTGTGGATCCTACCAGAAAAGCAACATTTTTCAACATCTACCCCTTCACCCTAGCCCATACATGAGGGGCAAAAAGTTCATTACCTACTTAAAAAACTTATTATAAATTTATTATAAAACCATACAACCAAATATCTATTTGAGCTTAAGCCTCTCTATGTAAGAGTCTTGTGAACTTATAATAAGCCTCTCCAAACCAAACAGGCCCTAGGAGCAGAAACCACATCATAGTATGGTAGTACATGGTAGTATTGTAGTGTAGATACAAGGGTATCCCTCCATCTATTAGGTTCGAAAATCATGCATCTGCGTTTACATAGAAGTAAATGCTTCCAATAAGTGTGTCGATCATGTGTATGTCTAGTGGTGTATGCACGTACACATCATCTTAAGTGGAAGAAAAGAAAACTTTTAAAAGAGCTCAAAACAGAGAATTTTTTTTTCGTTTACCCCTCCTCGCCTAGCACACATCCTTACAAATACCGAAAAGGAAAAAAAACACTGACAGGCCACCAGTAAAACATTAGGTTACATCTTACTACCATTGAGAAATTTGTGCATTCTACCATCAAGGATTAATGCAAAGTCCTCACTGTCCGTGCTCAACGCTAAGTCCTAACGCACAAGCACGGATTAATGCACTCTACCATCAAGGATTAATGCAAATCCGATTTTACTGGATATAAAACAACGGGATTGGGCCTTAAGTGATGGATGTAATGTGCTACTGTCCACTTGTTCAGCTGACTAGTTGAGAAGGCAAAGTGTCATAAACTGAATAGGATGAACAATTACAACAGTATGTACAATATCAGTCAGTTCTGGAAATCACATGCAGTCATGTCCAAGTGTGTCGAATGCAGAACAGGTGGTTAGTTCGAGCGCTTGTGCTGCATTCCCCTTTAGCCAACATAACGGTTACATGGAATCAGACATCTATCGGCCTCTCATCCTTCTTTGACGATTTCTTTCGCTTCCTCTCGCTGCTGGCAGGCTCCTTTCCCTTCAGTTCTTGAGAGAAGGTCCGCAGAAGGCCCATAAGGTGCTCATTCCTGTGAGCTGGAGTTATACACCAAAGATCACATTGAAAAAGTTTACTGAGAGGACCAAAATGCGGGCCAATTTTCTACGCATCCCATAAATTGAAGGCGATAAAATTAGCTAGTGAGATGGAGTACTAGGAAAAGAGAGCACAAAACTAGTTCAAGCAAGCCTAAACAAAATAATATGTACTTTTAAGAAGCCAAACATTTGTTTTTTTTTCCTTGCATTCCTGAATCAGCAGAACAGGATACTGTCAAGTACCTGTGAGTATAACATCATCCATCTTGATGGTCTTGCGACCGGCATGCTGTGCAAACAGCTCTGCATCCTTAGCCATCTGCTCTGCACATAGCACAAAAGATGTTAACTGGAATACCGATATAGTTCCCACAGGCACAAATCTAACGAGAGCCAGAGCCATTGTTTTCTCTCTAAAAGTAGTGGAAGCAATACAATTTGTGGTAGCCACTTAGCTAGCAAGTGCCATGCTTTTGATGTGTTGCTTTTCAATTAAATGCACTTCTTCACTGACCCAATGCATCTGCTTCACCATCACTACAGTTATGCACTGGTTACTTTCTGGCAAATCAACAGCTTTCGCTGCAAGAGACCTAAGATAGAAGATCTATGTGCTCAACTATGCTTTCCATCTGGATATAGTGTGTCAATCCAATAGTATGATTCTGAAGTTTGCACTTTACAGACAAAATGTGGGGCGATCTTCAATGAGATTTGACGTAACTGAACTCATTGATGCTTGTAAACCGAACTGTCAACGTGTGGCAGATGGGTACATGGGTTATGGTTAAACAGGTGTGTTTCTGTCCACACCACGAGCAGTATCACATTTAATAGGTATAGTGTATATTGATAGAGTAGCTCAAAAGTGATACATAAATTAATAGTTATAATGCAATGGATTTGGGCGTTTTGGGTACAATTTCTGAAACCAGTATCAAATACGTGTATGGCACCCATTCTGGTGTATCAGGTGATTTAGGATTGAGTAATTTCCTTGTTTTTTTTTTCTATAGAGATCAGAGGTTGCAAGTGGGCTCACAACCTCTTAGTGTGCAAACTAGAACTGATGCTAGTAATGATATTGATGAAGAAAGGTAGCGCAAAACTCCTCTGTAGAGGCATGTTAGATTACTTCAGAAAAACAACACCTCTGGAGGAAGCAAAATCAGAATGCCATTTTTGTGGTTACATTATCCCTGGGAGCTATGTTCGAGTGAGAGCACATTTGTTTAAGGAGACAGATAAAGGCACATCAGTATGTTCTGCTGTGACACCAGAGATGCTTGAGGAACTTTGTAAGGAATATGCTTCAGCTAAAGCAGCTGAAGCAAGCTCATAGAATAGGAGTGTTCCCATGCTAGCACTCTCAGGCTCACCCACTCCTTCAAGTCCAAGTCAACAAAGAAGAAAAGGCATTTAGGCATTTAGGACAGTTTCCATCTTGAACTTCAACAAATGGCTGAGAATTTCTACCCTGGAGGTTCACCATTCTATTCATTCTTCTCATTCTCAAATCTCAAGTTCCTATTCTAGTTACAGCTTGATTCTTAGCTGCTAACAGCTAACATGATATATCTATTTGTGATTTGCAGGTATTCCTTTAAACTTGGCAAGAAACCCAAAATTGTCGAGCCTCATACTCCTTTCTTGCAAACCATGAGAATAATGTAAAGTTACAGGCATCCAGAAGAAATCATTCATATTTTCTCCAACACCAACTATATTCTAATAAACTTGTGGTAAACATTGAGAATAATGTAACTAAACCGCTGAACTCCTTCAGCGCATTTTTCGTTTCGAGAACCAATCGAAAAAATACCAAGTTTGTTTGGGCTTATAGATTATACTATCCAGCTTATTTGGTAGCTTATATAATCTAGCTTATTTTTTTGAATTAAATAAGCTGAGTCTTGCTGTTTGTTTGCCTAGCTTATTTGGGTCCAGCTTATTTGTCCTAGACGTGTAAAGACAACAATGCCCTTTGGTACTAGACTTATTCATTTGCTTACTATTTTCACAACATTAGCAGTTTTGAAGGTCAGGGAGAGAGGGGCGCGTGGGGAGGGGAGGAGGGAGCGAGCCAGAGAGAGGGGTGCGCGGGGAGCCAGCCAGGGAGAGGGGCGCGTGGGGAGGGGAGGAGGGAGTGGGCTGGTGGGACCCAATGGCAATTGCGGGTAATTTGCTCCTCTTTGCTATGGGTAGTGGGTCTTTTGGGTAGAAATAAGTTGAAATAAGCTCCACTTGACTAGCTTATGAGATTGTGGTGTTTTTGACTCTAGATTATATAATCTGAGCAAATAAGCTGCCTGTTTGTTTCCTTTACAGATTATTTAAGTTGGTTTGTATAATCTACAGCTTATTTAAGCTCAAACAAACAGGCCCTAAGCAGCTCGAGGTGAATTATATTCGCAAGAGGTTCAGAATAACAGTTAATGGCACAGCGCAATGGAACCGGAGAGAAGATAACGTGCACAGGTGGTTACTGGTTACGAAAGCAAATGCAGGGAAGGTTGGGTTCTGGGGTAAGAACCTGCGCTCTTGTATGCCAAATCGGCGATGCAGGCAACAACGGGGTCGGCGACCGTCATCCCAGCCTTCTTCCCTGCGCAAATAGCGCATCGAAAGATGAGGAATTTTACCGGACTCTAACCCACAAGAACAAGAAGCCACTGGGCCGCCGGCCGCGGATCGAAGGAATCCTCGAGAGGATGCTATGCATATGCTACCTTCGGCGGTGGCGATGCTGATGACGGCGAGGCGGAGGCGGTCGCGGAGGAGTTCAGCCTCGGCCTCAGCAGCCTCGTACCGCTCGGCCTCGCCGCCGCTGTCGCCGGCGAGCGCGGCGTCGGTGTCGTCGGCGAGGGTCTCCATATCCATATCCATGTCCATGACCATGTCCATGGCCCAGTGGCGGAGAGCTCCCACAAGCAACAATGGCGGCTGCCGGCTGGAGCAGTTGCCCAGTTGGGTTGGGGGGAGGGGGATTTGGAGGCGATGACGACAGCAGGCTGCTAGCTGCTTCGTGGGGCTGTTTGGGCCGCACAGTGGGCTACAAGATTGGGCTTAGAAGAAGCAAAGGCTTGGCAGTGGGCCCAGATAACCCCAGGCTCCTCTCTTTTTTTTATCCGTTGTTCTGGACCACTCTTTTCCAGTCTCCAGAGACCTCTTATGCAAGCAAAGTACTCGCAACAATTTGTTTTAGACGGAGCTCCTGAGTCCAAACAATTTTATCCAGAAATAAAAGTTCATCGCTTCCTTGAAAACCTGACGAATGCACATAATAATACACATGAAATTGTTTCCATTTGTTGACAAACATACGTCAAATGAATAGATCATTCTTTTTTTTTTCAAGTGTCAAATTGACTGGGTGTGCAGTTTATTTGGCTGTTCCCAACCATTCCATTTCTGTACGATACAGCATAATCCAGGGGGAGGAGGTGGGGTATTGACAGATTCAGTCAAAACTGCTCCTAGTGGATAGTTCCCTTTTCCCTTTCATAGCCAGGGAATAGCTTGATTTTTTTTAGTACAATATCGTATTGTAATCTCAATTATTTTTTTTTTCCAAAAGGCAACAGAGAACGAATCATGCAAGAAAAATAAAAAGAGGCCACCGTATGCATTCTTCTTTTGGATCTTTAACTGTAGGCCTCAGGTGTACCCATCATTATCTAGAAAATATCATCATTTAAGCTGAACCGAGAGAGAGAGAGAGAGAGAGAGAGAGAGAAATATTTTTCTGTTATTTTCTTAGGCAATGGAATAAATATAATATGATGCATAATAAGGACGTGATCGTGTGATACCATTAGCTAAGACGAATTGATGTGCGGCTATTTTATTTAGCCAAGTAATTAAATCGCTACAAACTCTAGCTACTTAACGGCAGCACTAACGTACGCCCATTAGCCATAAGCCCATCCCTGACGAGCATCAGCATGCCATCAGCCTTACACAAGACGGGCGGTGTCATGTCATCGTCAGAGCCGATAGGGATTCTCACATGGCACATAGCTGCAGGACAGCACCACGATCGCGCTGTAGTGGTGGCATGGACGTACATGTGGTGATCAGTGCCCCTTTTTATTTTAAGCACATCAATGCAAATGCGGATATACTCCTTATTGCACCGAAAGGGAAGCCACTACTACTTATGAAAGGGAGAAGTTAATGCAGAGATTAACAAATACTCTTACCTGTAGTGTTGTTTAGTAGAGTCGCATCTTTTTCTCAACTCTCTCCTACAATCCAAGATCAATTACTTATCGTTTTGCGGCTTCCAAGAAACTTGGTTCCGCTTACATGCCATTTATTTAGCCTTCTTTTTTTAGGAATGAATGGAGTAGCATATAGAATACTGTAGTAAAATAAACATGAAAATTTCCCAAAAAAAAATGTTCTTCGTAGACATTGAAGTGGCTGCATATAATTCTGCAATTAAGGACCTCGTTTTGTCTGAAGCCCTCTGTTCAAAAAAAAAACAAAGAAGAGCTTTATATATTGTTACACGGAACAAGATGTACGGTATCTTGTAGTATTGTAAAAGTAGCTCAGCTCGTCTACTAGCAAATTAAGTTAGAGCCTTTTTTATTTGTAGAAATGATTATGCACCAAGCGTTATCATATTCCAGGAGTTGCCAGGCCCTACACAGCTCTTATGTATTAGACCGCCTCTGATAGTTCTGGATGGCTACGCTAATCCACCTGCCCCTTGCGTGGGCTAGCTGCGGGGCACACACGACACGAGCGGGATGATCCCTAAAGCACTCGCACAGCCTAAATAATCTTGCCTTAGTTGTTGTGGGCATCGCAAGCAGGAATCAAATCTTTGTGACGCCACAGCGCGGCAATGGCACGCTCTTCCAAGTGCCACTCTGTATTCGCGAATTTTTGTCCCACGTCGATGGGAGGGTAAAGTGTACTTTCAGGGCTGTGCATGGATGAGTAAATTATTTGCTGTGTTAAGATAACAAGATAGTAGTACTGCCTCCCTGACATACTAATTAATATAATACCAATCTTATGTATACAGGAGATGTACCAAGGCCGGTTACCACTAATTACAATTTGAGATACGCTAATCATTGGTACCCATTAGATCCCTTTTTAGAACCTTAAGAATAGGTGGCATGACAAGGACGGCTGAAAACAATCATCCTTGCACAGCGAACCATCGAAAATTCGCACCATCCATCTGGCCGGTTTAATAGTTCGTCTACGTTAACTACTCCTGGCGAAGTAAGTAGTGTCCAAATCAAACTTTTTGCATGAACAATGACACGTTTATGTTTTACCAAAAGAAACAATTGCACGTTTACTAATGCAATTATTAAGGAATTTGCTGCTAGATATATACAGTTGTGTCCTTGGTATAACCAAAATTTAAGTTACCGCTATCTATGTAAGAATTATATCGTCAACACCATCTCTTTTGCGAGTACATATCAATGCAACTCCATAGCTAGCTGAGTAATCGACCATGGGAGGTATACCATCATCTAGCAAGCAACCTATCCCCTCTCGATCGGTAGCTGGTCGACATCGGCATCCTATTTGTCATTCCATGGGAGGAGTACCAAGACATCTATCCATCCGGTCATGGCTCTCCAATGTCCTATGGGGGAAGTAAAGCATCTCCGTAGACGTCCATACCATAGGGGTTGTAATCTCTTATAGTGGCTGAAAGGGCGGTGGCCCCTTTGGTCACACAAAGGAGATCGAGAGGAGCTAGTAGGGTCCCCATGGGGGGAGGTCGACATGAAATAAAGCTACACTCAAAGAAATTAACAAGTGGGAGAGATGGCCTCCCTCAAGTGACACCTTCTACAGAGGTGCACCATCTGACCAAGACTCTACTCGCGCAATTTTCGGTCCTTCTTTTTTTCCTCACCCTCTTGTATATAATAGCTCTCGCATAATAATTTACACACCTATTTCAAAAAAATTACAATTTATATCCTTTTTTGCTCTTAGTTCCTTATTTTAGAAGAATTTTAGTCATCCAGAATTTGATGCGCCAAGGTGGACCCACGCAATGTGCAAGTATGAAAGAAAGCAGCTCGAGTGAATGGGACGTGGGTACATTTATTATGCATAGTTTGTTGAATGATTGAGAGAAATTAGTATATAGCTAGGCAGAGAACAACTCTCAACACGGCCTAAAGGAATGAATGGTCAGATTTGTATGCCCAGTCTAGGCTCTAGACTCCCGCCCTTGTGTGGGGCTGGAACAATATGCGAGACCTTGTGAGTTTACTAAGTAGTGCAGCATGCAAGCATGGTTTCTTGAGAGGATGCTGAATAAATTAAATAGAAGAAGAAAAGAAAAACTATTCTTTGGTAACAGACTAACAGTTAGCTATCTTTTATACGATCATATAAAGTATTATCGGCTAGAAAACGCACGTGCATATTAAATCTTAATTTAGTCTATACCAAATTTGTTGAGCGTCCAAATATTCCGGTGTTCACCGGAGGTTGTTTGGGGAGTCTTTTGTTTGTATAAGTATTCCATAGTATGCTGAGAATTCATTTAGAGTTTTTCAAGTGATTTGTTAATTTCAAGATTTTAATGTTATTTCAGCTTTAGGCCACGATGCCTCATCGTTGCTACGTCCCCTTGATCCAATCTAAATTCATGTCAAAGGCCTAAAAGCGGGAAAAAATTGTAATTTTGGGACTCGAAATGTTGGGCTTCGCATATTTGCCATTATTAACATTGACATCATAAAATTGGAACTCTAAACATCAACAACACTTGATTTTTTTTCTCTCTTTTCTAATTTTTTTTCATGTATTTAGGCTGTGAAAAGACTTTGTGCCTTCACTCCTGCATGTATCTGGTTTATCTACGTACATAATTTTTTATTATGCATCTACATATATATATATATATTTATATCTAGTTGCACTGCAAAGTCTATCTCGTAAGCAAGTGCACGATTTGCTATTGGCTACACTTTATCCTTTTCTTGGGCCGAGGAGTGAATCACTCGCTTCGGATTTGGACCACTACTTCACCTTCAACGCTTTCACTTGAAAAAGGGATATATGACGATTCAAAAGAAGATAGTCAGAGATCAGTTGCAATTGGAAGATCAGTTTCTTGAGTCTCACGCGACCGATTCGCATAGTTCTATTAAAATTGGTTCCTGATCCGCACAGACACATAGTTAGGGAGCTTTCAATCAGCAAATCGTTGCTGTGCGTGGTGGTCCTCTCATGTCTGGGCTGCCCCTCTCTTCTGTTTTTGCATTTCTGTGCAGTGATTAGTGGAAATAGTGCTATGACATTGATTTGTTGCCAATGAGAAAATGCATAGATAATGAGCTGCGCCCCCTCAAAAAGCAATTAAGTGAGCTAAATTAAAAAAGTCAAAGCAACTAATAATTTAATTTAAGATGGAAGAAGCTGTTGATTAATTTCGGGATCCAGCCGTCCCTGTTTAAAATCTGGGCGTTGCGAGAGGGCGCCCCTCGCACGATCGATCCCGCCAGGAACGGAAAGCAACGGGACCAGGCTAAGCTGCCGATTTGATGGGACAAGAACGAAATCCCGCGAAAGGAACAAGGGCCCCGCGCGGCGCTCCCTCCCGATCGTCCATGCGATCATCCATCGAATCGTCGACGCAACCGCTGGTGGATCGTCATGGCTGGATGTTCATGCTCGATCTTGCGTGCACGGGACCCTCCAGGGTTGGATTAATTGATTCAGCGCAGCGGCCATTGATCTGACGAGTAATTAAGGCACGTGCGAGGTTCCGGGCTGTCATTTCTGTGCCCCAGTGCTGATCTGATCCTCGTCTGACAGGACGCGTCTCCGCTGATGCTCAGGCAGGACAAGACGACACACGTTGGATTTTCTTTTGTTTTTTTTTACAAAGGAAAGTCAATCGGACACGAAATAAACAGGCTAGGCCACTGGCTTGTATTCAGAAGGAATAAAAAAATCCTTTTTCGTTTACACTAAGAAAAAAAAAGCAGAATCATCGTATAAGTGGCGATTTTGTCCTTAACAGCGACCCGGCATGTTCCACGGCGCGTCCCGAGTGCCTTATCCGCAGCCAAGTCATCCGACGTCCGTCCCCTCCGCTGGCAGTTCCAGCTGCGCAAGTAACCAGCATTTTCAATATGAAGTGTATGTGGGAGGTTAGTTACACTGACAGCAATGTACACCGAGCACTGCAATATTGGCGCACCACTACGTCCGATCCAGATGGGCTGATGGAGCCATCTCTCGGTTTCCTAATAGAATTTGCCATAGCTAGGATGCTAGAAGCCAATTCATATTTTCTTAACGACCTCGGTATCCCAACCGGTGGTTTTCCGGTCAACAGTGATCTATACTTCCTCCATCTTATGAAGAGTATAATTCTTTGTGGGGGCTCTTTGCAGGATCTTTTTTCAAACGTAGAATTGCACTTTTCATAGGACAGTGAGAGTACTAATTCAGTTTGTATTTCAGTTCGTATGCTAGTCGAATGATCTTACAAGCAACGTTTGCACCTTTAAAATCTATCATACACGGTTACGAAAATTATGAGGCCTTTAAAATCTACTATCATACACGATTGCCAAATTTATGAGCTGGACGTCGTTTTGGACCATGAGGACTCGCATGCAGTTGTTTCCGAAGACATGTATATATTTTCTGTAACATAGAAACAATAGTTAAACTCATAAATTTTAAAAGTAATTGTGTCGGAAATTATAAATTGTGGATATTTATGAATTCTCATAGAAAACAATCCTTTTCTCTAGTATGAAGCCATGAAAAGTGTTTTTTTTCCCCGGATAGGTCCTAATTGTTATCTTTTTGGCGAAAGATAGGCCCTAATTGTTGGCTGAACCATGATACCGACCAATCCGAAACTTATATAAAAAGAAAGCTCCCGAGTCACAAGTCCACCCACGCACGCCCAAAAAGAAATATTCGCCTCCAAATTGTTTTCATGAGACCAGGAAAAGGCTCGAGATCACAACAGTACACACTCACTGTTCCCCACCCTTTCGCTGAGAAATCGAGGCAGTAGGTTAGGTTAGCTTAGCTAGCCCTCCGACACCTACCCTACCCTACCCCTGTTGCTGTTGGAGCCCCGACTTTGCTAATTCTTCCTGCCTGACCCCCAAGCCCCTCTCCTCTACCTCATTAGCTTATCCTTAATCCACTTCAAACCCTTGCAAGCTACAAACCACTCCGATCCCCCCCAGCCTTTTGTTTTCCTCCCTCTACCTCTAGAGGTCTACTAGTCTTCGGGGTGAGAGGAGAGGAGCCACCACTAACCATTAATCAAAGTCCTTAACCTTGATTAGCTTACTCTTAATCAAGTCCACTCCCTCCTAATCCCCAGCTTTAGAGTTGAGGGGCAGACACCCTTGTTGTCTTGTCCCTCCTGCTGCCCTGCGTCCGGCCCTGTTGCTTGCTGCACCGGTTCTTGGGGGCCGAGGAGAGCTCGCCGCGGGCAGGGGCGGCATGTCGAACGCCGGCGAGGCCCGAGGCGTGGGGACCGGGCGCGGGTCGCGGCTGCCGCGGTGGACGCGGCAGGAGATCCTGGTGCTCATCGAGGGGAAGCGGGTGGTGGAGAGGAGCGGGCGCGGGCGCGGGCGCGGCCGGGGGCCGGCCAGGGTGGGCGGCGACGGCGCCGGCGGCGCGGAGCCGACCAAGTGGGCGGCGGTGGCGGAGTACTGCCGGCGCCACGGCGTCGACCGCGGGCCCGTGCAGTGCCGCAAGCGCTGGAGCAACCTCGCCGGCGACTACAAGAAGATCAGGGAGTGGGAGCGCGGCTTCGCGGCCAGGAAGGAGGCCTCGTTCTGGGCTATGCGCAACGACGCGCGCCGGGAGAGGCGCCTCCCGGGGTTCTTCGACCGCGAGGTCTACGACATCCTCGAGGGGCGCGCCGTCGGTAATGCGGCGGCGTCGGCGGCGTCGGCGGCGCGCCCTGCGGTGGTGGACGTGGAGAGCAAGGAGGAGGTGACGGCGGCGCTCGACTGTGGCCGCGGGGCCGATGGGGCCGGGCTGTTCTCGTCGTCCGAGGATGAGGATTATCAAGAAGACGATGCGGCCACGCCAAGCCCCACGCCGGCGCCGGCGCTGGCGCCGGAGCCGGTGGCCTTACCCATCTCCGGTGAGAAGTCGTTCCATTCGTCTTACTTGCTAGTTGCTGCTTCCTCTTTCTCGACGCATGGAGCCTTTTGCTCTCCTTTTGCTGCTTCTCGAGGATAAAAGTGCGAGCTTTTCTGCATGGAAGTGTCCGAGCTTTCGGAGATAAGGCTATCTGCCATCTCCTTTGCCTTGTTCTGTTCAACCCTGTTCTCCTGTTGCTGCGTTCTTGTTTCATTGTTTAGACAGGGAGAAAATTCTCAAGCTATAAGTGCATGCTGATGACACAATAAAGCTCCAAATCAATCAAGCAACCAATTTTCTCTTTCTCTTGGGTTCCTGACCTCGAATTGTTACTTGGCTCATATAGCTTCACTTGCTGCTGTTCCGTTTGCAGAGAAGACGACTGATGTGCCCAGGCAAGAGAGCTCCGAGCAAGGTACTCTGCAGAAACTTCCTACTGTTCCATTGGCTTGGTTTCATCAGCCCATGCGTAGTAGACAGAAAAGTTATAAACTATTGCGTCACTTCACTCCCTACCATTTAAAACTTTAAAACCAAAACTAGAGACTGTGTAACAAACATATCATGAACAAGTCCAATCAGCACAAAAGTATGAGGCTGCCCGGTGTCGATTTCTCATGCATCCTAAGATTGTGAAACGCTAGCTTTACCTTTTTACCTTTTTCTGTGAACCAACAATCTTTCTCATGAGTCAGCACTGCTCGACGATAAAAGGAATTGTTTCAACATCGGGCTGTGCTGGCTGGGAATCAATGCCCACAAGGCAATGTGTTGACTGGGGTCCCTTTTCTAGCTAATACCGGAAGAAACTGATGCTATCTGTTGCTACTTACAGAGTGATCTTTCTATGTTGTATTATCTGTTACATAGGGAATCCTCGGTTGTTAAATCCGATTACGGTGTAGACACGTGGAGAGTTGATTGAGAAACATCCATTATGCTCTTCTCTTTTCAAATCTTTTGAACGATTCTGAAGTTATGGAGAGCAGCAAGGACTGCTCCTTTGTTTTCAGCGTCTTCGCTTCACAGTGATTATCTTAGTCCCCTTCTAACATATAGAGAAATAATAAACCAATCCAGTATCCACTTGAATGTTTAGGCATACTTCTACAATCATATAAGCTAACATGCAGCAGAAAGAAATTAAGAGCAGTAGAGTTTACAGCTTGAGGAGTTCAGGTTTCGTGCCTAACAACCAGCCATGTTTCCGACCAGCAGGCACATCAAAAAGAAAGCAGCCGGAGCAAATGACCGAGGACTCACCAGCGCAGTGTGGGCAGAAGAGGCAGCGCAGCGACGACAACGCCTCTGGACGAGCCGCCATGACCAACCTGCAGGGGCAGCTGGTTGAGATCCTAGACCGGAGTAGCCAGATGGTGGCGGCACAGCTGGAGGCGCAGAACATCAACAGCCGACTGGACAGGGAGCAGAGGAAGGAGCAGGTGAGCAGCCTGCTCGGTGTGCTCGGCAAGGTGGCTGATGCCCTCTACAGAATTGCTGATAAGCTGTAGCCGCCACTGTATGTGTCTTGAGCACCGTAAATAAAACGCTGCAAGAATGTACAGATTGATACAGGTTCTTGGCGTCCTATTGTTCTTGTGGGTTGGTTCTGAAATTTGGTCAGAAACCTGAAATGGGATGCCCTATTTTTTTAACCCATGGGATGTGTATCTGCATGCCTCCATGGTGCGAAACTCTGTATTCTGCTGGCTCTGGATCCTGCAGAGGAATTGAAATGCATATCTGATGACAGACTGTCTAGGGTCAGTTGGGTTTCCTCTAAATTGATTTCTGCAAGCAGAATAAACAGATGAAAGGGTTCTGACAAGACAACTTTTGGGTGGCACAAAAGGCATTGAAACAATGGTCTCAGAATAGATTGTTAATTTTTTCTAACACATCCTCTGTTGTTCCCAGTAGGCCAGTATAAGCAATTATAGACCAATTGAGAATACGAGTAACACCAAAGTAATAAAAGCTGGTTGCTCATATCATAAGACCAAAGCAAAGGTACAAACATATATCCCGATTTACATAAGGAAATCTGAAACTTGAAAGATTCTTAAAATAAACATTGGACTAGGGACTCTGCTATTGTCAGTTTCACTCGTCATCACCATCAGTTCTAATTGACCTGTAACGACGGGAGCTCGCCTTTGAGTTCGTATGCATCTGTGGTGTTGACGATGCTTTGCTGTCATCTTCATCCATCTCACATTGATCAGTTTCTTCAGAGGCTCCTGCCACCATACCAATTACAGATGAATTGGAATCGCTAGTTCTGGGACCCTCATCCACTGCCATCGCATCGACTGACTTCTTGCGGGGAATGAACGTGACCGAGCTAGGAATCTCAACAGGTGTCCCAGAATGTATCTTATTGGGATCTGATTTCCCTAACAGATCATGCAGATCTGCAAGAGCTCTCCTGTTAGAGGCATCGTTGGACTCTGGTACATCCAGGGTGTAACGTGTGTACTTTGAAGGGTTCCTTACGTAGTCAGGAACCCCAGGAGACTCGGATGGAGTGGACGTGTTCTCCTTCTCCGTGACTACATCCATGGATTGAGGAACCATTGGAGAATCTTCATCATGTTCAAACATATCTGACTCTGGATCCTTAACACTAGCATCAAACCTTACACGCTTCCTTGGTTTTAAATCAGCTTGCTCCTCCTTCCTCTTCAGTATAGGTTTTACATTGACATCCTCCACAGCTTTCTTTATCTGCATTCCTACAGTAGGGAGCTCCTTGGCTTGAGCGGCATAGTGAGAGTCACCATCTTTAGCCAAACCATCATCTTCTCTTAGTCTTTCAGATGCTGCCCTGATGTCTGCCCGAGGATCCTTCGAGAAACGGTACACGTCTTCAATGGAATCATCAAGGAGGTCAGGGACTATACTGTTGATGCTCATGTTTATGCCATCATCCATTATATCGTGCATGTACACACGGTCTGCAGCATCCTCTCTACCAAAGGCCTCTCTGTCATACTTGTCCTCCTCTTCCTGTAAAAAACAACTCTTGTAAGATTACCATTACAAGTAAACCAGAGGCCATAGGGATGACAAATCATAATGACAGGCCATGAACAAACATCCAAGAATAATCCAGTTAAGTTACTTGAAGTATTTCAACATCCAGTGAATATCACACTGAAATTACGATATCCCATTAGTCAACAACATGATTCATCATTTATACTACCTACAACTTCATAATAATAACCAAAAGGGGAAAAGGGACAGGAGCCCTTCCAAATAACAAACTGCCCTTGATGGTCTAGCAAAAATCATTAAGGGTCAGTTTGAAAGAGAGGGCTAGGAAGTTTTAGGATTTAGTTCATATTTGTACTAAATCCTAAGAATTTTGGATCCTGAAACTCCTTTTCCAAACAGGCCATAAATGTGAACTCACCAGAACCTGCATCCAAGATGACAACAGAAGCAGAAATACGAGAACATGGAACTATGGCAAAAATAACAGAGAAATTGATCAATACAGTGGTCTGATTTTCTCTGCCTACTCTTTATCCAAATTATCCAGAACCCTAGTTAGGACAGCAACAAATCCTAAGTGGAAATGTTTATTAAAGCAGGCATATACTGAAGATCGCAAGTTGATTTGATCCTAATCTTAATTCACAGTTTAATTCCAACAAACTGTCAAGCATACATTAACATCGTCAGAACAGCTTATTATGGGGCACCAGTAACCGGCCAAATCAAACGAGTGACCGAAGGTAATTTTCCTCACCTCTCGATCCAGAGTAGGGTCGAGACCGATGTTAACCCTAACCCCCTCCTCCTCGTCCTCCTCCGCCGTCTTCCTCCCCCTTTCCCCGTCCTCCTCCTCGTCCTCATCCAGGTCGTCGAGGCCCCCCTCGAACTCCTCCTGCCTGGACCTGCGCCTCCGCCCGCGGAGGCAGCCGTTGGCGTCGTAGAACGCGGAGGCGCAGGGCGTGTCCCCGCGGCCGGCCTCCCCCGCGGCCTCCTCCTCGGCGTCGCGGGCCTCCGATGGCTTCGCCCAGCGGTGGCGCTCGACGTCGCCCGAGGCCACGGACCAGGACGCCGCCGGGAAGGAGGAGTCCGGGACGGCGTCGAAGAGGCGCGACCCGAAGAGGCGCTTCACCCGCGCCTCGAACGCCTCCTGCCCTCCGACGCCGCCACCCTCGGCCGCCATCGACGACGCGGCTTCCGGAAGCTCCTGGAAGGTCCCGGCTGGTCTCGGCTCTGGCTGTGGGTGGGTGCGCTGAGCGGGTTGGGTTCGAGTTGGGGATCGCAATTCGCAGGGTTTGGGGAAGAACGGTACGCTAGCTAGGCACTTGGAGAGGAAGACGGCGGGGGAGACGGCGGATGGGGTGGTCGGTTCCGGTCGTGGGCTTGGTGGGTTTTAGAGTCGCTAACGAGACGGGCCGGTCCAGAGGGAGGTGCAGGCTCAATATGGGCCGTAACGGTTCGGCGCTGGTGGAACAGTCTAGTTGGGCTGCGCGCTCGGGCGAAGAAAAAAAAAAAAGAGCGCACGTGTTCGGATCGGATGGCGTAAGCGTAGACGGCGAAGTCTCCGTCGCGTAGCCATCTCCGTCGCCGTCTCCCCTTCTTATCTACTGCCCCCTCCCCCTCTCCCCCGCCCCCTCCCGACCGCGAGAGCTGCCGCTCCATCCCTCCCTCCCCTCCCTAGGGCTCCGTCGCGGCGCCGGCGTAGCGTCTCACCGCCGCTCTCGCGGCTGCCGTCGGCCCCGCCCGCTCTCCTCCGCGCGTAATCTCTCCGGCTCAGGTTTCCCTGCCTCCGAATCAATCCATTCCGTCCCCTCACCTGTTCGTTCGTTCATTCGTTTGTCTTATCCGGGCGGGTGTGCGTGCGTCTGCCGATGAATCTGGGGGGGGGGACTTCGTGGCGCGCCTGCGGATGTTCCTCCCAGCGGGTAGCGTTTGGAGGTGTGGATACGGATAGGATTAAGGTGGCCGGTGGCGGCTAGTCGTTTGAACCGGCAGGAACGCCAGCAGATTATTCATAATTGAAGTGGGTAGCCTTATAAAGATGGAGCCTAGGCTACCTGATTTGTTTCGACGCTAATTGCTGAAGCCTGCACCCATGTATTAAGGAGAAATAGTATCAAGATATCTTTTTGTTGCTTTTTTTTTCTATCTAACTGTGATCTGTAATGGTTAATTATATTGCTTCCTTGTCTGTTGCGCCAATTTCCCTCCCCCCTCATGTTCATGTTGCATGCTTCCTCTGGGATGTAAAGGGGACTTTAATTTTGTTATATTTGTGAACCTAATTGGATCCTTGGTGCTATACTATCATCTATCCAGTCGAATTGTAGAATCTATATGGGGGAAAGTTATAGAATGCTATCTTTCTCTTTAGTGAAATGTTGTCACCATACAAGTATAGTTTCAAACTTATTTCTGCATCACTAAATGCTATGTGGCTTAGCTTCATGTGTTATTTGGCTCATGATAGAAAATGCTCTAACTCTTGCAGGCTTCATTGACATTTGGCTGGGGATTCTTCAACTGATTCAGTATGGAGGGGACTCTAGTTCAGTCTGCGATTGTTTCCACCTTATTACATCGGAGCAGCTCTGGTCGATCTCATGTGCGCGCGAGGGCCACGATGCTTCGCAGCATGCCGACGCGGACCCTCACTCTCGGAGGCTTCCAAGGGCTGCGGCAGACAAATTTTCTGGACACGAGGTCTGCTATCAAGCGTGACTTCGGATCTATCGTGGCAAGTCAGATTTCACGGCCACGGGGTTCAGCGTCAAGAGGGGTGGTTCGAGCCATGTTTGAGCGCTTCACTGAAAAGGCCATCAAGGTGATTATGCTTGCGCAGGAGGAGGCCAGACGTCTAGGTCACAACTTTGTTGGGACAGAGCAGATTTTACTAGGTCTTATTGGTGAGGGAACTGGGATTGCAGCGAAGGTTCTGAAATCTATGGGAATTAATCTAAAGGATGCCCGAGTGGAAGTTGAGAAGATTATTGGCCGTGGTAGTGGTTTTGTGGCTGTTGAAATCCCATTCACACCCCGTGCCAAGCGTGTATTGGAACTGTCACTCGAAGAAGCTCGCCAGCTAGGTAATTCTTCACCTGTGCACAGTTTTCAACTAGTTCCATGTTGTAGTGGATTGCTCGCCAGCATGTATTATGTTTGAATCTGTGGCTAATTGCTGCTTCAGAATTATACTTTAAATGGAAAAGGCCATAAAGATCAGCAGGCTTTGCGTCGAAAGTAGGCACGATCGTAGTAGTGCAACAGTATTCTCTTGTGTACAGTGCATTGCTCCATTAGCACACAGTAATTGTGAAGCGAGAATCGTTGCTCATTAAGGTGGTGTTGAAATTGTATTATTCTCCGTCACCAAATATAGCTACTTTAGGTTTCCTGAGTACTATATTAGGTTTGACACAAATTTATATGAAAATATATCAGGATCTGTGGCACCAAATTAGTATCGTCAAATCTATCACGAAATATGTTTTCATTGTGTATATTTGAGGTCGTAGGTGTGACTTTTTCGGTAAGCCTAGTCAAACCTGAGATAGTTTGACTTAGAACAAACCTCAAAGTAGCTATATTATGGTACAGAGGGAGTATTATTTATTGTGCTCAGGTGAAACCTTGAGATTGCATCAGTTGTCGAGTCATTAGTACCAGAAACAGTCTTGCCACTTGGCTAGCCTTTATGTATACTCATTTGTGAGTTTGGAATATGACCTTCTTGTGAGATTAGGTTGCTTTTAACAAAGGTTCATATCCATTTTGCTAATATTCTTTACTGCTCATGATTCAGGACACAACTATATAGGATCTGAGCACTTACTCCTGGGGCTACTTCGTGAGGGTGAGGGTGTGGCAGCCCGTGTGCTTGAGAGCCTTGGTGCTGATCCAAACAACATCCGTACCCAGGTAATTATCTTTTATTGTTCATGTTCATGGTCAGTTTTTTGAAAGTAGTCAGTCATATTTTGACATGATGTGCAGGTCATAAGAATGGTTGGTGAAAGCACGGAAGCTGTTGGTGCTGGAGTTGGTGGAGGAGCCAGTGGCCAGAAGATGCCCACACTTGAGGAATATGGTACTAATTTGACAAAACTGGCAGAAGAGGTATTTTTCGTTTCCCCCTTTGGCTTGCTCTATCGCACAAGTGAGCTAGTAAAGAAATCAAGTCTAACCACCGTGTGCTGCAGGGAAAACTTGACCCAGTTGTTGGCAGACAGAACCAGATTGAGCGTGTGACCCAGATTTTGGGTAGGCGAACAAAGAACAACCCCTGCCTAATCGGAGAGCCTGGTGTTGGCAAGACTGCTATTGCAGAGGGGCTTGCCCAGCGTATCGCCAATGGGGATGTTCCAGAAACAATTGAAGGAAAGAAGGTTTGTTTAGACCAACCTATTTTGGATCCATGTTGTTAGTTGTTAATGGATTGTTGCACTATGCTAATTCTTCCTAGATGTGCCCCATGTGGGGGAATTAATCATTTTCACTTCCAAATTATGTAGTTTGTAGTGACAAACATGCGTCTTTTACCACGTAAGTACCTACTGTAACATGCCCAGGCTTATATTGTGCTTTGTACGCTATACTGATACCATTAGCGTGAAATGCGATTCTGTGATTGTTGGGATCAATTCTTATATTGTCAGGTGTAGATGAAAACAGAACAATCATTATTTGCAAATAAATCATTTCTTCCTAATTACCTCCATGTAAATTGAACACTTCTTCTCTGGCCCAGGTTATTACTCTTGACATGGGGCTCCTTGTGGCTGGTACCAAGTACCGTGGAGAGTTTGAAGAAAGATTGAAGAAGCTTATGGAAGAAATAAAGCAAAATGAAGATATTATTCTCTTTATTGATGAAGTGCACACGCTGATTGGTGCTGGTGCAGCTGAAGGTGCAATTGATGCTGCTAACATCTTGAAACCAGCTCTTGCTAGAGGTGAACTGCAGGTACAGGTTCTTGATTTGGAATTATGTAGTTTGTGTCTTGTTAAGTCCAAAGATCCCAAGGCCCTTATCATAGCTGACTCTAGTAGCTGTTCCTTTTACTTTAGAAACCATGCCCACAAATAATGAACTGCCCAAATTCACCCTCTAATTTACAACTTTATGTTGTTGTTGCTTCAGTGCATTGGTGCCACAACTCTGGATGAGTATAGGAAGCATATCGAGAAAGATCCTGCATTGGAGAGAAGATTCCAGCCAGTTAAAGTTCCAGAGCCAACTGTTGATGAAACAACACAGATCTTAAGAGGACTTCGTGAGAGATACGAACTCCATCATAAGCTGAGATACACAGACGAAGCTCTAGTTGCCGCAGCACAGCTATCGTATCAGTATATCAGGTCTGTGATGCATCATATCACGCTTTTTATTAGCACTGTTCTTTTATAAAACTTTTGTTCATATCATGTCCATAGAAATACGTACCCTGCTGGTTTTATTTAGTGGCCGCAATTTTACCTTTTTAAAAGTTTGTTTGACTTGGCCATGGTGTTGTTGATAAGTTTCTGGGAATCACTTATTTGTAGTGGCAGTTTTGTTGCTGTTTCCTTGGTTATTCTGGGGTGAGTGAAAATTGCCTGCAGTGAATTACAGATTTACCATCATAGTAGGAATACTTGATTCAATTGTCCATCGTGAAATGATTGGTCGTATTACCCTCAGTCCTTGCATGTTAATAGTGTATTCCAGGATTCTTGTGTGCTAGATGAGTTAGCTGCTTGAGCTTTGTTGTTTTCTTCTTCATCCATGGGACTTGGTGTTTTAGGTCGCTCCTAGAAGCAAAAACCTCAAGTAGAATAATCTATTTTTGGATTTGTACAACTTGTGTTTTTTTTACTAGTGAAAGAACATATGGTTACATCTTTGATGCTGATAAATCTATCTTTTAAGTCCGCTTTTAACAAACTTACTGTTATTTTACTATTTCTCCAGTGACCGCTTCCTGCCTGATAAAGCTATTGACTTGATCGATGAAGCTGGATCCCGTGTTAGGCTGAGGCATGCACAGGTACTACCAGTGAATTGGTCTTATCCTAGAAAATACAGTTAGTTGCATTATTCTTATCTAAACATGTTATTTATATGTCATAGCTGCCTGATGAAGCCAAAGAGCTGGACAAAGAGCTTAGGCAGATAACCAAGCAGAAGAATGGGGCTGTTCGCGGCCAAGATTTCGAGAAGGTATAACTTCTGAAAATTGCTATATACAAAGACTCAATGTGCGTGTCTGCAAAGATATAAATTGATCTAACCATTTTTGCTTCGTGTTGGAAAGAAATGTTCTGGATGCTACAAAAAGTTCTATAGCAATCAGTATAGTCATGATCCTGAAGCAATTATACTGCCTCTAGAACTGTCCATGTTATCTGATAATTATTGTTCATTGACAGGCAGGGGAATTAAGAGATCGTGAAATGGAGCTGAAGGCCCAAATTACAGCTATTATTGACAAGAGCAAGGAGATGATTAAAGCAGAGACTGAATCTGGCGAAGTTGGTCCTCTTGTCACAGAGGCAGACATTCAACATATAGTCTCCTCTTGGACTGGAATACCAGTGGAGAAGGTCTCATCTGACGAGTCTGACCGTCTCCTTAAGATGGAGGACACACTGCATACACGCATCATTGGCCAGGATGAGGCTGTCAAAGCTATTAGCCGTGCTATCCGCCGTGCTCGTGTTGGCCTCAAGAATCCGAATCGACCAATTGCTAGCTTCATATTCTCTGGACCAACTGGTGTTGGCAAATCAGAATTAGCAAAGTCTCTAGCAGCCTACTACTTTGGATCAGAGGAAGCCATGATCAGGCTTGACATGAGTGAGTTCATGGAGAGACATACTGTCGCCAAGCTCATCGGGTCACCTCCTGGTTATGTTGGCTATACTGAGGGTGGCCAACTTACTGAAGCTGTTCGTCGCCGTCCATACACGGTTGTTCTCTTTGATGAGATTGAGAAGGCACATCCAGATGTCTTCAATATGATGCTTCAGATCTTGGAAGATGGGAGACTAACGGACAGTAAGGGAAGGACAGTTGATTTCAAGAACACACTGCTTATCATGACATCCAATGTTGGAAGCAGTGTCATCGAGAAGGGAGGCCGCAAGATTGGATTTGACCTTGACTACGAAGAGAAGGACAGCAGCTACAACAGGATCAAGAGCCTGGTAACAGAGGAGTTGAAGCAGTATTTCCGGCCAGAGTTCCTGAACAGATTGGATGAGATGATTGTGTTCCGGCAGCTGACAAAGTTGGAGGTGAAGGAGATTGCTGATATTATGCTGAAAGAAGTATTTGATCGGCTCAAGGCGAAGGACATTAATCTCCAAGTCACTGAGAGGTTCCGTGATAGGGTTGTTGATGAAGGTTACAACCCGAGCTATGGTGCCAGGCCTCTGCGCCGTGCTATCATGAGGCTCTTGGAAGACAGTCTGGCAGAGAAGATGCTGGCTGGTGAGGTGAAAGAAGGCGATTCTGCTATTGTCGACGTGGATTCAGAAGGTAAGGTAGTAGTCCTGAATGGTGGGAGTGGTGTTGCTGAGCCACTGGAACCTGCTCTCAGCATCTAGGCAAGGCTGAAAATCCTAGGTTTGGAGTATGGCCTTCATCACATCTTAGTGGGGCTCCTCATGAATCATGGTAGTAAAACTAGATATACATCACTAGCCCTCCGTTAGGTTTCTCTTTCCTTGTTTCTTTTTGGGTTTCTTTTTGGAATTGAGGCAGTAGAAATGCTATGGAAATGAATAGATAGGGGCAAAGTGGATGCTAGATCCTAAGTGCTTTGTTTTTGGAAGGATTTTGAAAAGTTTTATTTTTGGAAGGATGTTGGAAGCTTGGTTTCCTTCAATTGCTGTATTACTAGGTCATGCTTGCAGCAAGACACGGATATGATTGCACTGTTGTACGTAACCTTCCAACTATTTATGAGAATATAACTTATCCACGCCTCCAATAACAGTGGCCAACAATGATACTACTCCATGCTGGTTATTGGATGCTACAACTGAACTTCAAATGTCATTGTTCTTTAGCGATGTTGTTTAGATCAATTTTTGCTGCGATGTTACGCTATGGTGTTGGCGTCAGAAGAAGTGATGGTAAAGTATTGCTCGGGACATGTTTGTTCCATGAAATTTGTTGTCCACACCGAGTAATGCAGATGATCCCGTCCCCGCAATATGGTAGTTGCATGGGAAACTGTGAAAGCATCTTTTTCAATAATTTATGAAAATAATATTGAGATATTCTATTAACATCTTGTTGGAAAAAGTTTATCGGAGAACTACTACTGGAGTAAAACAGCTGTTTTGCCTCCATCTCAGCAACCACCACGTGATGTGTTCCACGTACCGGCGCTCCGCGCAAATATTTCCATTACCGGCTTGCTGGCATCCGTGATCATCTAATTCGGTGAGGGATTATTCATCCTCTTTGATCCCTTACGAGAAACGCATATTGAACTTTTTTCACGTGCTACAATATTTTGATGAGATACGTTGCATCATAAAACAATTTTTTAGAGGCGTTTTGATAATTGTTTTACTCACTTCAGTTGCAAAAATGTTGGCCATGTGAACCATAAATCCCTGTAACGTTAGCCCTAAACCACTTTGACTAGGCCAAAACAAAACGAGACTAAAAGTTGAGGTACTCAAACTAAACGGTATTGGAGACTTAAGATTAGACGTCAAATACGGACTTGATAAAAAAAGAAAGCAAAGCGGCCCGCTGGTCAGGTTACGGGCCGCCATTGGGCTAAACGGGCCTCGCACTCGGCAAAGGCTAGAAAGAGAAAGGGAAAGCCCGTGCTGGAATGGGATGACGTACGACTCACTCCACCAACGCTGCGCAAGCTCTCGTCGCCTTCCTCCCCTCTCCTTATCTCCTGACCTCTCCCACCTTCCTCGCCTGCCTTCCCCCACTACCGCGGCAGGCAGCTCCCGCATCCGCCCGGTCTCCTCTAGGGTCCGCCCGACTCGCCGGCGCAGGGTCGAGACGCTCCCGTCGGCGCCCGCTCCACGGCCCCTCCCTGGGAGACGGACCTCGACGCGGTAATTTCCCTGCTCCCTCTCCCCCCCGTTCGGATAGGCGCCTGTCGGTGTATCCAGGGGGAATTGCGGTCCCGAAGGTGCGTACCTAGGCTGGCAGCACGGCGCATCCGCGGGGTGCTTTCCTGGTGGGTGGCGCGGATAGCTGCGGGCTGCGGTGGCGGGGCCTTTGATGCGCGTCTCCTGGGCTAGATGTTGCTCGCTTGCGGTGGCTTGCTTGGATAGGATTCAGACGCACGCTGTCTTGTCGGCTGAACAGAGCAACATTATCTGTTGATTCTGTTTCGTTTGAGTTGGTAGCGTAGAACGGATGGACGCCTGGAGGGGCAGTCAATGTGGAATGCTGAAGTGTCGGCATAGGAAAGCGGAAGACTTTAGAGTTGATTCGGGGAGATATAATCTATCCTAGACCTACAACCATTTTAATTTGGGATTTTCATGTGTGCTTGCTTCGCAATTCCTTGGTCCTGGATAGTTGTCACTTTTAGATTTTTTGTCGCAAACGCATTTCTTCTGTGGGAGCTAGTTCCCTTAGCTGCATCTGTCAACATTTCGTGATATTCCTTACAATTTTGTTTTGTTCTGTTTGCAAATTTGCAGGGCTTGGTAGATAGAGGACCGGGATTTTCTTTTAATAGTTCAATATGGAGGGGTCTCTAGTTCAGTCTGCAATTGTCCCTACCGTTTACAGAAGCAGCTCTGGTCGATTCCGCGTGCGTGCAAGAGCCAGAACAAATGCCACGATGGTGCGGAATATGCCAACAAGGACCCTTACTCTTGGTGGCTTCCAAGGGCTGCGTCAGACAAACTTTCTGGACACGAGGTCCGTGGTCAAGCGTGACTTTGGCGCTATCGTGGCAAGCCAGATTGCAAGGCCCAGAGGATCGGCGACAAGAGGGGTGGTTCGCGCCATGTTCGAGCGCTTCACTGAAAAAGCAATCAAGGTGATTATGCTTGCGCAGGAGGAGGCAAGGCGTCTGGGCCACAACTTTGTTGGGACGGAGCAGATTTTGCTGGGGCTTATTGGTGAGGGCACTGGAATTGCTGCTAAGGTTCTCAAGTCTATGGGAATTAATCTTAAAGATGCCCGAGTGGAAGTTGAGAAGATCATTGGGCGAGGAAGTGGGTTTGTGGCTGTTGAAATCCCATTCACACCTCGTGCAAAACGTGTACTTGAACTCTCACTTGAAGAAGCCCGCCAGCTAGGTATTACCTTCACTTATTCACATTTTTTTTGCTAGTTTTGTGTTTAATCCAATTGTCATTTGGTTTGACTGGTCACTATGTCTTCACCTATAGTATCTGTTCTTACTAGTTTTTAGAATGACACCAATTGACAAATGACAAGGGTGGCCATTGTATTGGATTTTGAGCAGAAATCTAGTACCATCACCTTAAATTATTAATACACACAGTAATGTTCTTTTTGCACTATAAGATGCACAGAAGTGTGGAATGATAACTACAGTATGGTTCCTGAAGATTATGCTGACCTTACTTTTACCTTGGTTCAGTTGAAACCTTGTGATATCACATCAGATTGTCTGGTCCTTAAACAATATAGCAATATGCTTCTGTACCATTCATTTTCGTCCATCTTTTTCGCTTTAGAATTCGCTGCTTTATGAGACTAGTCTTTTGTTGTAAAAAATTATATATACACATGATTTCGGTTGGTTATGCATTTGTTATAATTTACTCCAAGCTTACTGTTTCCTGTGAGCTTTGTTGACACACTTCTACATTTTTAGTTGGATCAATGTAAATACACTTGTTCGTTTATTGCTGATATGGTGTCCTGTCCTCACTTCTTACTGATACTGGACATGCGAAGTGCTTATTGTATGTTTGTTCTTTTTTGAGAATGATATGTCGTGAGTTGGTCACTAACATGTCTGATGTGTTTGAATCTATGACTAATTATTGATTCAGAATGATTGCAAGTTAGTGTGGAACCATTAGATCATGTGGGTTGAGTACAAATGAGGCACTTTCGTACTAAATTATCAATACACGCAATGATGATCCTTTGGTATACATTTACATTGTTATATAAGTTGCACAAGGTGAAATTATAACTATCATAATGTTCTCGAAGATTATGTGTTGCTCATCTTGAATTCAGGTGCAACCTTGTGATATCACATTTGATTATATTATCCTTAAAACGAGTTCTGTAAGTTGTCTAGCTGTTTGCATTCATCTTTTTTCGAGTTTGGAATCTGCTGCCCTTGGATACTATGTTGTAAAACAATACTCCCTCCGTCCCAAGAAACAAGTCATTCTAGGATTCAAAATTTGTCCCAAAAAACAAGTCATCTTACCTTATTTAGAAAGTGCATGTGCATGCAAGAATCAATTAGTGCCAAATATGGGTAATAAACAAGGGCAAACATGGTCATTTTACCTTCTTGTTAATTTGTCCTAGAATTCCTAGGATGACTTTTTTCTGGGACAGAGGGAGTATGTGCATATTCTCACTTACATTCTTCCATTTTCATTCCTCAGGGCATAACTATATAGGATCTGAACACTTACTCCTTGGGTTACTACGTGAGGGTGAAGGTGTTGCAGCCCGTGTGCTTGAAAGCCTTGGTGCTGATCCAAACAACATCCGCACCCAGGTAAATTTCTTTTGTTGTTGTTTTTTCTTGGCCAATTTTCTTTTGAATTAAAATTCTTCAGGGAGTTGACATGATGTCCATTGTGCAGGTCATAAGAATGGTTGGTGAAAGTACAGAAGCTGTTGGTGCTGGAGTTGGTGGAGGAAGCAGTGGCCAGAAGATGCCCACACTTGAAGAATATGGTACAAATTTGACAAAATTAGCAGAAGAGGTATTTCCTCTTTCCCCATTGTGCTTGCTACTTGCGTATGTTACTAATGAACATAAAAAAATCTCACCATCTTTTCGTGCAGGGAAAATTGGACCCAGTTGTTGGTAGACAGGATCAAATTGAGCGTGTGACTCAGATTTTGGGCAGGCGGACAAAGAACAACCCCTGCCTCATTGGAGAGCCTGGTGTTGGTAAGACTGCTATTGCTGAGGGGCTTGCTCAACGTATTTCCAATGGAGATGTTCCTGAAACAATTGAAGGAAAGAAGGTTAGCCTGGACCGTCCTGTGTCACGTGGGCACTAGATTTGTTTTTTGGTCTATGCTTGTGTAAACAATAAATATTACTATTTTATTTCTTCCAAGATTGCCTTTTGGGGCTAAATTTTCTACACTAATTTACAAGTAGTTTGTTATGAATTATGGTACTTCTTTTGCTGGGCAACTTTGTTTGTAACATACCAAGGTTTATTTTGTGAATCTACTTTTCAACTGTGGACTGGTTGCCATTAGTGTGACATCCGGGATCTGCATTAATTTCTGATATTATCAGATGTTGGCAGTATGTTGGTGAAATGAACTAAATATTTTTGCAAATATAATCAGGTATAAATTTGGTGTCCATAATTACCCGTCGAATTGTTTTGAGAACTTAGAAACATTTATCTCACTCTTTGGTTTGCATTAGTGTGATTACTGTGGTCAGAATTGTTTTATGATGCTATCAGATGATGGTGATATTATCAGTATTGCTTTGCAAATTATAGTGGTAAATCATGTCTCCCTAGTTATCCATATATTGTTTGGAAATCTGATCAGTAATTCTCCCATTCTATGGTTAGGTTATTACTCTTGACATGGGGCTCCTTGTTGCTGGAACCAAATACCGTGGAGAGTTTGAAGAGAGACTGAAGAAACTTATGGAGGAAATTAAGCAAAATGAAGACATTATTCTCTTTATTGATGAGGTGCACACACTGATTGGAGCAGGTGCAGCAGAAGGTGCAATTGATGCTGCTAATATTTTGAAGCCAGCTCTTGCCAGAGGTGAACTGCAGGTATAAGTTCCTGACTTTGCATTCTGTTGCTTCTAGCTTACATTATTTGTCTTTTTAGTTCATATGGCTGGTTTTGTTTGGACTTTGGAGAAGGCCTCATCTACAGTGAGTCAGTGACTCTAGAATTGTGTGATTGTCCCTAGTTGACCACTTCTTTTTATATTCTGTGTCCTCTGTAGTGTATTGGTGCAACAACGTTGGATGAGTATAGGAAGCATATAGAGAAGGATCCTGCCTTGGAAAGAAGGTTTCAACCAGTTAAGGTTCCCGAGCCTACTGTTGATGAAACAATACAGATCTTAAGAGGACTTCGTGAAAGATATGAGCTTCATCACAAGCTGCGATACACAGATGAATCTTTAATTGCAGCCGCACAGCTGTCTTATCAGTATATCAGGTTCGCAATACATCAAAATTAAGTAACATCTTATATTTTTGCTGCATTTTGCTTTTTGAAGAAGACAATTTGACGTGGCTATGGTGTAGTCATATATTTTGTTTTGGCCGTTCGGTTTACTTTTCCCTTGCATAGAAAAATTATGTGCAGTTTTTTTAATTTTAATAGATGCTCCAAGAGAAGTAGGATGTGTTTTGATTGTGTGTTCTATAACATTATCCTGACTTTGCTAAGTTTATTTGCACTCTATGGTTCCTTTCGCTTCAGATTTTTTCTTAAAGAATGTCAAAAGGTGTCCTAAATTGCATAGCACTTAGGTTTCACCCTTAATTTATCTGACATACATGGTATTTTGGATCTCTTCTGGGACCTAATTGTTAATTCCGATTATCTGTTTAGAGGTTTTGAGCAATTTCCTTTTGCATATTCTAGGATCCAAGTAATTTTTTTAGGTTAGTCAAAAAAATATATGATTACTGCTGAGGGAAAAAATTTATACAGTTTAGGTGATTGAAAAGAAAGTGTTTCTCAAAGAGAGAATGTATTTGTGCTTATATTTGTCAATCATTGGATAAAAACATAATTTTGTATTGCTTTCGTTTCCTCAGCGACCGCTTCCTTCCTGACAAAGCCATTGACTTGATTGATGAAGCTGGATCTCGTGTTAGGCTTAGGCATGCCCAGGTAACTAATGCTGAATTCTTCGGACTACAGAGTACAGACAATATTCTTCACTGCATTGTTCTTGCTGAGTGTGGTTCTTTGGTGTTACAGCTCCCTGATGAAGCCAAAGAGCTGGACAAAGAACTCCGGCAGATAACCAAGCAGAAAAACGAGGCTGTACGAGGCCAAGATTTTGAGAAGGTATATTACTGTTGCACTATACATTGGTCTGACCATTTTCACTTTTTCAGTGGATCCTCAACTGGCTGTGCTGCTTCTAAAATATTGTCCATGTTAATCACTTTTGTGTTTTGATAGGCTGGTGAATTAAGGGATCGGGAAATGGAGCTGAAGGCCCAGATTACGGCCATTCTCGACAAGAGTAAAGAAATGATTAAAGCAGAGACTGAATCTGGTGAAGTTGGTCCTCTTGTCACAGAGGCAGACATTCAACATATTGTCTCCTCTTGGACTGGAATTCCTGTGGAGAAAGTCTCATCTGATGAATCTGATCGTCTCCTGAAGATGGAGGAGACACTACACACACGTATCATTGGTCAGGACGAAGCAGTCAAAGCTATTAGCCGTGCTATTCGACGTGCTCGTGTTGGGCTGAAGAATCCAAACCGTCCTATTGCTAGCTTCATATTCTCTGGACCTACAGGAGTTGGCAAATCAGAATTAGCAAAGGCGCTGGCAGCCTATTACTTTGGCTCGGAGGAGGCTATGATCAGGCTTGACATGAGTGAGTTCATGGAGAGACATACTGTCTCCAAACTCATTGGATCACCTCCAGGTTATGTTGGCTACACTGAGGGAGGTCAATTGACTGAAGCAGTTCGTCGCCGTCCATACACTGTTGTTCTCTTTGATGAGATTGAAAAGGCACATCCAGATGTTTTCAACATGATGCTTCAGATCTTAGAAGATGGGAGGCTAACTGACAGCAAGGGACGCACAGTTGACTTCAAGAACACACTATTGATCATGACATCGAATGTTGGAAGCAGTGTAATTGAGAAGGGAGGCCGCAAGATCGGGTTTGACCTTGACTATGACGAGAAAGACACTAGCTACAATAGGATCAAGAGCCTGGTGACCGAGGAGTTGAAGCAGTATTTCCGTCCAGAATTCCTAAACAGATTGGATGAGATGATTGTGTTCCGACAGCTGACGAAGTTAGAGGTGAAGGAGATTGCGGACATTATGCTCAAAGAAGTGTTTGACAGGCTGAAGGCCAAGGACATTGACCTCCAGGTTACAGAGAAGTTCCGTGATAGAGTTGTTGACGAAGGTTACAACCCAAGTTATGGTGCCCGGCCTTTGCGGCGTGCTATCATGAGGCTTCTGGAGGATAGTCTGGCTGAGAAGATGCTTGCTGGTGAGGTGAAAGAAGGTGACTCTGCCATTGTCGATGTGGATTCTGATGGCAAGGTTATAGTCCTGAATGGCGGTAGCGGTGTTGCTGAGCCCCTGGAACCTGCTCTCAGTACCTAATTCAGGTCGAAAAATCTTTGGTCCGATATATGGCCTTCTTTACAAGTCAGTTGGGCTCCTGATGATGGGAAAACTAAATTGACATCGCTTTAGCTTTCCTTGGTATTTTTTCCATTGGAAGTGAGGCAGTAGGAATGCTATGGAAAGGAATAGGCAGAGACGCATTTAGCGAGCACACTGTATGCTTAGACCTTGAGTTGCCTTGTTTTTGGAAAAAACTTGGAATTTTCAATTTCCTGCAATTACATGTATCATTACTTCATTAGGGCTCTGCTAGCATGATGACACGGGTATCGCTTGCACTGTTGTACTTATTCTCCCAGTTGTGTACGGATGTAACTTATTCAAGTCACAAATAACATTGGTTGATAATGTTATGCTGTTATGGCGCCTGGGAACAGGTTTGCTTTTTAACTTTTTTGTTCATCGATATGCACTGTGTTTGTTTTTTTATTTTTTATTATTCGTGTTAGTAACCAGAAACAGTGGATTCAAGGGATGCTATAGTTTTTCCTTCTCCACAGGTATCTGAATGTTGGTGCGCACGAGAGAGTGGTGATATAATGGAACATATTTCCATTGCATCTCTACATCGACAACACATTCTCCTCGATTTCAAGGACATCTTGTTACACTTGGAGATGAAACCGATTGGGTTTGCCAGTCTCAACGGGATCACGATTCACAACACACAATGCAGCCCGAGTTAGCTAGCTGCATGCTTACAAACATACACGAGCAAGGGGCTCTCCTCAGTCCTCCCCTAGCGGCTGCCAAGAACTCCCCTCCATCACTCGAACGATTCCGGCAGTGGCCGGCCGGCGAGGAACGCCCTGAAGAGCCCCAGCGACCGCTCCGGCTGCGAGAAGGGCGCCTCGTGCGACGCGCCCCGCACCGTCGCGAAGGACAGCGCGCCGCCGCCGAACACCCGTGTCCACCCGCCGACCTGCTTCCCCTGGAACCATGCCCGGTATGGCGCCGTCGTGTTGAGCCGGAGCCTGCTCGCCAGCCGGCTCACCAGCGTCCTGCTGCCCGTCAGCGGGATCACCGAGTCCTGGTCGCCGCTGCAAATGCAATGCAATCGCAGACAAACAATACGAGAGTTTTCAGCGTCAGGTTCTACTTCTGGATTGCCTGAAACGAGAACTCTGCGTTCTGTATGCAGCTGTCAACTTCGAGCAATCTGTTTCTTCAGAAGTTCAGATGATTACCTGTAAACCAGCACAGGGATGCCGGACTTGACGAGCCCTCCGACGATGTTGATGGTGGGGATCTGGAGGTCCAGCTGCTTGTACTCAAGAACACTGCTCAATTGGGCCAAATATTGCAGTGTCAGTCTCATCATGCAGAATTGAGCGCAGAAAGTTCAGATAGGGAGCACACACCTGCTGCAGACCGTCCACCTCTGCACGCCGCTAAGACGGGCGTGCATGGCCTGCTGCACGTCCTTCCGGTTCAGGTAGCTCATCGTCTCGTCCTCCACGCACACATCCAACTCCCTGCTCCCTTGCTGCACGATGGATACAAACAGAAGAGAATGTTAGCAACACAACATGCTACGAACCTCCAAGGAATGGTGATTGGTGAACGATGGCGAAGTCACAACCTGGGGGGCGAGGATTTGCGATTGCATCAGGACTGAGGAGATGCAGACGTCCAGGGTGACGTCGTACTTGTCGACGAACCTGCTGGTCTCCCTGGTCACCTGGCTCATCACCCTGTCGCAGGCCGTGCTCAGGGAGCCATGGTAGTACTCGCTGACATAGCGCGAGTAGTTGCACACAGTCGTGAAGATGTTGTAGGTCGAATCCGATATCAGGCCGTGCGACCAGAAGAATTCGGCCCTCGAGTTGAAATCGGTGGAGAATTCGAGGACGGGGTTGCCAAGCTATCATGTCAATGATGAGAAAAAAAAACAGGCAATAAGTATATTGTCTATCCCTGAAAGGGTGCAAAATGAGGTTTTGTATGCTAGCTGTAGTTTGCTAGGCTTGTGAGTAATCGCTTACAGCAATGCCTTTCAAATTGAACAGCTTCTCCTTCTTGTTGAATTCAACCATGTGCTGCGCTAACTGCGGGACATAGTGGCCTGAAATAAAGAAATATCATGCCAGTCAGGAGATGAAGTGACAACGTCCAGATGCTAGTGGAGTAAAATGGCTTTACCAGCATAGCTCTCCCCTGTAATGTACAGGTCCCTGCCCTTGTACTGTGGGAACTTGGCAAACCAGCCTTGCAAGAACTTCAAATTGTCTCCGGCTTCAGAAATTGAAAACGCCCCAAGAAGAATTAGCCTGCAAGTCAAACTCTACAGCAAAAATGAGCTATGACTAAAACTCACCTGTGATGCTGTCACCAACACCCTGATAGAAGGAAGGATCAGTGGAGTATGAGAAGCCAACTCCTGCAGGGCTCTCCAAATACAGCATGTTGGCCTCTGGAACAACAAACGGGTACCAAAAAGGAAAGGAAATTAACACCTCGCAATTTTTCTGACCTTTTTCTACCGAAAAGAAGGACCAACCAAAAGGAGCTAGTGTACACCAAAAGTTTTGCTCTGGTGTGGTTACTGCAACTCGCAAGAAACGCTCACCTTTGTTCCAGCTATACTCATTCCTCACTAGCACGTTGCCACTAGGCCTGAATGGCCCATTCTCTGAGAATGCCCCCACTCCCACAGATGAACAGCCAGGTCCTACATTCACATGCACGAGCATCATCAGAATCTCTCTCCAAGAAAAAAAATACATTGCAATGGCAGCAGAAGAGAACGCAACTTCAAAGGGAAAAGCAATCCTGATACGAATCCTAGAGGGAATCTGATTTCATCCTATACCCTCCCTATAAAGAACTAAAGATGCTATCTAGGAGCCTTTTGCTTTGCAAAATTTCCAGTTCCATGTTCAACCAGAATTACCTTCTAAACATTAGTAAAATCAAAAGGCCCACTTTTTAACTCTCTATCACTGAAAAAGTAATATTTTCTATATTTTTTTTGGGGGGGGGGGGGAGCAAGAGCTGAAACAGATTAAATATCTGGCCACATGTGCATCTGCACTGAAAATTGAGCTCCCTTCTCCTCATTGGCATCATTCATGATGTTCCATTTCTATTCTACCCAGGTCTTATGAAACTACTCTTGCACGCCACGCCAAATTGACATCCCCCCAGGGCAATAATTCAGCAGTTCATGCACAGTGGCAAGGCTCTGCTGCCGACAAGAGAATTTTACCTCCGTTGAGCCAGAGCACGAGTGGCCTGGCCGCCGGATCCGCCTCAGCCTCGGCGAAGTAGTAGAAGAGCGACCGCTTCCCGGCGTCGTCCACGGGGACGTAGCCGGCGTACTGCGCGAAGCCCACCGGCGGCTGGCCCGGCAGGCCGCCGATCTTGTCCTCCGCCGCCGTCTGCGCGGACACCCAGCGGCCGCCGCCGAGCAGCAGCGCCGCCGCGCACACCAATGCTGCTGCGACGGCGCCCCTGCGCCCCTGCATGTTCTTTGGTTGCCGGAGATGCAGAGCAAGAGCAGGGGAGAGGGTGGTGGGAGCGCAGGGAGCCAGGGAGTGAGTAGAGAGGGTGAGTGAATGCTGCAGGGTGGCGAGGTGAGAAATGGATATGAAGCAATAAATAGGCCTGACATCTGTATCTGTTGACTGTTGACTGTTGAGTGTGTGCAAAGCATTGCTTAGTTACCATCGTGTTATTGGTCAAAAAATGTTTACTGTTTGTTTAGTACCAGTTTATACCTTAAATTTTGGTTGACTGATGTAGAAGATTGGGAGTTCAAGTGAAAAGGCAGACTTGCTGAGTGCCTCATGCTCATACCCCTTTCCGTGGTCCGCATCAGTAAACAGTGATCTTGAGACAAATGGTGGGTGCACACCTCTACACCAGATTAAGCTCGTTGGCCACGGATTAACATCCACTGCATTTTTTTTGGACACTACATCCACTGCATTTTGGTAGACTTTATGCAGGAACTCTAACACTGTAGATTTGTACTACAATGTTAGCATCAGTGGTAATTATGGAGACAAACAATCCAATTAGGTCATGCATGTTAACATTGTTCGCAATCTATATTATGTTGTACCATACCAGGAATGTTATTGATATTGGAAGATCCGAAGATCTTAAGTGTGCCACGAGTTAGTGTGTCATTCAACTTTTATATTCGGAATCCTTAAACTTAAAAATACACATCAATATATGCCTAGGAGGCTAGGATCACATTGATTAGCAAAATGATATGATACACCTGGCTTTAAATATCTACACGAACTCACCATAGACTATTACTAGATAAACGTGATGCAAAGCTTAAACATGTAGATATATGAACTCATTTTATTGGAAAGCATAAGTAGTCTTATATTAAGATAAAAAAGTCGGAAGTAGCTAGTCAACATAGATGTCATATTTATATTACCTAAATAGAGTTTTAGCCTACTTGACATATTTAAGAAAATAGTTTTCATAGCATGGGCTAGAAAACAACACAATCTCACTTGACTCAAGGCAGCAAAACTTATTTTTATTTTGCAACCAGTCGTAGTCCAAATCACAGTAATCTACCCTTGTGACAAGGATTTACTTGACTCAAGGCTTCAAAAAAAGGAAATTTCTGGGACCGCAAAAGGTAGGAAGTACTAGTATTTCTCATAAAGAACCTTTACAATCATGATATAAAGAGGCCATCGAGACCCAGTACCTGGATCCACGTTAATCCATACGGTTGAATGGTTGATCCCGTTCAACTTGCATAAGGCCTCATTTGGTTCACAGGGACTAAAGTTTAGCCCCGTCATATTAAATGAGAATTTTTCCATTTAGAAATATTAAATAAATTTTTTTATAAAATATTTTTTATAGATGGTTGCTAATTCGTGAGATGAATTTAATGAGTCTAATTAATTCATGTTTGCTACAGTGATGGTACAATACCCATCCGCTAATTATGGATTAATATATCTCATTAGATTCGTCTCGAGAATTGGTCCAAGAGTTCTGCAATTAGTTTTATAATTAAACTTTATTTAATACTCTAAATGATAAAATTCTTTTTAATGTGATAGGATTAAAGTTTAGCCCTCTACAACTAAACACCGCTAAATCATATTGTGTATGGCTTGCTAAGTACGTGTGGCCCCAGCATTTTCACGGTGGGCCATCCCTCCAAGCGACGCTCGCATAGCGCGCGTGCTGTATGTACATCCCAAAGTTACTATTGGATCTGGTGGCCACATCATCACATGTGAGGGAGGGCCCACTTTGACAGTAAAAACAGAGGAGGCCTCGCCGTCAGAGTCAGATCACTGCTACGAAAGCACGACACTCGAACATGGTTTACAGTGTTGTCCCGGGTACAATAAGATCCTCTTTGACGGAGCTTCGCCGGATTCCAGCTCTACCATTGTAGCGCCGCAAGGAGTTAGAGCCGGTAGAGCTGCAATTTGTAACTCCATCAGCTTTTTATGGTTTTGTAAGGGGAAAAAAAGGAGAGAGAAAATTAATAGTTTTGTAAGGGGAAGAAGAGGAGAGAGAAAATTAGGTTTAAAGTTTGAGTTAGAGCCGGTAAAGCTACAATTTATGATTCCATCGGCTTCTTGTGATTTTGTAAGGGGAAGAAGAGGAGAGAGAAAAGTAATTTCAAAGTGGAACCGTTGTTGTTGGAGCCTATTTGCATTATTCCGTTTGGTTCGGCTCCACTGAAGCCGCTGATGGAGCTGTTGTTAGAGCTCACCAAACAGCTTCTAACTTGTTATCTGGTCGGATGAAAAAGTAAAAGCTCCTCTCTTTCTTTCTTTTTCCCTTTCTGCAGTCCTCTGCGACTAATTAGCACCTCTTCGACTAATTAGCATAATAGTACAAATCCTGAGGGTATCCCACGGGTTGTTTTTTCACTTATAGGTTTAGACGACGGTTAATCCTTTCCAGTTTAATTATTGTTCGGTCTGCATACAGATATTCTCAACATGAAGAAGCTAACCACCTTCTCTCATTGTAATATAAATAAATCTATTTACAGTTGTTGGTCAAACTTTTTAATTTTTCACTACCCTCAAAAAAGAAAATTGACGTTGCTCGACATGTTAGAGAAACATTTTCAGTACATTCTTTCATATAGATTGACACACTCACAAGATTAACTATACGATACTCGTCATGAAGGATATTTGCATAACTTATAGAATTATTTTTTTGCTTAGCGTAATATATTTTCATACGTGTTACTAGTCATATTGTCATACCAATGTCTTAAAAAAATTGTATTTATGACTAGACGAATTAATAAAATTCTTAGGATAGCATGCGAGTTAGCAGAAGATGCATGCAATGCTGGTCGGCTGGTCTATAGCTAGGTTGTTTGCTAGCAAGAGTTGCTTGTTGTATTAATCGAGAAATATTCAGTATATCACGAACTAAATTCCATCAATAAATCTCTCAACTCCCTTAAAAGAAGATAAATTCCTAGTTAGAATTTCCCTGGGACCTATTTATAAACAACCTTTAGAATTGACGCACGCCTTCTTTTTGCTAAAGAAAAAGAAGTGATGTATGGGTTTGCTGAGCTACTAATAAGCACTGCATGCATGATGTATGGTCTTTAAGGAGAAAAAAATACCACACATAGGAATAGCTCTCTTGTGTGGAGACATGATTAGCCCTGAGAAGAAAAGATGAATCCTCCCGTACCGTGTGCCATCACCAAGATCCACAGGCCGCGTCCATGCTTGGGCTCTCTCTCTTTCTGTGCTCCGTGATGTTGACAACACCATACGGCATACAGGCGACTGCACCGCATGCGGTCACCGCGTCGCAAGATTTTATTCCCCCACCGAGCCAGAAACAGACGCTAGCCGATGTTTACTAGGCCAGGACAAGAGATGATGTTAGAGAAACAAGCCAGTGAGGGGCAATTTCTGGAGCCTAGAGGCTGCAGGTCCACTGAAATTAAGGAACCGAGAAGGGGAGGGGAGGAGAAGAAGAGAGATGGAGGAGGTGAGGGAACAATGAGGAGGATGCGAAGAAGAAGAAGGCACCAGCCTCTAAATTTTGTGGTACTTGGCCAGCCAAAATTACCTGTAGAATTGATAGACCGGGGAGAGAGAAAACACAGTGCCACGCCACGCCAGTTTTGCATGCAGAGATTGGCCAAAGTTCCTGCAAATGGCCTGTGGGATTGGCCAAATCTTTCCCAAAGAAAGCTGATAAAGCCACACGACACAGATGATAGTCGCGTTTGTTGGGGCGATTAGCGAGCAGCAGGGCCGAGGATCCGAATTGCCGATCCGCTTTGCCGGCTGAAGAAAAAAAGAAGAAAACCTCTGGCGACGATGCAGGTAAAACCCTGACGGCGGCAGGCATGATGGGGCGAAGACTGAGGAATATGGGCGCTGCGGCTGCTGCTAAAGGGAGAGGAATATGGCCTGGCCTGTGGCCTCTCACTCGCGGTCACGGCCGGCTGACAAAAGCCGCTCCCTGTCGATCGGCATGGCCCGGCACCGGCAGCACGGCATGGCGCCATGGCAGCTGCGGCGCATTCCTCTTCTGCCACCCGTGGGACTCCACCACCCCTGCATACTGGCATACTGCTACTGCACACATCTCGTTCTTCCCTCCCTGCTGTGTCTCTTTCTCTTCCCCTACGGCCAACGGAGCAAGGGCCCATATGCTCGTGGATCAGTACAACCATCATGCATCATGCTCTACACCGCATTTGAATTCCTTGCAGACATTTGAGAGCGCACGTTATCATGTGTTTATGTAATGGAAACTTTGTAAGACATTGCATGTCTTTTTTTTCTTAAATGACATGGCAGTGCTAACTGCTGCTTTAATTTATTTTTTTAGAAAAAGTTTGCAGAAAAATCACTGATTCGGCATTTCGAATGGGAAATTCCATACGACTTAGTGCCACTTATCTGTGATTTCGAACAGGTTATGCAACTATATTTAGAGAACTATTCAAAATGTCTTTTGATACTACATACTCCCACTTTTCAGCTATGCAAGTCATATTCTGTTTTGGAGAAGTCAAACCTTGCAATTTGTAACCATTAATCAGTCAAATAATATGCATGTTTAGTATACAAAAGTTGCATCAATTTTTTTCATATTCGGATTAGTTTTAAGACAGTGTTATTTTATAGCAATTGGCGGTATAGTGTAAGGGAAAATAATTGTAGGATATACTTTTAAGACTCTTGTTTTAAGATGTCTTACGCAATGTTGGACCGACGTGTTGAACAAAAAACATGACTTAGTACTTAACTTCTTTACAGGATCTTGCACCTAAAACAATATGAGCACAACCAAGAACATGAGTAAGGTTTATATCTAGACCGGGAGCGACGGCTAACACGGATCCGGCCATGGTTGGTATCGGGGATGATGAGGGCGCTTCCGTAGTCGTTCCCGTAGGTGTTCCCGGTGTAGTCGTAGAAGGTCGCGGCGGGTACCATTGTCCTTCGGGCCTCCACCGGCACTGTCCAGCGACAGCGGCGGAGGGTAGGCGGTGACCTTCAGATGGTTCCAACGCCGCCAGAGATCAGGCCGCTGTAATGGGGCGGATAGGGTTTGGACTAAGTTAGACTAGATCCTAAAGGTGCCGGGCCCTATTATTTATTATGGCGCTGGGCGACCTAGGGCCGCAACCACGAGTCAGTTGTGCTTCCGATCAAGGCGCGGGAACGGGCTCTTATCTCCCTTTTTCCTTTTTCTTATCCTCTTATTTTTCGGCCACTTTGACCACCGAAAATTCCAACATTCTCCCCTTTGGTCCAAAGGCCTAAACTAATGCCATTCTTAAAGCAGAATTACGCAAAGAGACAATGTGTGACAACAGTGAATAAGTTCCATTGCAACACAATTATCCACAATACATAAAACCACGCATTGCAACAGGAGATGGTTGACTTATGACCCTTTTTATTCCAAGATCACAGGCTATTCAATAATTCTATGCTGGCAATTAAGTCACAAAATATATTGGGGGTAAGCCTTTTATTAGTGGATCCGCGAGCATTTCCTTAGTACTTATATGCTCTAGTGTGATCCTGACTCTATTCTTCACAATATAAAACTTAATGTCGATGTGCTTAGCACTACCACTCGACTTGTTGTTACTAGCATACAAAACTGCAGCCTTATTGTCGTAGTACAACTTCATTGGTTTACTTATGCTGTCTACCACTCTTAGTCCGGGAATAAATCCTTTAAGCCACTTAGCTTACCCTGCGTCCTCATAACATGCCATGAACTCAGCTTGCATCGTTGATGCTGCAGTAAGTGTCTGTTTAGAGTTTTTCCATAATATTGCTCCATTCGCAAGTGTGAAGACATAACCTGATGTCGATCTTTTAGTGTCAACACAACCCGCAAAGTCGGTGTCTGAATAGCCAATTACTTCTAAGTTCTCAGTTTTCTTATAAGTAAGCATGTAATTCTTAGTGCCCTGTAAATAACACAAGACTTTCTTAACCGCTTTCTAGTGGTTCATTCCTGGATTAGACTAATATCTACCAAGCATCCCGGTAATAAAAGCTAAGTCAGTATGTGTCCATACTTGTACGTACATAATGCTTCCAATAGCTGAAGCATATGGAATCGACCTCATTTGATCAATTTCTAATTGATTTCTAGGACTTTGAAATTGCCCAAACTTATCGCCCTTAACAACTGGAGCAGTTGTGCCTAAATATTGGTGCATATCATATCTTTTAAGAACTTTCTCTATATAAGCCTTTTGAGAGAGTCCCAATTCACCCTTGGACCTATCTCGGTGTATCTCAATGCCCAGCACATAAGAGGTATCACCAAGATCCTTCATGTCGAAGTTCGATGAGAGAAATCTTTTTATCTCATGCAGCAAGTTCTTATCGCTGTTTGCTAGTAGGATGTCATCCAAGTATAGTACTAGGATGATAAAAGAGCTCCCTTTGATCTTAATATATATGCAGTTGTCCACTACATTTTTAACGAAGCCTAATTTTTTGATCACTTCATCAAACTTCAAGTAATATTGTCTGGACTCCTGTGTCAACCCATAAATGGATTTCTTTAATTTGCATCCCATCTGTTCTTTGCCTTCCACAACGAAACCTTCTGGTTGCGTCATGTATACATTCTCATGCAAATCACCATTAAGGAATGCAGTCTTAGCACCTATCTGATGCAGTTCAAGATCAAAATGAGCTACTAGAGCAGTTCTGGACGAATCTTTCTTCGAGACAGGCGAGAAGGTCTCAGTATAATCAATTCCCTCTCGCTGTGTGAAGCCCTTAGCCACATGTCTTGCTTTGAACTGTTCGATTTTCCCTTTGGAGTCATATTTTATTTTGTAGACCCATTTACAGCCCACTGTTTTGGCTCCATTAGGAATTTTTACTAATTCCCAAACCTTATTTGTGCTCATGGATTTTAGCTCTTCTTCCATAACCTCAATCCACTTGTGGGAGTGCTCACTACTCATAGCTTCCTTAAACGAGTCCGGATCATCTACCTTCCCCATGTCGTGTCCTTCTTCACACATATACATGAAGTCATTTGAGATAGTTGATTTCCTTTCTCGTGTTGATCTTCTCAGAGGTTGTGGTTTTGCTGCAGGAATAGGCTCAGCAATTTGCTCATGCTGCACCTCTTGTGTCCCTCAACAGTCTGATCCTACATTTCCTGAACAGGTTCATCCACACTTTGATTTTGATGCTCATTAGTCATAGGCACGTTCTCATGCTCAATTATGGCAGGTGTTTGCTCCACATTTTCTTATGGAGGATCAGCTACCTGAGATGAGAAGGTGTTGTAGTTCGAAACATAGGCATATAATGATCCTGAGTCATCATTGTTGGTTCATAAGTCTGCATCTCCTCAAGATCAATTTGCCTAATCTCAGTGCATCCATTTTCCTCTAAGAACACTGCATGTCTCGTCTCAACAAACTTAGTGGTACCCTTAGGACAATAAAATCGATACCCCTACGATTTATCTGGATATCCAATGAAATAGCTTGGTACCCTTAGGATCTAATTTTCCAAGGGACAGATTAAATAATTTCACTTCAGCTACACATCCCCAGACATGTAAATAATTAATGCTTGGTTTTCTGCCGGTCCAAAGTTCATAAGAGGTATTAGGGACTGACTTGCTAGGAACACGGTTACTTATGTATGTGGCGGTCTTTAGCGCTTCCATCCACAAATTCACTGGAAATGTAGAATGGCTTAGCATACTACGTACCATATTCATTAGCGTGCGATTTCTTCCTCAGCTACACCATTTTGCTGAGGCTCACCAGGAGTTGAGTACTGAGCTACTATTCCATTCTCTTGGAGAGATCTGGCAAAGGGTCCGGGGATTTGTCCATATGTAGCCTGTCTCCTATAATATTCACCACCTCTATCAATCTTACCACTTTAATCCGTAACTCATGCTGATTTTCTACTTCAACTTTAAAGATTTTAAACTTATCAAGTGCTTCAGATTTTTCTCTTATGGGGCAAACGTATCCATAACGGAAGTAGTTATCGGTGAATGTAATAAAGTAACTAAAACCATCCACTGATTTGACATTAAATGGACCACAGATATCAGTGTGAATTAATTCTAATATTCCTGAACTACGCTTAGCTCCATCCTTCTTAATTTATTTTGCAAATTTTCCCTTAATATAATCAATACATTGATCTAAGTCAAAGAAGTCTAATTTTGGGAGTATCACTTCTGTAATGAGACACTCCATTCTCCCCTTCGAAATGTGGCCTAAATGAAAATGCCACAATTTCGACGAAGTCTCGTTATCTCTCTTGCGCTTATGATTGACATTGCTTACGTTCATCACAGAGATATAATTATTTTAGGAAGTAAGTGAAGCTCATCATGTAAAGGTGCATAACAAATAATATCACCATTAAAACTTATTACACATCTATTGTTCCCAAAAGTGCACAAATATCCATCACGATCTAACTTAGAAATAGAAATCAAGTTTCTCTGATATATGGAACATAAAGGGCATCTAATAAATGAAGTGTGAAGCCACTATGAAGTTCTAATTGGAGAGTCTCGATAGCCTCCACGTCAGCTTCAACTCCATTGGCGACTCTAAGAATACGAGTCCCCCTTCTTATAGTCCGCACGCCAGACAATCCCTTTGAGGAATTTGTAACGTGAATGGTGGCACCAGAATCAATCCACTAAGTACTTAATGGAAAAGATGCATAAAAGGACTCATCGACTATAGAAATTATGTCACCATTACCTTACTTTGCGCACCACTTCTTAAACTTTTCGCATTCATTCCTCTCATGGCCATGGAGCCCACAGTGGTAGTAGAGAAGAGCCTTAGAAGAAGACGAACCATCCTTCTTAGGAGCTTCATAAGCAGGTTTCTTGTCCTTCTTTGCCCTATTGGAGTGGATGAGCCTCCTATTTCTGCTCTTATGTCCCTCATGTCTAATAACATTGGCAAAGTCAGGGTTTTGAGAGCATAACCTCTCCTCATCTTGAGAGCACTTAGCAACGAGCATAGCAATGTCCCACTTATTCTCACTTCCATTGTAGTTTATCTTAAAAGGCTCAAAAACTGGTGGAAGCGATAACATCACATGATGAAGCAGAGTGGCATCATTAAGGGGACAATCCAGGTCTATAAGCTTATCCCGGAGGTCAATCATACCCAAAATATGCTCTCTTACACTACCCTACCCATTGTACTTCATGGACACTAACTTAGACATGACAGTCATGGCATTAGCCTTAGGAGACTCCTTGAAGTACGCCTCAATATTCTCCATGAAGTCCTTAGCATTCTTAGGCTTATTCTCAAGTGCTCCCCTGATGGACAAGCTGATGGTCATGTCCATGATTGTGAGGACTACTCTGTCTAAGCGCTCCCAACGCTCCTTGTCTCGGCAGCAGTGCAATCAGCTAGGGTAGGATCTTCTTCCCCCTCAGTAGCTAGTGTAGCAACTGGTGCTACAGGAGCGGGCTTTCTCATGCAATGGTCCTTATCCATCATGACAAGAATGAGGTTAATCTCATCCCTCCACTTAGCGTAGTTATCACTGTGGCAGAACCGCCTGAATTACACTGGCTCAAATACGCAAGTCCTCTCTCAAGGGCTCCAACGTACTTCAAACGGTGTAACCCATTGGTCTGTCGGGTCTCCGCCCGATACAACCACGATTCAACAGGATCGAAGCAGGTTTACCTCGCACGAAGGCGAGTTTACAATCACAGAACAGCTCATCAATTTTTAATTTATAGATAGTCAAACATTATTACAAACCAGATTCAAACTTAAGTAAAACTTATACAAACCGTGTTTAAACTGACAAGCCGAACAGCTTGTCCAAACTCACAGCGGAAAGAAAAGAACACGCGACTACACACGTCGTGAAAGTGGACACCATACTCAGCCCAAGGCCTGGTGTCACTCAGGAGGGTCACTGCCAGCCGGGGATGGATCCCATTCCACGGACCAGCCAAAAGGAACAGACGTTGGCCATGCAGGATTGTCCGTAGGATTCTCGAAGGGTATACCTGAAACAGATACTAGCAAGGCTGAGCATTCTAATACTCAGCAAGGCTTACCCGAGTTTGGGTATACTTTAGCCCGTAAACTAGACTTATGAAGGTATTGTAAAGGCTCTGGGTTTATTTTCAGCTGAAAAGCAACAAAGAGTATGAACTACTTTCAAATTTTAGCTTTCATATTATAGTTGTTTATCCATTCTAGGTTAGCACCTACACTAGGCAAGCAAGTAGAGATTATCATTCATTAAGATTGTTCCATCATTAGTTACACTTCTTACTCTATGTGGCAAAAGGGATAAGCAGTCTCAATCTCCACGAGAAACGGACGATTCTGAATCGAATTTCAACCTTGCAAGGTAAACCTAACTCACACGCTTGGAACATCCAAAGATCGTTCCGAAGTAACCGTTTGCCTTTCATTCCGGGTCGTGGAACAGGGCCACCACCAGCGACTGTAGGACCGTACGCACACCAATTGTGCAGGACATACGTCTGTAGCGCGACTACATGACCCCGTATTCCTGTCTGCCTTGCAGAACGTACTCCCACACGTCGGTGCGTGAGCAAAATCAAATTACGAGTGGTGGGAGGTATGTCCACTTGCCGGGCCGATTGGTTATTAGGCTTACCGCTTTACCATATTTCACGGCATGTGGCTAGTACTTTCAAACGCTTAACCACCGCTACCACACATATCAACCTTATCAACTTTTAACAAAACAGACAGGGTAAACCTCCAGGTCGTGATACAACACATGACCCTGTCCATCATCCTTATAGTGACTGCAGAATGGTAAACATGCAACTCCTATATCGCGCGAGTGTCAGGAAATCACTCGACTTCTACCGGTCCTGTTAGCGGAGCATCTATCCGATAAGGACTCGGGTACAATACGTTGGATTCCTAGTATCCATGCATCTAGGGTTTCATTACAACTCCTAAACTTAATGCACAAGTATAGATAAATAGACATAGATTGCAGTATAAATAAAGTAGTGGGATATGTCCGGGTCTTGCCTTCTTGAGTGAGGTTGGGGGCAGGAGTGTCAGAGACTTCCGAACTTTGGTTCGGGGCTTCAGTTAGATCCTCGGTGACGTTTATCGGGTCTTCAGGAAACCCTTGATCTTGTCCCAAGACCAACTCATAGTCTCCGTCGTCGAGCGTCGTTGACTCTATATGATATGCAACAGTTTATTTGAGATGGTGTTTGAGCTAAATATTTCATTTTACGATAAAGTTGCAATCCAATAAATAACACACATGAACTCATGAAACAAGGGGGTTTAGGTTTAAATTTTCATTTATAATTAAGTCATGATTATAGTACGGGATTTATTAAAAACAGGAACTAGAACATTTGAATTTGAATTCAAATTCCAAATTTAAAATTCAAAACTGAGATAAATAGAATTATAAAGTTTTGAAAATTTAATTATAGACTAATTATTAACTCATTAGATTATGACAAAAAGATCTAATTAATTAAGCCTAAGGAACATGCTTAGTTAATTTCAAATCACTTCAATTTTGAATTAACCAATGCAAAAGAAGTTGAACTACAAAACAAAGCTAAGTTTGAAACCTTTACACAAGGTTACACATAGCCTATAGAAGTTACATACCAAAAATCATAAGAAACAAAGCTAATATGTAGAAGTTATACACCAAATACCTCTTAACCTTAGATTTAAAATAGATGCAAAAGTATTTAGTTTCAAACTAAAGTTCATTAATAAAAATTGTAGGGTTTGAAATCTAGTTTCCAACAAAACTAGTTTTGCAATTTTTGGATTTTTCTACAGTTTTCTATGAATTTTGCAAGACAGTAGCACTAATCACATGAAATAACAAAAGGGCTTTGCGCTGGGGTCCCTGGGTTTTAACACTTAGACCCTTAGAAACAAAACAACTATCACAGATATGCCCTTGCCGGCACGCGACGGCGTTCCTGTCCCCCGCGTTCTCGCCGGCGGCGAGGTCCGGGGTGGGGATGGATCGGTGCAACGTGAACTACAGGAGCTACTGAACACGATGGAGGGTGATGTGCTCGAGGAGCAGTGGCGGAGCACGGCCGGCGACGAACAATGGCGGCGACCGCGTCGGGGCATCGTCGTTCCCGGCGAGGGGCCGGCGAACACGAGCAAGCAAGATGCGCACGAGCACCGGTGAGCTGCGGGGAGTCGACCTGAGTACCTGGATGGGCTGGAGATCAAGCAGAAGAGACTGCCGACGGTGAGGTCGAGCTCGGGCGGCTCCGGTGAGAGGCGGCTCGGGGTGGGCGCAATTCCGGCGAAGGAGGGCCGAGGGTTGGACCGGATCTAGTCGGGGGGCTAGGGGAGGAGGTGAGGGAGTGGTGTGCGGCTGGAATTTGAGCGGGGTGAAGTGGTTGCTGCGAATTCCGGCAAGGAGCACGAGCGGACTTCGGTGGCGCAAGGAAGAAGAGAGCTCGCCGATGCTGCAGTCGGGCTGTTTTGGTGGAAGAAGCTGGGATTGGTTTGCTCGGTGAGCTGTGGTGGATCACGGCGGAGCTGTTGGTGCTTTGAATCGGGGATGGGAAGCGGCGGTGGGAGCTGCCGACGGTGAGCAGGAACGGCGACGGTGATCGGGCAGCGGGGGGTGATCGGAGCAGGGAATTTGGAGGGGAAAAGAAGAGTGCAGATGCCAGGACGTGTACTAGAGAAGCTAGAGAAGGCGCCCGGGATCCAGAAGAAGCTGTGCCCGTGCTCAAGCAGGTGCTGGCGCCTCGGCGGCGCGCATGGCAGCCGCGGCGGAGCTCGGGCAGGAGCAATGTGACGTGGAGGACGCGGAGCAAGGCAGCACAAGGTCAGTAGGGCGGCGGCGAAGCAGTGAGTGGCACGTGGGCTCGTCAGGAGGCAGGAGGTGGTGCAGAAGACGCTGCGACGGTGAGCGGCGGCAGTGTGCAGCTCGGGCAGGAGGCGGCCAACGTGATCGAGCAGGGAGGAGCCAGCGCAGGGGCAGGAAGCGGCGGGGCAAAGGCCAGGGCGACACGTGCACGCGCGCAGAGGGATGCGGGAGCAGCAGAAGCGGCGCACATGGCTGGACAGTGGTGGCGGCGTGCGGCAGAGGAGAAACAGAGGAGGGAGAGAGAGAGGTAGACGAAGGAGGACTCAAATGCAATTTTAGAGAAATGCAGGGACCTTACTGTAATGCATCAATAACTTTTAAACCAGTGCTCAAATGGAGATGGGCCCAAAAGCAAAAGTGTATGGTTTTTCAAGATCTACAACTTTTCTTTAGGGTTCATCTGCAGAAGAGCAACATTTTTGAAATTAAAATAAAATTTAGCAAAGTTTTCAAACTTTATATAAATCCTATATAAAAACTACACTACATCTACATCCTAAGTGTAGTTTTACATACATTTACGATTTAAATGCAAGTTTTCAACTTTTGCAAAACAACCCTCATACTTTTAAATTTTATCCTCCATGTTCACCCATTTAGCGCAAAAGGACCTTTAGTAAAATATAATTATATAAGTAACCCTTTTCCCTTAGCACTGAAATTCCTAATTACACTTTTACCACCTTTTGTACATAATAACACCCTGAAAATCTAGAGTGTGACCATGCTTATTACCTGAGTGTCACAATCACCACCGAGCTTCTCGACGCCATTAACATAGCTTACAATGGTGGAGGGAGTGGTGTCTAAATGAAACAAAATAAATAAACTTTAATCAGTAACGACAACAAAATAATATGAATTTAATCGGCGTTGGCTAGATTAAAAACATAAATAAACAATTTGCATCACCGTTGGGTATAAGCAAATAAAATTATTAAAACAACTTATAAATAAATTTTGCATCACCGTTGGGAGAAGCAAAATAACTTAGCATGAATAAACTTAGCATAAATAACGCAGTGGAAAATTAATTTTGCATCACCGTTGGGCAGAAACAAAATAACATAAATAAAACTAAGCATCTCATGGCAAGTAATTAAAGTCAACGTTGGTCAGAAATTAATTAAATACCTCAAAATAAAACTAAGCAATTCTGAATAAAATTCACGTTGGTTTCATTTCCCCATAATAAAATCTCATGAATTTTCAGTGCATTTATGCTCCAAAATTAATTTTACTTAGTGCTCAAAAAATCATTATGGGAAAATAAACTGAATAAATGACTCAGGAATGAATAAACTTAAACAAAAAAAGGAAAAACCGAGGAGCCTAAACTCACTAAACTCATTTGGGCTCTCAGCCCAAAAACCTCCGACCGGGCTGCCAAACCGGCTCGGCCGGTCTCCCCTGATCCCCCACCCGCCTGGGCTGGCAGCCCAACAGCCAATGGCTGGGCCGTCAATGTGGCCCGGCTCGGCTCCCTTTCCCCCCGGCTAGATCTCAGGTGCCCATTGCATCCGGCGGATGGGAGAAAATTTCGGAGGTATAAGGGCTGGTGAACCCTAGCTCCCTGAAACCCTAATCATTTTCTCCTCCCACCCCTTGTCATCAGCCACCGGGCGGCTGGCCCTGAGCCGCCGCATGCCACGCTCAGGTGCGTTGCCGCTGGCCCTCTGTTGCTCCGGCCTTGCCGACCATGGCTGCGCCGCCAGTTCCGGCGCTTCGGCGGCCATGGAGCCGATGCATGGCCATGGCACGGTTCGGCTTGGCTATTCTCATGCCACTCTAAGGGTTGTGCCACAGGCGCCACCGTTCTCATGCCCCGCGCGCCACGGGGCCTTGGTGCCCAGCGAAGGTGCAGGCGCACCTGTGGCACGGACTTTCGGTCACTAATGCCTAGGTGCGCTCACGGTGTCGCCCATTGTGCCGCGGCCTTGCGGGCTGCGCGCTTGCATGCCGGCTCTAGCCATGGCCTTTCGGCCGGCCGCTTAGGAGCCGACGTGCGTGTCCGCGCCGTGCGCGGTCGCGTCGTTCTCATGCACCACCACTCTTTCTCCCTCCTTTTTTTTGTTTTGCCGCAGTGGGAGCCATTGCACACCGCATGGCCTCATGGTGCAACACCACGCGACGCCCAATAGTACGTTTCAACTTAGCGGAAACCGGGCACCGCCATGGGCTTCTTACTTTTGTTCTTATGCTGGGATTTTGGATGGGGTTTCGGGTGGGATCTTACTTTTGCTAATGGAATTTTCTCAAATCTAAAGCTTTTCTACTCATTCCTCTTTCTGCTACTCTCGGATCTAATTACTTCATGCGAGATCCACACTTAGGACTAATAGATCTAACTAAAACATGAAAGAAACCGAGAATAGGAACGTAAAACCAACCAAGATCTAAAACTTGAACTAGATCTAGGGTTTCTAATGGCTCACGGGTAGGTGCTTAGGCGAAAGATACCAAACGTTGAACAAAAAACATGACCTAGTACTTAACTTTACAAGATCTAGCACCTAAAACAACGTGAGCACAACCCAAAAATATGAGTAAGGTTTAGATCTAGACCGGGAGCGACGGCTAACACGGATCTGGCCATGGCTGGAGTCGGGGACGATGAGGGCGTTTCTGTAGTCGTTCCTGTAGGTGTTCCCGGTGAAGTCGTAAAAGATCACGGCGGGTACCGTCGTCCTTCGGGTCTCCACCAGCACTATCCAGCAACGGCAGCGGAGGGTAGGCGGGTGACCTTCAAATGGCTCTAGCGCCGCCAGAGATCGGGCGGCTGTAGTGGGGTGGTAGGGTTTGGACTAGGTTAGACTAGATGCCAAAGGTGTTGGGCTCCACTATTTATTATGGCACTGGACGACCTGGAGCCGCAACCACGAACCAGTTGCACCTCCGATCAAGGCACGGGAACGGACTCTTATCTTCCTTTTTCCTGTTTTTCTTATCCTCTTATTTTTCAGCCTTTTCGACCACCGAAAATTCCAACAGGACGGATTAAAGATATATAATATATTGTTGATATATACTACTTCGCTTAATTTTTTTTCTGGAAACTCTAATTCTATACACTTTACACGCACATAGATTGAGTAATTCTTATTGTTCCATCACATCAACAAGCATACGCAATAACACAATACATATCCTCAGCTCAAACTATTAGATGTAGGGTTTGGGTTCCAAAGAAAGAAATAGCGTAGGGTTTATGTGTATGTGTGCTTGGCATGTGCCTGCCTTGTCTCTTTCAGATTTCAGGGCCACCTTGTCTCTGAACCGAGCAACAGCTTCATCTCGGTCTCCTTTTTTTGCTCACGCCCTCCTCCCAGCTGCAAAGGCCGCCAGGCAATTTATCAGGTCATCTACCTTTCAAACCAACACTTGCATGTATATTCTAGTTTTTTAATTGGTGTTTCTAATGAGCTCAACATTGTTTCCCCTCTAACAATGGACTCAGCAATGAATAAAAATATTATAATTCAAGTTTAAAAAATACTTCCCGAACATATTTAAAACTAATTTTTGGATTCTGCTTCGTGTCTTAACAAATTGTTGTGAACATATCTAAAAAAGGTTGCATTGGCTAGGAAAATTGATTAAGCTATTTTTCTATCTGTGGTTCCATACATTTTCTCTCAAGATATTTGGAGTATAGTTGGTGACGAAGGCATTTTTCTTTTTGTGCGAGGAGCCGAGCCGAGGAGGGCTGGAGCCTGGAGGCGAAGGAAGCAATTGTCAAGAGCCGGGCGCCTGCTAATCTCAACGTGACGGCCCGGAGCTGCTTGCTGCTCAGGCGAGCGTGGGCCGGGGCCGGGGCCTTAATAGTATTCCTGGAAGTTCTGTCGTGGGCTGGGCTCACCAAAAGTTGGCCGGGCCCGCGGAAGGAGAAAAGAGATCACACATGTGTGAGAAGTCTCCTGTTCCAGTCCTAGCTATTGCAATTTAATGTGGGCGTCAATATCTTCTTATACGATTGAGGAGCCTCCTCACGGGAGGTTTTCGTCAGTTAATTGAACGGAATAAGATCTTGCACGTATATTCTAGGTTTTTTAATTGGTGTTTCCTAATGATCTCAACATTGTTTCCCCTCGAACAATGAACTCAGCCATGAAAAAAATACTATAATTCAAGTTTAAATAATACTTCCTGAACATATTAAAATTTTTGGTTGCTGCTTTGTAAATTAATTGTTTGATTACATGTCTTAAAAAATTGTCGTGAACATATCTAAAAAGGGCTGCATTGGCTAAGAAAGTAGATTAAGCGGTATTTTCTCTCAAGATATTTGGAGTATAGTTGGTGACAAAAGGTATTTTTCTTTTTGTGCGAGGAGCCGAGGAGGGCTGGAGGCAAAGAAAGCAGAAAAGGAGGGAGGTGGTACCAGCAGGCACAATAAGAATTGTGAGTTCACCAGTGGAGAGCATCCAGAACTTTGGAAATAGATGGGAATAGCCGTAGGCTGCGATGTTCTAATCTGCTGGCACCGATGCTACTGTCTGTTCTAGCTATACATAACGTCGAGCACGCCAATGTCAGAGTTCAGACTGTTTGGTTCGCCCTGGAGAGCTTGGCAAAGCTAGCTAAATGTAGAAATGGAAGGCATCGAGAACAACACAGCAAACGAATTGACTTCAGTTCCTTGCCTGCCAGCCATGCATATTCATTTACTTCCCCTGAAACAACTTTAGTTTTCAGATTAATACCGTGCGCTCTCATACCTTCTCAGTCCTCAGTTTCATTTTGGTAAAATAGGTATTTTGGTCCCTCAACTTTATCCTGAAGGTCAAATTCGTCGCTCAACTTTTGTTTTGAGGTCAAACTCGTCCTTATACTGATATTATATTATGCTCCATAATAATATGAGATAAATGCAAAAAGTTTTTTATCCTTAGTTTCTTTTCCCCTCCTCAATATAGTGTCACCCTTTCGCTCAACTTTCTGCAACATTTTTATATGGTAGTACGTAGTTATGCAAAGTAGCTTTAATTTTACTTTTCATGAGTCTGCAATACAATATGATGCATGCGTAAATAAAATTCTATGTTCAGCTCCTAAATGAATTTAGAAGGGGAAGGAGCTAAGGGCAAAGAGAAATTTTTCATAAATCTTATGTTATTATGGAGTATAATATCAGCATAAGGATGAGTTTGACCTAAAAATGAAAGTATGAAAGTTGAGGGAGTATATTGGTCTATTTGAAAGTTGAGGGATGAACTCCCTCGATTCAAAGTTTGAGGGACAAAAACGCTTATTTTACCTTTCATTTTGGTTCTCGATAGTTTAGCTCTGTAGTTAACTAGTTACTGCATTGAATTGCTCAGATGGTGAATTGCTTGTTAGGTGTTCATTTCTTAGGTGAATTACTGGACTTGGATTGATGAGAACTTAGCTTGGTTTGTAACCTCTGACAGTCTATAATAAATGTGGTTATATTCTTGCGGTTGTTGCACCAAACATGATTGGTTTCTCTTTAAATGAATGGAAAGGCGGGGATCTAGATGCTCGGGAGATGAAGGTAGGGATGTGTCTGTTCGAAGCTGAAGAAATGGCCATTGCCTATGAGGGCAGTAGTTGATCAGGTGACTAGCGGTGAGCTAGAACTCGTATCGGATTGGGAGGCATCGTGAACCAATGCTGTACAGCCACACCTCTAGACCGCGGTCCATGGTTACAAGTTTGTGTTGATGCTTGCGGGAGAGGAACTTGCATGTATTGAAGAGGAACTTGCAACTGTGTTTGTTTTGTCTGCTTTAGAAAGTGATTTGCATGTATTGAAGAGGAACTTGCAATGGAATTTGAAGATTTTTATCTGGGTCAGCTGACCCCAAGGAATGCACGTACAGAGCATTTGGTTTGGCGCATGGACCAATCCGGAATGATCTGATCCGAAATCCGAACCTGATCATAGCATCCGGTGTGTTACGGACCAACCCGTCCATCACGGTCCAACCAAACAAGCCGGAGCTTCGCCGCGTGGCTCCCTCCTTCATCCCTCCTGTGGCTGCCTTCGGCTGCTATGCTCCAATGAAGCGGTAGACCTTCATCCCTAGCAACGGATAGACCTTCAGCTTTAAACCTAACACTGCATCCTCTGCATGCCTGCTTAGTTATGTTTCAATCTGATGTACTCTTGTCTGCTACATATCGAGAGAAACTTTCAGGAGCTGTTTCCAAGGGTTTCCAGATGTCTCCAAATCTAGAGTGTGCTACGCCATGTGGTTTGAAACCATTAAAAATATTGTTCTCCTCTACCACTGCTCCCTGTGTTACGAGTTGATGGTGAATTAGATGGGAGGTATATGAGGTGCCTCTCAAACACTTTAAATTATCTCATTGATTGAAATCAATTTGCTGCCAAAAACTATCCATAAAAGAATGGACAGAACCAGGAAAAGATTCTTCTGGCAACGGGGTAGTGCAAAAAAGAAATATTACCTAGTGAAATGGACAGAAATCAATAAGCCAAAGAAAAAAGGTGGCTTGGGGATTAAAGACCTAAGGAAACTCAATTTGAGTCTGCTCTGTAGATGGTGGTGGAAATTGGAAAATGAGGAAGGCCTTTGGCAAACTATTGTGAGGAAAAAGTATGTTAAGAGCTCCTGTGTAGCACAGTTAAAAAAGAGGCAACCAAATTCTCCAGTGTGGAATGATTTGCTAAAAGTAAGAGAGATCTACTTAAAAGGAAGAGCTATGGCCCTTGGCAATGGGGAGATGACAGACTTTTAGAGAGATCCATGGTGTGGGTCTATCCCACTCAAAAGAAAAATTCCCTAGTCTCTTTAACATTTGCAATGAACAAACTGGTTCTGTAGCAACCAGAGCACAGAAAAATTGGACACTAGCCTTTAGAAGATGGCTGGATGAGAACCAGCAGAATGACTTGAGAAGGCTGAGGGACACGATTAGTGTTGTCCCCATTAGCTCAGGGAATGACAAACCCATCTGGTTGTGGGAGAGACAACAAAATTGTTCTGTGAAATCCACATATGATTAGCTTTGTGGGGGCTGCTCGGGTCCCCCAATAAGAAAATCTGGAAGGCCAAAATTCCTCTAAAAATTAAAATTTGGATGTGGCTGATGGACAAAAACGCAATACTTACCAAAGACAATCTCATTAAGAGAAATTGGCGTGGTAATAAAAGTTGTGCCTTCTGTTCACAGGATGAGAACGTCCAACATTTGATGTTTGATTGCCCCATGGCTAAATACGTGTGGAGCCTTACTGCTCATATTTTTGGTAGTACTTGCAGAACAACTACTTTTTTTGAGCAATTCTGGGAGTGGGCAGCCCGTTTCATTCCAACGGGGGGTAAATTTCATATGGTTGGTTTGGCTGCAATCTGCTGGGCTCTCTGGAGAGATAGGGACAACATATGCTTTTAAGTTTGTTCGTTCACCAACTGAAGTGATCTGCCTTGCATGCTTCTTTTTAACTTACTGGGCAGGTCTCCAGAAGGAAGACGATCGTGTGCTGCTTGAAGCTGGGACAGAGATCCTCTCTGGAGTTTCACGCCCAAGTCTACTCACAGGGCGGAGGGAGAGGCAACCTGATTCAGAACTGATCAAAAAGTGCAAGAGTTACTGAAGGGGAAAAGAGGAGTATGGTCGAGCCCCATGGCGACCTTGGCTCCTTGCGTTTTTAGTGGTTTAGTCCTATAGTGATGGTCGTGTGGTTGTGCAGCCCTGTGTGCTGTTGTTTTTGTACTTTCGCTGTGAGACTTGTGGCAGCGCGCTCTAAAAACTGAATCTATGCACTGGAGAGGTGGAGGGGCGCGCGCGCTCTTCTTCCGATCTCTCAAAACTGTAATTTCGTTGCTTCTGGATAATGAAATTCCGGGTTCGCCCGCTCTGGAAAAAAAAAAACGTCTACGAATTTCAGACCATGCATGCAGCTGAAGGTGAGCATGTCTCAAGAGCAGAAGGCTATGCCACACAAGCAATTTTAGGTTCTATCGTATCATATTGAAGAACCGTGAGGCATATATAGCTCTCTATCTTCTCACATGAGGGGGAAGAGAGTCTTGAAGTATCCTGCCATGATAGCGGTGTCTACTACGGTCTTTTGCCGTACTGCAAAACCATGAGGTGGCTAGCGGCTGGCATTCCGGTGGCGCCACCGACGGCGAGACGGCAGCGTCGCCCTGGCACCAGATGCCGTCCCGGACATGCTGCAGGGTCAGGAACGCGGGGAGGGGTCGCCCTCGGCACGTCATCTCCACCTGCACAGGTAGACACAAGCATGTTTCGTCAGTTCAGTAACTTCAGCTCAGTTCAGCGCTGTCATCAGAAAACAAACTCAAAACTTGCACAGATGACAGATAGCACATCAAAGCATTGCTTTTCGCACTGAAATTATGTGCATGACTCCACACTGATGCACTGAAAATATGTTCAGATGGTCTTGTATCTCCTAGGAGCAATCCCACACTGCACAAAACAAGCATAGGCACTGCAAAACTTAGCAACGCCATGGGCGATGCACTCTCTGCAAGGCAACACAGAAATGATGCAGGCGCAGACAAAGGAAGTGGTGCCCTGACGCCGATGTCCGATTCCCCTGTAAGTTTGCCATAATGGCACTGCATTACCTTCTCCCCCCACATGAGTGAGATGAGATGCCCAGACAACCTACTACGACATAAACGGTTTATCCGGGAGAAAATAGAGCAAACTAAACGTGCTTGCAAAGATGCAATTGCAAAGCACAGATCTCAAGAGCAAGTAGTCCAAAGATGAAGGAGGAGGGCGACTGCGGGAGTGTCACACCCGGTTTAGGAAAAGTAACCGAATGCATCCCATATGTGCGTCAGGATCAAGTTCCGCACATACAGTAGACATCACAAGCGAATATCCGAAACAATACATTAACGAAGAGGAGTATAATAGTAATTGACCGACAGTCTTAATGTTAAACGAATAAATAAACGTCGATAAATAGCAGCGGACTTCAACTTCACAGGCAGTTGACTGGGAGACATACGCCTAAAATTCTCTAATGTCTTCAGGAAACTCCGGACAATTATCTTATTCTGAGCAGCATTGGTTTTAATAAAGCAAGCATGAGTACACCTATGGTTGGTACTCAGCAAGTGGAGTAAATTATATGACATGCACGGCTATACTTAAGGAAAAGCTGACATGGTTTGACTGCGGTAAGCATTTTTAGTTGGTCAAATTTTAATTAAGCACGTATTAGCTAAATGTAAGTATATACCAGCCTTTAAATAAGCTATCTGAAGTGAAACAATCCACAACACAGCGATAAGTAAACAGAACCAGCGATTTAGATCATCTTTAAGTTTAATTATCATGTGAGGGTCCAAGCCGCTCTTAACCGTGAGCACGGCTGATATATCAGTTTTCACTCTGCAGAGGTTGTACACTTTATCCACAACTCATGTTTCCCTTGATGCCCGGGTTTGCAAGGCCCTTAAATACTTCCGAGGTGAGTGGCAGGGATTCACTACGAGGTCTTTACAAAGATTCCCTAACTTATGACAATCCGCTAAGGTTTCAAGTCAAACCGGTCATAACCCTCCCTAATGAGGAAATACCTTAGCCAAGGACCACATAGCCATGTGCCTCAAAAGGACCGAGCTATACCCTGTCAATGCAACCCCTCTTGCCCTTTCGGCAAGATCATCACAAGCTAAGGTTTCTAATTAATTAGCCAAGACCAGAGCCATATAGTTATTGTGGTTGTACTGTTTTCTTGGGTGGTTCTCTATGTTCCAATTGATCCAATAATCTTATTTATCACCAAACAACATTCCAGAATAGGTAAAACATCATCATTTATATCCAAGTTATCCAACCAAAATCTATGTAGAAGCAATTAGCGTAACTACAACATAAGTATACCCCGGTTTAATCAAGGAAGTTAAATTGAAACTAGGCATGTCCTTAACTTGGGTTCCATCATGTTCTAGACACATGCATGCAAATAAAGTAAAGGTGTAATTGTGATATTAATAGGACTGAAACATGATCAAGGACCACTTGCCTTCGTTAGCAAACTGCTGCTGCTTAGGAAATTCTTCAAAGTCTTGACCCTGCGGATCCTCGAACTGCGCACCATCTAACGTCGTACACAAGCACATACAGGCAAACAAGTGCAAATAATAAGAAACAGTACACCAATCGATATAAACAGAACAAAATAATATTTTAAAAATATTGTATAAGTCGTAAGGATCGCGTGAGCGCAAGAATCGATGAAATCGGAGTTAAAACGGAGAAGTTAGGGCTAAAACAGGGTTCCAGGGGCTTATCTGCGAAAGATTTGAACTAGAAGGGCCAGGGGCTAGATCGTAATTAAACCCTAGATAGAGGGGTTAGAACGCAAAATCGAGGGATATTGGACCGCGGGTTCTATTTTGGAAAACTACAGGGGTCTAAACAGAAGAAACAGGACCTAAACGCGATTACTTTTGAACTGGAACGGACTGCGGGTTGATTCTAGAAAAACTCAAGGGCTAATATGTGAAAGTAGCATGGTTGACAGGTACCGGGTGGGTTTGACCCACGGATAGATCGGATCTGGGCTGTTGGATCTATATCCAACGGCCAGGCGGCTCGGGCGACGGCTGAAACGGCGGCGGAACGCCGGCGGTGGGGTGGAGGCGGCGGCGGCTCGCCGGGGAAATGCGAAATCGCGTCCCCGGCCTTGGTTTCGAGCGCGGTTTGGACGGGGAGGTAGAGGGCGACGTGGGGAACCGATCTAGGGCGATTGGGGGCGGCGAAATCGGTCGTAGCGGCGGTGCGACGGCGGGCGGCGGCTCGGAAGCTCCGGCGAGCTCGTGCAGCCACGGGGAAGACGCGGGGGAGGGAAAAGAGAGGCCGGTGAGGGTCCTCACCACCACGTGATGCTTCGGGGGTGGTCGTTAGACGGCGAGCGGCAGCGGAATGGCGGCGCGGTGGCAGGCCGAAGCACGGGCGGCGGCGAGCGCGTAGGCTAGGGTTTAGGGCGCGAGGCGGCTGCGGCTTGGGGAACGAGGCGTGGGGGGGGGGGGTACGGCGGCTTAAATAGGAGCGGTCGTGGGCGCCTGGGCGTGCGGGCCCGTGGCGGAGGCGGCGCGGGGACGAGCCGGACTCGAGCTCGAGTCCGGTGCGGCGCGGGGAAGGGGAACCCGACAGGCGGGCCCCGCCTGTCAGCGCGAGGGGGGAGAGAAGGGGGAAGCGGGCACGTGCGGCTGGTGGGCCAGGGGCCGAGTGGGCCGCGCGCGGGAGAAAGAAGAGAGGGGGGAAGAGAAAGAGCTACTGGCTGGGCCGGGCTGCAAAAAGGGGAAAAGAGAAGAAGGAGAGGGGAGAGGAAATGGCCGGCTGGGCTGGGCCCAAAGGAGTGAAAAGAGAGGGAAAAGAGAGAGGAAAAACAAAGCAAATGCGTTTGAGTTTGAAAATGAAAACTTGAATTCAAATTTAAATCCAAATGACTCACAACCAATGAAACAATGCAAAGAGCATGAAATGCACATTCATATGGTTTTTCCTATATTTATTTTTATACTTAAGGAAAATTGTTTATCAAAATCCTACGACCCTTTAATCTATTATTTTATTCATTTTTTATACTTTGCAAAATTTAGGGTGTTACAGGGAGTGATCTGCTCGTGGCCGCAAGTGGGCCTTCTACGACGCGCGCTCTGCGACCCCTGGCAAGCTCAGGAAAGAGGTTGGGCATTGGATGTACTCTGGGCCTGTTTAGTTCATTCATTTAGATTGCCAGTATGTGTTACAATTTTTTAAAAACTTAAATAAGGTTAGTTCATCAAATTCTTTACTACTTCTGGTAAAGATAAGAGAATCTTATCACACTTTTATTAGTCAATAGCAACTGCAATAAGTTTTCTGCAATGAAATCTTGCCACATCTACAGCTAAAACCAAATAGGTGCTGGTGAAACCTTACTAACATTAGGCGTGATGGACTGTAGCAAGCTATGACTTCAAACCAAACACCTCCTAGGATCAAAACACCCACCCCACCCCCCACCCCTATGATCTATCAACACATCACATGCCCATAACAAAACTTTGCAATCTCGCAATTGCCATTTACATAAGCGCATTTTTGAGTGGTCTAATAGGGTTTGCCTGGATTTGAAGAGTGCATACCACAACTTAGATTCCTCATGAAGGAAACCTTTGTATTCGGATAAATGTATTGTTGCAGTCATTTTTCATTATTATTTTAGGATTTTAGGTGTGATTAGTGCATGCAGCTCAATATAGAAGTCTCCGGCTCCAAGTCTAGCTAGCGCAATTTAATATGGGAGGTCAATATCTGCTTCGGTTCTATGATTGAGGAGCACCTCCTCGCGAGAGGGGATACGTTGAGACTTGAGCGGATTGTCCGCATTTCTCCAGCACCTAGATCTCCTCTTGCTAGTATCTCGAAAGAGATTGTTAGTTTCTTGAAATGTCGGCGTTCCATGATTTCCACCTGATGAGGTGTACCATCTAGGCATTTTACTACCTCGGCAAGCCATGTAAACACATCGATCCGCTGCATTAGAGATAATGTAACATTAATAAGGATCAAACATTCTTAAGAAGATAAAAAGATGGATCTTACTATTCCTGGAGTTGGTACGGTTGTTTGAGGATATTGGGCCCGTTGACTCTACTGAAAGTGATGCTAGGAGGGCGAGCCTCAGGCAAAGGGAAATCCTGATGCCCCCAACCACGACCAACACTAGCACGACCCAATCTACCATGACCAAAGCCACGATTCATGAAACAATAATTCACTATTTTACATTCTCAAAACAGCACTATTTCACATTCTCAATAACTCATATCCACTAATTCACTAACTCATATTTTCAAAATGACAATGCATCCACATGAAAATTCACTAATTACACTCATATTCCTCATATATTTAATTAAAATTCACATGAAAGTTAACTATAATTGCAAAATAAAAAGAAATTCCACTAAAAATTCACATGTTACATTTACTTTCACATGTTACAAACCATATGTGTTCACATTTTTTCACTTATACATTAACTAATTTACTAACTAATTCATTATATAATTCAAAAGAAAAAAAATCAAGAACTCACCTGATGCTGAGGAAGGGCATGGGCCGGAGGGGAGGGGAGGAGAGGGGCATTACCGCAGATCCAGAGGTGCGCACGGCAGCGGGTCGGATCCAGAGGTGCACGGCCGCAGTCCGGATCCAGAGGCATGCGGCAGCGGGGCGAGGGAGGCGCGCGGATGGCCGGTCGAGGGAGGCGTGCTGGCGGCCGGTCAAGGGAGGCGCGCAGGCAGCGGGCCGAGGGAGGTCGACAACGAGGTAGCGGAGAGGAGTGGAGGCCCGGTGCGTCTAGGGAGCACCGCGGATGAGGAGCCGCGGCGGCGAAGGAGAGCCGCTGGGGAGAGGCGCCGGCAAGCAGGAGGGCCGAGCCGCCGCGGAGAGGCGCCGGTGGGGAAGAGGAAATTTTGGCAGCGTAACATCATCATCCGCGTGAAATGAAATGAAAATTTTGCTAAGTCCTTGGCCGGTTCAACATACATAGAGCATGAATTTTCAAGGGCGGGTGATCCCCCACCCGCCCCGAGAAATGTATTTTCAGGATCGGGTGACCCTCCATCCGTCCCTACAAATCATTTCTAGGGGTGGGTGGTGGTTCACCCGCCCCTAGAAATCTTTTTTAATTTTATACTAAAAATTCAATTAATTCAAATAATATAGTAAAACACATCCAAAAAAGGTGAAATTTTGACCCTAAGGCTATTGTCACCTATAGAACTAGAAACAAATTTGACAACTATATTTCAGTGTACAAAATAGTTAAGAGTGTTGAAACAATAATGTAGGGTTCTCCAACATTTACCATCCCGTACAACTCAAGTCATACCTACTGGTTTCCACACTCTTAAACATTATATAATCTGAAAGATACTTGGCATATTTTTTTTCTAGTTCTATAGGGCACAATAGCCTTAGGGTACAATTTCACTTTTTTGATGTGGTTTGCTATTTTTTCTTATTTAATTGACTTTTTGTACCAATGTGAAAAATATTTGTAGGACGGGTGGAGGCGCCATGCGCCCTTCTACGAGCCCCATTTTCAGAGATCGGTGATGGCGACACCCATCCCTGGAAATCCTATCTTTAGAGGCGGGTGGCGCCATGACCCGCCCCAGTCACATTTTCAGGGGCGGATCATGGCGCCACCCGCCCCTAAAGATGCAATTCCAGGGGCGGGTGTGCTACTACAGTAACCCTGCTCCTTTTGCAGGAATGGGTTACGTTTTGATCCACCTCTAGAAAAAATAGGATATTACTTTTATCCATAACATTCTTAGATATAACAATATGATTAGAAAGTATTAATTAGAGTCATGCAGCTGCAAATTCATAAAGATATCATGTGTGCGCGTCCATATTTTTACTGTGTTTCGTAAGAAAAAATATAGCCGCCACTGCAAGCACACAACACATCTGCAGTTGTCCATCTGGAGTCGCGGCATATATAGGAACTTGGGAAGTAAATCGACCCGGTCCCAGGTACGCGCACATCGTCCACGCCCCGTGTGCTCTACTGCTACGTACGATGGGGTCGCCGCACGTCGCCGTGGTAGCCTTCCCCTTCAGCTCCCACGCCCCGAAGCTCCTCGCGGTCGCGCGCGCCCTTGCCACCGCGGCGCCGTCCGCGACCTTCTCCTTCGTCTCCACCGCCGGCTCCCTGGAGCGGCTCCGCGGCGCGGCCGTCCCGGGGAACCTGCGCTTCGTGGAGGTCCCGACGGGAGGCGGGGAAGGCGACGACGACGAGACGCCGGCGTGGCGATGGAGTTGTTCGTGGAGGTCGCGGAGGCCGGCGGGCTAAAGCAGTCGCTGGAAGCGGCCGGCGCCGCGGCGACGGGGGCCGCGAGGGTGAGCTGCGTGGTCGGGGACGCCTTCATGTCGATGGCCGCGGATGCCGGGGTGCCCTGGGTTGCGGTCTGGACGGGCGGCCCGTGCGCGCTCCTGGCGCACCTCCGCGGCGACGCGCTACGCGAGGACATCGTCGGCCACGGTGCGATCAACCTTCAGGCTCCAGCTCGAGTTGTCTCGCCCTCGCTGCGTTACATGAGCCCATGCATTCTCAGTTCTTTCTTTCTTTCATTGTTGCAGCGGCGAGCAGGGGCGACGAGCTTCTGAGCTCCCACCCGGGGCTCGGGAGCTTCCGCGTCCGTGACCTCCCCTTCGGCGGCGCCAACGCCAGCGGCGACATGCACCGCGTCATGAGCCGCCTCCTCCACCGCGTCGCGCAGAGGCTGCCCCGCGCCGCCACCGCCGTCGCGCTCAACGCGTTCCCGGGCCTCTTCCCGCCGGAGGTCTCCGCCGCCCTCGCCGACGCGCTCCCCGACAGCCTCGCCATCGGACCGTACCACCTCCTCCCTGGCGCCGTGGCCCCGGCCGGCGACCCGCACGGGTGCCTCGCCTGGCTCGACCGCCGACCCGAACGCGCCGTGGTGTACGTCAGCTTCGGCACGGTCGCCGCGCCGCCGCCGGACGAGCTGCGCGAGCTGGCCACCGGGCTCGAGGCCAGCGGCGCGCCCTTCCTGTGGTCGCTCCGGGAGGAGTCGTGGCCGCTGCTCCCGCTGGGGTTCCTGGACCGCGCCGGGGCCAAGGGCAACGGCCTCCTCGTGCCGTGGGCGCCGCAGGCCGCCGTGCTGCGGCACCCGGCGGTGGGCGCGTTCGTGGCACACTCCGGGTGGGGATCGGTCGTCGAGGGGGTGTCGGGCGGCGTGCCCATGGCGTGCCGCCCCTTCTTCGGCGACCAGCAGATGGACGCCCGCGCCGTGGCGGAGCTGTGGCGCGTCGGCACGTCGTTCGACGACGATAGCGGGCCGATGACACGCGCCGGCGTGGCGGCGGCGGTGGCGTCGCTGCTCTCCGGCGAGGACGGGGCCCCGATGAGGGCCAGGGCGCGGGAGCTGCAGGCCGAGGTGGACGAGGCGTTCCAGCCCGACGGCGGATCCATGATCAACTCCCGCAAGTTTGTCGAGATAGTGTGTGCTCGTGAGTGATGCTCGCCGCCTTGTCCCCGGGCTCCTTCCACCAGACCACCACCGATCCCCCTCCCACCCCCAAAAGCCTTTTCCTCTCTAACCTCACATGTTCAGATTTTTCCATATACGGTCGGCCACCGCTGAATTCATGCACGATAAAATGATAAAAGGTTAATTAATGCTATACTCAAGCAATTGTTTAGTTTTCGAATCAACCTCGGGCACTTACAAATCACCTTTCTCTTGTTATTTCTTTCAGCCAAAACAGCTACTCTCTTCGTTCCAAATTACAGATCTTTTCAGCTATTCCGTTCGTTCCAAAACAGGTAACAAGTCATCCTCTCTTGGTATTCCCTTTGACCAAAACAGGTAACAAATTCTCAGTCCTCTCCATCGTGCTGACAGAGCTTGCTTCTCCCTTTTCACCTCCATCACCCATCACCGGTGGCATCCCCACTGCCAAGATTTGGGTGATGACAAACACTGCTGACATTTGGGTGATAGCACCACATAACACAAGATTCAGAGTGCAACGGGTTGTTTTCGACTTAATTTGTGATGTGTCTTATTCCTCATCCCCGCGGGATTTGATTTGATGGCAATAAAAGACTAGCTAATGTGCATAAAAGTTAGTCAGGTGCTATATAGACAGTAAAAATATCCTCAAGTTTCTTATAGTTTTTAGGTGGCTCGTGAGCGTGTGTGTATCGTGTCTTCATAAAAAAAATAAATTATATTCACTTATATTAAATAAAGAATGAAAAGTCAAACCGGTCATCAAATCGGTGGTTCAGTGGTCTGACAAGTGGCTCTACCCATTGAACAAATTAACGATAGTAACGAAGACTCACTCTGTGGTTTCAGGTCCTGCTTCCTTAGCCCTGACTAGGTCACTAGATAACATTCGAATGGACAAGAAATACCACGTGTGCATAAAACCGCAAACCAAGTAAAATCTCACCTAAAGCATTTAAATAAAGTGGCTAAAACACTTGAATTTTAGTGTTCCAAATATGTGCCAAAATATGTGCTTTAGGATGATAAAGTACTTGGTAAGAAAAAACTTCAAGTATGTTATAGCTGATACTTCAATTTATGTTTATGCCTTTCATACAATCCTTAGTTAAATAGAATTATAATTCATTTATGCATAAGTTAGACTTACCTTTTAGGTGTAATTTTTTAGTAGCGCCTCTCCAAACCTCCTCTACTAAAGACAAAGCACTGGAGGGAACCCTTCTGTTCTCGTACTGAAGTGATTCTTTTGGTGTAGCTTAAGTATAATTGGTATAACTATAAAAAAATCATTAGTTAAACTCCACTAAAATACCTGAATATTGAAACACCTTTAAAAGAGGTAAACTTTTTTTTCAGAAAGCATGCATATGCATAAAATTTGGGTGTGGCAAGAGGGCAATATCCACGTGTTAGTTAGACTACCTCAATCAGATAGCTAGATATTGTGTGAGCCTACAGAAAGGCAGCCGTGCTGCTGTGCCGAACAAAGAGGCGGAGACGCACAACAATGTCGGCTGCAAGCAACAAGATCGTCCACAGAGACGAGATCACGGACGACACCTTCACCAACGACTCCGGGCAGATCCCCGAGAAGTATATCCGAACAGATGAGGTCTGCGCCGGCGCCATCGTCGGCGAAGACGAGGCCTACGAGCTGCCCGCCGTCGACATGGCGAGGCTTCTTGACCCGGAGTCATCGGCGTCGGAGACGGCGAAGCTTGGCTCTGCGTGCAGAGACTGGGGTTTCTTCCAGGCAAGGACTGCACCTGTTACCTGTCGCGTTTTTCAGAGTCCTGGCGACAGCTTTAATTTGTTTAATTTCTGCTGCAGCTGACAAACCATGGAGTTGACGAAGCTGCGATACAGCGTATGAAGGACAGCACCGTGCAGTTCTTCGGCTTGCCACTCGACGGCAAGAACACCGTGGCGGTCCGAGGAGACGGCTTCGAAGGCTACGGCCACCATTACAGCAGGCTGTCGAAGCTGGACTGGGCGGAGAGTGTGATCCTCATCACGCAGCCAGTCCAGGACAGGAACATGGAGCTCTGGCCAACTAGTCCACCTATGTTTAGGTAATAATCTTGTTCTAATCAGTTATCACTCAATCAGCTTCGAGTATATGCAAGCTCGAAGCTTGATTTGTGTATGGTTTCCATTGATTCTTCGAGGCATGCGCTCGAGGAGTACTCGGCGGAGGTGACGAAGCTCATGAGGCAGCTGCTGGGCTCCATGGCGGCGGACCTCGGCGTCGGCCGGGAGGCGCTGCTGGGCGCGTTCACCGGGAAGCGCCAGAGCATGGCGATCCACCACTACCCGCCGTGCCGGCACCCGGACAAGGTGATAGGCAACACGGCGCACACCGACGGGCTGGCCCTGACGGTGCTGCTCCCGGTCGACGACACGCCAGGCCTGCAGGTGCTGCGGGGCGGGCGGTGGTTCCCCGTGCGCCCGCGGCCGGGCGCCCTGGTGGTCGTCACCAACGGCACGTACCGGAGCGTCGAGCACCGGGTGGTCGTCAGCGCCGGGCTGGGACGGACCACCGCCGTGGTGTTCCAGGACGCCTCCGTCGGCGGGCTGGTGGCGCCGCTGCCGGAGCTGCTCCGCGGGGGAGGCGAGGCGCGCTACAGGTCCATCCCGAGGTTCGAGTACCTCAAGGTCAGGTTCAGTGCCCTGGCCAAGAGGACAGGGTTCCTTGAGAGCCTCAAGCTCTAGCGCCCATCCTTCGAGGAATTAGTGGTTTGAGCAATAATATTTTGATTTAAGTAATTCCAAATACTCCCAAGGGTATAATTGCCATCTTTTGCATATGTAAATGTATGCACATACTAAGTGACATGAGTATTTCAAATTTGTGAACACAGAACAGAAAATTTAAATTCAACTTGTATCATCTACACACATGGAAACAACTAGCTACATCTCTAGCTAAGTGTTCTAATATGTCCACCCGATTGCTGCATTAACAGCCTTCCTTTGCACTAAACGTGCTACTAAGATCATAGACTAAGCGAGGCAATTATTATATCTTATTTTAGATTTTCGCTCTCCAGATTTTACCAAAGATAGCAGACCAAATTGTCATAGTACGGCACCTGTTATCCAATAAATAAGAAATACCCCTGCAGTATGATAGTAATTAAGCTAACGAGAGTAGCCGAGCAAGAGTAAACAGAGCATCAGAACAACAAAGGCTATAGAACAAGCTAAAAGCCTACAATACAAAATCCAGTGTTCAGTCTTCACAGGACATCTCACTAGAGGTGCAATGAGAATCTTACCTTTAGAAACATTAAATAAAGTCTAATTAAAAAACTAATTGCAAAATCTCTGAGCTAATTCACAAGACGAATCTAATGAGGTATACTAATCCAAGATTAGCGGATGGTTACTATAGCATCACTGTAGCAAACCGTAGGTTAATTATGCTCATTAAATTCGTTTCGTGAATTAGCACCCATCTATGCAAAAGGTTTTAAAACAGATTTTATTTAATATTTCTAAATAGTAAGATTTTTTTTATGTGACAGGGCTGAACTTTAGCCCTCCAAAACCAAACCGGACCTCAGCCTCATCATCATCCGGCAAAGAGATTTCCATCCACAGGTCTGCACAGATTCTTGATACCATATACCTACAGCAATTGATTAATACTGCAGATGTGCCAGGAAAAACCAAGAATGCCGCCTCTACCCAAGGTAGTAGACGAGCATGATTGGAAGAGATACCTTTGCCTCGCTCGAACCGTGAACCGAGAGCTCCACCGGTTCAATCTCTGGTCCGGTCCTAAATTCCTAATACCTGTGCTCTCCATTAGCACCGACACAGTGTGATCGGGTGGCTTGTTGCTGGACGAAGCCGAATTACCACACACAGGGCTAAAGCACATCTAATAAACAGGCTTCCAACAAAACAGTACGGAAATTCTTTTTTTCCCCACAAACAAGGGCGCACCTGTATTATGCTCTAAAATGAACTCGAAGCTGATAAAGCCACCAGCTCCCCAGAGCCGTTTCTGAAAGAGGGGCACGAGCCCTTCCAATCGGCGCCTAGATCACCGGCTCCCAAGAGCTGTTTTCGAAATAGAGAAGCCTCAGCCAGTCAGCCTCCCCATACAGGGGCTAGAAGAACAGAGATGGTAAAGAAGCAGCGCCCCATAAAAGCAGAGCTTCCTCAGCTCTCCACTAACACAGTCAGAATCTGAGGAAACCTGATGAAATTCAGATTTGGGAAAAAGAAACTGATCATGCTTGGGCAATCGACAAACATGTGGGAGTGGTTACTGGCAGTATGAAATGGCAACTACAAATCTTGAATGGCAGAGCATTGCAGTTGTGTGGATACTGGATACGTTTATCAACTGGTCGAACTGGACATGTTCAATTTGGTGCAGTTGTGGGGAGAACTCAAGGGGGGTAAATGACCTGAGACTCCCTGAATCCACCCCAATCCTCTGTAGAAATCAATCAAACAAACCGTAAGACGCAGTCACCATTCACCAAAGAATGCCCTCTAGAGATTTTCCCTAAAAATAGGTGAAGGATCATGAAACAAACACCAAAACAGGAGATGTAAGCTGCAGATGCGTTTGAAACTCTCCATTCCAGACTCCCAATGGAAAAGGATGCGGTAATAACATTGAGTTCTCTCGCAGGGCAACACTAATAGAGCTACACAAAAAAAAGGTGGAATCAAATTGTTTGGTAAGGTACATCAACAGCATGCAGAACAAAACACCACTTCAGCAGCATCAATGACAATCTCCTTAGCCTGCATACAGAACAAATGAAATAAGTAAATTATATGCCAAAAGGGTTCCTTCATAACATGATGAGAAAAACAACAGCACTAGAGAGTAGTAACTATTGCCATTCATCAATCACATGCTGACTCATGGTGAATTATTGTTGAAAAGGAAGCGTTGAAAATAATTCAAACCATGACGCTGAAATCATGTCTAGAAGCAGGACAAATACTCAATGAAAACACAATGGTTAATTGGAGAATATGTGATCCAACACCAGGCAAATAGAACTATAGAAGCATAATGACAATTCAATTGAACTATTTGACTGACTCAATGTCACCACAATGATGAGTTCAATGTTCTTGACTAGAATGGACCACCCAATTCCCAAACAACAAACATACTCAGGATCCAGCAACCAAGCTAGCAAAGAATAAACAGTTCATGAGACCAACACTCACTACGATATGAAAACAGTTGATTATGTATCAGAAGTATTAAAATACAACAGGCCTGGTAAGAGTGTCCAGCTTGGACCTACAATCACATCACAATCCACGCAAAAGCATGTATTGATACTGCATTAAGCTTTCCGCGAAGCACAGAAACAAATCTCAACACTAACATTGGTCTCGTCTAAACGTTACCAAACCTCACAGGAATACGGTTGGTCTCATCTAAATTTAGCAATCCCCACAGTACCGTAACAACCATTGATCTCATCTAGGTTCTAGCATTCCAACAGCGCATTGGTAGTAATCACGAAGTAGTACAGCACAGGTCGAGAAGAGGTAATGAGTAATTTCACCTTTTAAGCTGAGGGGATCTCGACCTCGCCGTCGTCAATCTCCTGCTGCAGGTCCTTGGGGTCCTTGCCGTCGACGGTGCACCCGACGCTGACGCAGGTGCCGAGGATCTCCTTGACGGTCCCGGCCATCTCCTTGGCCATGGACCTGGGCCTCATGGTCCTGGCGATCTCGACGACGTCGTCGAGGCTGATGTTGCCGCTGTGCTTGATGTTCTTTACCTTCTTCCTGTCCCTCTCGGGCTCCTTGAGCGCCTTGATGACGAGCGCGGCGGCGGAGGGCACGACGGAGACCTTGGCCTGGCGATTCTGGACGGTGAGCTTGACGGTGACGCGGAGGCCCTTCCAGTCCTTGGCCGTCTCCTTGGCGATGTCCTCTCCGATCTTCTTCGGAGAGAGACCGAGCGGGCCGATCTTGGGCGCCAGCGACGACGCCGCGCCGACCTCGCCGCCCGTCACGCGGACGAAGACCTCCACCACCTGCGACGGGTCGAGCTTCGGCGGCATGGCGGCGGCGGCGGGGGTGCGGGTAGGGTTTGGGAGAGGGTGAGGAGTGGCGGCGGCGGGTGGCTAGGGTTTTTGCAGGCCGTTTGCGCGTGCTTATTTATATAGCATGGCTCGCTTGCGGCCTCCCATTCGATGGTGGTGGTTTGGGCCTTTTGGACACTTCGAAAGCCCACTTAAAACTCAGCTCGGCATCTCTTTGGGCTGCAACGAGGTGGGCCGGTGGACCGGATCTGCTGCTAGAAAGTTTGGTCTTGAGGCGTGTGATGTGGATCTATAATGTGGCCCAGATCCGGAGAGCTGCGATGAGCCAGCCCAAACCTGCGCAACGAGTCCATTTCAGCTCTTCATTTCATTTCGGCGCTGATGATTGGTTGCATACTAATGCACTCACTCTTCATTTTAACTCGATGATCAGTGATCGATCTGGCCGGTGAGGCGTCGGCCTCCTGACACATGCCATCGCGACTGCTACCAGCCTGATGTCTCCTGTTCACTATCCGCTCTCCAGGTGGTTTCAGCCTTCCAGGCCTTGGGCTCATTCATCACCTCAAGCACATCATGATGGGAGTTTGTGAAATCTGCAACATCCTGCTCCGTTTCATCATCCAGACGATTCTGTTCACTCACAGGACTCTGTGCAGTACGCAGTTGTGTCTCATCAAGCATTTGCCCCGGAGTAGCTCACTTGAAACGGCAATCTAGCTAGTGCCTTCGATCACATCAAGTGTGTGCTCCCACCCCCACCGCCATGGTTCGATCTCCAGCCGTGGAAGCAATGATGAGCCGCCGCCGACGGCGAGGACGACGGCGACGGCTACATTTATGTCCATCGCAGCGCTTATGTATCCCCACGCATGACGCCGACGCGGCGTGCTGCTGACCATTGCATGGATCCCAAGCAATCAGCTGCCGCTGCTGCTGCCCCGTCACCTTCTCCAATCAGTGCCTGTGATCCCGACGCGCGCGCCATGGATTCAGGAGCCCAGAATTCAGACTGTTCATTCTGGTAATCCGGAATCAGAAGCTTCGGGACGTGCTTAACTAACATTTAAATGGCCGGATCTAGCTGCATTAAGTCCGAGCTCCCACTTGCAGCTTCAATTCGGTAGCGCTTTGTACCTTGTGCTTGTCCCGAGCGCCGCCCGATTGGTTGCAGGTAACATGTGAGCCGATGGATGGTCCTTCTCTGCTCCCGACAGTCTACCTCAACCAACACAGTTTGCTGCCTTCATTACTGGGCGGGCGGATTAGCACTCCTCCCTATCATCTGACAGGCCACATTTAGCATGTGGGCGATCGGATTGCAGTCTGCAAGGAAGGAACCTCCCAATCATCCATCCACTCCTGTAGTACTTGCTGATGAAGCTACTCTCTCTCTCTCTCTCTCTCTCTCTCTCTCTCTCTCTCTCTCTCTCTCTCTCTCTCTCTCTCTCTTGTTTTCTTTTTCAGTGCATGACTACTTCACGTGAGTAGTAATAGACTAGTAGTGGTCAGTGTCAGCAGCTTAATGGCCATCATTACCAAGACTGAAGCAGCACTGGAAATCGACCGACGACCTGCCGTTGCGTTGCGTCAGTGGCGGAAGCTTCGGAGACGACTTCGCCAGTAGATGATGATGATCATGTCAACCTTACCTGGGCTGATGCACGCCAACGCGCGACGGCCAAGGCGTGGCTAGAGATCTCCAGCGCAAGGTCGCTCTCCGTCTCAGCGTTCAGAGACGGCATCGAGACCGCCACGGAAAGCCTGAACTTACAGGTACACTTCGGTTTCAGTGGATTCTCCGTGCCCTCGGCACCGTCCCGTCCCGTCTCGTCACGACGCCCATCCTTCGAAGCGCCGCCTCCGATCCGCCGGTGTGGTCGCCGGCCGGCCTGCCGCCGCCACCACTTGTCCGTCCCCTTTTCCGCAGGAGTAGGTGCTACACTGAGCCAGCATCGGACCATAGAATCAGAGATCACGCACAATTCAGAAAGCCTTGGAGAAGAGGAGAGCAAGAGCATCAACTACTGCAGCCTTGTTATCATTATCCTGTTCCCGTCAGGTGACTAATGGGTTCAGAGTTCAGACACGACGGTTGTTCAGGCGCTGCTGTCAGAGCTAAGGGAGTTGTAATTCCATTAACCAGGAAAAGGAGCTATGGGCGTGCAGGCCGCTTAGCATTTGTTAAGCTCATCCTTAGTGCTGCTTCAGGGGAAGCTCAGGGGAGGCTTATCCATGCTTGCCCTGCACTGATCTCCCTCCATTGTCTTTCTCAGTGGCAGTGTACGTTGGACTGTCTCCTATCTTGCTTGTACAATCATTCTCTCTCTACTCCCTTTTTTTTCCTTTTTCTTTTTTGAATTTTCTCCGAAGTGAAAGCAGGATGCAAGCGTCGCACGAAGACGGAGCACACGTGGGTGCGTCCTGGCGCACGTCGACGTCTCTTGCGCGTACCGTTGCTTGGCGCTCTTGACCTCACCTCAGCATCACCCTCGGCTCAGCTCCTACTGACGGCGACCTGCTACTGGCGCCTGGGAGTGCCTTCTGCTGGGAGGAGCGCATTTGGTAACACATTGACGTCTGACGTACTGCTTTCCATCCGACAGACTCACCTTGTTTTGTTGCTGTAATGTGCTGTTACTTGCTCTTCCTGCTCTGACCGTTCAAAAGGCGAAAAAAAGATGGTTCCTTCTACTTGTTCGAGTCACTGTACAGATGTATGTGTGTGAGATGTGAAATCTGAAGATCTGAAGGAAAAATAATGACCCAGATGGAGCTCCAAGACTCCCAACTTATTCCACCAGAAGTCTGCAACTGCTTGCTGAATTTTCCAATGATCATGAAAGGAGGGCAAATGGTACACATCTGTTGTTGGAATATTTGGGTCTAATAGTGCAAAGGCTCACCATGTAAATCCAAATAATTCTAATAAAATCTCAAAGGCCCATTAGTGCAAAAGTGTATGGCAATAAGTTAGTCCCACCTTGCTAGTGGAGGTGGATAAAATACAACTTAAATAGTTGGATGCTCTCCATGCTCTTGCAAGTGTGGGTGAGAGGAAGAAAAAAGAACATGCGCGCGCTCGCTCGCCTCGCCAGGCTCAGGGCGAAGGGGGCGCGCGCGTGAATAGTCTGTCAAAATCCGGTCCAATCCTTGTGGGAACACGGCTTCCTTTTGCAGATTTGTTTTGCCACTTTGAATCTGTTACGGATTTCATGCGCGGAATTTTTGGAACTCATAACCGACTTAATTTTTTGGACGCAAAAAACCCTAGCGGTTCCTTCCTATACATACGCACGGTGCCGGCTAGAAATAGAACACAACGGAAGACGCCCACCACGCCTCAACCTCCCTGCTGCGCCGCCGCGGACGCTACTTCATCCCGTTCGTCGGCGTGCACCGGCGATCGGGAGAGCAGGTCTCCGGAACCTCGTGCTCAGCGATCCTGCACTGGAAGAGGGTGAATAAGGTTTTTGGGAAGCGCTCTGCGCGACTGCTCGAACGCTTCCACATCGCCATCCTCTACGTCCTCGTCACTACGGCTCGCCTTCCTCCTCGTCAGTGGGGTGCGACTTGGCGTCGTCAAAGGCGCGGAGGTCCTAATCGTCGCCGTCGTCTTCTTTACCCGGTTATTCCAGTCAGCCTAGAGACGTACGGTTTTCTATCCCTAACTATATCTTTCAAACCTAGTATGATCTGGTTAGAGTTGATCTTACTGCTGCAATATTTTATCTTAAATCACTTGTTCAGCATGTTTACATCTGTTCGTTTTCTGTACGCAATTTTCGTCATGGTCATGATTTATATTCGGATTAATTTAAAAATGAATCTCTTATTTATTCCATCAATCCAAAAACTTTATTATAGAAATTTCAGTTTCATGGCTGGATTTGTTGATGCTCTGAGGCCCGAGAAGTTTCTCTAGCGAGCACTTTAAGAGATGCCAAACGAGAGGGATTCTGTGGCTCTCTGCCATGAACGTGCTGTGGGTGTCCAAGGGCAAATCTGAGGGGTCTCTTACCCCTGAGCAGAAGAAGGCCTTTACCGAGGCCAACACACTTTTTGTGGGTGCTGTGATCGGTACACTTGTAGATTGTCTACAGGATGTGTACCTCCATCACACAGATGCTAAAGTTGTGGGACGCCCTGGAGGCCGACTATGGCGGCACAGATGCTGGCGCTGAGTTTTACATCATGGAGCAGTACCATGACTATAAGATGACCGATGGAAAATTTGTAGTCGAGCAGGCTCATGAGATACAGTGCATGGCCAAGGAGCTTGAGCACCGCAAGATCAACCTACCCGACAAGTTTGTGGCTGGTAGCATCATTGCCAAATTGCCTCCTTCATGGAGGGACTTCGCCACCACTCTCAAACATAAGAGGATGGAGATATCAGTGTCTGATCTGATAGCATCCCTTGATGTTGAGAAAAAAGATAGAGCCAAGGATGGGCGATCTAAAGCTGCTGAGGGCCAGAATAGTGCCAACATGGTGCAAAAGTCTCACGGCAAAGGCAAAGGCAAGGGAAAGAAGACCAAGCCGCAGCCTACCACTACTTTCAAGAAGAAGAAATTCAAGGAAAGTGAAGACTGTTTTGTGTGTGGATCTACCGATCATTGGCAAAGAAGTGCCCACACCGCAAAGGAAGGAAGCCTTCACCTGAGCAGAAGACTACGAATACGGTCACCATGGCTGGAGTGGAAACCAGTGGGTATAATTCTTTACCTTCGGTTTTTTCAGTTTTTCAATCTACTAGTTGGTGGCTTGATACTGGTGCAAATATTCATATGTGTTCTGATGCTACCTTGTTTTCTTCTTACCCGACCGCTTGGGATTCTACCGTGATGATGGGCAATGGGTCGCATGCTACTGTTCGTGGTGTTGGCACGATCGATCTGAAACTTACTTCGGGAAAGATCGTGCAGCTGAAGAACGTGCAGCATGTCCTTACTATCGCCAAAAATCTAGTTAGTAGATCCCTTTTGCGTAGGGATGGTTTTAAAGTAGTGATTGAGTCCAATAAATTTGTCGTGTCTAAGTGTGGACAATTTATCGGTAAAGGCTATGAGTGCGGAGGCTTGTTCCATTTTTCAGTTTCAGATTATTGTAATAAGTCCGTGAACTTAATTTCTGATGGTATAAATGAGAGCGATGCATCTGTTTGGCACTCGCGTTTATATCATCTGAATTTTAGCTCTATGTTTCGAATTTTCACCATGAGTTTAATTCCGAATTTTTCCATAGTCAAAGGTTCTAAGTGCTATAGTTGTGTGCACTCTAAGCAACCTCGAAAACATCACAAGATGGCAGAGAAGAGATATTTGGCACCTCTAAAACTCGTCCATTCAGATATCTGTGAGATGAATGGCGTGTTAACAAAAGGTGAAAAAACATATTTTATGATCTTGATTAACGATGCAACTAGATTTTGCTATGTGTACTTGTTGAAAAAGAAAGATGAGGCTCTTAGCTGCTTTAAAATCTATAAGGCTGAAGTATAAACCCAACTTCAGAAAAAGATCAAACGACTTAGATCCGATCGAGGAGGTGAATATTTCTCTAACGATTTTGACTTATTCTTTGCGGAACACGGCATGATTCATGAGAGGACGCCTCCCTATTCACCCGAATCAAACGGGGTTGCCGAAAGGAAGAATCGCACGTTGTCTGACTTGGTTAACGCCATGTTAGACACTGCTAGATTATCTAAGGTATGGTGGGGGATGTAGTATTGACTGCATATCATGTCCTGAATAGAGTTCCCATAAAGAACAAGGAAAAGACTTCTTACGAGGAGTGGATTAGGAGAAGACCTTCACTCTCTTACTTGCGCACATGGGGCTGTTTAGCCAAGGTGGATGTGCCGATCAACAAGAAGCGCAAGTTGGGATCTAAAACTGTGGATTGTATCTTTTTCGGTTATGCACATCATAGAATTGCTTATAGATTTCTAGTAGTTAAATCTGATATGCCTGATATGCATGTAAATTCACTGCTTGAGTCTCGTGATGCTACTTTCTTTGAGAATATTTTTCCTATGAAAGACTCGCATATTATATCTTCATTACCTCTGAATCAAACAGTGAATACAACTCCTGAATCTATTGAATTTTCTGAGCATGATGAACACACACTTGAATCAAATCATGAGGAGATTCACAGTGATGCTCCTAGGAGGAGCAAAAGGCAAAAGACTGCAAAGTCTTTTGGTGATGATTTTACTGTTTATCTCATAGATGATTCTCCCAAAATAATCACTGAGGCATTCTCATCTCCTGATGCGGATGATTGGAAAGAAGCTGTCCGTAGCGAGATGGACTCCATTCTCTCCAATGGAACTTGGAAGCTGGTCGAATGACCATATGGTTGCAAACCTGTGGGTTGCAAGTGGGTGTTCAAGAAGAAACTTAAGCCTGATGGTACTATTGACAAGTATAAGGCTCATCTTGTGACTAAGGGTTACACCCAGAAAGAAGGCGAAGATTTCTTTAATACTTACTCACCTGTTGCGAGATTGACCACTATTCGTGTTCTACTCTCCTTGGCTGCCTCGTATGGTCTTCTCATCCATCAAATGGATGTCAAGACAGCTTTCCTCATCGGAGAGCTGGAAGAGGAAATCTACATAACACAGCCTGATGGTTTTGTAGTAGAGGGTCAAGAGGACAAGGTGTGCAAGTTGTATAAATCTTTGTATGGTCTGAAGCAAGCACCTAAGCAATGGCATGAGAAATTCAACTCGACACTCATATCAGCAGGCTTTAGTGTTAATGAGGCTGATCGATATGTGTATTACCGTTATGGTGGGGGCTAAGGAGTTATATTGTGTTTCTGCGTCGATGACATACTGATCTTTGGCACTAGTCTTGATGTAATCAACGAGGTCAAGATATTCTTGTGTCAAAACTTTGATATGAAAGATGTTGGTGAGGCTGATGTTATTCTCAACATCAAGCTGATCAAGGGAGAGAATGGGATTACTCTTTCACAATCCCATTATATGGAGAAAATATTGAATCGGTTTGGCTATAAGGATAGCAAATCTAGTCCAACTCCCTATGATCCGAGCTTGATCCTTCGAAAGAATAGAAAAATTGGCAGAGACCAATTGAGATATTCACAGATGATTGGCTCACGCATGTATCTTGCGAGTGCAACGAGATCTGACATCTCTTTTGCTGTTAGCAAGTTGAGCCGGTTTACTAGTAATCCGGGAGATGATCATTGGCGTGCGCTTGAGCGCGTAATGCACTACTTGGTGGGTACTATGGAATACGGGATTCACTATTCCGATTTTCCTGCAGTACTGGAAGGATACAGTGATGCTAACTAGATATCGGATCTAGATGAGCTGTATGCCACTAGTGGATACGTTTTCACTCTTGGCGGTGCTGCTGTCTCATGAAGATCATGCAAACAAATGATCCTGACGAGGTCTACTATGGAGGCAGAACTCGCAGCACTAGATACAGCTACAGTGGAAGCCGATTGGCTTCGTGAGCTCTTGATGGACTTGTCTATTGTCGAGAAACAATTGCCGGCAATAATGATAAACTGTGACAATCAAACGGTGATTGCCAAAGTAGACAGTTCAAAGGACAATATGAATTCTTCAAGACATATCAAAAGACGGTTAAAATTAGTCAAAAAAATGAGAAACTCCGGAGTTATCACTGTGGTAACCCAACCTATATGATCGGAGATCCCGTAAATTAGGATATGGGAAGAACAAACCAGAGGTTAGTATGAGAGTAACCTTTTATACTCACTCGAGAAGGATGCAATAGTCTCGATTACTGCATGGCAGGTTGGCATTGGCCTTAATGTATTCTGTTGGCTTTAATTAGCAAAGACGTTATCCTACAGAACGTTCTTGAAAGATACAGCTATGTGAGCCCGACTGTTGGACGGTTCCAGTCTGTGAGATTCGGGTGATCTCTATTAAGCTCATGAAAATGAAAAGACCAGGGAGTACGACCTATATGCTCCAACCGCGAAGTAGCCTACTGGAAGTCAAGTATCAGTTTGACTGTGAGTGAAACTCATTTGCACAAAACTTGCAGTTTAAGGCTCAGTCTATCGTTCAAGTTGTAAATAAGTGTAACAGTTGTAAATAAGTGTAACTTGCTGTTCTAGATGGAAGTTTAACTTAACTGTCTCCATTGAAACACTGGTATATCAAACAACAATAGGTTGATGCAAAATCATAATGAGACTTTGAGATCTGGTGGGGGATTGTTGGAATATTTGGGCCCAATAGTGTAAAGTCCCACCATGTAAATTCAAATAATTCCAATAAAATCTTAAAGGCCCATTAGTGCAAAGGTGTATGGCAATAAGTTAGTCCCACCTTGCTAGTGGAGGTGGAGAAAATCAAACTTAAATAGTTGGATGCTCTCCATGCTCTTGCAAGTGTGGGTGAGAGAAAGAAGGAAGAACACGTGCGCGCGCTCACTTGCCTCGCCTGGCCTGGCCGGGCCGCGCCGGGGCTCGGGCTCGGGGCGAAGGGCGCGCGCGTGAACGGTCCGTCAAAATCCGGTCCAATCCTTGTGGGAACATGGCTTCCTTTTGCAGATTTATTTTGCCACTTTGAATCTATTACGGATTTCATGCGCGGAATTTTTGGGACTCGTAACCGACTTGGTTTTTGAGACGCCAAAAACCCTAGCGGTTCCTTCGCACAACGGAAGACGCACACCACGCCTTAACCTGCCTGCTGCGCCGCCGCGTACGCTACTTCATCCCGTTCGTCGGCGTTCACCGGCAATCGGAAGAGCAGGTCTCCGGAATCTTGTCCTTAGCGATCCTGCACTGGGAGAGGGTGAATAAGATTTTTGGGAAGCACTCTGCGCGACTGCTCGAACGCTTCCACATCGCCGTCCTCTACGTCTTTGTCGCCACGACTCGTCTTCCTCCTCGTCAGTGGGGCGCAGCTCAGCGTTGTCAAACGTGCGGAGGTGCTGATCGTCGCCGTCGTCTTCTTTACCCGGTTATTCCGATCAGCCTACAGACGTACGGTTTTCTGTCCCTAACTATATCTTTCATACCTAGTATGATCTGGTTAAATTTGATCTTGCTGCTGCAATATTTTATCTTAAATCACTTGTTCAGCATGTTTACATATGTTCATTTTCTGTACGCAATTTTCATCATGGTCATGATTTATATTCGGATTAATTTAAAACTGAATCTCTTATTTATTCCATCATCTGTGATACGAAAGGTGCTACAACTGAATTGCTGTGGTGCAAACCACTGAATTAATAGCCAAAAGAAACATGAGCTTCTAGGGGGGTCAAGTCATGAATCAATGAATTCTCAGTGAGATGCCAAGTTTGCCCTCTGAAAGACAGGTCCTTTAGCAACGGGAACATTCGATGATATGCTGCTTCCACAACAAAGAACAGAAGCGAGCAACAGGGATTAACAATTAACAAAATGTAACGGCTGAACTCTGGAGATTAGTAGATCAGGTGAAGTGAAAAAGGCCAAAATGGCTTGGACGTCGCTACTCTTCAGTGGGCTGAACTCCCTTCTTGCCGTCACAGCCTCGTCAGACTCTCTTGTCAGGCAACTTCCAAGCTGTTACATTCTCTCCAGCACTTGTGTGGAGAGAAACGGCCTCCGGTGTGCCGATGAGCTGCCGCGCCGACGGTCACCGGCGGCGGGAAAAAAGCTTCGCACCTCTCCTGTGGTTCTTCAGCAGATCATCGGCGGCGCGCAGGCAAGCCAGCGCAGGCGGTCGGGAGCTCGTCGGTCGTCCGTCATGCCGCCTATTGCCGGCCCGGCAACAGCCGTGCCGACAAAAGGGTTAGGAGGGGCAGAATGCCAGGATCTACATTTCTGTCATCTGGGGTGTGGGTGTGGTAGTTGGTGGTCACTTGTCTGTCTACTACGGTCTTCTGCCGTACTGCAAAACCATGAGGTGGCTAGTGGCTGGCATGTCCGGTGGCGCCACCGACGGCGAGACGGCAGCGTCGCCCTGGCACCAGATGCCGTCCCGGACATGCTGCAGGGTCAGGAACGCGTGGAGGGGTCGCCCTCGGCACGTCATCTCCACCTGCACAGGTAGACACAAGCATGTTTCTCAGTTCAGTAACTTCAGCTCAGTTCAGCGCTGTCATCAGAAAACAAACTCAAAACTTGCACAGATGACAGATAGCACATCAAAGCATTGCTTCGCACTGAAATTATGTGCATGACTCCACACTCATGCACTGAAAATATGTTCAGATGGTCTTGTATCTCCTAGGAGCAATCCCACACTGCACAAAACAAGCATAGGCACCGCAAAACTTAGCAACGCCATGGGCGATGCCCTCTCTGCAAGGCAACACAGAAATGATGCAGGCGCAGACAAAGGAAGTGGTGCCCTGACGCCAATGTCCGATTCCCCCGTAAGCTTGCCATAATGGCACAGCATTACCTTCTTCCCCCCACGAGTGAGATGAGATGCCCAGACAACCTACTACGACATAAACGGTTTATCCGGGAGAAAATAGAGCAAACTAAACGTGCTTGCAAAGATGCAATTGCAAAGCACAGATCTCAAGAGCAAGTAGTCCAAAACATGTATTCAAATTACCTAGCACAGATCTGAGATGCACAACAGGAACCTCTTCCCTGCCTGTTTGTTCCCCCCTTTTTTTGTTTTCTTTACCGGCCATGTACGCTGCTCATTAGTTTAACCAGACACCCTAGGCTCTCAAGTCAATGGTTTAGCGTCTTGAAAAGAAGTGCTAAGCGTACTGAATACCTACCATAAACAACACAGGAATTCAGACTAAGCATGGTCCAGGAAAGGATTAATGTCGATTGATTGGTTGGTTGATTCTTCCATCCAAAAATCGCCCAGGAACATGCATGGGTTAGCAAGCAAAGCCACACCCGTGATATGCAGGTGTTCTACTAGCCTTTTACGGCCGTGCTTGCCTACCTAACATGCCATAACATGACAGCAACGCCTGGCCCTACTCTAAACTCTGAATTTTTTTATTTCAGGTAAACAGCGCCACCGACATTGCTGACGTCGACAGCAGATCATGCTGCGCAGCCTAAAATAGGCCTCGTGATGCATACTCACTAATAAAATAGATGCTAATAATTGCATGCTACCTGCTAACACGATAATTAGGGCCCAAGGATATGGCAAATTTCTCAGTTTGCAGTAGAATACTCTTTCTTGTAAGATGAGTTTGCAGTAGAGATGCTAGATTGGAATGCATCAGTGGGGCTTTCTGGTGACATGTTTTAGGTTTACAGGATGAAGTCCAACCCCTCAACCTCTCCTCTCCACCGACGCCAATTCAATCAGAGTGCTGAATAGTAGACCTTAAAAGCAAGCAATATATAGGAATCCATACTTCAGAAAGAAGGTAATATTCCCAAATACTCTCACGCAAATATTTCCAAATTCATTCAATGGCGGATGTTTTTCTCAGCTATGCTTATGTGGCATTCGGCTGAAATTGTATCTTAGGGTATGAATCCTTAAATACGATTCCAATCTACATTCATCTTTATAGTATAAAGCAATCATTATTTTTTTATAAATTTATTATGGTGTAACAAAAGAGTCATTTTCACTTAACCATGCATCTATCTGTCATTATCTTGTTAGTGTTGTACTAAAATGGAAGCATCGTTACTTGTACGTTTTGCATACACGCCAAAGGAAGTACAAATTGAAAACCCTACGGTACCATTATTATGAATAGACAATGAAGTGTTGCAGAACAAGATTAGCATCGGTGATAGTTATTGCACATCCATCGCCTAATTAGTGATCAATAAAGTGATCCAATACACATCCATTGCCTAAAAAACAAGTAAAAGTACCACAGCCCTACTATAACTAGACAATCTTGTGTGCATCATTCACCTTATAAAGAGGATTTGACTAATCAAATTTTGTTATTTATAGCTATACGAATCTTTTGTTTGCTACTGTTTACTCTAGTGCAATCAATCATTGACATCTATTTGACATGAATAAGAGAAGGAGCAATCACATTTGAGTTTTAAGTTATTCCCTGGAATAACTTAAATGAAATGAGTCGAGCAATTTATTGGTCTTTCAAAAATGCACAAAGGGTTGTAGCATGCTAATTATGACAATTTTATCTTGAAAGAACGAGAAAAAACTCTCGATCACACAAGAAAATGCAAATTAACAAAGTTCTAACGAATGAAAATCAATCAAATTCTGAATTCTACAAAAAGGGACTAGCATGATGGTGCGAATTATGTCTCTTGCATATATTTGCAAATCTATTACAAGACATTACAAATTTAGTTATGGTCCTACTGATGAAAACCATATCAAATCATGAATCCTAGGCTTCCACTGTAGCAAAGTTATTTTTACACCTAGCTTTGCACACTACAGTAATGTAATGTATGTGAAACTAGATGTTCAGATAAGTTGAATATCTAGAACTAATTGTTGAAGCTCAAGGATTACGTATAGCAACATTGCCATTACTACAACTATAAATTAACTTCATCAATCTGTCCAACAAAACGTAGAACTAAAAACAGTTAGATGGTACCGGTAAATTTTAATTATCTATACTGTTGCATGTTAAATAATGCTCTTTGTAACTTAATACACTATTTTTCTTTCAAGAAAGCTTTGTTCACTGTTTCCAAGCAATCTCAAACAATAGAGCAGCAAAAGCAATAACCACCCTCAGAAGTTTGATTCCCACCAACATTACTAAGGCTGTCAATTCATTTATCCTTGAGCTAAAAATTACTTATCTAGGAATCAGTAGGTAAAAAGTTAATTTCAAAGTTGCTCAAACAATAATTTGCGCTAATTGTAAATGATGCCTGCAAGCTCAAACAAGCTATGGGGCAAGAATCAAAATAATATTGACTAAGCCCTAGTGCTAGCTAGGTCTAACATGATCATACATGTGGGGATGCATTTTTCTACATGGAATGCAACCCTCCACCAATCAAGCAAGGGCAAGATGAGCGGGATTAAGAAAACGTAATCATGCAGAGCACGCCAAAACAGTACAGAAAAGAAAGCAGCACCTCTTGCAGATAGATAAATAATATACATAAATAAATAAAATACAAATACGCGAATCTTTAGCCAGTCTCATTGATCATCGCCCTCGATCGTGCGTAAACATAAGTAGTGACGGGTATTAGATCGTGCTCGGGACACTTTGGCAAGCAAGGGGAATTATATAAAGACCACCGGCCGGAATGCACACATATAGAAATGAAGAGCTCTTGAGGGCACGGTCATCATCAGATTCCTTCCAATAATTAGGTATCACGTAGCGTGTGAGTTATATGCAAGATGATGATGCATTGCATCCCTACAACAATTGTGCACGGAACCAAACAACTAGTGTCATATACTACTATGTGTGTGTACCCCATCCCAGTTTGGTGGCTCACTTGATTCCTTTGGATGGGTGTATTTTTTTATTTTTTTTCCTTACAGGAGCGTCCCTAACCTACATGACGATCGAGAACCTGCCATGGCTGCATTTAATTGGCCATGGCCTGCGATCCGGTGGCCACATCTGGTCACAGCCGGCCGAACGTCCAACGTCCCTGCTTTGCCCCCAAAGAGCTACGGCTGCGACATGCACCAATGTGACTCACCAGCTGCTGCTTGCTATCAGCCAAAATAAAGCCTAAAAGTCTAATACAAATAAGCACTAGAATATTGGTACTTGTGTTTTGCTATACGCATGGTGCATTGGGAGTATTTAGTTTACAAACTATATTAACTCCCTCTGTTTTTAAACATACAATGTTACAACCCGATTAGCTCCCCAACGCCGCATATTTGAAAACAGAGGTAGTACGACTTCACAACCACCGTTCCAATACAAGTACAAATAAGACTTGCAGAGGATACAAAAAAACGTCAAACAAAAATGCATGCGTATTACTTGCATGAGTATTGGATTGATGTGCAAGGCTCACCAACCAGAATGGAGTGCACTAGTAGTTTACTGGCAGGCCGCGGCGGTGCACCCTTCACGTTTGCTTGGCCAGACATGGCCGTGGCTACATGCATGCATGCATGGACATGCACCCATCAATCACCACACACCCGTTAGCTGCCCGAGCAGGGAATATTTTCTAGGGAGCTAGGCGAAGAAGGCCACCAACAAGTACCCTCCAACGAGCGCTTCCTGGCCCTTCTTCCAAATTGTTAAACAAACAATCCATGGTCACAGGCTTTTTTTCCCCTGCGCTCAAACAAACTATTGGCTAATTGGAGGGGATGGAGCACGCAATAAATGCCGGTGCACAACTACGGCATAGTGATTCTGGTGAGCTTACTTGTATAATGCTCAGCTCCCATATTAGGTGTTCATTTGCAGTTGTGTTAGGTTTCTTAATTTGCTAATTTCTCCTTGATTGGTAGGTGCACCGAGTGCTTCTCTCTCTCTCTCTCTCAAAGAGAGGGCATATGCATGGTCCCCAACTCAAAGCATGCACGAGAGAGAAAGTGAGAGAGAGAGAGAGCTTGGAGATTGGAGTGTACGTGTAGTGAACTAAAGGTAGCCATTCAGTGCCCTCTTTGTCCACAACTCCTTGTTCCAAGTGCTCTACCTCTAGAAAGCTACAGTAGATCAATGCAATTCTTCCAGCATTTTAATCAGCCGATTCCTCCTCCAAACACGCATTGGACCAGCACATTGCAAACCAAGAAGGGGACACGTCCGTTTCCAGGCTCGATCGAGCCCGTTCGCGACACGTACGTACGAACAATGCATGCATGAGGGGATCGGACGGCAATGCGATGTACTAGCTACCAGTGCATGAGAGCTGGTGGTCCTCTTGGCTTTTGCTCATGCGTCTATTCCCTCTCTTTCTTTCCTTCTATTGCGTGATGCCCTCTCACCACCCTTCCCCGGAGGCAACTTGCCATGCTACTATTATTCTCTCTCTGTCCTCTCTCTTGCTTTCTCTCTCTAGGCAAACTGGGCATGCGTTTTTTGCGTGTCCCCACTCCCATGCACGCACATTCTCTCTTTCTAGCTCTCTCTCTTCGTTCCCTTCTTCCGTTCGGAAGCCAATCATGCGGGCATAAAACTAATGCTCCTGTGGATCCATTTCATTGGCCATAGCTAAGATGAGTGTGTCTTTTATTTCAAAAAAAAAGATGAGTGTGTCTAATACTATCCAGCACAAAGTGCAGCACTACTTAGCGTCCTTGTATTTGTCATCTAACACACACAAACCCAGCTAGTACTACTACTAGTGTAGTGGTGCATAAATCTATATAGCTTACTCTTATCTGATCTTTGTCGTATAATGTGAAAGGAAATCTTTATATCATGCGTCTCTACATCGCAGACATAGTTTGGGTTCAAAATCTAGAGTGAGGTCTGAGGTAAGCTCTACGATAGCATGACGGCACATTATTAGTAGCATTCACGAGGCTCATTGCACTGTATTTGGTATAGAAAACGATGACTAGCTTGGGGTTTTTTGAGTAGTGAGGCCCGGGGTTGGTTACTGGTGTTACAGGGGTGGTGTGCATCATCACTTTTACTCTCCACCTCCCATAAAGAAACCAAGAAATTGGTAATTAAAACAAGCGCGGTGTCGATTCACCGACTAAATTCTCGTTTCGTGTTCTATTCTCCTCTTTCTGTGAGAAATTAATATTCATTTTTTGTGATGTGCGTATGGTTCATTTTGAATATCACAATTCACAAATAAATCTGTCGATGACGTCCTACCACTTACAAATTTCCCGGCTTAGAGTTGTCTATAGTGACGGCTAGATGCTCGCTGCATTAATTTCACGACTAGGATAGCAACTAAGGAAAAAAGGGTATCAAGCTAGTAGAGACAAAGAAGAAAGTACAATGCGTAGGCATATAGAAAGTGGAGGAGCCGTTCGGTGATGATGTCCAGTACATTTCTATATTAAAGCATAAATAGATGGAATCTTTTGATTAGCTATGACCTGCCACTAAGCCCTCATTAATATCCTATTAACTAAAGCATTGTCACATTCCATATTCTTGTACATTGTTAAATCCACATGCATCATATCCCTAGCAAGTCACGCAGGCCTTTCACCACTCAAGATTGACACATGTTTCAACCTAGTAAAACCAACAACCTCTCTTTAGGGAAAGAACCTCCTCAATTATTGTTGATAAAAAGTTTAGATAATATAGAATTGGTTGGTAGAGACAAAGTTGACTTTAGAAATATTTATTTGCATGGCATCTTTGTATAGGAAAAAGAAACTAGTCTTTGCATGGCGTCGGTGAAGGTAGCTAGATAGGCCATTCAACAACTGATAGTTAAAAATAAAATCATTTGTTCCATCAATCTGCATGTTCGCTTGATTGCTAGTACATATTTGTACCAAATTGTGCACGCATGGTGGGTGATAGTTGAAAGGAAAAGTATGGTGATACAGGACATGGAAGTTATAAGTATTCTATTTTGCAAATAGGGACTTGTAAATATTACAAAGATGCTATGACCCTCCTTTGCTAGATATTTGTCCTAATAAGATCAATTTGTGGAACTAAAATTCTTCTTTCCGAAATCACACGAAATCTCAAGTCACTAGTTTATCTTGCATTTAATTGCACGTAGCTGGAAAAAAAAAAGGACAGTTTATTTTAGTACATTCTATCAATTTTTCTTTGAGGATTTTTAATTCAGCAGAACTAGGAGACCAAAATAATAATAATGAATTAAGCTCAAACTTTTGTAATAAGCACCTTGTTTCAGGCTTATTTCAGAACATCAAAAAATATGCAAAAAATTGATCGAAGGGTACACTATACATATTTTTTATGAGCCGTGCCAAGTCACAACCCACTTCAATTTGTTCATTCTGGAGGGTTGAGTTGACCCATGATCTAAATTTAACCTAGTGTCACCAACACACATGTCACCAATCGAGAGCTACAACGACTGATTACACTGCAATTCCTCAGAAAGGGAAAAAAACAGACTAGCTAGTCATTCAATTAGTTAGAATTATTTGCATTGACTTTAATTGTCTGCTATACCTTAATTCACACAGCATCAAACATCTTCCAACTAGCATGCAGCATTTTACTTTTCGGATTGGTGATCAAGTTGTCTTTTTGTTTCGGTAAACTCTTGCATAAAGTCGTGTTGAATTAGGCTACTACATGTAATAAGTATCTATGGATTATTGTTGATTCTTCCCTCTGTGGGAAGGTTAAAGCCGGAACCTTTATCATCCATTGTCTAAACAAAAATTTATGTGGCACTTAAGTGTAGGATACTACTTACGCTTCGGACCTGCGGTTAGCCCGTCAATTCCTAGATCCACATGGATTACCGTCCACACGTACATACACCGTGTACACTCCACTTACGTGTGTATCCATACGCATCTTTCATATACAATTGTTGCTTAATTAATTATACGCATCTTTATTTCATATACCCATTTTTTTCCAAGTAAGCTCTGATGTGTGCAGAATTGCAGGCGCATTAGCCACCTGAAAAGTTAGCCGCCTCTTCATCATTGACAAAGCATCTATCTACATGACTACATGGCCTGGCATGGGTAGCTATGTGCGTTCAGGTATTAGCTAGAGCTAGCACTCTGGTATTTCATTCTGCTCTGATCTACAGGAGCGAGCTAGATTCCATGACCATTATGTTCATGTTACTACATTAAAATTTTGATTGAGATTGATCACAGAGTAAGCGGCCTGCCGGGTAAAACATATAGACAATTTTTTGAATATATATATATGTGTATATATATATGGTAGTGTGAAATGAAATGTGGATAATGAAAAAGAAAACAAAGCTAGCTACGGCCGGTTAGGCCTGTGTGTAGTTCTGAACAAAAAGAAGCCTATCATTGCGGCTGCTGAGAGCATATGCAGGCTTGCGAGCTAGGCCTATCGAGTGCAAAAGGAAGCAAGATCTCAAGGCCATTATGAAAAGGATCCATCTCCCAGTGATGGAGCAGCAAGAAATGGTGTCTGTCTGTGTGTGTAAGAGAGAAAGAGAGAGAGAGAGAGCTGAGAGAGAGACAGAGAGTATGTGTGCACGACCAGCACTCTCTCTCTCCAACACACACATACGGGCCGGTAGAGGGAGAAAGAGAGGAGAGAGAGAGAGAGGACACTCGAGAGCCCTACTTGATGTTCCCTGGCATACGGTGAGGTATAGCTAGCTAGAGGTGAGAGGATGCTGCATAGCTTTCAGTGATGCATGGTAGGTGAAGGAGGCTCTTTCTAGGGCACCATCCATCTCGCTCACGACTCACCGCACACTCGCAGCACTTTTGCAGACGCAGATGGAGCCACAGAGGCACTGTACGTCCTTGCACAAATCTACTCATATTCCCTACATATATTTACAGATCGATCGATGAGAATATATATGGGACGATGAGAGCACACAGCTGCTAGCTAGCCCCTGCCGTCGTGGCTCTGCTGCATGCATGTTGTTCTATACACTAGCTACTCCATGGGAGGAATCAGGAGGAAGCCAAGGAAATCGAAAAGAGAGAGAAAAAAACAAAGGGCTTTGGTGGCAATGATGGGCACCCAGGCCATTTTCTGAGCCTAGCTACGGGGTGCGTAGGAAAAGAAAGAACATACAGAAAGGGCGTCTCGCTCCATGGGCTCCTGCCTAAGCTGCTCTCGCTACTCGCTAGCCTCCTTTGCTGCTGCTGCGGATCAAGAGAGCTTTTGTGTGTACACGTACTGCGCGCCCAGAAATGCAGGTGAGGTGAAGGGACGGAGCAGCACGGTCCTTCTCTAGCCAGTGATAACTAACCGTGTATCTAACCCCTCACTTTCTCTCTCTAGCTAGGAGATGGATGGGCGAGAGAGCTACTCTCCTCTTGTCAAGTGGTGGTGGTGGTGGTGAGAGAGAGAGAGAAGAGAGAGAGGGGTTGATGTGCCACCCCAGGACATGCACCCCTCACCTACAACAGGAACAAGACCTCACTCACTCCCTAACACGTTGTCACACACACACGCACGCACTAGTTAGCATACATATTATATATGCAAACGCTGGCAAGATGAGCGCGCCACATATATAAACATAGATGTATGTGCGTGTGTAGTCCCACATCTGTATGGTACAACAAGTCCCTTTTCTAGCTCTCGAGTTCCTTTCATCACCGATGTTGGGAAAGCAAGGGAGCAGGCACGATGGAACAAGGGAGCTAAGTGTGAAGAAGAAAGAAAGGAAAAAGGGGGAGAATAAAACACAGAGAAAAAGCACCCAACGGAAAAAAAAAAGAGGGGGGAGAAAGATGCATGGAAACCAAACGAAACCATACACACAAGCAAGCAAGAAGAAGTAACGCGAATAGTAAGTAATGCTTCAAGGAAGGGGATGATGAACAGCATACCTCTGATTCGTCCTCCAGCCCAAGCTTGCCGGCCAGGTACTTGATCAGCAGCCGGACTGTCACCCTCCCGTCCCTGCAACATCATCCGCGCAGTATGATTTCCACATCGTAAAAATTTGTATGTTTCAACAACCAAATTCATTGCATTTTTATTTTTACTGCAGGAATAGTTACATATATTGTACAGCATTTTTGTACTGCGTGAATGAAGATTCTGATGAGGGGAGGAGCATTGACGAAGCATTATAAGAATCCAAATGCAGGATGGCATGCTTGATTGATGATGCACCAACAGGTTCAGATTAAAGAAGTGAATGAATGGGATCGGGAAGAAATAGTACTTGATTCGTAGGTAGCTTCTCGGAATCTGAGGCAAGAATGGTTCCCTCCCTCTGCAGGAAGCAATCAAAAGTTCCAGGTTAATTTGAGGGGAAAAGGATCCGAAGAGATGAAGAACCTGAATTCAAGACGACCAAAAGTAATAACCGATTCGAATAAGCATGCAGATGAATGCACCACATTCTGCAGGAGTTAATCGGATCCGCCGAGTGCGAAGCAACCGACGAGAGAGAGAGAGAGAGAGAGAGAGAGAGAGAGGAACACATGAAATGCTCGCGTCGTGCAGTAGTGGTGTACTCACTGGTGGGGCGCGGCCTGGAGCACGAACCAGACGCCGGCGGCCGCGGCGACGGCCGACGGCGGCAGGACGACCCTGATCGCGTCGAGGCCGGAGGCGCCGGCGCCGGGCGCGTAGAAGGCGCGGTGCCCGAACGGGATCAGCGGCGGCGGCGGCGGTGGCGCTGCCGCTGGGCTCCACGGCGGCAGCCAGGGCGGCCCGGCGCGCGGCGCGGGCAGGGTTATCGACGCCTGCGGAATGCCCGGCGCGGCCTGGCGCAGGAAGGCGCCCGGCGGCACGCCCATGCCCGGCAGCGCCTCCGCCGCCGTCGTCCGCGGCTGCGACGGCAGGGGCAGCGGCAGCCCCGCCGCGCGGTCCGCCGCGAAGGCGCCGAGCTGCGAGCCCGCGGTGCCGGCGCCGTGGGACGCCGGGGCGAGGCCGAGCCGGAGCCAGTCACCGGCGCCGCCGTTGCCGCTACTGCTCCCGCCGCTGCTGCTGCCGCTGGTGCCTGCGGCCTCCTGGTGGGCGTGCAGCAGCGGCCGCAGCGCCAGCGGCTCCTGCGCCTCCCCGCTGGTGCGGGCCTCGTGGTGGTCCGCCTGCCTCTCCTGCGGCGGCGGTGGCGGAGGCGGCGGTTTGGACGGCTCGTGGTGGTGGTGGTCGATGGGCTCCTGGGCCATGTGGCTCGGCGGCGCCGTGGTCACGCCGATGCCCGCTGCGGCGGCGGCGGCGGCGGCGGCGGCGCAGGGCGCGGCATGCGCGTCGCGGAGGAGCTGCAGGTTCCGAGCCGGGACCATCCGGGCCGCCGCCGGCTCATGCCATCCGCCCGGCCGGCCCGGCCCGGTCCAGCGCGCCGCCTCCGGTGCACTCCTCCTCCCTCCTTGTAGGAGGAAGGTCGTGTGGCCGCGCCCGCGCGCGCCTCAGAGGCAGACGAGACGGCTCGTGCGGGCTGCAGCCTACAGGAGATGAGATGGGAGGAGAGAGAAAGAGAGCGAGGGATAGATAGTATTTGGTAGACGGAGAGAGAGAGGAAGCAGCTAGAGGAGGAGGTGGAAGAGGAGGGGAGGAGGAGGAAGGAGCAGTAGCAGCATGGCACGGGGCAGCGGCGAGGAGAGGGAGATATTAGAGAGAGAGAGAGGAGAGCAAATATAGTTTCGACGCGGCAGGAGAGAGAAACAGGATTTACTTTTGGGCCCCCCGTGGGGACAAAAAGAACGGCAGGCAGCCGTGCACCCAAGCCCAGATGTGTCTAATTGCAAAACCGCCATCTCCCGGGGGCTTCTGCGGAAGAGAGGCACGCGGGGCCCACGAGGTGGCTTACGTGGCCGTGCGGCACGGTAGCGGGGCCCGCTCTCGCGGTGGTAGCATATGATTTTAACCGCCCGCTACCGGCGTTGCTTTCCCGGGTCGCGTCGTCTCCGGCGAGCCCCGCCTCACGCCGCACTGGACCTGTGGGGTGGGCTTCGCTGTTGCCTTGCCTTGCTGGTTTCGTCACGGCCAACGGCGTGGCCGGAGGCCCGGAGCACCGCGGGCATGGCGGCGGGCCTAGAAAACTACTCCTGCACAGAGCCGGGCAGATGCGACGACTGCTGAAGGTCAAGGAAAAACACAAAGTAGAGGAGAATTTTCTTTTAGAACCAAAGAAAAGAACCTAACCAACTTGTTCACTCCCAATAAGTCTTGGTTAGCCAAAAGTTATTAGTTTGGTTGGATTTTCTTTCTCATCCTGCCGAAAATCCACCATACTAAGATCGTGGGATACCTTCAGAAAATCAACTAGAGCCTTAAATTTTCACAATGATATGCAGTTTTAGTTGATGAATTCTATGGTTTGCAATGGCAATTCAAAAATATAAAAAGTACTTTAGAATTGTATTTACCAACCAGAATTTCAGTGGCAGTTTGAACACAAAACGTCTCCTAGGCAGCGCAGGTACTAAACAGATGATGAGAATACATGATTATTCAGAGGACAAACCAAGCGCGATATGAAAAAAAAAACTGAACCCTTGTGCAACTGGGCTGGACCACATCATGGCTTGTGTTGCTGTGTGGCCCAGCAGCAAAGCATGCATCCATGACCCCAACCAGGTTTAGTCTGAATGACCTCACGTCCTAAACTGGATTGTGATCCAGCACCACCCTTCCAGAGCATTTAGTATCATCCATGGCAGTGCCCACACCGCTTAATTTCTCTGAGTGTGTCTCCCTCATGCCACAGTACAGCTCAATCAGTTACACTACTGCCACTTAAGGTTTTTGCTTAGGGCTCAATGACCCAAGTGTTTTCCCTAATCCCTAATGAACAATGGATCATCTGTCACTAGCTATCCAGTGCAGGGTTCTAGCTTGCACCCAAGAGTAGTACACTTTTCCATGGCAATTTGTGATAATGCCTAGGATCTTGGAGAAGGTGATGTTCTTCCTACTGAATCGTACCCCGGGCAGCCAGCTTTCACAGAAAACAGGAGCTTCTCCACATCACAACTTAATTGCGAGGGTGACATGACGTGCTTACATACTGCCATATGGAAGAGAGAGCCTTTAGACTTTGGGTTCGTGATTATGCGGCTAGCACTGGCGTTTAAGCCACGTCGAGTGGGGTTTTGGCAGTGTTGAGGTATGCAGCTGGATGGTGTGGAATCGCTTGCTTGGTCCCCGCTAGCTACGAGCGCAAGCAAAATCTAGATGGCCTTTTGTGTGATGTCATTTTGATGCATTCTTCATCAAGAGTGAGAAGAACTGATAATTAGTTGCCTTCAAGTAATTTACGATTAATGTTTGTGAAAAGAAGGGGCAAAATCGAGGTATTTCCTCCAGTACAGCTAGAACTCTACTCTAGTTCCCAATGTTAGGAAAAAGGGTATCTCAACAAAAAATCCTAGCAGGAAAACCTTGAGGCCCCTTTTGTATGATAAATTATTTTTGTTGAATTTTATAGAAATATAATATTTTATTACTCTTGGAATCGAATATTCTTCCAGTCGCTTTGATTAATGAATTCCACACTACTTAGTCGCGTTGAGCTCCAGATTTGTTGGATAAATATGTGTGCATCCTATAAAGTTTATAGAAAGTACGAAGCGGCCCAAGATGCTGGATGGACTGGGGTCAATTTTAGCTAATATAGACGTACGATATAGATCTTAGGTGAGGTTATGACTGTATTCGTTCTACAAGTCACATTTTTTTCATACCAAATATGCGCACGTGTGGTTTTTCGGCATAGTACCCACGGGCTCCTTCATGGGGACTTCATTGCTAATGCAATAGGAAGTTTATTCCTTTTGACCCTTATTGACTAGAACTTTGGTCACTACTGGAAATTGTGAACGAGTTACAGTAAAAAAAATCATCTAGAAAGTTGTACATATAGAAGCTCATGTTGATACCTACAATTACCATATAAAATTTGTCTACATATGAGTTCATATGAAAAACTTATAAATTTTTAAAACAAACAACGTAATGTCCTCCGAATCCACCATGAAAGCCACGGTTGGAAGCCAACCTAATGTCCTCCGAATTTGCCAAAGTGGGCTTCGGGGTCCATGCCGACTCGTTGTTTGCCCACCAATCACCTCCACCACTAGGCAAACCTTCCTCGCGGTCGTCTCTCTAATCCCTACACCTGTGACAAACCGATATCTAACCTTTAGGCCAAGCCCAATCTCGCTAAAGATGGAGTGACGAGGGCGGATGTTGCCAAAATTAAAGAAGAGGGTGAAGGAAGGGGAAGAGAAACTTTTGAGTGTGGATAAGATGGGGAAAGAGAAAACTTGAGTCAAGAGAACTAAGCATTACTTGATGTTTACTATGGTTGTTGTACCAAATATATAATCACCATGTGTCAAACCTAGTTTGGTATCATGTATGTCTCACAAAATTCGGCTATTTGTCCGTGTCTATGTATGTGATTTGTTTTTTTGAAAAAAATGCTAGTCAAATAATATAGCTTTCCTATTGATTAATTATTAGACCCTCTGATCAAATATATTAACGTGTTCGTTATCATGCCCCAATCCATAATCATATGATTTAGTTATAAGCCATATGCACCCTCTATTTCTTGATGATACTATAGGATGTGTCCGGTGTCTCTAGCTTTTTTTAGTTACATAGTACAACTCAGACACTCACAACGCATGTACACTCACCTCTATGAACACATGTACGCAAACCATACCCCTATGAGCATCTTCGAAGACTGAGTTGGCAAATCCTTGAGATTGACTAAGTCACAATAGGCGTCTCGCTGTCGATAGAAAGTTGCCTATCACTGGAAGCACAACGTTATTAAGTTCTAGAAAATTCGCTCCAATAGGCAGTCAAACCCAGAACCTGAGGTACTGCTGAGACAACCTCTTATAACCACTAGGTTACAGGCTCTTTCGCAACGGACATGGTACGAATGAAGGTTGGCGGGACTGCCTAATAACGTGCAGTTCCGGCTCAATTCATGGCCGTTAGTCTAAGAACAACAAAAACAATGCTCATTTCATATTAACAAAATTGCAAATAAAAAATCGGGGATGGCACATATATCCGGACGTCATCGAGTTAAACAATTTGTTCAAATAAAAGGTCGGCTTGCATGTGGACGCACTAACGCAGGTTGCATCGATCGACGACGGGTGGATCACTCTGTTCTCTTTTATTTGACGTTACTTATTATCTTAATTTTAAGCTAACTAGCATCATATAAAATAGAAGAGAGTGGCATGTACTCTCTCCGTTTTAAATTGTTAGTCATTTTGGCAAATCTAAATTTATAGATTTTAGACATTTAAATAGATATTGTGTTTAGCTATATAGCAAAATTTATACATCTAAATTTGCTAAAATAATTTAAATTTGGAGCGGAGAGAGCAATATATAACCAATATCTATTATATCTAGAGAAACCGGCTAATTAAGTTAGCTGAGATTCCGTTTTCCGGCACAATCATGTACTACGCCATCCTGAAAGGCAAGCGGCCGGCATGAAGAAATTTGTCCTGGCTGCTAAGTAACACTGCGCTGCGGCGCGCCTGCGCGCCAAAACGCGACGTGGATGTGCCAGGCGATGATGTGTACGTGCCCCCAATCAGCTCTAACCACCACTGGTGTCTGGAGGAGCCCTCATTTATTTTCTTTAATAAAAAGAATTTAAATATCCAAAAGCTGGCCCTCGAAAAAGTATTCATGCCCAGCTGCCAACCGTATGTAGAGGCTAATAATACGTACGTGCGGATCCGGTAGGTGTACGCGTCCGCGTCAGCGCTACACACGCGCTCGGACCCGGCCGTAGGTACGTAGAGCCGTCGCCCTCGTAGCTACTAAGGGTGCGTTTGATTGGAATTTTGCACCTGCTTTTATTTTTTAAAAGCTAAAAGCCAACCAAAGGACTTAAATATTCTAGGTGTTTTTATCTAAAAGCAACTTTTGCCGTAGTACAAATGCAAAAGCAACTCCCCTACTTTCAGTGATTTTTTGCAAAAGCCAAAAGCCAACTAAAGAACTTAAACACTCTAGGTGCCTTTGTCCAAAAGCAGCTTTTGTCGCAGTACAAATGCAAAAGCACCTCTCCTAGGCAAAAGCAGATTTTGCCGTAGTACAAATGCAAAAGCACCTCCCCCTGCTTTCAGTAACTTTTGGGGTAAAAGTTTGTATGCTTTTGATTAAACCAAAAGCCAACCAAAGGACTTAAACGTCCTAGATGCTTTTGCCATTTGTTACGCCCTAGGTGCTTTTGCATTTGTCCTAATGCAAAAGCACCTCCCCCTGCTTTCAGTAACTTTTGACTTTGAGGGCAAAATATTATCCACGGGCGTCTCCTCCTGCTTTCAGTAACTTTTAACTTTTGGGTAAATAATTATCCACAGGCTTGTACGCATAGAAATCTACGGGGATTCATCTTCGTCAGGGATTGAACCTGCGACCTCTTGGATCGGGGTGCTGACCATCCCGGTCACGGACGCGTCCCCGAAATCTTGGCATCCAACGTTGTGTAGCATAGCATTGCCATTTTCTTCTCTCCCTTCTTATGCTCCGATGACCTATCTGAAGGGAGATGATCGGAGTGTGTATACTGCTCCTGCGAGCGTGCTGAAAAAGCGAAACATTCTTTGCCGTCCCTGTCCAAAGCGCAGCGGTGGGGCCCGCCGGTCCGCCTCTCTCGTTCGGGTCTCGTTGACCCGTCAGCAACCGCGGCGACTACTGGGGAGGGCAGCGTGCCTGATCTAGCGAAACGACAGAGAAAAGAACACGAAAGCATGGGGGAATTACCGGCACTAGCGCAACGCTGGGCTTCTCTTGAAGGGACGATGATCGATCGACAGAGGAAAACTGAGCTTTTTTTTTTCCTTTTCTGCTAGGAAATGCGGTAGAAGCTTTGCATTGGAGTAGTTTCGTACAAAACACAATCTTTTCGGGAAAAAAAAACTAAGCCATGACAATTATTGTGTTCCACTCTATAAGCAGAATTCCTAAGTGGTAAACAGAGTCAATCCTGAATTGGTATTGTTCTCGTCTGTGTTTAACTCTATAGCTACATATCGTACATAAACGAGAGTGAGAACAGGGCCAGATTCAGGACGAGTTCAATCTAGGAAGGCTTACTTTTTCCTAATCTTATTCCGCCCTCCTCTCGTTTTCTTCCTTCTTTTTTTCTTCATCCATAACTGAAAATTACATTGTTCCATGGGGGTAGAAGGTCGTTACCTCCTTAACAATGCGTACCGGGCTAGCGGCTCCGGTTGTAATTTGGCCACGCTGGACAATCTCACTCCACGACATCCAGAATAAAGGAGCCAATGGTTGCATCGGCCCAGTTGGGATGAATGTAATTTGCATTTTTTTTCTTGAATAAAATGACCAAAACTAAAATATGCGAACAGGTAAAATAGGCATTCTTATATTTTATTATCACAAATATACTCGCTTTGTTTTATAGCCTTCTTAACATAATTGTTTTATAGGCATTCTTTTCTCTGGACACGAAATTAACAAGCGAACACACCGTATACGCAGCAACTCCATTCTGGAAGCGCCCTTTTCACCTCAATCGCGACAGCTCGACGAGACGTGGAGTTCCACCACATCAGTCGGCATCCATCGATCGATCACACGCGCGTGATGGCCGGCCGGGCCCGGCCTCCTCCGCCGAGAAAAGCGTCGCCGTCCAAGCGCGCGGCCGGCACAGGGCGGAGCTGTTCATGCTCGCCGTTCATGGCAAGCCGGACGCACGTCGTCACGCGTTCGTGTGGCAGCAGGCAGCAAAACAAGTTGCGATCGAGTGTGGCAGCAGCAAGCAAGCAGTGCCAACACTGCTCACCTCACTGGCTCTTCACTCGTGTGGATCCAACGAGAAGAGGACAAGGGTGCACGAGGGTGGCTCTGTTCAATCATGAGGAGGTACAGTCCGATGTACTGCCGGCTTGGTCGAGCCATCGAGGGGCGTGTCAGGTCGAGGTCAAAATTTCCAGGGTTGTAGACTTGCAGTCAACACTTGGCATGTGAATACTTGCTTCGGTTCTGTAGAAAAAAAAATGTTGTGGATTTGTTTGTGCTAAAAGAAGGAATGATGCCAGTACTGTACTAGCAGCATCCCAGGAGGAGAAAAGGTTAGAGTCAAATTCAAGTGCAATGTTCAGTATGTTCCCTTGTTTTTATTTTTCAAATTCAAATAGGGAACCCTGTGCGAAAAAGTTTAAGGTCTCATATCGGCGATTCTTTTAGTGGAAAACTCAAGACCCAAGTGATATTTGGAGTGGTTTCTACAATTTTCTCCTTTTTTTTGTTTCTCGGACATGCCAAGGTTGATTGGCCCCGTGGGGAATTTCAGAGTTACCCTCAGAGCGCTGCTGCTGCTTGTGGAGTGGAGGCTTGTAGCGTGCGAGTTTGACCGAGAGAGCAGCTGCAGGTGATGGGCACCAATGTGCGTGCGTGCATGAATGGTCCTTGCCCGGAGCAAGTGAGGCTGCTCGCCTGCTCTCGTGAAATGAAAACAAGGTTGACCGCCCTGCCTTCCCATCACCTTCCCATCCTCTCTTCCTCTCCTCAGTCTCTGGCAGCTAGCAGTAGCTGGTGGCGATGTGACACGACCTCCGTCCTGCTGTTTCTCCTCGCTCCGGCGACGAGCGGGGAGGGATGGATGGAGAGAGACAGAGGTGTGCACTCTGACCCGACCTGGGCGAGGGCGAGCGAGCGATCCATCCATCGACATGATCATCCATGGCGCCATGCACTCGATGCATCAGCTGCTGGCCTGCTGCTAGGCGATGGCACAATCATTTATGGCCGTGTAGTATAATACCCTGCCCTGGCTCGAGTACGTAGTCCTACAGCGCAGAGCAGTTGAGGACCCTGCACCGTACCCCCTGCCCTGCTGCCTCCATGCTCCATCTCTCCTCGGTAAAGACACGGAGGAAGGAACCCTTCTCTCTCCCTCCCGCTCCCTCTCCCTCTCTCTCTCCAAATTATTACCTATACACTGAATTCACTGCGTATCAGGGGGAGAGAGAGCGCGCGCGCGCGACCGGGGGGGGGGGGGGGCAGATCGAGTATTGACAAATAACACCTTCGATGTGGATACCATTTTCTCCCTTTTAAAAGGGCCTATCTACCTTGTACGAGGGCATTTTAAGGACCCCTTTAGCGCAGCTTCGCCGAAACCGCCTTCGGCTTCGTGCTACAGTAAATGGTACTGTAGCGAGGAAGCTGGAAGTTAGAACACAAACGGAGATCCAAAGTAAACTGAGAAACCCAAACCGAGATCCAAAGTAAAGTGAAAAATAGGTAAAGCCGGTGAAGCCAGAAAATATGGCTTCACCAGTTTCAGCTTCGTCTCGCCACAGTACTGCTACAGTAACCCAGCCGAATCCGCTGAATGGCCTGAGCACTACATATGCACCCCGCTTGCCGGCTCCCGTAATGGATAACAGTCCCTTGGTTCCAAAATATAGGTTATTTTGCAAAGCTAGATATATAGATTTTGCAATGCATCTGGATACATATTGTGTCTAGATTTATAATAAAAATATGCATCTAAATTTGCGAAAACGACCTGCAATTTAGAACGGAGAAAGTAGTTAGCTTTAATTTTTGATATTTGCTTTTTAGTTAATTGAGCTTAAAGAAAAAGTAACTCAGCTCGGCTTATTATTAGTAGCTCGAGCCACCAGCTCATAAGGCTCGTGATGAGCCAGCCACAAAAATAGGTTGACCAGATAAAACAAGGAATTATATGATGAAAAGTTCACTAGCTACACTACAACGTTTTTTCACCTATAAAATGAAAATAAATCCGATGAAAAGTTGTAGTAAATAATGCCGAGATCTGCTGACGGTGAAGCATTAATTCTCACAACCTACACTGCCCTCCGAGGTAGCCGTAGTTGAGAATTTGGGATTTCTCGCAGCCAGGAGGCCGACCAGCAGCAGCCGCAGCTAGAGCCGGGCGCATCGCATGCATGATTGCTCATCAGGTCAGACGAGCCGCATGCGGCTAGCTTCCGTGCAGATCCATCCGCGAGCCCATGCCGCCGTGCCAACACTTGCGTTTGCATCTACTACCGGAAATCTGCATGTGTCTCTAGCTCCGAGCCTCTAGTCCCTCTTGCCACTGCAATAACCGGCCGGTCATCATCTACCTAGCTGCTGCTACTACTAGTCTACCACTACACCGGCAGTGACAGTGCCGCAGCATGCACGCCCAGCCACCAACTAGATCGGAGTAGCTCCGGCAGCATGCCCCTGTCCTGTACCGATCCATCCTTCTTGCCGGGCCGGCCGGCCGCCTTGCGTGCTGCCGCGGTGGCGCCGCCGCGGCCTAGGTAGCTGCTAGTGGTAGCTTTCCGGAGAGCCCGAATGGCAGTAGGGACTCGAATGCTCGATGCAGCAGCGTGCATGTGTGTGCAGTGTACACGTAGACAAGATCGTATTCATTTCTGTACGTGTACGTACACCTGGCTCTCGCAGGGCGCGTGCGCGGCTTCGGTGCTGCTGCGCGCATCAGGATCGGCATCAATGCAGGCAGGCTGCTACGCCCCCTCGACTTGTATTGTTTCAGGGAGGTAGGTAGGTAGGGTAGCCTTTCGCACAGAATTCTAGGAGGAGAGGGGAGGCCTGCCCGCTGCGATGCGAGTGAACTACTGGGCGTGCGTGCGCGATCGAGCGCGCTGCCGATTGGTGCACCTCACCTGTCAACTGTCATCATCGGGATGCAAGCAATTGCATGCACTGGCAAAACATGCGTGCAAAGTCCACGCTCCACCGCAACAAGAAATGCGGTGGGTCGGTTTTTTTCTTATTTTGGACAAATCAAGTCAAATGGCTTAGACAGTACTTTGTCGTCCTAAATTATGGATCGTTTATCTTCAAAGGTTATGTATAGTTTTTGCTATACGTATAAATATATGTTGTGTCTAGATATATAGAAAAAATTATATATATAGAAAAGTCAAAACTACCTACAATTTAAGGTGTTGTTTGGATTCTATGTGCTTATAATAAGCCATGTCACATTGAATATTTCGATACCAATTAAAAAGACTAATATAAGTTAAATATAAAACTAACTGCATAAGCCCAGAGCTTATTCGCGAGATGAATCTATTAAGTCTACTTAATTGATTAGCACATGTTTATTGTAGCATCATATGGGCTAATTATGGACTAATTAGGCTTAATAGATTCGTCTCAAAAAAGCCTAGGGGTTATAAAATTTATTTTATCATTAATCTATATTTAATACTCCTAATTAGCATCAAACATCCGATGTGACGGGACTTATAATAAACATTGTAGTAATCAAATCTAGCCTAAGAGTAAAAAATTGGGTGTTAGTTTTCCTTTCAATTTACTCCAGATCGGTGTGCCGTGAAGATGAACGAGCACCAAGATTTGTACGACAAAAATAAAACCTACATGGCTTTTCATCGTAATATTTGTAATTTTCGGTTAAAAAAAAAGATGCGTTGTTTTTCAATTTAACATAATCCCAACCCTTGGCAGGGAAAAAAAAACCCCAATAGCCTAGCAACAGTCATATATATCCTTGCTGTTTAGGTTCCTCCATTGAATGGGCCGCAGCAGTCATGTCCAAGTCCAACCCTCGCCGGCTTGCTCGCTCTCTCTGCAGCCAGCCACCGGCCATAGCCTAGCTCGTAGCTCCAGGGGGTGCGCAGGAATCATGTGTGTAAATCAGGAATAATCATGTGCCTCCACATGGATCGAGTATGGAGTTATACTAGTTCACTGCGTTTCTTATGTTACTAGCTCGCTTAATATATAGTTTAGTGCAATCTTTTGAAGAAAAAGAAGCAAACGAACAACTCGTAATGTATCGCGGAAGTTGCAAACACCCCAAAAATCACTTGATTATGAGCTAATTTTCCTGGCCCCTCGATCTCTCCTGATATGTACGGTTTCGAGGGAAATGCACGTTTTGCTTCCGAGCGAGGTTGAAAGAGGTTTGATTATGAGCAGTGTTTACAAAGTTGGAGACACTTCTTTTGTTGATAGTTTAAATCCAATGTTATGTGTCCATCCAGGTTGTATTTTTCCCTTCTCTTTGATGAAGAGCTTTGCGTTGGTCCTTTTGATGCCTGCATGTTGGAGTTGTGGCATCCATATATCCCCACAGCAATCATGCCATGCTTTAGCTCAAGCTCAGTCAGGTCTACCCTCCACTCCATGCAAAAAAACACAGAGCACCAATTTTTGGAAGCAGCAGAGATCTGGGGAGATCAAAAGGGTTCCCCCTCTTCCCTTTATCCCTTACCTGAGAGGAAAAGAAAAAAGAGCATGAGCGGATTGGATGCTCTGATATAAGGTCACTAGCTAGGGCAACGCCACTGAGACTCATCAGGGAGAAAAGATAAAAGGTGTTGTATTATTACATAGCTAGGGTGGGCCATGGAGATGCATGCATGCCATGCAAGGTAGGAGTATAGTAGAGTAGTGCTGATCTAGCTGAGGCCACTGCATGCTCCATTGTCCGTTCTCATCATCATGCAAGCTTCCCCAAATGGCTCCTCTCCTCAACACGGGGAATTATAGCCGGTGGGTGTGGGTCTCGCTCTCGCTGTAGCACTCCACCCTTTTCTCATTTATGAGTTATGGCGCCGACTGGCCTTCCACTAACGCCTTGCCTCCAAACGGTCCACTTATTATACATGCGTGCTTGGCAAACAGTATGGGGGATGATAGACAGTACCCCATGCACCAAGAATATTGGGGGACTCCACAAACAGGACACAAATTAAGCCGCACAGTGCTCCTTGGCCATCCATGCATGGATAAAGCATCTTATTACTGCTCCATCCGTCTCAAATTATAGATCTTTTTATATTTCTACAAGCTAGATATACATTATGCTTAATATATAATAAAAACTATGCATTTAAAATATCAAAACAATTTTATAATTTGAAACGGAGCTAGGAAAATATCTTACTTCGTGCCTTTTTTGCTAGGGTAGTATACGTATTTGAGGAAAAAGATGATGGAACGATGCGGACTCCCTGCATGCATGGATGATCAGCAACAATTAAGCATTATTCATTAATACCATTCGTGTGGAATAAAAATGGCAACGGTTACGAAATATCCGCGTACCCGCAGAAACCAAATCCGGTGGGCAAGGATACGGGTCTGAGTTTGTACCCATGGGTATGGGCGCGGGTACAACTCTAAACCGAATAGATATCCTGTAACGGATTTGAAAAGATGATACCCGAACCCGCAAACCCGCTGACATGTGGATCCGAATACCCATGTATATAAAACGTCTCTAGGATTTCACCTCATTTCTATCATCATCCCGGCCGCCACCCCACCCAGCTACCAGCGCCCCCCTCGGCCCTCCTCCTCGGGCCCTTGTGCAGCGCCGGCACCGCACCACTCACCCGCACCCCTGCCGGCCGTCGCTCCCCCTCCTTGCTGGCAGTGCCCACCAGGCGCCCAGACCAAGCATCCAGACCATGCGCCGCAGCGACCGCGCCGGCAGCGCCTAGGTACCTGCGGCGGTGGCACCCGACGCCTGTGCCCAGGTCCCCGCGCTGGCCTCGCCCAGGTCTCGGCACTGGCGATGACCGACGCCCGCGCCTAGGCCATGCGCCGGCGGCCCCCGATGCCCGCGCCAGGTGCTCTTCGTCATATTCCTACGCACGGGTACGGGTATCCGCGGGCATGCGGGTATCCGTGGGTAGCGGGTACGGGTGTCGTTTCCTACCTTTGCGGGATGCGGGCGCGCGTGCGGGCACGGATTTTAGCACGCGGATACGGGTTTACGAAATTGAGCACGCGGGTACGGGTTTACGAAATTGATATCCACACGGATTTTAGCCGTTGTCACGTTTAGTGTGGAAGAATGTACTGCGTGCATGCTCGCGCCTGATAGTGAATGCATTTTTTTTAATCTCTGACGAGTAGCATAGTACATAGATGACCATAGTAATGCCCGAGTGGGTCAAGCTAGCCGTACGTACCCCTCCACTACAAAAGCCTGCATGCACGCTAGACCAGCGGAGGGCCAGGCAGTACAGTACATTACAATTACATCCACAGGAACCACAGCAGCAGCAGCAGCCAGCAGGGGCATATATGAGATGAGAATGATGGCGCTGTGCTGCGCCCCTTGGTTTGTGCTGCGTCCATAGTCCATTCATGCCCAACCCCTGCGCTGCACCGCGCACTCTGCCGGCCGGCCTCTGCATGCTGCATGCTGCCGTGCGTGCAATGCGAGCTGCAAGCATGCATGCAGCGCAGTAATGCAAGCACTGACCAGAACCTAAACTCTATTTCATTTTTTTTATTTGAGCAGGAAAAAAAAAGACACGCACAGAACAACGCAAGGCATTTACATTGTGCACACTGTGCATGCATACACTTGTACACTGTGCATATGCTGATGTGCCATTGATGGCACATATGTGTGCCATGTATGTGCAATGATGGTACTATACGCTACGACCGTACCCTACCTATTGGCGAGTTTGTGGGTGTCTCTGCGTGCGCATGCTCTGCAAAATGTGATGTGGGTGATCGACTAGAGATTGTGCGAGCAGAGAGGATCTTCAGGATGGCAGCAAGCGCGTGCGTGCATGAATGAATCAATCAGTCGATCGAGACCAACAAAGAGGAGCGTCAGAGTCAGGTCGAGGAGGACACCAGCCAGCCCAGCTACTACAGTGAGAGGACGTGCCATGGCTGCCTAGCTTTGGAGGCTGGAGCGATATCCTTGGATCGATCCGTCGCCTTCGCCTCTCATCTACGCGTAGGCATCGATCTCTGCAAGCACGCTCAACTGCTCAAGCAACTACTAGCTGTCTGTCTGTAGCTGGGCCTGGGCGGCTATATGCTCCTAGTAAATCCGGATGCGTGTGTTCGATCTCGTCGAGTGTGCGCGTGCAGGAAGAAAGCTTGGCTCCATGCCTGCGGCGGCACTTGCATGTTTTGTTCTTGAGAAAGAAGAGCAAAAATGATTTGATTTTTCCTGTTGAGAAACGCAGGTTTGATCTGTAACTGTAATATATATAATATGTCGAGCAACCGTCAAGAAGGAACTCGCTCTGGTTATTGTTCGGGCGAAAGCGCGCTTCAAAACTCCTTAATTTATCTGAATGGCTAGAAGCCGTTGTGTAATTTTTTTTTCATTGTCTTCATTTCTTTTTTTTTTCATGAGATCAAACCTCTTGTGTAACTTTTCTTTTTTCACGAATACGTAGGAGAGCTGTATTAAGAAGAAGAGTAACAAAGATTTTACATCGCGGAGCTCAAGGCTCAGCGCTGGAGCACACATGCATGAATGTTGGTAACAGAAAAAAAATGCCAGTCGGAAATACCCCTCCTCTTTATTTCTAAAGAAAATACCAGTGCCGTCCAATTTAGTCGGATTCTTACAGGTTGGTTACAGGCCGGAGTGTCCGGTGGTCAACCCGTGCGTGTAGAAATATTATTACGCCGCCCTGTGCGTCCGGTCAACGTGCAATCGATGGATGGACAGCACGTATGTGTAACATCGATCCAGCGGGCGAGCAATCATAGTACAACTCAGAGATGCTGTGGTGAATGAATTCAGGGGGACACGAGGGACCTTTTTGTGGGCCATAATTGATCGAGCTACCTAGCTATCACCGGTGTGCCTATGCCTATGCTAGCTAGCTAGCTACTTCATGGCACGCACTACCAGCAGCAACTCGTCTGGTCGACGTTAATGGACTGTAGTACCATGCATGCAGGCTCCTCTAATTTCCGAGCAAGACTAGAAACACAGGCGCGGCAGCTCTCGTAGGAGCGAACCAGCCATCTCAGTCAATCTCCAACCGTCGTTCCGTATCTTGTTAGATCCGTCATTTACAAACTTCTCTACAAAATTCTCTCCTCTATATCTCATTTCTCTCCAACAACGTTCTCTAAATCTCGTTCTCTATACATTAAACCCTATATTAGAAACGTATTTTATTCCAAATTTTTGTACGTACGTATTTATCATACCTCAGATGCTATGGACATATTTTATTTTTATTTAATCCAGTGTTTAAAACGTAAAAAAAATAGAGAAGAGGAGAGAGAATCTCTCTATATATAGAGGAAACCTGCAGCATTCTCTATTTTAGAGGACCATTTAGAGAACGCTGCTGGAGCATATAGAGAACGAAATCTTCTCTATATATAGGGTAGAGAACGGTTTAGAGTCTCCCGTTGGAAACAGCCTCAGTAGCTTTCAAAATGGGCTGTCGATGTTTGCAATTGCTAACAAAGGGTTCGTGAGAGGTCGTCTCAAACTGTTAATTATAACTCCCAGCTGAATCTAAAGTATGAAGCATGTACTTAAAAGGAAGTACATTTTTTATGGGAGCAAGACCATAGCGCGGGGCCTATATCTCGTGTTGTAGTGTTATAGTTGACGTAGATTTTAGTTCATATATATATATAGTAATTATTGTATGTAGGCAAATGATCAATTTTTTTAAGCAGCGTGGGTAAGATAAATCCGCCGCTTCTTTATTCTTTATAGGTGTCATGGTTTGCAGCCTGCTGTTGCACTTGGTACATATTTTGAGCATTCTATTATTGTGATGCTACTATTTAGGTAGTATATTATTTTAGGTGTCGAAATGGATCTATGACTTTTTTTGCTTTATTTATTATGGTGAAAGGAGGGGTAAAATTATTGAGAAATGAGGAGACACAATTAGCTGAAGACTTAATGTAATTGAGAAATGAGGAGATTTCAACTTTTAATTATGTGGCAATTAATATGACGTTTTATTGTGGAGGTAGCATGAGAAACCATAGAAGAACGGTGGTACGATATTATATTTTTAGCAAAATAGGATCCTATGTTGAACGAATTACGAAAACGTGTTGAATTTACAATTTTGTTGTGTAGCAAAGCTTTAGGTTTCAAAATTTTGAGTAATGTTTGTATTCAAAACTTTTAAAAAGAGTTTTGAATTTGAAATTGTACTATATAATAAAGCTATAGATTTTGAAATTATGAGCAACTTTTGTATTGAACATCTTTTTAATTTGAAGATGTTTTGGTATCCAAATTGTAGGTACAACGGATCCCACATAAGCATTTGTGGAAACGAATTGCGAGAGCATTTTGAATTTTAAAATTTGCTCTATTATAGAGTTGTAGTTCTCGAATATTTGATCAAATTTTATATTGAAAAACTTTTAATTTGAACACGTTTTGATGTTTAAATTATACGCATAATATTGCTCGTGTATAAGAAACGAATGGAACGGGTTGTGGTTTGATTTAATTGAAATCCGAGGGTTCTTCTAAAAAAATTTATGAGAGAGGACCAAGACGGCAGGTTGATTTTATGAAAACTTAAGCTTTTCTTTGCAAATTTTTTTGAACTGGGAAGGTTGGACTGCGGCTTGATTTTGATAAAAATTGTGGGGTTTTTTGAAAAATATCTGACAGAGGAGGCCGGGCTGCATGTTGATTTAGCTAAAGGTCGAGGGCTTTTTAGAAAATGATCGGGACTTGCACGATCTGGACCGTCCGGACGCCCGATCGGTTGGCAAGGAAAGGCGGCCGACGTGGCGCAATCTCTGCCGTTTGGATATGCATGCACGGACTCCGGGGCGTAGCAAATTGAAACGACTAAAAAAGCATGGATGGCTCCTCCTTGTCGTCGCTTCAGCAAGCTAGATGTCTCAATTTTGAACTAAAAAAGCATGGTACTGATCGAGAAACTACAGTGTTAGAATGATTTTGAACGCATTGTTGCAGCTTGTACTTTTCGGCAAACTCCAATGGATGGCATGGCTCCTTCTCGTCGTCACTTGAGGAAGCTAGCGTACGTGTTCCCCTGAACAACACCTGCGGATCAGATTATGGTCTGACCGCCCCCTCCCCCCAAATCCAAGTAGCGAACGAAGAAGACGTGGTGTGCTGTGTCGATCGGCTACGTAGTGGTGGGCCGGGTCTCTGAATCAACAACTCCACCCGCGGCGGATCTGCTCCTCCCTGTGTTGTTGGTTGGGTGTGTGACTGTGGTGCGTGGGCCTGGGTCGTCGATCGCCACGGCACAGGTGTTGGGAAAGGGCCCCAGCGCGCGGCAGGGCCCGTGGGCCCGCGTGGCCGACCGAAGCCCATGCATGCATATGCGCACGCAGAGCCCTGCAACTCTGCGAGAGAGAGAGAGAGAGAGAGAGAGAGAGAGAGAGAGAGAGAGAGAGAGAGAGAGAGAGAGAGAGAGAGAGAGAGAGAGAGAGGGTGGGTGGGGGCAGGGCGGCCGCAGGGTCTGGGTGGTTATTTACTACATTCCCTTCCTTTTCTCCTGGGGCCGTCCCCTTGAATCCCGCCGCAGATCAGCCCCTGTGTCAGCCAGCCATCCAGGCCGCCTGTGGGCACCGCACCTCACCGGCCGGCCAGGCAGCCGGCTGCGTGGATTTCCGCCACCGCTTGATCAGCTAGCTCAGACCATCCGTGGCCCGCCCGACTCCGATCCATCCATGTGGAGAGTCAATGCGGTGTACGGCCGCGGCGGAGGACCGCCGGCATCTGCTGGGCCTCGGCTGGATCGGAGGCCACGTACGTCGTCTACGTCTACGTACGTACGTAATGGAGCAGTACCATCATCATATGGACAAGGCCGCGGAGGCCGATCGTAAGGCGTGGGTAGCCTAGGATTCCACTGCTGCAAGAACTTGTTACTGGCCGGGAGAGACTTTTTCTCTGCCGACTACTGGTATGCATGCATGCAGCTGTTTTGATGATAAGGAACTTCATTTTGCAAATGGAACCTGTTTCAGTCTGCGTTTTGTACAGCTGCTCTGAGCAGCTAGCGTCGGCAGGGAGGTGTTTGCAATTCTCTAAAATCTCCTCGACGACACTCGACAGTAATTTTGGTTAGCTGTAAACGAAAGAAGAAGAAGAAGAAGAGATTGTTTGCTGTGAATAATTCAAACTCGCGTGGATCCTTGAAAGACGGACCTGTCCCTGCATGCATGTCGATCGGCCGCCTCATGCAGAACACGCAGCACACTGCTGCTACCTGCAGCTAGCAGTAATCCTTTTCATATGAGCACACTAAGATTAGTTTAATCACTGTGGAATGGAGACGCATTGCCATTTCGTTAGTCTAGCACCCATGCGGCGCAAGCACCTTTGTGGTCACGCGTGACGCTCGCTGTCCTCTATAGTTTAACCGTGATTGCAACAACAACAAGGTCGCGTCTCGCGGAAGACGTGTGTGCGTACGTGTCGCGGCGCATCACGTCGGCAGACCGAGGGGGACGTACACTGACACGGAGTAAAAGTTGGTCCATGCATGCATGCGATTAGGAAGGAATCTCTGCCGTGGCCGCGGCGTACGGACGCTGGAACATCCATCAAATTAAATGCACTCACTGCTGATCTAGTGTCTAGTGTATCATTTCCTAATCTTGTGTCCTGCTAGTAAAAATCACAAAGTGGAAAGAAAAACTTTTGTATCATTTCGACCCTAGTAGGTTGAAAAAGTTTTCACTTTTACCATCGATCTCCCCCCATGCATGCATGGCACTCATATATGCATGGATGCCAATAATTTTACTGCGTACTGATCCAACATCCAAACGTCTTTGAGCTAGTAGTAGGGTTTTTGACCGATCCATCCATGGAAGTTAGTGCCCGTAACTAGTTGATGACAGAAACAAAAAGCGCCACTGATGGCGTCTGCGGGGGAGACGAGGGACAGGAGGAATATGTTTGCAAAGGGGCGCTTTGCTTAAAAGCGGGATTAATTATGCAAAGCCAGCAGACACGATGATTACCTGCACTGATGCAGGCAGGCAGGCAGGCAGGCAGGTCATCAGGTTTCGGCCAGAAGCAAGCGACTACAAAACGCATGGATGCATGGATGGCCGTCAGGGAATATTTGGGGGCCAGCAGGCGCATTCATGCATGCATGCCATGCTTTTCTCTGAGAGCTCGCTCGCTCCCCGGTCTCTTGCTCCCTAGCTAGCAGTAGCTCTCGTCGTCCACATTTCTGTGAGACTGTCACTGCTGCTTGGATGCAGGTGTGTATATTTACTGTCAGCTGACAAGGGTGTGTGGTACAGTACAGTACAGTACAGTACGTACGTGTGCTGACACTGCACCACACTGGTGGCAGCAGGGGATGAAATGAAGAAACAAGTGGCTGGGCCCTGGCAGTAGGGTAGTTTTTTTTTCTTTAAAAAAAAAGAAATGCCGCGGCGTGTATGCTTTCCATGGGAATGTGTGGGCTTTCCTGTGCATGGTGAAGGCCATGAGTATGGACATAATAGAGCTTTCCATGCCTTTGTTTCTGTTGCATATACTCTACTCTATCCTCGTCGCCTTCAGATCAGCAGTCTGGTTTTTGATGCTATCGATGATCGCTGTCACAAGCACATGCTGAGGGTACTTCATGTCGTCACCTGGCATGCTGCAAGTCTCTGGCAGCTAGAGTGCCATTGGTTTGGGTTCTGCTGGCTAGGCCTGGTCTCTTTCTTTCTTGGTAGTACTGGATTGCGCTGATATGAAAATCACTACTGCTTGAGGATTACTACTTGCTTGTCCTGATGGATTTGCGGAAACTATGAATCCTGCTACGACGATATCATTTCATATATAGGATTCTACTAGAAGAACTGACCTGAGCTAGCTGTTCATAGTATTATTGTTAAATGTTTAGCTTAAGGAACATGGACTTATTATACATTAAGGGCCTGTTTCAAAAAGAGGTTTTAGGATCCAAATTATTGTACTGGGATCCAACACAAACCTGGACTGAATTCAAAAATAGGTTAGCAAGAAATTAAGAGATCAGGAATCTGCAAAATTTAGGGGACCGAGGGAACGGCCCCTTTTGGCCATATAAGTATCATCCGCCGTTGGTGGAAACCCAGGGCGACATGCTTAAGATTCAAGAACACACATGAAAGTCTGTCAGACGTCGTACCGAAAAGAAGCGCAGATTATTAATTGGTAGATAAAGCTGGGAAAAGACGAGCGTGCACACTGGGCATAAGGAATAACCGTACCGGTATGTAGTGCCTTCTGTTGTGGATGCATGCTAGCTACATGCAATTACAAAAGAGCTAAATGTTCAACCATGTTAAGGCGTAAAGCTACTACTCCTTGCCCTGACTGCCCTTTACATTTGCTAGTCTGTCGGCTGTGGATTCTTGGGCTGGGGACACACAGCATGCATGCATGCATGCGTATGGTAGCTAGCAGCCTATTAGTAGACATGCATGCAATGGATCAGATGGCAAAGGCGAAAAGGAGCAAGAAAGGCCAAGGCCAAGCAAAATAAAAGGTCAGGGGGACCCATATCTCTAAAGAAGGTGTGACGGTTTATCTTTTCAAGCCCTAAGTTACTCTCCCATATACACCTTTCAATTTCCTTTTGGCAATGTCTACAGCACGTACACGGATCGATCAGGCGTGCGTTGAAATGATCACATCCTCAAGTGCTACCGTATCACTGTGCCAGCAGTAGTGAGAGTGCTTTGCCAATTGCCATTGCCATCCATGCCTCATTGTCATGCCACTAGCTAGACCAATGAGCGCAGGAAAAGAACAGGCAAGCGAAAGAGGCGTATGGCGAGAGACATCACACCATTCCCCACTACGCTCTTCAGAGTTCAGACGCATCATAGGCCATCACTACATGCATGGAAAATTCAAACAGAGCGCAAAATAAAAAAGTGCATCTCGTTTTCATAAGAGACGACGCATCGCTTTCGCTGGCCGTGCATTTTCTCGATCGTACAGAAAAAGGGAATCGAGCTAGGCGAAAAGATGCCTGGGCGTGCATGGCCCATGCAATAGTACTAAATATACATGCATGTCTCGCAAAAGATGCTACAAGGCATGCATTTGTTTATTCCGCTAGCTCTTCCATATAATAAAGGTTACGTGACGTCACGTGCAACTATGCCGCCGAATCGTCGCATATGTCCGTTGGAGATAACAATATTTGAGAATAAAATAAAAAGTTGGAGATAACAATGTTCTAAAATAAAATAAAATATTTTCTTCGGCGGACACGTACGATAATACAACGGCTAGTCGCGCGCGCTATAAATAGACCTCCCGGAAATAACCAAGCACTCAAAAGCTTGTCCATCTTTGTTCCTGAGATCGAGTGTGCTATCACACGGAAAATGATGGGCTTGGAAGCCCAAGATAAGCCAGGACAATTGGCCCGTTAAAGCCCATGTGAAAACATTGAGAGTCGACCAATAAGCTAGGTCACTAACCGGCCATGTGGAATGTTGATTTCTATGCACACATTTTTTAAAAAATCTTTGTTGGGTGTATTCCATAATTCATCGAGTCTCTCTGTAGCTAGTACTCTGTACTGCATTTTTCATGTTAAGTTTAGTTGAACCTCGACACTATGTACAGTGCTTTTGGAAGTTTTTTTATACCTCCAAACCATCTCAAGTTCTGAACCGCTTGTATTGAACAATGCAAGTTCTTCTTCAATCAGTGCAGTTCCTTCACAATCACGTGTATCACCACTTCAAATTTGATCCCTTCTTATAACATACTCTAATTAATAACTTGTTCTAAACGATATGTATTAGAAAAATAGAGCGAGTATCCACCGGCCAAAAACATACGCATGATTGCTGCACGTACCTGTTGTATTTGGCAAATAATATCCAAGCACGATTGCCATCGTATATAACTTAACAACTTTTATGCTTTGTTTTTTTTGGACCTTGTGATAGATGATGAAGCCATAAAAACTGTTTTAGCTTCGAAATCATCAATCAAGGCATAAAAATACCCAAACAAAGAGTAACAAAGAGTTTTTATATTTTAGCAATGCAAAGGTAAATGTTTTTCTGACTAACTGGATTTCAAACGCTAGCATAACTAATCCCTGCTCCCTTTGTACCAAATTATAAGTTGGTTTGTTTTTTTATACATAGTTTTTTCTATACATGTAGATATATACTATATCTAGATATGAAATAAAAATTATGTATCTTGAAAGATGACTACAATTTGAAACGGAGGGAACACATCAAACCACTGGTTATTGTCTAATAGGAGGACTCATAATTCCGTATCCATCTGGTTGGATCGGGGGCTATTCCCGGTCACATAGGTGACTGGGATCTGATCCATCACAGAAGGACAGCCCATGCGCTCCCTCCTCCCCATCTTCTTCATCCCGACACCGTCTCCTCCTCCCCATCTTCTTCCTCCCGGCGCTGCCCCCTCCTCCAGAGCCCCGGCCTACGGCTGCCGCCCGCCGCCGCCGCGCCGCCCACCGGCCCATCCACCACCCCTTGGCACGCCACCGCAGCATCGGCCTTCTTCTTGCCCCCGCCGGCATCCACCGCGCACGGGGTCCAGCCCCCACCCCGCCGGCGGTACTCCCGCGCCGTCTCGCCTCCACCACCGTCCAAACCGCCGCCACCGCCGGATCACCACTGACCTTCCCTCTGGAGCTGCCGGCTATGGAAGCCGCCCCCATTCCAGAAAACTCGAAACCCTAAAACCACCACCTCAGCTGGTGGTGACTTCGCCGAGGTGGGAGGTGGGGGAGCGGCTGGCGGCGCCGCCAGCCGCTCCCCCCACCTCCCACCTCGGCGACCGCTCCAACCTCTCCCCCTCCCCCTCCCCTCCCCTCCCTACCTTGGTGGCGCAGCGAGCGGCGGTGGCAGCGGTAGACCATAGATAGACCTTGTGTGATAGGTCTGTGACAGGTCCGTACGCAGTCGCGCGCGACCTCCATTATTTCCGTTGGATCCATGGTTCGGAAGTTCTGCACTTCTGCTGCAAGCCGAATCGATCTGACCTGGGCCAAATGTTCCGAAACAACGAGGAACCCAACGGCCCATCCTATCTACCAGCCCAGCATACGCAAAGCCCCCACCCCCAGCCCATGGGCCACGAAGCAGCCGGCTGGCAGAAGCAACGAACGAACGAATAGGTCGTCCCGGAGGAGGATCGCATATTCGCAGCCGCCTCAGTAGTCAGCTCTCGCTATCCGCCCTCCTGCGCCGCTCGCGTGCGCGCGCCGCGCCTCACCTCGCCGCCGCCGCCGTCCCGGTCGCGATGGCCCTGCGCCCCCCGGAGCTGCGGTGGCTCGGCTCGCTCACCCGGCCCGGCCGCCTCGCCCCGTCCCCGCTCGCGGCGCTCGCCTCCCCGCGCCGCCGCCGCCGCGCGCCGTCCCCGTCCCCTTCACCCTCGCCCTCAGACTCCTCCACCCCCTCCACCGCACCTGTATCCACCGGTAAGTCTCCCCACCGCCGTTGTGGTTGTTGGGCTAGTGGCGAGGGAGAAATGTTACGGTTGTTTGATCCCAAGGGTTTGCCCTGCTTACCCGGGTGGGCGCTGGGCATTCTGTGCAGGCGGGCCTGGGGCGGAGGGTTTCGAGGGGCCGGAGTGGAAGAAGGTCAGCGCCAAGCGGTTCGGCTTCAAGGAGTCCATGATCCCCGCCGAGGCCTGGAACGTGCTACACCGCCTACGCAGCAGAGGTGCGTCCTCGGCCTTGATGCCCTGCCAGTGTCTGGTTTATCTGTTGTGGTCAATCCCGAATTGTCACCGTTGAAGTTGGATTTCAGTTCGAGGTCAAACGATTGAACTAGTGGATGAGCGCTACGGATGAGGGCACATCAGTTTGAGCAAACTCAATTATACATAGTTACTGGTCAGCTGTCAAAGCGATTGAGACTGGATTGAACACTAAGCTCATAGCCTTATATGGAAGCAAAGTTAATACTTGCATTTGACCAATTTGACTTAACAAGAACCTTCAGTTAGGTATACTGTAACTGAATATAAATACTGTTTTATTGACTTTGCAGTTTGCATACAAATTTGAGTAGCATGAATGAAATCAATTTTCACAGCGAAACATGTTTGGCAGACTTTATTTTTGTGAAAGATACAAATGTTATTACTGGAGAAACGGCTAATCGGGTAGGAAACTGTAAACCACATTTGTATCCTGTTGGGTACCAGTAGTCAATTAATATAGGTAGTTCATATTGCTTTTATATCATGTCAGATATAAATAGCCAATTACTTTGGATGGGGAAAGTATGGACATTTTGTGGTGTTATGGTTGTCAGAAGTCACAACATGATCCTGAATTATTGTTCAAGACAATACCTGATTCTGCAAAAGAGGACACCATTTCTATTTGAAGTGTATTACAAGAGTGCTATGAGTGCTATCTGGTTGTTTTGTTCCTAATAATATTCAGGGATTTTGATTTGGTGCTATTTTAGATAGTTCTACGAGTAGACTAATGGTTTCAACAACATGGCTATTAGTTGAATTTTTTGCACTATAAAAATAGGGAAATAAAGATTAAAAAAGCTGAAGTATTGTTTTTTTCTATAAAATTAACTACCCAGTACTCCTTGCACAACTGAGTTGAGGCTTATGACACATTCAAACACCTACATCTTGCATAACATTATAAGATGTGTGATTTTACAGTGATCCTACCACAACCTTGCTAGGAACAGGACTCTATTACAATCCTACCATTTACGGCTGATGGTATGATTTATGTTGTTTTGGTGATGGGTTATAGGATCCCATGCTTAGGGTCATAATTGTAAGATCCTTTCATTTTGATTTTCTATCTGTTGATTTGTAGTTGTGTGAAGATATCAGATTAATTGTTGTTTTTAATATACTTCCAAAATAGTTTTTTCAATATGAAAGCTTGTTCATTCCTCGACTATATTGTTGCGGGAATTTGTGGAATCTATGCTTGTTATATGTATTTAATGCTAGCATGTTATGAGTTAAGAACTAATAAATTAAATCTATAATACATCTTGCTTATTTTGGCATCTAGGTTGCATAGACCTCAGGTCATTTGATATAGGTGATCTAAATATATGCACGAAAGCTTTGAGGGGTGCCTTGTTGCATAGTGTTGTATCCATTGGATGATTTTGCTTCCATTGTGTCTTCCTCTCCATCTGTTAATTAGGTGCTTGAGTACCCTTTGTTGTTGGGGGTTTGTTGCACTCCTGGTTTTGTTTATATGTTTCACTTTTTTGTGCAGGATATGATGTGTACCTTGTTGGTGGTTGTGTTCGAGATCTCATAATGAAGAAGACACCGAAAGATTTTGACATAATAACAACAGCTGATCTTAGGCAGGTTATAACTCAAATTAAAAAGGATGCTATCATGATGTAGTGGAATTATTGGAATGAAATAGTCCACTCAAGTTTTGGGGCGTACATTTCTTGGAGCTATTGATTCATTGGATTGTGTAAATAGTTAAGTTTGCTGTTATAGTTTTGCAAATAGCTAGTACTACATTGTTGCTAAAAGCTATAAAGTATGGCGCAGTTGTGACTTATTTGCTGGCTTTAACCATAGAGGTTATTTTGGTGTATTAGGTGCAAAATTTCAGTTTTGAAATGAAGATATACTTTGACCTTGTATATACCCATATATCCAAGCCATTACATATCAGTACGGCTTATGTACCAGTGCCAAATAAGTTATCAATGTGTATGCTCGTTTAAATTTCTCCTACTTATGTAGTGCTTCTTTAGTTATCACATGTTATTAATTTGGGTTAAAGAAACACCTTTTGTCTAGTTTGACCCAGATGGTGATCGATTCATTCTGATTGTGAAGTTTCATGTTCAGAATTTGTAGTTTAGCTGCCAAAGAAAATTGCTTATACAATGTGTTTGTGCCAATTAAGATTATTATTTTAATCTCTGCAGGTGAAAGACACTTTCTCAGGATCAGCTGTTATAGTGGGAAGGCGTTTCCCCATATGCCATGTACATGAGAACAATTCCATTGTTGAGGTTAGTGTAACTCTTTTACCGATTGTAAATAGTAGTACCCTCTGCATAATACATACCTCTAGTCATCAACTACTTCTTGGCAAACTGCACGCTTTGTTGCTGTCATCTGTTGATTCAGTTTTTCCATTTGCTTTCGAGTGTGCAGCTAGCCAGTTATATCTCATTCTTCTTATTCGCAGGTGTCTAGTTTTAATACTTGCGCAAGGGGGTCAAGTGGCAGCCCGATTTACAATTCAAAGAGCCAAAACTGTAGCAAGAATGATTTTGTTCGCTGGAGAAACTGTCAAGGGAGGGACTTCACAATAAATGGGTTAGTGTTTCTGTACTTTTGAATGTAACTGGATGCCATATTGCAGGTTGTACTATTTTCTTTTGTTTTGAATGTGCAGGTTAATGTTCAACCCATATTCAGAAAAGATCTATGATTACTTGGGAGGCATTGATGATATTAAGAAAGCTAAGGTCTCTGGTACTTGTTTATTTCATTTTTGCATTAGTTTAAAAGTCCTTTTTCTGCGCTCATTTTGCAGTCTTCTTTGTCCTTTCAACAGGTTCGTACTGTAATTCCTGCTGGCACTTCATTCCAGGAGGACTGTGGTCAGTATCCAGAGTTTAACCATTTATTTGATTGTTGTTCTACTCTTTCTGTGTGATCATTGTCATTGATACAATCATGTAATTAACAGCCCGTATTCTACGTGCAATCAGAATTGCAGCTCGGTTAGGGTTTAGCTTCCCCAAAGAAACAGCTTATTATGTGAGAACACTTGCCTGCTCAGTGGCAAGACTTGACAAGGTCTTTTTCTGGCATGGACAATCTGGTTTCATTATATCAATGACACTTTGACTTATCTAACGAACTGCTATGAAGTAGCTCGTATGTTTTCCTCTTACTGATTAATTTATTTACAATTTTGCAGGGAAGAATACTCATGGAGATGAACTATATGCTTGCTTATGGTTCAGCTGAAGCTTCTTTAAGGTTGCTTTGGAGATTTGGTGTCCTTGAACATTTGTTGCCCTTTCAGGTAAGCCCCATGGCCAACAGGAAGGGACATATATTGAAATCAAGTATTTGTAGAGCTTGTGGTTCTTGTGCTTTTGACTAAATGATTTGGTTGGACTATACAGGCAGCTTATTTTGCTTCAACTCGTTTTAAGAGGAAGGATAAAGGAACCAATATGCTACTTGTAAGTTTTAAATTGGTTACTATTTTATTGTGGTCATGTAGATATAAAGTAATTGCACATGCCACATTATGATTGAAAAGAATTCAAATCTTCAATTGACACGCTGTAAATGAAATTGAAACTTGTGTTTGTTGTGCTCTTCTCGCTCCATGTCCCACTTTGCAGAGCAGAACATTTCCTCATGTTCAGTAGAATTTGTGGCAGATTGTCAGTCTTATATAAATTTGAATGAAGATTTTCTGATCGCAGATCTTGATGGATTCAGATTGAATATTCTGTCAGCAATGGCACTTCTTTGTTTTGTTGGCATGCTACTAATCCAAATACGCACTATAGATTTTTTAATGGAACTTTAGTTGCTGTTTTTGTTCAATTTTTTTATGTACTTGGTAGATTTGTCATTATGTTGATTATGTTATCAATTCTTTGCGCAGGTTTTATTTTCTAAGCTGGATAATTTTCTTGCACCCAACAGGCCATGCCATAATAGTCTATGGTGAGTAAATTATCCAACTTATTATTGGCAGACAAGGAAAAAAATATGTATTTCATTTCTAGCTGATGTGGACTCTTTACATTATCGAAACTGGAGTAATTGAGTTAGTTTTGTTCTCCCTAACATATTCTACTTGCTCTATCACTATAGGATAAGCCTTTTAGCCTTTCATGAAGCTTTGGCACGCCAACCATGCGATCCTTTGGTGGTGGCTACTTTTGCACTAGCCTTCTACCTGGGAGGTGATATGTCATTGGCAGTGGATATTGGAAAATCAATCAACCGGCAACATGATACTAGCTTTCGAGAGCTTTTAGAACCCAAAGTCTGGGCTGATAAGCATTTGGTGGATGAGGTACAAAGCTTTGCTGCATTGATGAAGCAGGCGCTAACTGAAATGACTGATGAATATTTTGTCGCAAAAGCTATGGCGAAAATTCCTCAAGCACCATCCTCAGATCTTGTAAGCACTACCGACTCTAGTCTTCCATTTTTAAGTTAGATGTTTAATCTGCGAGAAAGGTACATTGAAGTCATGGGAGTGTGACAGATATCAAATTAATTCACATTGTCGAAAATTATAATTAACATGAGAAATGAGTTGGCTTTCATTCTGTTAGTATTATTTTGTTCTAAGGTAAGCAAATAGAATTAATTGTTGTTTGTGATGCTGTTAACTGTCCTGATCCTGTAGTTAAAGTCACTGGAGTGGGAAAGGCAGATACCAAATTAGTTCACATTGTTGAAAATAACAATGATAAACATGACAATTGAGGCTTTGGCTCTCATTTTGTCAATAAAGTAAGCAAAGAATTAAGTGCTACAAGTGATGCAGCTAACCATCCTGATGGTTGTGCTTAAAATTCATGGGAGCGGGGCAGACATCAAGTTAGTTCACAATGTTGAAAATAACTAAGCAAGACATGAGAAATGAGTTTTTGGTCTTTATTCTGCTAATGCTTGTTTATTCTAAGGTATACAAAGAATAAAAGGTAGTGTTGATGCTAACTGTGCAAGTGCTGGTTTATGATGCTAACTGTTGTTTTTATTTCCTGTTAAATAATCAGTTTTATCCTACTCTAGGTATTTATACCACTACAAGCATACCTGAAGGTTGTCAAATTCATTGAGTGTGTTCAGTATGGCAAAAAAGAGCGTGGCTATGAACCAAAAAGTGATGGGAAGATCAATTACCATAACCTGTCTTATGGTACACATGCAGAAATAAGAAATCTCTTTACACTGGTCGTTTTTGACACACTATACCCCACAGACATGGAGGATCAACATGATGGCAGTTCTTGAAAGTAGATCGTGATTAGTGTGAACCATTCAAGGCGTTCAGGGGACCTGAAGCTTTGCTCGATCATAATAGATTACCAGGGCCAGAAATTGAGGTGCTGCAGCAAAGGCGGAATATCAGTTGCCATTGGCCTATTGCTTGTTCTGATGCTGCTGGTACGTTCTCATCGTGGGCCTACGTCACATGGCTAGAGCTCAAGCTTTCTGGGTGGAGTTGATAGTTTTCTAAATAAAACAGACTGTAGGGAGTTCATATTCTTTCTAACTGTTGCAGGTGCTGTCATAATGTGAAAACCATTAATATGTTGAATTTGTTCTTGGACCCTTTCTGGACAAGGGAATAGAATATGTGAAAACCATTCAATTTAGTCCCCAAATTTTTTTTCCATGGCCAAAATCAAACCCAATTGCATGTTCTATTCATCAAGTTATCATTAGTGACTTTTTGAGCACGTCTGTAGCTAGCCACCTAACAATCCAGCCAGATAATTTGAATTAACGAGTCTTTGAATTATGTAACAGCAGGGGATACACCCTTCAGATGAATTATTTTGGGTCATCGTCCAGTGATGGCAAAATTTATTGCACAAGCTACTGTCAACGTCGCATCTTCTGATCCTTGTGAAAGGAAAATAAAAATGTTACATATTTGAAAAAATGAATTTGTTTGTATACAGGAAGAAAAAGTTTGGCAGCTCTATCTCCGTTTTTTTTATGGGGCTCTATCTCTGTTTGTAGACTCTTCTTTTTGATGCGGGTATTGCTTTCACGGAAGACCCGTCGGAACCTGCTGCGGGCAAAGTTTTAGACCTCGTGCGGGATTGAAAAATCGACGGCGCCTCCATCGGCGACCACGATAGGGCCGGTGGGCTGTCTCCGGACAACTCTGCTCAATTCACCGTCCATTCAACGCTTGCAGCAACGTCTCGTGGACGGTTTCTGCTTGTTTCTGTGGCCTCGCAGTCAAGGTACAGGAGAACCAAGTAATGGTGTGTACTGTTCGAAAGGAACTGCACAGGTTGCCTGCTATTTTTGCAAGTCCTATGCGTGGCACAGTCCAGAGGTCTTCATTCCTCTCTCTCTCTCTCTCTCTCTCTCTCTCTCTCTCTCTTAATATGGGTCAAGTCTTGGAGATATAACCTCCCAGCATGAAAGAGGCTCAAATGTTGCTGCCGGCCGGGATGGAACTCATGACCTCATGGAGTCAGCACTCTAGCCTATCTCTCCTGTGACTGGGCTAGGGATACAAGTCGAACTTGTTTCGAGTCATTGGATCGATTCCGAATTCACTAAAATAAACTAAAATGGCGATCTAATTAATTAGAAGAGAGAAATAAATAAATTATAATAACATGCTATGCTATTAATTAGCTGATCTAAAAAATCGCTACACTATTAGGTACCCACCTATGGCCTTAGCTTTAGTACATTCCTTATTGAACGAATCCCAATATCAAACCAACATCTTCTATAGGACCCAAACATTTTGGCAAGGTAGCATTCCATAGACGCATAACTAAAAATGATATGTATGCATTGGTAGTGCGCATAATATTGGCATATGCACAATTGCACATGCAGATCTCCACCGAAAAGGGAGAAGAAAAATGAAAGCATATTCAGCTCATCTATTCTTTACAATTAGCTGCACTATCAAGCAAGTGCACACACAATAACAAAGGATGTTACAAGTCGAGGGGCATGCACTCGGTCTTATGTCGTTTTTAAACGTACGATATAATTAACATCCTGATTAAAAAATGAATGTATCAAGCATATGGCCTATGATGATCAACTCTAGAGTTAACCCTTACTTCTAATTATGAATGGATTGCACCAATCATACGAATTATCCCCTATATGTTTCCTGCTATTTTTTGCAAGTCTTGCGCGTGGCACGGTTCAAAGGTTTTCATTTTTTTCTCTCTCTTTTTTTTCTAATATGGGTGGAGATAAGCATCCGGGCATGTAAGAGGCTCAAATGTTGCTGCCGGCTGGATGGAACTCATGACCTCACAGAGGCAGCAGTGCAACACTCTAATCTGTCTCTCTTGTGATCCGGCGTAAAAGTCTCCGAACCCTTTAGCTAGCCAGCTAGGGATACAAGTTCCACTTGCATTAATTTGAGTCATTGGGTCGACTCAGAATTCGCTAAATGAACTAAAATGATATGTCATACATAATTAGTTAAGAAGAGAGAAATGAACTAAATGACATGCTATGTTATTAAATAGCCGACCCTAAAAATCACCACTACGCTATTACGTACCCATTTTTATCCTTACTTATAGCCTTAGCTTTAGTACATCTCCCTTGCTGAACGGATCTCAATGTCAAACCAACTTCTTCTACAGGACTCGATAATTTGGCAAGGTACCATTTAATTGGCATATAACTAAAATGATACGCATGAATTTTGGAAGTATACATAATATGAATCACACATGCAGGTCCTCCACGCGAAAGGGAGAAGAGAAACTAAAGCATATCCAGCTTAGCTATTCTTTACAATCAGCTGCATAAATTACGTAAATTTATCACTATCAAGCAAGTGCATACACGGCGCAAAGGATGTTACACACACACACACACACAAAAATGAATACATCAAGATCAAGCATGCATATGCCTACTATCAACACTAGAGTTAACCCTTGCCTCTAATTATGACTGAACTACACCAATCTCATACTACTTATCCCTGTACTGGAACTTTCTTTTATTTGTAGATACAAGTGTGCCACCACTATAGTCACCAATGCAAAGAATTCTTGGATTAGTAGCTGAGCTAGCTACCGACGATCCAATGGACTCCAACTCCGGGTACGCCTAACTACGCTGCTTCCTCCTTCACACGAAACGACTTGGTCGCCGCCGCAGCGACGCCTCCGGTCCCTCCCGGCCCCACCTGGTACGGACCCGTCGCGCTCAGCCTGCACGTTTAATCCACCGCCGCAGCACGTTTAAAATCAAAAGAGACCAGAAGTGACTTTGAATAAGCTACAAGTTTGGTCAAAATTCATCGATCCCAAAAAATTAAGATTGAGAAGAAAAAAAAACATGCCACATGCTAGTAAAAAAACCTTATAAAACTGGCAAATAGTAAAAACCAACCAAGTCAGACGAGATCATGGGTGCGATCAGGAGCGGATGCTGCTTTTTGAACAGCTGGGAGGGAGCTCATCGGTTGCCGTCTCTGATTCGGTAGGTGTTGGGCTGGGGATTCCCATGAGCTATCGCTGTCCGTCACGACCAAAACGTGGGCTTTGATCGAGCGAGCGAGCTCTGACCGAGGAGGTTTCGCTCTAGGAGCTAGTCCGGATCAAGGGCCCACACGGTTTCTGCCTTCGATTTGTGCTGCCGTCCTTGGTGCTAGCAATAGTTTGGTAAAACATAGATGTGTGAAGGTGTTTATCATATTGCTCTTCTTCCCCGGAATGGCTTTAAACTTTTGGATTGAGTGGTGGTATGCATGAAATTCAGTGAATATGTGGCGCATGATGCCATTCGGAATTGAATTTTCGACGCAGATTCGCAAATGATACAAGTTAGATTAGCTACCATAAACGACCACCTAGCAGCCGAGAACTAATCCAAACAATCACTTTTCTATTCCTGCCTGTTTTTCACCTACTGTTCCCCACTTTTCTGCGTACGCAAGTCATCGGTGGAATGTTCAGAAAGTTCAGAAAAGGGGGAGTGGGCAACTGCTAGCTAGTTACGCTATCCAATTCTTCCTTTCTTTCATTCTCCGTCATCGAAATGCAAAACAAACACATAAGTTTCCACTAGTCTAAATTGTCGCGCACTCATACTTAATTGGCGTGATAAATTAGTTGACGCAGCACGTTTGTTTAAGTCAAACAAAATCCTAGGTATGTTTGCAAAAAAAAAACCCCCGAAATAATTAGGGAATTAATGGTATGCTGATACTATGTGTATATGCTCACCTCTCTTTTCGCTTCTGCAGGAACTGCTGCAGCGATTTGGTTCTTGTGAGTGGCATGTCTGCAAATTAAAACAAGAACTAATTATGTAGGAGATCAGGAAAAGACCATTAATAAGGGGGTGAGAAATCAGGAGAACTACTTAAACATGTTTTTTCTTCTGTTGCTGGTGGCAAGTATCTAGATAGCTTGCAGGCTTCAAAAAGAAAAGGGAAAAAAGAACTTAGTTCGAAGCAACTTACCTTTGGCGAAATTTCCAGAAAATGCGTCGCCACGGACGACGCGGCCTCCATTGGAGGTCGTAACCTCCATTGCCATCTTCATTATCGCCTCTGCCTGTGAAAAGCGTAAGTAAACCTTCTTGGATTTCAGTCTCTGACTATACGAGCTATACTGGAACGAGAGCGAGTTAGTCGATTGATGGCTTGCCTTGTCCTGAGAGACGCCGTCGAAGGTGGCCACGGCGCCGTTGTAGAAGAGCGTCATCGGAGCCGGAGCCGGCGTCTCGCCGCCGGCGATGACGCGGCGCAGCTGCCGCGCTCCGATGCTCGCTATCGCGCTCGTCTTCATGCCTGCAATGCATCGATCCGGACGCCCATGTCAACAACAGCCTACCACGCTTCTTGCAGCTTCGCTAATTCAATAATCGCCAGCCGCTGCTCGGTTCCGACGAGGGAAGAAGAAAGCACGATTCTGGTGGAAACCTCGGATGGAGGAGGCGGTGCCGGTGCTGCCACGGCGATGGTCGGCTGCTGCTTCTTCGGCGGCGGCAGGACGGAGGCCGAGGAAGTCGAGCTCCACCGGCGCTCGCGACGCCATGGCGGGCAGCTAAGAAGAGAAGGTGGCTTCAGCCAGGGGTGGGTGTTGAAAGCTTGCTCGGTTTAAATCGACAAGCGAATAAGCTAAGCTCGCTGGGGCGGGCGTGTTCAATTAATTTATTTAATATACGGCGCGTGTATATTGCCACCGTGTCACGTTGCGGCATATATTTCTCCCTCGTGGCACGGCAGGTATGAACACGCAGGACGCAGTTGACGGCAGCCTCGAGAAAACGACCCTCCACGCGAGAGAAGAAGGAAACATATACGGGACATAACCGTAATTAATTAGCACGCGGTATGCGGTTCCCTTTTAGGCCGTTCGGCGTAGCTTCATCCAAAACAGTTTTATTAGCGAAGCTAAAGCCGTTAAAAAAACCTTTACACTACAGTATCTCGATTTGCGTGAAACAGGTGAAGGTGAAGCCAAAATAAGCCATGCCAAACATGCCAAACAGTTTTTTAAGAAAAATGATTCTACGCTAGAAAAAATAGAAAATAGTTCATTCTGATTCACTTCTAAAATTGAATATATTTTTTTAATAAAATTAATCTTAGAGAATCATACAGAATCACTTTTAACAACCGAATCATTTCTCTCGCAGAATCACTTCAGCTTCTATAGAGATGATTTGGAATCAGGTGGAACTCTACCAAACTGATTTATAATATAATTCACGTTGATGGCAATTCGGCGTACCGTGCCTACTTCTTTTACGCTCCTACTTCTTTTACCTCCGTCAATAAATTTGTGATGTTCTAAATAGGTCACTGGACAAGACGATGACAATTTAGTTCAAGCAATTGCTTAAGTATTTGTCTCAGAAAAAAAATATTTGAGGATTTCAAAACAAATTATCATTCCACAGAATTAGTATAAACTGATGATTGGACTAGGAACAAGTCCGTTTTCACCCTTCAACTAATGGCCGAGTGTTATCTAATTTTGGCCAACTGGCAAGCGAGAGCATGGATCTTCAGCAACCTGCCTGGAGTCCGTAAAACCGATTGGTTTCGAAGGAAATTTCAGCCGGCACATGTTTTGCGCTGTTGGGCCGTTTCTGCACCACTCTTTTGAGACGAGATGACGGCCGTCACTTTTCTTTTTCTTTTGAGACGTTCCGTTATCTGTTCTTCTTTTTCATGTGTGGACGCGTGATCACTCCTAACATTTTTGCTGTTCTTTTGCGTTTTTGTGCGTTATTAATGCCAGCATTTTTTCCTTAAGAAACGCCAACATTTATTTTTTGTGCGCGCGCGCGTCCTGGCTGGCGAAAGAAGTGTCAAGGCCCAGAAGACGCCCGGGGCCACGCATATATCCAAGGACGGGAATTCGGCCCATTGGCCACTACAAACAAATGAATGGGACGTGAGTTGCTCCCGTCGATGGTCTTTATAGCGTGTTCTTGTCATGTTTGTCGCGGAAGTTTTAAATATCAGGTGTGCTCCCTCTATCTTAAAATATAATTTAAGATACTAAAGCGTTCAAAATTTATATCAAATATAAAATATTATAGAATATTTTAAAAAGTAATTATTCTCAGCCGGCTATAAAATCAGCAAAATAACAACCAAATAAAGCGTTAAATAGGGTACATACATTATTTTCTTATTTTTTAATTTATTATAAAAACACTAGGATGCCCTAAGGGACGGGAGGAGTTTGTATGCACCGTCAACTTATTATTTACGGCAAGAGTCGAACTACGACTTATGCCTTGTACAGTTCACTCATTGATCACTACCGGCTGTTCGGCGTCGATGAGCGGAGGGATGCTCTGCTCGTTCCTGAAGTAGTCGTCCGGGTCGATCTGCGCCTTCGCCATGGCGAGCCTCCGGAAGTTCCCCTTGAAGTACTTCTCGCCCCACACCTTCCCGGCCTCGTAGCTGCTGACGTTGCCCACCACGACGTTCTCCCCGAGGTCAAGGTCCCTGTAGTTGAAGTACGCCTCCCTGGGGCCCTTGCTCACGTGCGGCTCCATGAACGCGTGCAGGTCCCTGATCCACCTGATCCCCGCCGCCGCGTCCCCGCCGGCGGCCGCCCAGAAGTTCATGTACTGGATGTTGTACAGCACGCCGGCGCGGTGCGGGAACGGCGTGGCGTCCTCGGGCGCGGCGCCGATCGCGGCGCCGTAGGGGTCCAGGATCATGAGCCCCGCGCCGGGCCTCGCGAGCCACGAGGAGAAGATCTCCGCCCACGCGGCCCGGGCGATGGGCTCCCGGACGTAGTCGGAGGTGGCCTTGCTGGCGGCGGCCAGGGAGGTGGTCCGGTTCAGGATGTCCTCCACGGCAGCGCCGCTGCCGAGGTAGATGTAGGGCACGGACTCGAGCCACGTCATCTCCCGGCAGTGGCTGCGGTTCACGCCGAGCTCCGGGAACCGGCGGCGCATCACCGGCAGCAGCGCGCCGCACGTGCCGAGGTACAGGGACTGGAACTCGGCGACCTGCCCCTGCACGAGCACCCGGATGAAGAGGTCGTCGGGGAGCGCCGGCGCGACCGTCTGCCACCGGGTGACGACGTCGACGGCGCCCTCGCCGACGGAGACGGGCAGCTTGAACGCGGTGACCGTGGGCGGGACGGGCACGAGCCTCACCTGCCACGACAGCACGATGCCGAAGCTCGCGCCCCCGCCGCCGCGGATCGCCCAGAACACGTCGCTCCCCATGGCGTCCCTGTCCAGCAGCCTCCCCCGGGAGTCCACCAGCACGGCGTCGAGGACGTGGTCGGCCGCCACCCCGTACTTGCGTAGCAGCGTCCCGAAGCCGCCGCCGCTGAGGTGGCCGCCCACGCCGATGGTCGGGCACAGGCCGGCCGGGAACGCGAGTCGGCCGCTGGCCCTCCCGACCGCGTAGTAGAGCTCGCCGACCGTGGCGCCGGAGTCCACCCACGCGGTGGAGGCCTGCCCGTCGACGCGGATGCCGCGGAGGCTCGCGAGGTCCACCACCGCGAACGCCTCGCCGCCTTCGGCGCGCGCGGAGCGGTACGAGAGGCCCTCGAGGTCGTGCCCGCCGCTGCGCACGCGAAGGCGCACCCCGTGGCGGCTGCCGCAGCGCACGGCGGCCTGGACGTGGGAGGCCTCGGCGGGCGCGGCGACGGCGAGCGGGCGCGCCGTGCCGGGCGCCATGAACTTGGGGTTCCGGATGGACGACGCCAGCGCCGCGGCGAACGAGGGCGAGCCCCGCGGGAACACGAGCCGGCTCGGCATGGCCGCCGACAGGCACCGGAGGAAGCCGTCGCCGTCGCCGTCGCCGTCGCCGGGCCCGGGCGAGGAGGCCGCCGCCGACGGGGGCGGGAGATAGCCGCAGCACATGACGCAGGAGACGACGATGAACGCTTGCGCTCTGGAGACCATGGCGGATGGCAATGCAAGCTTGTCACGCACTCCCACTCCTCCTTACCGCGCTGCAGCTCGTGTAGTTGTATTGGGCTGTGGGCTAGCGTGATCTCTATATACTAGTGTATATATATATATTTATATATATATATATATGCATCGCCAAGATTGAGCTGTGTTGTATAAAATGACCGGGAACGCATGCGCACGCGGGCACGGAGGCGCAGAAGCTGCGGTCAGCAATTCCGGTGGAGTGGAGTGGAGTGGAGGTCGCCCGGATTGGCCTCGCACGCCAAGCCCCAAAAGCTCCGGCGGGGCGTGTAGTATACTCGCCAAAGATGATGAAGCACAAGCGCATGCGGATTCACATCGCCGGCGGCGAGATCTTTCTGCTGTCCATCTTCTTCCTTCGCTCCACGATCATCACTGCGTCCGTTCGTTTAATTAGTTTCCGGAACATGTACGCTCAACGCGTGAAGAATCTTTTAGTCACCGAGCTCCTGGGCTCATCTGACTAGTAATTAATTACGAGAATTATCTTACCATTAGCCTTCCAAACTTACAGGCCGGGGATCAGATTAGTTCGAGTGATCAAGTCATCTAGTAGTGTCTATGTCGGTACATACAGATAGGGGTACCTCCTGCTAGGTGTCCAGGCCCTGGGACTTCTCATAATCCACGCTCCCCTCGCCTCTGGGCCACGTGGCATACGGCCTCCGGGCCTGACAGCTGGACCACGGTCTCCGGACCCTCCCCGTGCTCCGTGAGGTCCGGGGCCTTTGCACACCCACGTGGGCGGGAGAGCTCTCGGGTAATCCCTGCGGACCCGGCCTCCCCTGGGAGGTCCGGGGCCGCCACGTGTGATGGCCAGACCATCACAGGTCAGCCCGCTCCGGCCGGCCACGGGGGCCCCGGACCCCTCTTTCCCCCGGGAAGGGGTCCGGAGCCGCCATGTGCTGCCCGGCGGGAGGAGCGGGCTGACCCCGCCGCGTGCCTGCGGCCGGAGGCCCCTTACGGGTCGCCTCTCCACCTACCAGCATTCAATGCGGTAGGTGAGCTGGGCGCGCCAAGGTCAAAAGGTGCGGCCTGCCACTGACACACGGGGCAGGTAAGCTGACACCACGGTAAGCCCGCCTGATCTGAAAGCGGCGCGTCGTATCACCGCGCACAGTGCGCGGACTGTGTGCAGTCCCGTCACGGCGCTGCGCGTGTGATGGTCTGTAATAGGCGTGCTAAGGCTTGCTGTAACAGTGCGCATGGCACGAGTCAGCGCTGGCTCGCCCCCTGACTGGAGGTTCGATCCCAACAGTGACAGCACGGCTTCACTGTTGGGCAACGCTGACACCGAACACTGTACAAGACAAGGCTGTACACGGCCGTATCCCGGCTATGGATACGCACATCAACTCCCCGATCGAGAGGACTACAGAGAGGAGCTCGAGGAGATGACCTCCATATCTCTCGTAGAACAAGCTCCTGTTGGCCGGACCCACATGTCGGGGTCCCGCTCAGTGTAAGCATCCCCCTTGGACTATAAAAGGGAGAATGCACTCGCTAGAACACGGGATCAAAAACACTCACGCTAGACGTTCTAAGTTCCAGGTTGCATAAGCACAAGCTGTATGCTAAGCTTCATCCAGTCTTCAAGCAAAACAACACCAAAGTGGACGTAGGGTGTTACGCTTCGGCGGCCCGAACCACTCTAAATCTCTATGGCCTTCCAGCGTTCATCTGTTCGCCGATCGAGCACTCCTAAGTCTCTTCCAAACCCATCCTTAACTAGGATTAGGCGGGTGCTTTCCGCCACCCGGCTGGAGAAATCCTCCGACATTTGGCGCGCCAGGTAGGGGACTTAGGTTTGGTTTGCGTTTGGTCGACCACCGTGACCTTGATGGCGCAGGAAAATGGTCACCATGACCTCCTGATCGGTGAAGAAGTGGCGTCAACGGCGCCACGCGCCTCGCGCCATCCCGCCTCCAGGGTGGCTCCGCGTGCTGCTCCACCACGCGCAGCGGAGCGGGACTCCGTGGCCCAATCGGTGCTCCACCGAGCGGGCCCCTCATGGCAGCCAGGGAGTTGCTCCGTAACCCCCCTGGAGAGGCGGCGTCGCCAGACGCGCACAGACAATGGCGTGACGACGTCGACCGCTCCTCTACCTGGCACAGGCTTCCCCAGGCTCAGCGGGGAGATCTGTGTCCAGGCAGCGCCGTCGTCAAGGCGGCGCATCCGGTTCTGTGCACTCACCATCAGTGAGGAGTGCACGGACTGAGGACCTCCGGGCAGAGCTCAACCGCAGGCATGCGGGAGAGGATGCTAGGATCTCCATCGAGCGAGCACGCAACCGACGGCTCAACATTGAGGGTCGGGACCTTGCGCCCGAGCTCGATGCGGCTGTGGCCAGGCCGCAAGGACTAGCCCAGGCGCCGGTTTCGGGCGTGGGCTGCGCAGCGCTCGCAGGCCACCTCCGAGCAGTCGCCTGGCCGTCCAAGTTTCGGCCTCACCTGCCGGAAAAATATGACGGGACTTCCAACCCGTCGGAGTTCCTGCAGGTCTACATCACCGCCATCACGGCGGCTGGGGGTAACGAAGCCGTTATGGCAAGTTACTTTCATGTAGCCTTGACCGGGCCGGCCCGGACCTGGCTCATGAACCTTACCCCGGGATCCATCCACTCCTGGGGAGAACTCTGCGCACAGTTCACTGCGAACTTCGCCAGTGCGTATCAGCAGCATGGCGTGGAGGCCCACCTCCACGCCGTGAGGCAACAACCCGGGGAAAACCCTCCGGGCCTTCATCTCCCGCTTCACTAAGGTACGTGGAACCATCCCACGTATCTCCGATGCATCTATTATCACGGCTTTTCCGACAGGGGGTCCGAGACGAGAAGATGCTAGAGAAGCTGGCGACCCACCAGGTGGAAGCCGTCACCACCCTGTTCGCTCTGGCGGACAAGTGCGCCCGAGCTGCAGAAGGCCGTGCGTGGCACTCTGCAACTCAGGTAGGACCCGCTCAAACGAGTGGGCCCAGTGTCGCTGCCCCTGGCAGCGGCAAGAAGAAGAACAAGAAGAACCGTGGCTTCGACAAGTCGCGGGTCGGGGGTCCGGCCGTTGCGGCTGCAACGACCGGGGGCCAGAACTCCCGCGGCAAGCGCCCACGACAGCAGCGCACCGACCCCGGGTCGTGCCCTGTTCATCCTGGGGCTCGCCACAGCGCCGCTGAGTGCCGCGAGATCCAGAAGCTCGCGGAACGCCTCAGAAGAGGCGTGACCAAGCCTCCAAGGAAGGCTCCTCCCCTCCGCGGCGGTCCGGTAAGGAGAAAGCCTCTGATGCCGACGCAGCTGCGACTGAGAGGGAGTTGGGGTATCAAACCCCCAATAAAGACCTCAAGGGACTGTTCCAGCAGTCCGATTCCGAGTCCGACGGGGATGAGCGCCGCAAAAAGCTGTATGTTATGTACGGTGGCAGTTCGGAGCTCGTCTCCCGACGGGACGTGAAGGCCCTTCGCCGGGAGGTCCTCTCGGTGAAACCAGGGGTGCCGAGGGCGGCGCCCCACCAGCGGTGGAAGGGCATCACCATCTCCTTTGGGCCATCCGACTGCCCAGAGAACATGGCGGGTGCAGGGGTCCTGCCACTCATCACGGCACCCACCATCGCCAATGTACGCCTTCACCATGTGCTGATTGACGGAGGCGCCGGCCTCAACGTCATCAGCTATGCGGCGTTCAAGCACCTGCAGATCCCGGAGTCCAAGCTGGCTCCATCACACCCATTCTCAGGAGTGGGCCCCGATCCCGTGTACCCGGTAGGGACCATCACCTTACCGGTTACATTCGGGACGGAGGACAATTTCCGTACCGAGAACGTGCAGTTCGAGGTCGCGGAAGTTAACCTCCCCTTCAACGCTATCATCGGCAGACCGGCCCTGTACCGGTTCATGGCCGTTGCCCACTACGGGTACCTGGTTCTAAAGATGCCCTCTCCGGCGGGTGTCCTCACCGTCCAAAGCGATCGGGCCGCTGCTGTTGTAGCGGTCGAAAAGCTCCATGCGCTGGCTACGGGGCTTGCCCCTGCAGCTGGCACCCAGGGGTCCGACCCCTCGACCTCACGAGCCAAGGCCCTGGCCAAAGCACCGAAGGTCCGTCCGTCTGACACGGACGATCTACCCGTGAAGACCATCCAGGTCGGAGCGGAGACCTCCCAGACCACCCGCATCGGTGGTAACCTGGGAGAGAAATAGGAAAGCGCGCTCATCGCCTTCCTCCGGGCAAATGTTGACGTGTTCGCTTGGGAACCGTCACAGATGCCCGGGATCCCTAGGGAGGTGATTGAGCATCATCTGAGGATCCACCCTGACGCCAGGCCGGTCCGGCAGAAGCCACGCAAGCAGTCCATCGAGCGGCAAAACTTCATCCGTGAAGAGGTCCGCAAGCTGCTGCAGGCTGGCTTCATCGAGGAGGTCTACCATCCTGTATGGTTGGCCAACCCGGTTGTAGTCCCAAAGGCCAACGGGAAGCTTCGGATGTGCATCGACTACACCAATCTTAACAAGGCATGTCCAAAAGACCCTTATCCACTCCCGCGTATAGATCAGATTGTGGACTCCACCTCCGGGTGTGATTTGCTGTCCTTCATAGATGCCTATTCTGGTTTCCATCAGATCAAGATGGCTAGTGATGATAGGAAGCATACAGCTTTTGTAACAGTGGATGGTCTTTATTGTTATATAGTGATGCCTTATGGGTTGCTTAATGCTCTACCCACCTTTGCTCGAGCGATGAACATCACTCTAGGTGATTTGGTTAGAGATATAGTCGAGGTGTATGTTGATGACATCGTTGTCAAGACTAGAGAGTCGAATTCCCTCTTAGAAAACTTAGCTCAAGTCTTCGACAAGTTACGGGCGACTTCCACCAAGCTTAACCCCGAGAAGTGCGTCTTCGGCGTATCGGCGGGAAGGCTCTTTGGTTTCCTGGTCTCCCACCGGAGGATCGAGGCCAACCCGGATAAGGTCCGGGCGATCGAGGCAATGAGGCCTCCTACACGCCTCAAAGATGTACAGAGGTTGGCGGGGTCCTTTGCAGCCCTCAGCCGTTTCATTTCGAGGCTGGCGGAGAGGGCGCTTCCCTTCTTCAAGTTGATGAGGGGGTCCGGCCCGTTTGTATGGACTGAAGAGGCACAACGTGCCTTCCAAGAGATGAAGCAGTACCTTACCTCCTTACCGGTCCTGGTCGCTCCGGACCCAGGTGAGACACTGTTTTTTTATCTTGCAGCAACAACCGAAGTGATCAGCATGGTGCTGGTCACCGAGAGGTCCGAGTTTCTCTCGCAGGGGGCCCCTGTGGACCCCCTGCGGGAGAAGGAGGTCCGGCCTCCTACACTCCAGCAACCGGCTCTGCTTCGAAGGGTCCGGCCGGGCTCCGACCCGGAGAAGCACTGAGCAGCTTGGGGGCCGAAGGGTCCCCAGCCCAAATTGAAGGATCCAGTCCACCTGGCAGAGTCAGGACCGTCCAGAGGCCGGTCTACTACGTCAGTGAGGTCCTTCATGAGACAAAGGCCAGATATCCTGAAACACATAAGCTCCTTTATGCTATACTTGTTGCGTCCAGGAAGCTCCGCCACTACTTTCAGGCCCACAGGATTGTGGTGGTGACCGCCTATCCATTGAGGGCCATCCTCCACAACTCCTACGCCACAGGCAACATTGCCAAGTGGGCTGCAGAGCTCGCGGGGTTCCAGCTCGACTTCCAGCCGCGTCACGCCGTCAAGAGCCAGATCCTGGCTGACTTCATCGCGGAATGGACGCCGGCACCGAGCGCCTCCGGGGGTCCGGACCAAGGGACGGACCCCCCGCGTCCGGAGAACAGGGCTCCGGTCTTCACCAGGCCTCACTGGACCCTCTTCTTTGACGGGTCCGCCCGCAGCAAGAGGGCCGGGGCTGGTGTGGTCCTCATCGACCCACGTGGCGAGCAGCTAAAGTACATGGTGCACCTTGATTTTGAGGCCACCAACAACATGGCGGAGTATGAGGCCTTAATCTTCGGACTTACGGCGGCTCTGTCCCTGGGGGTCCGAGCGCTCCTGGTCAAAGGGGACTCCCAACTCATCATCAGACAGGTCCGGGGGGAGTGTTGCTGCAACAACCCCCAGCTCGCAGCTTACCTCATTTATGTGAAGAGGCTGGAGAAGGACTTCGATGTGCTGGAACTGCAACATGTTCCACGCGAAGGCAACACAGCAGCTGATGCACTCTCCGCGAGCGCATCGACCCAGGCACCCGTGCCGGACGGCGTCTTCCAAAGACGTCTGCTGAAGCCTTCCGCCCAGCCTGCCGACCTGGGCGAAGGGGGTCGGACTAGCACCTCGAAGCTGGCGGTCCCGGCGGCGCTCCATCCGTGGTGCCCGCCAAGGGTCGTGTGCTCCCTTGAGGGACCCGGAGACCTCAGGGAGCCACGCCCAGCTCCTCAGGAAGGTCCCGATGCATGGATCTCTAAGGTCCGGGACTACCTGAAAGATAATTACCTTCCTGAAGATCAAGCATCCGCTGAGCGCATTGTCCGGATGGCTAAGCGATACACGGTGGTAGAAGGGGATCTCTATCCTCATGCGGTGCATCACCCAGGAAGAGGGCCGCGACTTGCTTGCGGAGATCCATGGAGGCGAGTGCGGAAGTCATTCTTCATCCCGCACGCTGGTTGGAAAAGCTTTCCGGCATGGCTTTTACTGGCCGACAGTACTCCAGGATGCAGCTGAGTTGGTAAGGTCCTGCAAAGCATGTCAGTTCCACGCAAAGCAAATACACACTCCAGCTCAGGCTCTGCAGATGATTCCTCCCTCTTGGCCCTTTGTGGTGTGGGGGTTGGATATCTTGGGACCTTTCCCTAGGGCCGTTGGCGGGTACCGGTACCTCTATGTTGCCATTGACAAATTCACTAAGTGGCCGGAGGCAACCCCAGTGGTCAATATCACCAAGGCGTCAGCAACTGCTTTTCTCAGGTCAATTGTGTGCCGGTTCGGGGTCCCGAACCGCGTCATCACAGACAATGGGACCCAGTTCACGAGCCAGTACTTCCAGGAGTACTGTGAGGATATGGGCATTCAGCTCTGTTTCGCCTCAGTGGCGCACCCCAGAAGTAATGGCCAGGTTGAGCGGGCCAACGCTGAGATCCTCAGAGGGCTCAAGATCCGGACCTACTGTGACCTTGAGAAGCATGGCGCAAGGTGGATTGAAGAACTCCCAAGTGTGTTATGGGGGAACCGGACCACACCTAGCCGGGCAACAGGGGAAACCCCTTTCTTCTTGGTTTACGGGGCCGAGGCGTGCCTTCCCCCGGAGATCACCATGGGCTCTCTGCGAGTTCGGTCTTTTGATGAGGAAATGCAGGAACAGGAGCGTCGCCAGGATGTGGACCTCGTCGACGAACGCAGATGGCGAGCAGCAGTCCGAAACGCACGGTACAACCAAGCGCTCCGGCGCTACCACCAACGGTTTGTGCGTTACAGGGAGCTCCGGGTCGGGGACCTAGTCCTAAGGCGGATCCTGAACCGAGAGGGTATGCACAAACTCTCCCCCAGCTGGGAGGGGCCCTTCAAGGTTACAAAGGTGTGCCGTCCCGGATCTGTTCGTTTGGCTGCGGAGGATGGAATGCAACTACCCAATCCGTGGAACATTGAACACCTCCGTAAGTTCTATCCCTAGTACCCGATTGAGGAAGAATTTTTCCCTTGTAATTGGTAGCATTAACGTGCGGACCAGGGCGGTGGAGGTCCGCCCTCGTAAACCCGGCCCCTGGCGTACATCGCACAACTCTTCTGTACCAATTCATTAAGGGAAAGTTTGTTCTCGAATGTGTCCTTGAAGTCTATACAAGTCTACATCTTTTCGCTTCTTGAATTACGCTAACCCCTCACATATTTTCCGCGTCTGTGTCATGGCGGCTTCTTAAGTTGCGTGGCTCCGTCCCAGCCCCGGACCTCTGTCTCAAAGGAAAAAAGGAACCGGACCCCTGTTAACTGGCTCCAGGGAAACGCGCTCGCCCTTTGCTAGGGTCCAGGGCTGTGTAGCCGCTTAGCCTGGTTCCGCACCCTAAACCTACACGCCCTGCCCTCCAAGGGTAAGCGCCGTTGCACCTTGAACCATGTACCAGGGGACCGGGACCCCTTTTAGCCCTTAAACATGGGTCCTAGAGCTCTGACTCGCTTCGCAACTTAAGAGGCCTCTGCTGGCCAGACCGAGAACCTGTGGGGATGTCTACTAAACGTCGATCATAAGTTATGTGCAGGACCTCGGTTCTATGGCAGCTAGTCCCGACTTATCGCGACTACCTCCCAGGGGGCCAGGGGACCTCGGTGTACTCGAAAACAGCTAAGTTTTTCAAAAAAGTAGACGCACGAAATGTTTAAATGCATCACTGATAATATGTACAGCATTACGAAGTCATTTTACAATAACAAAAATTATATTACAAAAGAAATAACAAAAAGATACTAGCACTACTGCTCTGGTGGTCCGGAGGCACTCCCACTCTCTGCAGGTTCGGGACGTCGCCGGAGGCGGGCCGCGACCAGGTCCACTGCCTCCTGGACTCCTTCCCGCGCAGCGGCTACCGTTGCCTGGAGGGGCCCGACCAGGACGGGAGTCAGCTGGACGGCAGGATCATGGCTCCGGAAGCTGGTGAGGATGTACTCCGCCATCGCCCGGGCAACTGCTCGTCCTTCTGCCTCCAGGAGCTCCTGTAGGCCGGCCTCCGCATCTTGTAGCCGCCTGGCGGTGGAGTCCAGCAGCTGGAGTGCGGCGCCGTAAGGTGAAGGGGCCTCCGGCACCCAGATGGGGTTGGCCCCGAGCGCCTCTAGCAGAGGGTTCACCGTGCCAACCCATCTTGTCAATCGGTTGGCGCCGGCGTGCTGCTCTGCCAGGAGCCCCTCCACCTTGGCCTCCCTCTCCTGGAGCGCTGCCTCGCGCTCCTGGAGCCTCTGGTACCCGGCTGCCAGCTCCTTCTTTACGGCCTCTTCCCGCTTCTGGAGCTCCTGCAGCCGGGCCACCTCCTCTGCCTCTCGGGCGGCCAGCTCTTCTTCTTTCTTCGCTGCCGCCGCCACCTGTTCTGCAAGAGAGGCCTGTTGCGCCTCGGCCGTTGTAAACGCCTCCCTCGCCGCCTCCGCCAGCTCCCGGGCGGCCCGCTCCCTGGCCGTCGCCACCTCCTTCAGCCTCTCCGCGACGATTTGCGCCTCGAGGGCCTCCTTTTCCCGCCGGTTGGCTGCTTTCTCCCGCTCGAGCACTGCTGCCTCTCGATAGCGCGCCTGCTCCAGCTCCTCCCGCAGGAGCTCGCGTCCCTGTGCGAGCTTGGCGCGCTCTTCGGCGTAGCGGGCGGAGACAGTGTTGATGCGGTCCCCCAGGCGGACCTCCCAGTCGGAGAGCCGCTGGCGCTCCGCCTCCAGCTTCTCCCACTCCCGTCGCATGCCAGCCTCTAGCTCCAGTTGAGCTTGTTGGCATTTGGCTATGAGCCGGGGGAGTGGGACCTCCGCTGTGCTCGGGAGGAGAGGCCTCCCCAGCACCACCTCCGGTTCCTCCTCCTCCGCTGGTGGGGCGGCGCTACTGGCGACTTCGGCGGCCTCCGGAGCCGCAGCCTCTGCTGCCTCCGGAGCCGCCACCTCCGCTGCCTCCGGTGCCGCCGTCGCCGCTGCCTCTGGCCTAGCAGCCTCCGCCGTAGCAGCGACTCCCTCAGCTGCCGGTTCGGCTGGGGAAGGCCCGACCTCGGCGCCCGGCGCTGTGGCCGGGGCATCTGCCGTCGCAGTGGGCCTGATCGCCTCCTCCTGGGGGGCGGCTTCTGGACATGGCAGCATGGTAGCCTCCAGCTCCGGACCACTGGGACCGGAGGCTTCAGGGGCTGCTCCTGGCGGAGGCCCTGCTGGGGCCGTTGCTGAGGACTCCGGCGCTGGCTGGGGGCCGGGTCCCCCAGTTGGAGCATCTGAAGGTTGCGGCCTGCCGTACCACCTGTTTGGTTAAGCACCAGAAGCTGAGGAAGAAAATGAAAAACCTTGATAAGACCACTTACGGGAAGTCGTACCACTCCCATCTGCCCCGGGCGGCCGGGGGGACCTTCCTCCCTGCCGAGGACCCTGGCGGCGGCGTTGGGGACGGAGGTCTGTTCTCGGGCGGCGGTGGTGGTGTCGCTGGGCGCGGCCCTGACGGTGGTGGCGGTGGAGTCTGTCGTCCCGGTGGAGGCCGGTGCTGTGGGAGAGGAGGAACAGCACCGCTCTGCTCCTCCACTCCCGTGGTTTTCTGGCGCTTGGGCGCCGGCTCCCCCACCAAGGAGCCGTCGCCTCGCTGGAGCCTCCGGGACTTGCTCCCTTCGGCTTGGCTGCGCCGCTCGGGTGCCGCCCCCTGAGCCTCGCCGCTCCTTTGGGCCGGGGCAGCACCCGCACAGTCTTTCTGCCGGTGCTCTGGCACCGGCGCTTTCTCTTTTCCCTTCCCGCCGGGGGCCGGACCTCTGGGTCCCGGCTCCCCGGCACCTCCGCTGGGGCGTTGCTGGCGGTCCGGTGTGGCGCCAGGGATCTGGAGCCCGCGGTTGGGGTCCCCCCCAGTTGCCGGACCGCCAGGCCGCCCTCGTCCAGGGTCGGCATCGACGCCAGGACCGTTGACCGCAGAGCCTGGTCCTCGCACAGGGCCTTCACCCCGCTCGGGAGGACCAGGGACTCTGGAACGAACGCCTCGCCGGTCATCGCCCGGATCGCCGCCTCTAGCTCCGCCCGGGTGAAGTCGCCGCCGGGCCCCCGCGCGATCCTGCAGCAGTCGTTTAGCCCCGTGTACACGTAGGCCATCCGGGACCGATGCTGCAGGGGGGCGATTCGTCGCTTCAGGAAGTCGCCCAGCACCATCATAGAAGTCAGGCCGCTCCTTGCCAGCTTCTTGATCCGGTTCAGGACTGGGTCGAGCTCTGCCGGAATTGACGGCCTGGCCTTCCAGGTGCTCCGGTCGCTCTGGGGGCCCCCTTCCGGCAGTTCTAGACGGTCGTGGGGGTCCGTCACCGCAATGACCCAGCCTTCACGCCAGTCCTCCCACTTGGAGCTGGAGAAGGCGGCGATGTAGGCGCCCGACATCCCGTGCCGGAGTTGGAAGTAGTAAGCGCCGATCTCGCCGCGCTTCTTCCCGGTCCCGACCAGGGAGTAGAAGTGCTTGAAGATGGTGGTGCAGGGGCGCACCCCCACGAACATCTCCATGAAATGGGCGAAGACCGCCGCGAGGAGAACGGAGTGGGGGGTGAGATGATGAAGTTGGAGGCCGAACTCCTCCAGGAGCAGGAGGAAGAAGGAGGAGATCGGAGGAACCAACCCGCACATAATGTACGAGTTGAAGAGGACGAACTCCCCCGTGGCAAGCTCGCGGAGGGGGACCTCGCCGGCCTTGACCTTCCCGACATTCGCCGGCGCAGTCCACCCTAGAAGGCGTCGCACCGCGTCCAGCTGATCCTGGGTCTGGAAGCGGCGCGGGAAAGGAAGTGAAGCCATGGAAATTGTTGGGGTGGATCGCGAAGGAGCAAGGTAGAGAGAGGTGCCGGGCGCAAGGAAGCTGATCGCGGAAAAGGATGCGGAGACGAAGGGGTGCTACGGCGTCTGTTGTTGGCGAGAGCGAAAAGGTAGCCGTTCCCTTCGGCGCATACCTTTTATGCAAAAGACTGCTCCTCCCTTTGTGTCCCGCGGCGACCGAGGGGAAGCCGAGCGGTCGCCAGCGCCGCCTTCCCCTACCCTCACACTCAATGACCGGTGGGCTCGGGTCCACCAGTCATTGGCGTGGGCGCTGGAGGATCGTGGGAAGGACGGAATCTGAACCGCCCGAGCCGCGCGGCGGGTTCGAATGAGACAAAAATCTGAACCGTCTGACGCGCCCGATGCGCGCGGAGGACGGGTCCCTCGGGGTTCCCGCTACGGGCGAAAGGACATCCGTGCCCTCGCCTGGCGGGAACGAGCTGTACACCCGGCGCGATGTTGGGATTTGGCCCCACCTGCGGGTTCATCCCTCTCCCGAGGTGGGCCCGGGGGCCTCTGTCGGTACATACAGATAGGGGTACCTCCTGCTAGGGTGTCCAGGCCCTGGGACTTCTCATAATCCACGCTCCCCCTCGCCTCTGGGCCACGTGGCATACGGCCTCCGGGCCTGACTGCTGGGACCACGGTCTCCGGACCCTCCCCGTGCTCCGTGAGGTCCGGGGCCTTTGCACACCCACGTGGGCGGGAGAGCTCTCGGGTAATCCCTGCGGACCCGGCCTCCCCTGGGAGGTCCGGGCCCGCCACGTGTGATGGCCAGACCATCACAGGTCAGCCCGCTCCGGCCGGCCACGGGGGCCCCGGACCCCTCTTTCCCCCGGGAAGGGGTCCGGAGCCGCCATGTGCTGCCCGGCGGGAGGAGCGGGGCTGACCCCGCCGCGTGCCTGCGGCCGGAGGCCCCTTACGGGTCGCCTCTCCACCTACCAGCATTCAATGCGGTAGGTGAGCTGGGCGCGCCAAGGTCAAAAGGTGCGGCCTGCCACTGACACACGGGGCAGGTAAGCTGACACCACGGTAAGCCCGCCTGATCTGAAAGCGGCGCGTCGTATCACCGCGCACAGTGCGCGGACTGTGTGCAGTCCCGTCACGGCGCTGCGCGTGTGACGATGGTCTGTAATAGGCGTGCTAAGGCTTGCGATGTAACAGTGCGCATGGCACGAGTCAGCGCTGGCTCGCCCCCTGACTGGAGGTTCGATCCCAACAGTGACAGCACGGCTTCACTGTTGGGCAACGCTGACACCGAACACTGTACAAGACAAGGCTGTACACGGCCGTATCCCGGCTATGGATACGCACATCAACTCCCCGATCGAGAGGACTACAGAGAGGAGCTCGAGGAGATGACCTCCATATCTCTCGTAGAACAAGCTCCTGTTGGCCGGACCCACATGTCGGGGTCCCGCTCAGTGTAAGCATCCCCCTTGGACTATAAAAGGGAGAATGCACTCGCTAGAACACGGGATCAAAAACACTCACGCTAGACGTTCTAAGTTCCAGGTTGCATAAGCACAAGCTGTATGCTAAGCTTCATCCAGTCTTCAAGCAAAACAACACCAAAGTGGACGTAGGGTGTTACGCTTCGGCGGCCCGAACCACTCTAAATCTCTGTGGCCTTCCAGCGTTCATCTGTTCGCCGATCGAGCACTCCTAAGTCTCTTCCAAACCCATCCTTAACTAGGATTAGGCGGGTGCTTTCCACCACCCGGCTGGAGAAATCCTCCGACAGTCTATAATTGGCTGGTCTATCCTGAAGGCGCCTCATAAATTATAGATCGTTTAGTAAATCTAGATACATAATTTTTACAATGTACGTAGACAATCTTTATCTAGATGCATAAAAAGAATTATATATCTAAATTTAGAACTGTTTTATCAACTCATTTTTATTCTATTTTTACCCCGCAGCATGCCCAAGCCCGGCAGTTCGGCCCACCAAACCGTGTCAAAGGCCGGGAAGCCCACCTGTCTCGCTCTCGCCTCTTCCTCTTCCTCTTCTTCCTCAACCCAACCCCACTCTTCATTCACTAGACGACACGACGGCCCGCTCACCCGTCCTAAAACCCTAGCTCTCCCCCTTCCCCACCGCACCCCCGCGATGGCCACCGCCGACGGCGAGCCCCAGCCCGTCGCCGCCGAACCCGCCCCGGCTCCGGCTCCGGCTCCCTCCCCCTCCCCGGCCAAGCGCAAGCCCGAGGAGGACGCGGGGTCCGACGCCGACCTCGCGCCCCCCAAGGCAGCGCGTCCCGATGCCGACGAGGAGGCCGCCGCAGAGGCCGAGGCGGCCAGGTCCAGGGCCCGGGCGGCCGATAAGGGGAAGGGGAAGATGGTGGTCGAGGAGGAGGAGGAGGTGGACGACGACGACGACGGCAGCGAGGATAGCAGCGACAGCGACGACGAGGGGGAGGGCGGCGGCGGCAGCGACGACGACGAGCTCGTCGAGGACCCGCTGGCCGAGGTCGACCTCAGCAACATCCTCCCCTCGCGGACCCGCCGCCGCGCGCCGCCGCAGCCCGGGGCGTACCTCGTCGCGCCGGAGGAGGCTGCCGCGGAGGACGACGACGACGACGACGCCGACGTCATTCCTGAGGAGGGAGCGGATGGGGAGGAGAGCGATTAGGGCTGCAGCGCCACGGACTCACTAGGTAATTCCGTTGTCCTGTCCTCCTGCCGCGCTCAAACGCATCTGTGGACACCGCTAGTTCGGCGCATTTTGTTTTGTGGCGTTTACTTAATCGCAATAATCTATGTGGTGCTTTTAAAGTTCTAATTATTAAGTTCTGTAGGGTTCAAGTGCAGTGTGTTACTTTAAACTTGGCCTTGCGCACTTTGATGTGCATAAGGCCCTGTTTGTTTTAGCTTGCAGATTGTGGATTGCAGCTTGCTGGTTGTTACAATCTGCAAGCTAAAACATGAAGGACCTTATCTGTGTTGTGTCTGTCGCTTAGATGCACCTATGGCTTGTGTTTCTGGTATGGAAATATATCCTATATTATGTAGAAATGCACAAAGTTTCCCTGCAGTTGGATGACATTGTTCAAATTGCATTTTTTGGTGATGTTCCCAAAATAGGTTCAGTCAGAGCCTCATCTTAATTTGTCCTCTTGCAGTGGTTTTCCTTTTGTCCTTGGCTAATTTGGGGACAGTTGCTCATTTACATTATAGAGCTTCAACTCTCATTAGATATATTGTTATATTGTTCAGGGTTCAAGTATCTGCCGCCCTCTCATGTTGGAGGGAGGTCCTAACTTCTTTGTGAGCAAGGGTTAATGCGGAAGCAAGTTTATTGCTGGCATGCTGTGTCTAAGTGAGCCTATGTGTTATGGAGATTTGCATGCTTTAGCCCCCAATGGAACTGTATGTTCCTTATGCTCTTTTGGAACATTTACATCAAAATAGTGCATGAGGCAATTGCAGAACAAAAAATTCAGATGAATTAACTGGATGAGATTGTTACACATTTTGGAAATGAGAAACTGTTAAGTCATCTGGCATGTGGTATGCTGTTCAAGAGGGCTGGTAGTTTTGTATATTGGACTTGGGTGTTTAAATGAACTATTATCCAATCCTGTCAAAGAAAAAAAACCTAAATTGAGTTTGCGATACGATTCTTCTAGCCTTGATTTGACACTTCTATAAATTGGCCTAGGTAGCTGTGTGGGTGATGCTGAGCTTTAAGGGAAACCCTGCTGCTGTGATTTGGGCTGGCATCTGCCGTTTAGTTGTTGGCACAACCTAGGCAGCCCAAGGGGCAGCATGGTTGGATAGACAGGCACTGTAGTGATAGGTGGGACTGAGTGGGGTTGTCATTTGTGGAGGTGCTTGGTACAAGAGTGATAAGGGAGGAGGAGTAGCACCAAAAATATGCAGGACCGAGGGTAAGAGATGGGGAGGGTAGGGAGGGGGAGGGGATGGTGCTTTGGGTATAAAGATTTTTGGGCAGGCTAGATGCCAGACAACTGTTACAACTGCAGTATCTGTTCCTGACAAGAACAGCATAAATAATATTCATAAAAGTTGAAGTGTAAATGTCTCTTCTACTCAAAACATTCGTTTTTCGTTTGTGTTAACTGACTAAGCCCTAGGCACTACCATGCTGCCTGCTTAGGTCCTAGCGTTTTCAAGAACTCTACTAAAAGAGATGCAGGAGTTGCATCTTGGAAATGTTAAGTGAGCCAAACCTTGGACACACGAAATGCTTATGTCATCTTGGTGATTAATATTTTTTCTTTCCTGTACATCAGTAGTTTAGTATACATTACAAAAACATGAAAGGATATATGAGCTAAGCTCTATCTCAACTTGAAGGTGGTTTTTAACATGAGTCCGGGCTCAAGATGAAACATGATTCTGAGTTGAGTGAAAATTCATAGCTATTTCAAGGATATATGGGCTTGGATATTTTCGCCCAGCTTCATCTTAACACAATATGTTTTGTATATGCATCTGGCTCAGTCAAGTCATCTGTGAAGAATTGTGCTTGTTATTGTAAAGGCGTTTCTAGACATGTGCTCTATTCTTGTAACCTTCTTGAAATAATAAGAACATATTGCATTGCCGATGTTCATGTTGTGAGATGCTTCCTGATTATGTGCTCAAATTTATGCTTCACATAACTTTTCTGACAGAAAATATGCTTTTGCTTTACTGTTGATTTCCTTTTTTTTTTGTGCAATTCATATTCTAATGCATGCACCAAGGTTGTCTTGTGAGCTGTGCTTATGTGAATTTGTTATCTCTCAGTTTCAGTTTAGCCCTGTTAGTTTTCTTTTATCATCAGCTATTGATTTATTCGTGGGTGCTAATATCAAACAACAAACATCAACACTATGCATGGATACCACTTGTGGATTGTTCAACACAGTTATCTTGGTCTAGACTGGACCACATGGATACCACTTGTGGGCTTACCATGCACTTACAACAACAACAAACAACAACAACAAAAGAGCCTTTTAGTCCCAATTCCCAAGCAATTTGGGGTAGGCTAGGGCTTACCATGCACTTTATGTAAAAAAAACTGCTAGATGAACTAAGATAGCAGTTAATCAATTGCCCTCCTAAAATTTATTTTCATCAGTTACTGCCTCCAAAAGAAAAATTATAGGATCCCTTTTCAGTTACTTCTTAGTGACCCTTGCAAACATCTTGTAAGCATTGTTTTGTTTTGAAACATGTGAAAGTATTCACACATGAACCAAGAATAATAACAAGGTACGTTTGCACCATATCCTAGCATACTAATGGCCTTCTTACTGAATTATAAGCTTCTATTGATCATAATAGCAGCTATGCAGTTTTTTCTTCAATTTTACAGCTACATTCTTCATAGAGCATACACTTACTTACATAGAGCATGCAGTTATTTACGTCGGTTGGTACTTTACATGTTAATTTATATGACCATCTATGAACTAAATCTGCACAGCTTTGGTTGTGCCTCTCGACCTTCTTTCACACATTGCTTTCTGCTTGAGCAATGGTTCTTATCTTGCCACATGGGTATATTAGCTAAGCCAGCCCTATGTGCTTCCACAGTTCCATGTGTTGTGACCCTTGATCCACCCACAAAGAAGTTAGTGTGTACTGTTTTCGCTGCTGTGTATGATAACCATCGATTGTCCTTTGTGAAGCGCTGTGTCTTATCCAATGTGCATGTTGCTTTGCTTGAAGGCATTAGATATTCTGGTTGACATTGGAACTTCTTTGTTAGTATGGATGTCCCCATTTCTTAAGTTCTGTTTGATCTGAGCTGCCCCTTGCACCCCTGTTTCATCCAAATCTACAATTAAACCAATAAGTGATGGCTCTAGACAGCCATGCCCAGTGCCCCAAAACAGTTTTCTGTATCAAAGTCCAAATACGGACAAGACCAGTAGATGTCATATAGGTATTGGGTGCAATTTATATGTTACTGATGAAATTTGCTTAAGGTGTGTGTACTTGAGGATGAAGATGCAATACCTCATTAAATTTCAACATGGTCACATGGTGATCTGTATCAGAACAAGAAAATCCCAGGTCATGGTCATCTATCACCATAATATTTACCACCAGACACTAGGTGTCCATTGTTACATCCAAATCTTGGTCTAGTGCAGTTGTCAATTTGCAACTCTTTAGTTGGTTGACTCATAATGGTTGGATTTAGATGTTGCACTTCTATTGTTTGTCAATATTCAATCATTTTGTTTCACCTATCCATCAAATGATTAAAGAGCTGTTTATTCATTCCAAAGAACCGCATAATTTGCTGGGACCCTCCCATGTGTTTCTAGTAGCGGCCAATTAATGTGCTGCCAAAACCTACTCTGTTACTGACCACTCAATAGTCGATGTGCTTCCATTGATCGATGATTTCTCAGTTGGGACCATACCAATAAAGCTCTTTCTTGTTGGTCCAATAAGCACATGATTGAAACGTGATCTGCTCAATAAATGTCTGCATTGTTGGAGAGATTGGAGTCACGCATTTTCCAGTTCGTTTAGGTAGGAAGCCAATAAACGCTGCTGCTAATATTGTTGTCTTTTTTTATTCTCCGCAGGAAGGAATGGTGGTTTCTGGTGGTGGAGTTAGATATCATCCTACGTGCTGGGACCTAACGGATTTTCTGTTGGGCTTGGTCGCTGATAACTCAATCGTCATTCTGCAATCTTTATAGTTCTGTCTGTCACCATGATTTACTGCATCATTAGGGTTAAGTGCTGAAGGGACACTTTGGTAGTTCTAATTATGTAAGGCTTAACATTTGGCAAATGGTTATGCTGCGATCCTGGTCGAACAGCTAACGTTGCACATCTTTTTGTACACAGTAGTTCCAGACTTGCAGTTCCCAACGGTTGTTTACCTTCTGCTTTCGCAGGCAACGGTTGGAACACTAATCCCTGGTTGATGGTGATGAGCTTGGTTGCACTTCAGGAATATTATTTGTGCTGCTGCTATTCGTCTGTTGCTTTTGGACGAGCTCCTGGCTGGGTCTTGCGTGTGTAAAAATCGGGTCATAGGCCAAGGGAGTGTTGCACGGTGTAGCATTATGGATAGGTCTCCCACTAAGCCTCGCACAGAAGCTTAGAATTATTGATCTTAAAACTACACATCTAGGAAGTAAAGTATGAAATATATTTGATTTTATAATGGATTATACTAGAGTGGTGGTGGCCCTGCCATGTGTTGCTTCTTCTTGATACGCCTCTTAACCATTCGCACTAATCTCCTCTCCTTTTTCCCCGTCCCGTGCTTCCATCCTGGGCCGACTGCCCCAGCATCGTAGGCAGTAGCTGATGGATGGGCACGTCGCATGTGATGGATGGACCAGAGAGGGGGAGATGCATAATAAAGCGTCGCTTCCGTGGTGGTCCTTGCTGCAGATGATTGGAACCGGGTCTACAGAATAAGTTCTCCCCCATGGCGTGCTTCCTTGCAGCCATCGCAGCGCATGATCGCCCCTTTCCCTTCTCATGCTGATCCTCGATCACCTTGGTGATCCCGGTGCACGCACGGTTCCATGAAAGGGGCGGAAGCGCGGGGGCATGCACGTCGATGTGGATCCATCTCATCTGTTTTGGTGCGCGTTCAAGTTAAGCTGAGCTGGAGGGAGAGGATGAGATGTGGTGATGGATATGCGCGTGTATATGGATATGCACGCAAAAGCCCTGCAATATTGATGGATCGTCCCGCATCACTTATCGACTGAGGCGCGCTACATAGATCGCATGACTTTCTTAGATGCCATATCTCCATCCGCATTTTTCGCTCCCTTCTTCCGTAGCCGGTGCGGTGGGTCTATTTTTTTATTCTAAGCACGCATTGGGCGCTTATTCACTGCTTGGATTGTGCCTACTATAGTGGGGTGATTTTTTTTTCTTTTGTCCAATCCACATGTTTTATACCATCACTGTAAAATTGTTTTACAAGAGATAAAGAGGTAGTGGTGTGGTGTAATCCCGGAGGAGTTTAATTTTTTTTTTGAAAAAAAATAGAAGAGTTTAAGATACCATGTATGTTACATATGCTTCACCTTTATTTCCTTTACTAGCTAGCAGGAATCATACTATTTGCAAAGAAAATTTCAGGTGAAATCCTACGTTTTCAATGGGGCCGGCCTACACGGATGCGTCCATCATTGTTTATGGTATAGTAGGTTAAGATAAACCGAATTGCCAACAGCCTATCCGCTGCTTGCCTTTACGGACATGGCCGAGATTTTCCATGAGCATATTCGACACGGCTGCATTGCATCCACCATTTTCACTTGATTGGGTGTGATTGAGTGCTCATGGCGTAAGGCCAAACATTCTCTTATTCCGGGAATATCACAAGGGTTCGAGAGTACCAAATAGTACTAATGAAAGTAGCGTGTAGTAGTACCTTTTTATGCTCCCTTCTGAGCTTTTTTTTGAGCTCTGCACCTGATTGGTTAAGGTGTGTCAGGAACAGAATCTTTCTGTTTTTTAAATTCTTGGAGGGAAATAAAGCAGAGCTTTCAGTCCATCAAATGCCCTGGCTAGGGCCAGAGGAGGTTGCTGTGGATCTATACTAGGATCTCCCTTAGGTTAGTTGCAAATGCACCATTATCTTAATGCCTAGGGTAGCTCTCCACAAAGATGCTCTTTCCCATCTTTTCTCCCCCTCCTTTCCCCCCAGTTTTCTTCTTTTACTATTTTGTCATCTTTTGAGATCACATGGCTGTAGACCCAGAAACCATGATGTCAAGTATCTTAATCTTTCTGAATTTTAATGGTTAAATCAGGTTTTAGACAGAGATATAGACAGGTTGAAATAAACTTGGACAAATTAAACGAGTTCACTCTTCAATTCATTTAATTTATATGCTGCAATTAATACTGCATCATGTTACCTTACAATGATAAGGAAATACACAAGACCTTCAGATAACTAATATGAAAGCGATGACTGAAAAGGTAAGGGAAAGGGTGTGACGAGGCCCATCGAGAGTGAACGAAACATCGGTAGGAAGGTAGTAAAGAAGTTATTTCAATGTGGTAAAAGAGGTATTTAGAGGGGCTGACAGGTGGGGAAGGGAGTGATAACTTTTTCTCTCATTTTTTTTGACATAACAAGTATTTTGTTGGAACGGATCTAACCATGTATTTTGAGGGTTTGGTTATGTGGTCTCTAAGCGTATTTGGTGTCAAAGTATTAATTGTTGTGTGGCTTGTTAATTAATCGAAGTGGAGATAATATAAGCACTCTCGTCACGAATAATAGATGCCACTTTGGACAACGACATCGTTTAACAATTATTACTTTAATTTGACAATTGATTAATAGCATACAATGCATTCAAAATATAGCACATTTACAATATTTCGAAAGCTACTTTTGAAGATAAAATGTGTTGGAAACATTCGAAGTGATTGATGGTAAAGTTACACTGTTTTGACTGCATTCATTCTAAGCTTTTTTCAAAGCAACTCTGAAAAGGACAGGGAGTTCCTACTATACACTATAGGTAAATGAGAATTAGTCCACTAGGAAAACGGGTCCAAAACCCTTACTTATTTGTAACTGAAAGTTTAAAGTTCTTACCGAAACAAACACAAGTATTATCGAATTGTCTCTGAATCATCAATATTGCAATAACGAATGTAGACAGTAAAGAAAGAAAATTTGATGATCTAAGCATGGCGCGTAGCTAGGCTCATCGGTGGAAGAGAGTTCCTCACAAACAATCAGCATTCGTACGGATGTATACAACACTAGAGACAAAATATGCTGACATAACAAAGAAACAACCTTTACTTTAGAGGCACTTAGTGGCCAACGACCATTCCTTACCAGCTAATCATGAGAGAGAGAGAGAGAGTGACTGATGCAATTGATCCTTCTCCTCGTCAAACAGCGCTGGCATGCATCCGGCGGCCGGGGGCGATGCCCTAGTAGGCCAGCAGCTACCCACATGCTCCCACGCCAGCCCTCGATCCCTTTTGCTATTCTAACTAATAATCTCACCCTGCCCAACTGGTGATCTTTGGTAACGCCAGCGCTAGATGATATATTCTACTGGGAATCCTAGGGCTTAGCTGCTTGCAGGTTAGCGTGGCATAATCAGAGTCACTAGCTAGCTTTAGCTTGCATTGGCAGCTGCCTATCTACTGTTAATTTTTGGTTATCATCTCGCCTCGTAACCCGAGCTGCCGCCTTTGCTGTTGGAGATAACTTAGTTTAGGCGTCCAGCGACCTTTTCCTAATCAGGTTCTGGTATTCTAAGACTCGGATGTTGAGCTACTACAGCTACCTAGCTATGGCACGGGTGAGATCAACCTGCTGAGAGCCTTCATTCCGATCACCATTTCAGCAGATCAGCTAACTGTTCTTGGTAATAAGAACTTTCCAGAAACTTTACTCCCTCCATCCCATAATAGATCAACATTTAGTCTTTGTTAGACAGATTAGAAGGCAACTTGTTGGAACTCAAAATATAGCTATGTTTGGAACAAATTTAAACCCTAAAAAGGAAGTATTTTTTTTCTCGAATACGCAGAAACCTGCGCATCACTCTATTAAGAAGAAGGAGGTTTTAGATGTCACGACAACGCACAGCAATGCCATGCCCACACGCGTGTTGACACGCCATCCTGACCCGAGACATTATACTACATGGTGCAAACAATCCAGGGGGAAGAGGGGAGAAAGGATAGGCTACTCCTCACAAAAGAGACCATCTGGGTTCTTGGCTCCCGCTGCAATCCAGTTGTCCCCCTCGAGCTGGATCAGAGGAAGTATTGATCCTAAAATCAAAATTTTCCCCATTTTCAGACGAGAAAGGAAAGCAAAAAGATGTGAATACGAGGCCGTGGGATTGCAGTCCCTTTTATTATAAACCCTGAAAAACCCGGATATCTTGGAGACCATCGCGGTTGAATGACCTGATCCATGCACTCATCTATACTCCCACAAGGTCTTCTCCAATTCCGGCAGGCGCTGCCGAGTTTAAGATAGGGCCGTGGACACGGTCGGCGACTGGGGAGGCAATGGAATTGACCATCAGATACGCAATGAAAGGGAGGTGATAGCAGAGAGACGCCGCCGTGGATAAGAAAAATAAGAGAGACACTGATGCTAAGCAAATGGTGTAACTTGAGAAGAGTCGGAGGGAGCAAGAGGATAGAGTCGGAGAAAAAAAGGATGTCGAGGATTGTGTTAGGATAGAGACAAGATCTTACACGTCACCTTTTTATCCATTGGGTAAAAGAAAAAAGAAGAAGAAAAATCGAGCGGCATGAAATGGACAAACTTCAACATTTATTTTTATAGCTTTATATTATTATCGTTTGAGCACAATAAGTACTGGAATTATCCGTGGCATTTCCATGAGGCTCACGTCAGAAGACACTCAGACCACGCAACCTAATCCTCACCCGCCGCCCACGTCAGCGCCTGACAGCAACCTGATGGCCTCCACGTGTCGCCAAGACACCGCGCGCCACCAATCAGAAGACGGCATTCCAAGAAGGGTCATAGACTATGCAGCAAGGGCCTTCTCGAATGCGATGTTGATATTTGGAAGCTCGTGTTTGTAGAACCATTACTTTAGCGCGCATAATTGCGATGCGACGTTCATAATATCTTGATTAGTTGGCATGCATGTACTTCCTCCGTCTTCTTCCTCCGTCCTACAAAGAATGCAACTCTACCTTCTCGAGAAATCAAACAATTTCAAGATTAACCAAATTTATATAAATAATATTAATATTAATATTATAAAATAAGTATCATTAGATTAACTATGTAATATACTTTTATACTAAATTTATTTGGAGATATAAATGTTAGTAATTTTTTGTATAAATTTGGTCAAACTTAAAACTATTTGACTCCTCAGCGAGAGTTGCATTTTTTAGGATGGAGGAAGTATTAATATTTTCTTGGATGGAGGGAGTATTAGTATTTTATTTTGTTATTTTCCCTTCATTTTATCGGTTGGTGATCTTGTAATCTGTAGGAGTGGGCACTACTTGCAATCTAGGTACAAGGATTTTCTTGTGCAGATACATGGAACTGACGCGTTTTGACCATATTATGCGTTTGCTAAAGGTCAATAGAACAGCAGTAGCTCATACGTGCAAGAAAAACTCCACCTACGAATCAAGCACTGCAGGGGTACAACGTGTCCATGATACAAAGCATATTTTACTACATTATGGTTGAAGAGGCTGTCAATACTAATTAAATAGGGTTGCGCATCTGCGTCTATATATTGTGTTCTAGAAAAAGAAAAACTCAATATTTGTCTAAAATTGGCCTTGTTGTTTCATTCATGAAGTTTAGAACAAGTAATTCTATCTCTATAAGTTTTAGAAAAAAGGCCATTTAGTGGATATTTGTCTTCTCTTAAAATTCTTATTCGGTCGTCGTATCTTACAGTAATACTAAAATTCATAGTCTGTCAATCACGGTAAGTACTAGAAGCATCTTCAATAATAACCCCTACTTAAGGTTTCTATTTTCTAGGTTCCTATTTTCTACCCCTACTTTTTTGAGTAGGGGCTAGCCCCAACTTTCTCTATTTTTTCAACTCCAGCAATAACCTCTATATTTTAGCCCCTACTTTTATTATGGCAAGTGGGACCCATATGTCAGTGTCTAACTTTTTTTCCCTTTCATGACATATGGGACCCCTTCTCTCTCTCTCCATCCTTTCTCTTTTTGCCTCCCGTCAAGAACGGCGTGTTGGAAATCCACCTCCCACCGAGTGATTTCTCAGGCACAACCGAATGGTTTGCCTAGACTGGGAGGGAATGAACACACTCACACCTTTGAGGTTATTTTTCATTAGGGCTCCGACTGGATCCCAGTTGCTGCTGTGAGCTTTGATTTAAGTAGATGTCACAAGAGGATAACGTATAATAAAGTGGCCCAGGGTATAAGACCAGGCGCAAGTCACAAGAGAGAGAGCCTTGGTCCACGGGCTACATGCAAGCAGTAATTGCAGGGTGCCGCTATCTACGACTAGTCTGTTTCAGCCTAGATATTGCCTACACAACGGTTAACCCAACAAATCTCCCCCTAAGCCTTGTGTGCCTTGCTTGAGGGTACTTGGATCATCCCGATCCTGGATCGCAGCTCCTGAAACTTTACACGCCCGTGCCTTCGTTAGGATGTCAGCGAGCTAATCCTTGGTGTTGATGTAGTCGGCGTCGATGAATTCTTTCTCAATGTAGTCGTGAATGAAGTGGTACCTCAACTCGATATGCTTGCTTCGCTCGTGGAAGACGGGATTCTTGCTCGGCGCCAGTGCCGACTTGCTGTCCATCATGAGCTCCACGCATTCGGCCTTCCTTCCTATGAGCTCACTGAGTAGTCTCGCGAGCCAGACCACTTGAGTTGCTGCCGCGGTAGCTGCAACGTACTCTGCCTCACATGATGGCAGAGCCACCACTCGTTTCTTGAGTGATTGCCAACTCACCAGGCACTTTCCAAGGTAGAAGAGGGTGCTGCTGGTGCTCTTGTGGCTGTCGATATCGCTGCGTGGTCGCTGTCGCTATAGCCAGCCAACTGAGTTGTTTCGGTCGATTTCTTGTAGCGCAGGCCGTAGTCGAGCGTGCCGTTGACGTAGCGGAGGATGCGCTTCACCGCCTTCATATGCTCTTCAGTTGGCCTCTCCATGAAAAAACTCGCAAATCCAACCGCAAAGGCCAGATCTGGTCACGTGTGGAGGAGATACCGGAGGCTTCTGACTAGTCGCCGGTACTCGGTGGAGTCAACTTCCGGAGCGGTGCTGTCGCGGCTCAGGCGCAACCTTTCCTCCATGGGCGTCTGGGCAGGGTGGCACCCCTCCATCCCGCCAATCTTCATGACTTGGGCGGCGTACTGTGCTTGGCTCACAGTGATGTGCCTACCCTTCTGATGCACCTCAATACCAAGTTAGAAGGAGAGACGTCCGAGATCACTCATCTGGAATTGACCCTTCATCTCCTTCTGGAACTTATCGATGGCCTACTCAGATGATCCCGTGATCACCAGATCGTCGACGTAGACACCGACTAGTAGTGGCTCCCCATGCTTCCCACCACCCCGCCTGTAAATGGCGTGCTCGTGTGCGCTCTGCTTGAAGTGGAGTAATTTGAGTGTCGAGTCAAGCTTCGCGTTCCAGGCCCGCGGCGCCTGTCGTAAGCTATAGAGGGCGTTACGCAGTCCCAGCACCTTTCCTTCCTCCCCTAGGATGACGAACCTGGAGGGCTGCTTGACTAGACCTGCTCCTTCAGATATCCATTCAGGAAGGCCGATTTGACGTCCATGTGGTGGACAGTCCAGCCCTCCTGAGCTGCAAGAGCTACGAGCACTCGCACCGACTCCTTGCGAGCCACAGGCGTGTAAACTTCATCAAAATCGACGCCGGCCTGCTGAACAAAACCGCGCGCCACCAGTCGCGCCTTGTGCTTGATGACCTTTCCCGCCTCGTCGCGCTTCAGCTTGAACACCCACTTTAGCCTAATGGCCTGGTGCCCAACTGGGAGTTTAACCAACTTCCAAGTCTTGTTACGCTCAACCGAGTTGATTTCATCACACATTGCCGCTCTCCAGGCTTCCTCCCGCTCCGCCTCAGCAAAGGAGCATGGCTCCCCTGTGCTGGTGAGCATCAACTCCACCTCCTTGAACTGTACTTGCTCAAGGCCTCGGTGCAGCTCACTAAGCAAGTCTTCCATTGTGCGATAGCGCAATGGGGCATCATTGTGGTCGTTGTCGAGGCTCAAGTCGTTGCTGCCGTAAGTCGGGGAAGAACTCGGAGCAGCGCTCAAAGGTGAATCAGCACTTGGAGCGGCCTCTCGAGTACTTGGAGTACCCTCCAGAGCAGTTGGAGTGGCCTCATGAGTACTTGGAGTGGCCTCACGAGTACTCGGAATGCACTCCAGCGGGAGCAGAGGGAGTTGGGGAAGCAGTCCGGGGGGGGGGGGGGTCGCCTCACCCCCAGAAGTACTCAGAATAGAGCTCGTAGTGCTCGGAGACATACCAGGGGAAGTCGGAGAAGTACTCTAGGGGTACCTGACTCCTCCACAGCCACCGCAGCTTCCACCAGGCACTCGACATGAAGTTAGAGTTGCACCCGGTGTTACCATCTTCCTCCTGCAACCAGTTCCAGACGCGATCTTCATCAAACACAACATTACGTGTTGTGTGCACACGCTGTGTCACTGGGTCCACCACCCGGTAGGCCTTGACTCCTTCCTCGTAGCCGATGAAGACGCCTGGAGTCAACCGATCTTCAAGCTTGCCGTGATGCCTGAGTTTCTTCACGTACGCCAGGCACCCAAATGTGCATAGGAATCGGACTGCCGGCTTGCTTCCATGCCACGCCTCATATGGTGTCTTGTGAGAGAGGGCCCGGGTGGACGAGTGGTTGAGGAGGAACACCGCCGTGCTCACCGCCTCTGCCCAGTAGATGGCCGGCATGCCCCTCTGCTTCAGCAGGGCACGCGCCATCACCACCACTAACTGGTTGCACCGCTCCACCACGCCGTTCTGCTACGCCATGTGAGGGCGCAGAGTGGTGCCGCTCCACACCTTGGTCAGCAAAGTACTCGATGAAGGACGCCAACGTGAACTCGCCGCCGTTGTCGGTGCGGAACACCCTCAGCTTCCTCCCGTACTTGTTCTCCACAGCCGCCTGGATCTTCTCAATGGATTTCGGTGCACTGCTCTTTTCTGCGAGGAAAGCAGCCCACATATACCTCGTGGCATCATCCACCAGCAGCAGGGTGTAGTGCTGGCCTCCTGGAGTCGCTGGCGTGATGGGACCGCACAAGTCGTCGTGTACGAATTCGAGCGGCTTGTCCGCCTTGTACTTGGCCTGCTTGGGGAAAGGGGCGCGCTTGTGCTTGGTGGTGACACAAACATCACACAGCAGCTCAACGTGAGCCAGCTGTGGCAGCCCGCGCACCATGCTCCTCCACCCGATCTGCTGCAGGGCGCCGAAATTGACGTGCCCGAACCGATCATGCCATTGCTAGGCATCGTCGCCACGGCATGTGGTGAGGCAGACCGGCCTCGCAACCTCCAGTCGCAGCACGTACAACCTGTTCCCGCTGTGGGGAACCCTTGCCAGTAGCCGGCTCTCACGATCACGGATCCGCAAGACACCATCTTCGATGTGAATCTTGGACCCGATCTCGTCAAGTTGCCCGCCTGAGATGATGGAGTTGCGCAGCTTCGGGATGTAGTAGACCCCATCTAGGGCCTTATGTTCCCCATTCCTCCCGGAGAAGATGATGGTGCCACAGCCATGGATGGTCACAACCGACCCGTCACCGAACTTGACCGAGCCGTGCATGGCCCGATCGAGGTGGGAGAAGACGTCGCACCGCCCCATCATGTGGTTGGTGTCCCCTATGTCCAGGTACCACCCTTCCATCAACTCATCTTCCCTGCCCTTTCCGAGGTAGGCTTGAGCCTAAGGCTCCTCGATGCAGGTCGTCATTGTAGCCGTCGTTGTAGGTAGGGGAGCAGGCTCGTGGCTGACCCCGTGGTCGCCCGAGTACTCATCAACCACCTTCTTGACCATCTGGACTACTTCTTTGACTTCCTGTACAGAAAACAACTCGGTTTGCGGCTCATCCGAGTGGTTTTCCACACAGACTTGTGCCATGAAAAGGCACGGCTCTTCTTCCGCCTGAGCCAGGTGCGCTTGCCCCTTCTTGGGCTGCTTGCACTCATGTGCCTAGTGGCCAGCACGGCCACAGTTGTGGCAGGTGTCGTCGCGCAGTGGCTTCCTCACATCACCGCCATCGACTGCTTTCTTCTTTGGAGCCGGCGGGCGTTGCTGCTGGCTCCTCCTGCCTTCGGTCCTGGATGAGCCCTCGCCTGACTCACGATCTCGCCAACCCGGCGCATCAGCATACAACAGCTTGCCCGAGTCGTGATTCGAGTTGGTGCGGTCCATGCGGTCCTCCTGCGCCTTTAGATGCCTAGTCCCCTCTTCCAGTGAGAGGGAGATGTCCAGCAGCGTCTCGATGGACGTCACCAGATGGTCGAACCGAGGTGGCACCGACCGTAGGAGCTTCTCCACTACTCGCTGCTCCTCCATCTCTTCACCCAGTTCCTCCAGGTTGATGACGAGGTTGGACAGGCACAGAGTAAAGTCATCCACCTTCTCGCCGCTATGACACGTCATGGCTTCGAACTCCCTCCGCAGCTATTGGGCCCTGCCCTTCTGAACTTTGTCGCTGCTGACGCACATCATCTTGATGGTGTCCCATGTTTCTGCAGCCGACTGCTTCTTAGCCATCCACGGCACCATCTCTGGCGGCACTGAGAGGATAAGGACATCTCTGTCCATACAATCTTCCTGGAAGTTGCAGTCATCATACTTGATGGCGTCCCAGAGGTTGCGGGCTTAGAGCATCACCTTCATGACCAGGCTCCAGTGGGTGTGGTTGGATCTCGTCAGTGTTGGGTACTTTGCGCCACTCAACTCCTTCACTACCCTTTGAACGGCTAGTCACTCCCCATCCCAGTAGCGCCACCCACGCGGGGAAGGGGAGGGACGCCTTTGGTGGCGACGCAAGGTTACAGAGTCATTCGACGATAACCCCCGCATCTTTCTCACCGACCGACTTCTTCTCCTTCTTCACTTGCTGCTTCGAGTCTTCTGGCCGCTGGTCCTTGAGCTTCATGTCCTCTTTCCCATGGAGACCTTCTTCGCCCTTGACCTGCTTCTTGCTCTTCCTCGAGCCATGACTAGACCTAACAGGCTTCCGGGATGGAGATATTGATCCAACGGATACTTAACCTAGGCTCTAGTACCAATTGTTGAAAATCCACCTCCCACCGAGTGATTTCTCAGGCACAACCGAGTGGTTTGCCTAGACTGGGAGGGAATGAACACACTCACACCTTTGAGGTTATTTTTCACTAGTGCTGCTGTGAGTTTTGATGTGAGTTTTGATTTAAGTAGATGTTACAAGGGGATAAGGTATAATAAAGTGGCGCAGGGTACAAGATCACGCGCAAGTTACAAGAGAGAGAGCCTTGGTCCACAGGCTGCATGCAAGCAGTAATTGCAGAGTGCCGCTATCTACGACTAGTCTGTTTCAGCCTAGATACTGCCTACACAAGGGTTAATTCCCCAACACGGCCGACGGGCCGCGAGTTCTCAGAAGAGGCGGAGGAGGTCCTGACAGGACGCGCTGCTCAGGGCCCTTCCCCCCGTGCTCCTCGTTCCCTTCGCCCAACCAGCCGCACGCCCATTAAGCTCAAACGAGCCCTGCAGCAGCGTCGTCAGGCAGCCATGGAGGATTGGAGGGGACGGACCCACTACGCTGGCCTTGATTCGTCGTAGAGAAGGCGGCCATGGAGGGGGGCAGACCACTGGTGAGGGGTTGTCTATCTATGCTTTCTCTGCCTCTCCTCCGCATCCAGGCAGGTCAGTCCTCTTCCTCCGTGTTGCAGTGGATGCTTCAATTCGAGTCAGGATTGGTATCAATTCAGAGATGTAACGAGTCGACCTTGCGTTCGCAGTGTCGATTTGGCTCGATGGCTTGTCGACTCCGATCGCCGCTACTCCTCAGAGTGGGGGAAGAAGGCGGATTCTACTCAGAGTGGGTGCTCCTGGTGCTGTCGAGCTCTGGGCGGAGAAAGCGGCGGCGCTTGGCGAGCTTGTGGTGACGATGTGGCATGCTAGAGACAAATCCATCATGAGGATTGAGGAGGTCGAGTCTCGAAGGGGGAACGACGAGATTGGGTGCAAGGAAGGCGAATCCGGTGGCAAGCGATGGACCGGGACGACCGGAGGAGGTGGCGGCGCTCAGACACCGAGCTTGGCAGGGGAGAGAAACAGGCACGGGAGGGAAAAACGAAGGCAGCAGAAGAGTTGGGGACTCCCTATCAACCCGTGGAAGAAGAGGTGGGAGAGGAGATTTCGATGCCTCCGCCAGTAGAGATATTGCTGGAGTTGCTCATAAACCAGCTCGTGGGTGAACCGCCGCTCTCGAGCTTATCCTCTCCCATACTACGTACCTCTCCCTCTCCTTCAAAAGTAAACTAATTAATTTATCCTAAATACAACATATTTTTTAACAACCTAAGGAGCATAGTATGATATACGGGAAAATTGCATCCTCAAATTGAGCTATATATGGACGGCCGAGATCTGGCCTTTGTCCTCAGCACAACGAGAAGGATAACAGAAAAGAAAAACCCTGGTGATGGTGGATGCTGATGCTGGAAAAGGACTGATGGATTTGGAGGGGGGAGAGAGAGAGAGAGAGAGAGGATGAGGTCATTTGGCCTGTCTGTCTGTCACGGAGGCGCCATCTAATCATTAAGGATTTATTATTACTTGGGCGCAGCGCCCAGCAGGCAGCTTGCTAGGCTAGGCTATGGGTGAATGAGAGAGAAGGAATGGATGACTTGGAGAGAGAGAGAGAGAGGCGATGACGACGACGACGATGGCGCATGTCGTAGCCTAGCAGCAGTAGAGAGACGGATGGATGTACTGTACCGTATACGCCGGGGGAGTAGGAGTGGAATAGACCATTCGTACCGTCTCCGTATACATACATCATACAGTACATGCCACTATTGCGTTGCACATCACTACCAACAGGCGCCGGACGTGACAGGACCATTGCTTTTGCTTTGCTTTCCGTCGTCCCCCGCACCTGCCTGCCTGTGCCTCTGCCCCTCTCTCTCTCTCTCTCTCTCTCTCTCTCTCTCAATCACCGCTCGCTCTCTATTTCTCCCCTCTTCCTGCTCTCTCTCCCCCTCTCCGCTCTCTCGCAGTCGCTGCTACCTCTCCGCTCTCTCCCAATCGCCGCTCCCTCCCTGCGCAGCAGGCCCGTGCAGGTGCGGGGGCCAGGGGCGGACGGGCCGCCGCAGCTCCGCGCCGGCGCGGAGGCTGGGGGCGCGGCCGCTCTCCTCCGGCGCGGGGGTAAGGGCGGGCCCCCATTGGCGCGGGGGCAAGCGCAGGACGCCGCCGCTCCCGAGGCCGGGCCTCCGCCGCGGCTCACCCCCGTCGGCGCTTGATCTGCTAGGTGCGCGCTCTCTCCCCCTCCCCCCCTCTTTCTCCCTCCCTCTCCCTCTCCCTCCCCCTCCCCCTCTCCCGTCTCTCTCTCTCTCTCTCTCCTCTCGATTCCGCGGGATGCGGCCGGCGGCGGAAGCAGCAGCGATTCGGAGACTTCCGGGCCACGCCGCGCGTAGGATGAGAGCTCGGGCAGGAGCTCCTGCATCTAGGGCCTCGGGGCTCTGGATGAGGATGCGGATCAGTGGCAGGCCTCGGATGGGGACTCGGATGGGGGCTCGGTTGGAGACGTTTTTTTTTCGTTTTTTGTTTTCGGCCCTCGAAATAAGAGTAGGGGCTCGGCTGAGGACTCGGTTGGAGACGCGCTCACTAAGTCACTAGTCATTGCCATAGTGCCATCACACTTCATGCCTTTTTTCTCTCTCTTCAAATTCGTAGTCGTTTGTCGTATCTTATAATAGATTACAAGTCACTTAAATAGTTAAATCTATAGTTTGCTCGAAGGCGGCTGCCATCTTAGATGCTAACCAAGCAAATAAAATGCCTTTTAGTTGTTGTATCCTTTTGAAGTTTGTATGCTAAAGTTTGACATGGAACGGATGGAGTTTGAGATTTTAGAGAATTTTTGTTCCAGACTAAAGTTTAATGATTTGGTCAAACTGAGAAGATATGTTATCTGTTTTACGTGCTAATGCATTCTTTAGTCTACCAACGTTCTTAAACATCAAATGTTGGATGGCGTGTTCTCAGTGCTCTAGTGCTAAAATATCATATTTTACCTCCAATAACAATGTGGCACCGTCTTTGTTGAATAAAATCTGACAAAAAAATATGAATGCAAGCAAGGAAGGGAAAGGAGTTAATCTTAATCATGTAGCAAAAAGCTTTTCAAGTGTATTTCACGTTGAGGCTGCAGGAGCTGAGGAGCTGCTAATTTTTTTGCAGGTTTCGGTGGGATGGATCAGGGGCTGAGAGGAGGGTGGTCGCCATCTCCGGCTCATTTCGTGTAGTTCGGGCCTCCCATGTCCAAATCGGGTATGGGTAACGGATGCGGCAACTGTCGGTAGGAGCACAGCCTGCAGGTCTAAAAGCCACCGGTTTCCTTTGCTCAGTTGACCTGAGTGAATGACATTGCTTTCCACTGTTTGACTGTCATTACTTCCTGTTTGATGTCTGTTCAAGAAATCTAGCATGAGGTGATGTGCTCAGAGGACTTTTAGTTGTTGCTGATAGCATGTTCTGTGTTGAATAACCCGGAAGCTCGAAGGGAGCGGATCACATTCCCGCTCTGTTGTTGTTGACTTCTTGGTCATGCTTGGATAACCTGGAGGCTGGAGGAGATCAGATCCAGTTCCTGCCCTGGTAACAAGTTGCTCCTAGGGGAGGGCGCCATGACCTACTTCCCTGAGGAGGTCGTGGAGCACATATTCAGCTTCCTGCCATCGCACAGTGACAGGAACACGGTCTCGCTCGTGTGCAAGGTGTGGTATGAGGTTGAGAGGCTGAGCCGGCGTTCTGTGTTTGTGGGGAACTGCTACGCGGTGCGCCCCGAGCGCGTGGTGCTGCGGTTCCCCAATGTAAGGGCGCTGACAGTGAAGGGGAAGCCGCACTTTGCGGACTTCAACCTTGTGCCGCCTGATTGGGGTGGCTATGCGGGGCCATGGATTGAGGCGGCGGCAAGGAGCTGTGTGGGTCTTGAGGAGCTGCGGATGAAGCGGATGGTTGTGTCAGATGAGAACCTTGAGCTGCTAGCTCGGTCATTCCCAAGATTCAAGGCCCTCGCCCTTATCAGCTGCGAGGGGTTCAGCACCGATGGGCTAGCTGCTATTGCGAGTCACTGCAAGTGAGCTTTCTGTTCCCGTTCATCAAATACAGTATTTTGAGCCTTCCATGCCTGTTCATCAAGTGCATCATTTTTTTTATTTCCTGATTTCCTGATTTGACAATGGTGCCCAAGTGGAACTGCTTTGGCATTTTATTAGTCTTAATGCATTGGCTTATGTGCCATTAGTTGGTTTTTTTGGAGCCTATCTTCCAAGTGTATTTTCATTTAGGGTACAACTGTTCATGTCATATGTTTGTCTGCTTCATATTCACAAATCATAGAATACTACTGTTCTCCTGAATGAGCTGAACTATGTTGAACCAGTTAATTCAAGTGGTGTTTGATTGTTCTATTCTTGTATCTGCTCTTTAGATGTTTAGCATTTTGTCAGTGGATGACGTATAATTGTTATTCGGCTTGATGAATAAATGAAGTATTGGCATAGTGTATAGTGTTAACTAGGTGTGATGTGGCTATGCTGCACGCAACTGTTTTCTTGGGCTAGATGCAAATTCTTTATTCAACGAATTATCATCATTACTACTATCAGTAGTAGTTGATTGGTTTTAACTGAATACATAAAGTTTTTCTTGTTATATTGGTATTTAGTAGTTAATGTGCTGACTTTGTTTTCTTCCTTCTATCTCATGTCTAGGCTCTTGAGGGAGTTAGATTTGCAGGAAAATGACGTGGAGGACCATGGGCCCAGGTGGCTCTCCTGCTTCCCTGATTCCTGCACTTCGCTTGTCTCCTTGAATTTTGCGTGCATCAAAGGGGAGGTGAATTCTGGCGCACTAGAGAGACTTGTTGCTAGGTCTCCGAACCTACGCAGTTTGAGGTTGAATCGTTCTGTATCAGTAGATACACTCTCCAAGATACTAGTACGCACCCCAAATTTGGAAGACTTGGGGACTGGTAATTTGACAGATGAGTCTGAATCCTACTTGAGGCTGACTAGTGCACTGGAGAAATGCAAAATGCTGAGGAGTTTGTCAGGATTTTGGGATGCTTCTCCTATATGTGTTCCTTTTATCTATCCCCTATGCCATCACCTAACAGGCCTAAACTTGAGCTATACTCCCACACTGGATTATTCTGATCTGACTAAAATGCTCCGCCGCTGTGTGAAACTCCAGCGTCTTTGGGTGAGTTCCCTTCTCTTTGCTTTGGGCATATCATTTTTATATGTTATAAGAGAACGAGTAATGATTTTGAGCCTCCACAGGTACTGGATTGCATCTCAGATAAGGGTTTGCAAGTGGTGGCCTCCAGTTGCAAAGATCTACAAGAACTCAGGGTTTTCCCATCAGATTTTTATGTTGCTGGTTTTTCTGCTGTGACAGAAGAGGGACTTGTTGCAATATCATCAGGCTGCCCAAAACTGAGCTCTTTGCTGTATTTCTGTCACCAGATGACCAATGATGCACTAATTACCATAGCCAAGAACTGCCCAAATTTCATAAGATTTAGACTCTGTATCCTTGAGCCAAAGAAGCCGGATGCCATAACAAATCAGCCGTTAGATGAAGGCTTTGGTGCAATTGTTCGTGAGTGCAAGGGGCTAAGACGACTGTCAATATCAGGTCTTCTCACTGATAAGGTTTTCATGTATATTGGAAAATATGCAAAACACCTTGAGATGCTTTCTATAGCATTTGCTGGAGATAGTGACAAGGGGATGATGCATGTGATGAACGGATGCAAGAATCTAAGGAAGCTTGAAATTAGAGACAGTCCTTTTGGTGATGTTGCACTCTTGGGGAATGTTGCCAAGTATGAGACAATGCGATCCCTTTGGATGTCATCATGCAATGTAACATTAAAGGGGTGCCAAGTCCTTGCGTCGAAGATGCCGATGCTCAATGTGGAGATCATGAATGAACTAGATGGAAGCAGTGAGATGGAGGGAAACCATGGTGACCTCTCTAGAGTGGATAAGTTATATGTTTACCGCACAACTGCTGGAGCGCGGGATGATGCACCAAATTTTGTTAAAATCCTATAGAGCTAGCTGCGAGTAGCTTGGTATCTTCTCACCCTAAAAGGTGACCCTTCTTCCCTATCTAGCTTCTTTTATATGAAATGTGCAATCTGCTTGTCAGTTTCTGTCTGCTGCCTAGCTCACTAAGTACTAGTAGCTCTGTTGAGCACTGCATGTTTTAAATGCATATGGTATGCTCCACAACATGCGGACTAGTGTCTGTAGGCTCTCGTTGCTCATTATGTCAGCATGAATGTTCCATTCAGTAGCAACTGAGTTTACCTGTTTCCTTAAGGTCAGATGCCATAATAATCCAGATCTCAAATGCTGCATCAGAAGCTTCTGCGATGGGCATTAATTAACCAAGTCTGGTTTCTGAAAAGATGGAACTGGATAGTACTTGAACCAAACTGGATAGTGCTTGAATGTGATGTTTGAACCACCTTTCTGGTGCCAAATCTGTAGCATTCCCTTTTTGTTCCTTCCTCAGTAGATTGATTGCAGCTGCTCATAATTTCGGTCAACGTACATATCATTCAAGATTCCGGTAGCCATGGGGAGCAGCAGAACCTGATGTGTCTAACCCTGTTTTCCCACTCCTTGATTGCTTTTACAGATGGTCGGTGGAATCCGGCATGCCCGGGGGCCGCGGCAGCAGTGGTAAGTTCCTGAACCAATCCCCCCCTTTTGCAGGGTCAGGAAAAGCCACACTGGCGTGCACCCTTATCTTGGAGCAACATGGCCGGGATCCATCATCATCCTCTGTACCACCGCCCCCCACCCCAACTTTCAGTGCCCGGTCAGATGGAGATGGTCACTGAGGCCCTTCATCACATAATCCTGTGCCTTGGAGAGGACCGGACCTGACCAACTTTTCTCTTTCCTACCTTTCGCGCCTCCTGTAATCTGTAGTGTACCGTTTGCTTCTGACATTAGCACAGCGGATTGTGTTGCCAGCGCTGCTGCTGCCGGCGCTGCTGTAGTGTTTTGTTTCGTAGACTTGAATTGTCGGGACATTCCGGGGGCGATGGCTTGTTTAGTTGCTCCTGTGAATGCAGTGCGTGGAATAATTTGCGGTTTATCGCCTACAATCCGGTTCCATCATTGTGTGGTTTCGAAATGTTGGTGGTGCCTTGACGGCCATGACAAACGTAAAAGCCGAGTCTAGATAAGGCATGATATCTCACCACGGCCACGCACGGGACGGCCGGGTTTGCGACTGCCTTACCGGAAGGAAAGAGGGAGAGCGGCGCACGCTTGCCCCCCCACTCTGCTGCTCCGCGGCCGAGCGTACGTGCGTGTGGACGGACTGGGACGCGACGGCGGCGCGCGTGCCCGCCGCCGGCTACGACGGTGCGCGACGGGAGGCTCCGTGCGAGACATGGGCGAGTGGGAAGCCCCGGCGCAGTGCCCCCACATGTCCGCTGCCTAGCTGGCGTACAGTCTTTGACACTGCAAGGAGCTCGGCACCCGGGTGCAGGGACGTGGGTCAGGGCGCTGCCTCGCTGGGGCTCCCCACCCGCCCATGTCTCGCACCGCACGCGCGCACTGGCCGCACCGGCGGTGGCATGCCGTCGTCGTCGCCGTCGCGTCTCAATCTGTCCCCGCTCCGTCGGGAAAAAAATGGGGGACCTTCCGAGTTGCACAATGAGACACCAATGATGGCATACTGGCAATGCAAGAAGAGCAAGAGCCTTGGTTTTACTTTTACATGGCCGGCGTAACGCAACGTGGATGCAGAATCATCATCAGCCGCCTCGATCCGCTCGGGCTCGACGACGGCGACCACAGCTTATTTGGCGCGCGCGCGCGCGCATACAGACACGGCTGCAAACATCTCAGCATGAACTAACCGTCGCCTGCTTCTTCGACGATCGGTATGCGGATTAGCCGTACAGGCACCCTCCATCTGGTATGTCTTTTGCCCTCTCTCTCTCTCTCTCTCTCTCTCTCTCTCTCTCTCCAACTGATCGATCTCCCTTTCCGTATCATCAGAGGCAGCAGCACTGCTCCAGCAACCAGCAGCAGCACAGCCCGGCCAGGCTGCAAGCATGCATCAGACGTTGATCAGACGACACGGCACATATGCAGCCCAAGTTCATGCAACAAGTACAAGTAAGAGAGCAGCTACCACGAACCTATTGTTCACTCCGTTTCAAAATATAGGTGGTTCTTAATTTTATCCCAAATCATTTTCCGGAACTTCAACTAAGTTCATACAAAGAAAAATTAACATCTATAATATCAAATAATTAATAGTAACAATACATAATTCATCGTGGACTGAAAGAAACCATGTTCCCTAACTTTAACTAAGTCTATACAAAGAAAAAAAAAGTCTCCAAGCAATGGCATGCATGTTCAGGGAACACTGTATCCGCGAGCGTGGACGGAATCGAGAAGAACAAGATGAGCATGGCATGGCGCACATATGCATCGACGCATGGATGGAGAACTTAAAAGAGTAGCGGAATCAACGCACCAGCCTCTGAGGAAGGTGATGCAGTCGGCGTCGTCCTGGTAGTGGAAAGGCCCCCCATCGGACGCAGCCGGCTGCTCCGACCAGGGGTGGCTGGGGTGCTCCGCTCCGCCAAAGTAGCCCTGGTACTGCTGGTAGCCCCGATGCTGGTTCGCCGGCGGCGGCGGCGGAGGATACAGCCCTGGCTGCGCGTGCGGGTACAAGTAGTCGTGCACTGAAAAAAAAATAACGGAGACAAATGAGAATGGGAATCAAGTAAGAAACGATCACCTTGGCCTCTGTGGAACGAACAGAGAAGGCTAAGTTTCATCAGAGAAAGGGGCCTGTTTGGGTCCAAATAGCAAAGGAAGAACTCAGGGAGTTAAAAATGTCCATCATCTGAAGCAGGGGAGGGCTGGGAATGACATGGAGCGAGCCGAGGAATCTGAATGATCGAAACCCTGCTGGATGAGCCATCAGCTCTTGCTGATTTCACGACGAATTGAAAAGTACAGTACTCTTTTCAAAACAAAAAATTATAGTACTAGCAACAACAGTTGGCAAGAACAAATAATCGAATTTAATCATGTGCGAAGAGATCGTAGAAGGAGCACAATCTTGCCTTGTGGCGAGTACGATTCCTTTGAGCCTTGCATGCTCTCTCTCTCTCTCTCTCTCTCTCTCTCTGGGTTCTGTATGCGTTCTTTTTCCTGAGGACTCTCTGTGTTTGTGGCAGACTGATGCAGGAAGAATACAAGAAAACAGGGCCGGTTCTCGATGCTTGTGTTGGGATCAACAACGACTCCATCCGGCGTCATTCCTAGCTAGAATTTTCCTCGGCACCGCTCGTGCCTATCCATACGCCGAAACTCACATTTTGGCAACAAACAGATATGTGCCCTTTCCTCCATTTTGCCATCCTGGCTTTCCTCCACGGGATAAAAGGAACACGACAACACCTGCACCGCACTGGACTCGGAAAATTGAGAAATGAAGAGATAAAAAAGCTTGTTCTTCTCATGTGCAATTGCATCGCTGCCTGTCAAGTTCATGGGCTTCAACTTTCAGCCAATAACAGACCTCCCATGGACTGACGGGCAGCGACTTTCTGAACCTGATGCGCAGAGAATGGGATCAATCGCCTCTCCATTCAATCATGATTAAAATCACTGCACCATACAACAAACTCTCGTGGCTACGACAGGCTCAGAAATGTTACAAGGCCGACGACGGCACAAGCAGCATCCGTGGCAGCGTGAGACGCACTACTAGGAAATATACACAGCCTTCTTCAACATCTACTACAGCAGCGCAAGATAAGCAGAATAAGCCTAAGCACTGAAAGCATTTCATACAACTCTCCCCCGCCTCAGGAAAAAACTGAGCAAAACTCCTCACCCTGATTTGCTCTTCCTATCCACTGGCTTTATCGCTCGCTTTCCGCCTCTCAGACTGATTTGCTTCGCTCGCTTTCCGCCTTCTCAGACTGATTTGCTTCGCTTGGACCAGACTCGGTTGCAGGAGCAGGAGCTGCAGGACCATCATTACCTCCTGATATAGCAGTGTTGGTACTTTGAGTTGGGGGTGCTGCTTCTGAAATTGGGCAAACACGGACTTTCCTTCAGTTACAGAAAATGTGATACACTTCAAAAGATTGCAAGACTATAATGTCAGACCTTGCTCTTGTGATGGGGCAGGTTGAGTATTCCAGGCAGCAGCCGCTGATGCAGCAATTTGTTCTTCAGTTACTTTCATGAGTTCCTCGCTAGTATAAGGTACAGTTTCAGGCTTAACATCTGCATGCGGGATGTACAGCAATGAGCCAATGCCATAGCAATAGAGAAATCAATGACTTTAAGTAGACTAGTGCAAGTCCATCTTCTGAGTTCTGAGCTAATGGCGAGAGCGAAGGACAAAATTTTGCCGGTTTCAACTACATTTTTCCTTGACAAAATTCAGAGCAAGGAGCCTACATATATTTTGTTTTCCAAACAAAGAAGAGAGATACAATCAAAGGCCACGGGCCTTAAGCTCACATGAAAGAATTCATACTTGACCAATATCAGGGAAAATGATAATCAGTCGAGTAGTTTATTGGATATCATCTTCCAGATGTAAATGGCTTCTGGTTATTGTTAGTGAATAACACATAATTCTGATTGTTGGTCAGTATTCAGAAAATGGAATGAGAAAGGAAGAACCATAACTGAAACAAATAATGGTTGCCAGCAACTACTAGAGATGGGAAGTGGGAACATTGAATATGCATCAAGGGGTATCTGTGGTGTTTGACTTGCATGCATGATTCTCTAATGTGGTTTATATAAAAGTAGTTCTTTAACAAAGTGCGCATTATTCCATTTGAAAGAACTTCAGATGTAGGGAAATCAACTAACTTGGGTCGGCAGCAGGTTGTTCGTTGTTATTCGTGGTTGTGGGCCTATAATTCGTGGAAGGGGGAACCTCATCAATTCCAATTTCTCGTTCAAGAGTGCTTCTGAACTCCCTTGATACATCCTAAGTGCAGAAAATCATATAAAATTACGTAACAAGATCATCAAACATATTGCAACAACAAATCAAGAACCAACCTGTAACTCTCTAATGGTTGGTTGGAAAGCACGTAAAGTCTTCCCCAAATTCCTGGCTACCTGCAAACAAGTTAGCAAATCAGACCAAAGATCCTTGTTAGCACTTAGCAGTGCATTCAGAACATATCTTTTTTAAAAGTGCTAGCTTGCCATCATAGGTTTGGTAGAGAACATATGCTGAAATGCACATTATTCTCAACTACTGAACTACAGAAGCAAAGAGAAAATCATTTAAAACCAAACGTGGAAAAAGTTAGAGAGCAGAATGTATTTCGACTTTTGTTGTTGGCTATCAAGTAGGAGTATTAAAATTGATCTTGAGGTGTGCACACATGTGCCACAATATCTTTTTCCTAAAATTATTCCACTTAGGGCAGTACACCCAACAGTTTAAGAAATTACCAGCACTAAAAAGATGATGATAATGCTGAGAATTCAGTGAAGAATTACAAAGCAAAGGTCTAAATATAGACATGAAACGGTGCTTGTATGTCATGTTAACAATTCCATAGTCAACAGTGTTCCACGATTAAAGCTACCGATCAAGGAGGAACTTAACAGCTTAATGCCTTAAACTGTCAGCCAAGATCAAGTTAAATCAGGCATAAGGTTAAATTAGTAATTTACTGTACCCAACAAAAGAAACATCTTTAGAGGGGAAATTATTTTGGTTAACCTCAAGTGCATTCTCTAAAACCAAAAGTTGATTAACAATCACATCAATTCCAATTGCTGATGAAACTGCAAACATTTTTCAAAAGAAAAAGATGAAACTGCAAACAGCTCGGCATGGCATGCTTACATTAGGAGCTCCGCCAAACAGTTTTTCGGAGAGCACTGATTCTACGATAATTCTATGAAGTGATTCTCTGAAATGAACTAACGGGCTGAGAGCTGGAAAAAGTTGGCAAAGTCGTATACACAGATTTACCTCTGCTAGACCCTTGGGGCCGAACACCAACAAGGCGACCACTCCAATGACCAGTGCTTCGGGAGCTCCAACTCCAAACAGGGAAGCGCAGATAACGCTTCTGCGGCTCGATCTTCTGCTCCCTACATTTACACGCCAAAGAAAGATAAGATCGGCACGGCGCTCCGACAAGAGCAATGAAGGGGAGAAAGATTTGAAGCAGCAAAGAACGAAAGAACCCCACAACCAGAGCAATCCATTCAAAGGTAGGGTTTCCCCCCTTGCTCTTACCGACGAAAGAAGACAGCATCTGGGTCCGCACAGGCACAGAACCCCACTCCGCGCCGCTCCAGCAGAGGAGAGGCCGGCGGCGGCCGCGCGGGAGGAACTGGAGGCGGCGCACATCGGAGATGGAGACAAAGGGGGGAGCCGGGAGGAGGAGGCTCGCCGTCGGCGTCATTTGGTTGGGGTTCACAGGTTGGAGATAGGATTGCTGGCGGCGGCTTTCTCCGTTAGCTTAGCTGCAGCCGGCAGGGTGCTCTTAGCCCAGCTGATTCGTGGAATCCCAGACGTCCGTTCCGGATCCAACCGTCAAGCTGACGTGCAACCACTCACTGACTAACTGCAGCTGGTCCGTTTTCAGCGTACTGGTTGGCCTTTGGCCGGCTTTTTATAGCGGGGAAATTACTTTATAGCACCAAAAAAATCGCCAATTTTGAAAATAACATTGAAACATAATCGTTAAGAAAAATAACACCGAAAGCGGCGAATGTTCTATCATTGAATGATCAATCGTAAATATTTTATCTATCGTGTTAACTAAGTAAAAGATTTATGCAAAATTTGCCGAGGGATACTCGGACTTTGTGGCTATTGACCACACAGGAAAAGAAAAGAAAAGTTGTATTCACTATCGATTACGGTTGAGAAAGTGATTATTTGTTAGAAAAACCACCCTTGCTAAAATAATTATGACACTTTTCTATAGGTGCTGGCAATGAAATATAGCCAGAGTCCAATATATTTTTTAGAAATCTATCATACTGTATGTACTCTCTAGTTCTTATAATAGGGGCGGGCCTGATATGTATTCATGGACATTCAGTTGAATACTCAAAAAATTTTGGCAAAAAAATTATATACATAGTATATAACATGTATATGTATAAAAAAATAGAAAATAAAAGCATCTCTAAACGAATTCTTAAATACTGGTCTCTCTATATCCTTATGTAGAGGGTCATCCTAATTAAATATCACTTATCCTTGTATTCTCGTGTCCCCATGACAGTTCCCTTATACCAGATATCCTATTGTTTGAATCTTGACATGTTAGGAAACATGACCCACGAATATGAAGGATGAAGATCTAAGATCCGGGTCTAAAATGGCAAGTATTTGGGATAGGGTGTAGATTTTTATTCTCAGATCTGAGAAGGGAGAGAGATGATTTAGGATGTTACTACTAGTCCTGGGCATTCGGTTCTAACCGAACCGAACGGTTCGGTTCCTCGGTTCTTTTGAAAATTCGGTTCCCGGGAAATAGGAACCGATCGGTTCTTTTCAGATGCAGGAACCGATGAATTTTGGTTTTGGTTTGGTTCAGGTTTTAAATGAGGGAACCAAAATTTTCTAGGATGCAAAAAATAGACCATTCAATAGCAAATTTCTGGAGCATTTTAATTGAATTTGCATGTAGTCAACAGGGATAATTCAAACAACAATGGAGCATAAACAATAGTTCAACACATAGATGTATAGTTCTCTCAAATTCAAAGGAAAACAAGCTAATAATCACCAACAGTTAGGCAAGGAAGCAACATCCGTCAGTGTTTTACCGCCACGCTCACCGAGGGATACCTTCGAAGTGGTGAGTTTGTAGGTAGGGTGTCGCCGAGATCAGGAACTCGAAGGTGCAAGGAACACAAAGTTTAGACAGGTTCGGACCGCCGAGAGCGTAATACTCTACGTCCTGTGTGGTTTGTATTGCCTTAGGTGGTGATCGGGTGATCTGCTATTTGGAGGGCGTTCCTGTCCACCCTTATATAGTCTGGGGGGACAGGTTATATGGAGGTCCTAGTAAGATACGAGCCTTGAAATACTACCCGAGTACTTCTTGGGTAGTTTCCTACTGTCTCCGACTAGTTTTACTACTGTATGAGTAGTTCTACTACGCTACTTGTAGTTACAACTGGTGTAGGACGTGGGCCATATACCACCCCTTATCCTGTAAGATGTAGGTTATGTGCACAGTTCCGTAGGCCCGGGTCTGACACATGCAAATCCCCACATCTAAATTGATATAATATCATTCACAAAATACAGTCAGTTGTAGTCTCATAGATGAGTAGCACTTACACTTGATGACGCAAATTGATGTATCCGTTGTGGACAAGATGAGAAGGGGAGAAGGAGAAGTGGCCGTGGGCGCCTGTATCGGTCGGCTGCGCAGTAACCGTGCAGGGGCACGAGGCAGTCGAGGTCGCGGACTCAGGGGCGCTGGCCGCATGGCCGACCGTGCGGCGGCGACTGGCGGCCGGCGGGGTGGATGGCGCTGGCTCTTGGCGGGATGCTGACGGTAGGAGAGATAGGGGTGGCTGGGACTGGGAACGGTGGGATAGGGGCAGGGGTTGTGGCCCGTGTGGGTTCACCCTTAGGGTTTGGGCATGTGGCCAGTGCCCAGTTGGTCCGATGCTCTATTGGGTTTAGTGAGTTAATGGGCTGAATGTTTATTAACTGAATTAACTGTCCGGTGCTCCATTGTTCGGTTCTCTCCGTTAACCAAGAACCAACTGAATTAACTGAGTAAATTCGGTTCCTGATAAATAGGAACCGAACATGATCCGAATTTCTCAGTTCCGGTTCTCAGTCCTTTCAGTTCGATTCTCGGTTAAATTTGCCCAGCCCAAATTAGAATAGCCTTTAGGGTGTCTCTTGAAGATGATCTGACGTCACAAAACAGACTTCCCAATCTCATATTGCCTTTTGGGCTCAAATGGCCCACTTCCCCTCCTCTAGGTCCAGCCACGACGGCTCAGGCGCGACTCCCACTAGCACTGACCCCAGGTTCCTAGACCCATCCATTCCAATTCCACTTCCCTCTTCCTGCGTGGCCATGTCCTATCCGCTTCCGACCGGCGGTCTACGGCTCTAGGGACTGCGCAGCATATGGCGGCGGTCAAAATTTTTTTCTTCATCCTTTGGAAATGTTGAATACCCAGACCCCAAATTCTGGGCCCACCGCTGCAACTTGTAACTTAGTCCAAATATTATCTTTTTTTAAAATTTCGCATCATAATTACTTCCTAAAATTTGAAGGCTAATTCTGCTGCCCGAAGCCAAATGAACAGATTCAAACTGATGCACCACCTTTTTTTTATAGAAAATTTTCTTATGTTATCGAGAAAAATCATAATTCCTCATATATATACCATCGATGCAGGATGCATTTATAATGTGTGGGATCCACCACAGTCACTAACAGTGAGTTTGGGATTTGACTGGGCATGTCACGGATTCTCTTTTCTTCTGGTATCCCACGTAGTAGCACGTTATCCTTCCGACGGCGCGAGTTGCGCGGAACAGTGGGCGGTCGTGAATCTGACATCTGCAAGGAAACAAACAGCCGGGCATGCACGCGCTTCCGCAACAGAACTGATTCGGAGACGGAGCGGTGTGGCAACCGAACGGGGGTCTGCCTCTTTAAATCCATGGCCGCGTGCGGGCGCCAGGGCCCCGGCGCGCACCCGCGTCTCCCCCCTCATCTCTCCCTCCGCCGAGAGCCGAGCGCGCCGATCCGCGGCGAGCTCGATCTCGCCGAGAGATCGAGCGATGGCGGCGACCGAACGGGTGGACGACGAGGCCGACCGGCGGCGGCGCGCCAGGGAGCTGCTGGACGCCACCACCCCGGGCCGCAGCATCGCCGTGCGCCGGTGCACGCTGGCGCTCGAGACGTTCCGGGGCGGCGGCGGCGGCGGCGGAGGCCTGGCGGAGGCGCGTGCTCTCCTCCGCGACGCGCTCGACTGCAGCAACGTGCACCACCCCACCATCTACCGCGCCTGGATCTCCATGGAGGAGCAGGCCGGCAGCGACGCCGTCGGCATAAGGAAGCTCTTCGGGGGCTGGCACTGCTGGTATCGCAAGAAGCGCGAGGGCGGCGGGAGCCAGAACGAGGAAGAAACGCGAAGCCAGGACGAGGGCGGCTTCTGGTGCCACTACATCGACTTCGAGCTCCGCCGCGGGACCGCCGCGAGCGCGCGGGGCGTCGGGGAGCGCGCCGTGGCGGCGTGCCCGCGCGACCCAGCCGTGCACGCCAAGTACGCCAAGGCGGAGCTGCGCCTGGGGTGTCCCGACCGCGCCCGCGCCGTGCTCCTGAGCGCCCTCGACGCCTTCGCCGCGGACGCCGAGACACGGGAGCGGCTGGAGCGCGAGGTGACGGCGTACGGCGACACCATGCGCCGCGGGAGCTGGAGGAGGCTTCGCGGCTTCTTGCCCTTCTGCTCCCGCCGGTGGACTCGGCCGGCACAGGGCTACGATCTGCTAGCCGTAGCGTGATGCTAGGTGATTGCCATCCAGCAGTAGCCATGTCCTCCTATTAGCTAAAAATGTGTAGATTAGATGCATGTTGGAGCCATGTAGTATTGTGATGGATGTTGTCGTAATTTCCACGCACATCTTCTTCGATAATCTGCACGATTACAACGCAAGAAAGTTTGGTGTCACCACAATGACTCGCTGGAAAATGAAAACCATCATTCTGCTACATTTTTTCTGTTAATTAATTGGCATTCTTTATTACCACAAGTTGATAGTACGAGGCCATTGTGTTACTGTTAGTTAAGTAGAGATCAATTGGTGAATGATTATATCGTGATGCAAGTGATATGGTATATGCAATTAACTAAACATAACTATATGTATTATAATTTTTGCTATCAATTTTAATTTCGCGTACAAAGGTCTGAAATTATCTAGTCAAGTGTATGGATCGGACTATCAACGCTTATGACAGATTCTATGGCACTTCAACTATTATCAAAAGTAATACAAACTGTTCTTGAAATAATAACCACACGATCTTTACATGCACACAATCTAGTAAGATTTGGCTAATCATCCACCTCTAGTGATGATTTTCATGCATTCAAACGCACGGTTTATAATTTTTAAGGCAGATGTAGGCGCTGACCATCTTTTCTGCACATGGATGGTAAACCTTGCATATGGTCACCCGTCCGCTAATAACTTCTTTTTTAACCGTGTGTATTGACTTTCTTTTTTAACCGTGTGTATTGACTCTTTTTTATGACATACTCCAGTGTTGTGTGACTGCTTTGTCCCCCATTGGCAATGCAAAACCATCAAGAATGATAGAAGTTCTTCCCTTAAGAAAATGCATCCCATTAAGTGAGAGATGGGTTCTGTCAACCTTCCAAATATATGACAAATCACTTGCTTATGTTACACATAGTAGATGACCGTAAAACCTAAGGTTTCATGAATACTAGCATACTACTACCACTACTAATGTGTTATCCATATGCATCTTTATAACAGAATTGGGCATTCAATTCTGAGCTTTACCACCATGTTCTTCCAAAACAGGAGGGTATCTTATCACCGCTAGCAATAAGTTCTGATTAATTTGCTGACACTTTATTTCTCAGTATGTGTTATCAGAACACCTACACATCCAAGTTCTTATATATGCTTTTATATGTGGCAATGGCAAGGCCATCCAAGTTCGTATCACACTTACTCTTAATTAAGTGTTAATGTGTCGCACTTATTACCTGCTCGCCTCCTTCTCTTATTCCACTCATGGTTTGAGGAACCGGCTCATCCTGGTATAGTAAGCTGCTCCCATGAAAACTTTGATGGGATGACTCTATATATATCCCTCAGGTTTAAGTTAATCATGTCTGTATGAGACATGGGGAGTTGATTGATCAACTTATATTCATCAATTCTCTAAACAAAACAAAAATGTGAGGACTCAGAGTAAAGGTGATGTACCAGCAGAATAACTCCATTCATCAAACCAAATACCCTATAGGCTATAGCTGCCCTTGTGGCCGCAGTCCTATGCCCTTGTGCCCTTGTGTAATGTAGCTCCAGGCATGTAAATCTGTTGAGTTTATTAGCTGTACTTCCATGTGATTTGTGTGTGTTGTTCTTCATTTCTTCATCAGAGTGTGTCGTGCTCTTAGCTAGTACTACGTGTGTACGTGCATGCGGATCAGATTCGTCCATCCTTATTATCCATGTCGTCTGGCTGAGAATGCCTGCTGCCACAATTTGAGAGGAACAACGAATTGAAACTGGGAGATAATATATATACGTGTGGATATACATAACTTTGTAGTATATGATGCAAAACATGACATGGAGCTGTCCAATCCAAGTCAAGAACCCCATCAGTTATTAGCTAGGATTTGTCTAGCGAATATATATGGAGTCTCCTCTTTGGAAGACAAACACATCCCCAAAGCACAGTTCAGGGATTTGCAGGCATTGGCCTCGTTTCCTTGAATCCCTGTCATAGTTAGCTGCTTTCGCTATACACAAAGGAGGCACACGTACAGAGTTCCAAATCCTAAGGTCCACATGTACGTTGCAGTCTACTCCACAGCCGCTGATCAATGCTCATTTACAAGACTTGGAGATTCTATAGCTTTGCAAGTAATTAAATCCACACATGTATTTCTGAACAATCTGCAATCAGGCATACATAGCAGCAAATTTGAATATAGTAGTATTAACATTATTTACCCATTACATTATGTATGAATCAGAAACTCAGAATCGCCATTGAACTGCCATACCTGACAAAGCAAACATAATGAAGCACCTGGCAATATATATAATGAGTAACAGAGAAGAAGAGGCCTTCCATGAGAGGCAAAAGCCACTCAGACTAGCCAAGGTGACCGCCCAGAGACCTAGCTGAACCGGCTATTCAACCGGAACTAACAAGGCCATGTAGGCAAGTCATCCTTGGCTACCAGAGGCAGGCTCTGGCCCTCATGAAAGACCCCTCTTCTTCCTTCGTCCTACAACTGATCTGCAAGGTAGCCACTTTGATGGCTCGGTATTTATAGCAGGAAAGGGAATACATAGGATGAACCGGACCGCCCCACCGATGCTGACTCAATGCATATCGGTTCACCCCATCCACAGCTTTCCAGATACTGATCACCAATTGCTGATACCAATTATTCGTTGGTACTGGAATATATTCATCTACGGCGCCGACCGAGGTTTCGGCTTCAGGCCTTGCACATTTTTGAAAGAGATGAAAGGGCAATCAGTTGTAGAATAACACCAGTAGGCTTTCTGCATTTGCCATTATGAGAAAACAAAAAGGTCCTCCTGGTACAGCCACCCTCCATCTCCATATATGCAAACGATTCGCGCAATCCAAGGCAAATCTCCATATTCTCTTTGGATAGTATCACCGGAAGGGAAATCATCTCCCTGAGTCACTAAGTCTTTTGCGAGGAGTCAGTGTCATGCACCACCCTTTAAAGTTATTTGTTCCCTGCAATTTGAGTTTGACCTGCATTATTGATAATACTGGGTTAGGTTCTCTCACATGGTGGTGAACGGTAGGTCTAAGCATACAAGAATCACCTCTCACAAGAAAGTTACTTTGAATTAGAAAAACATCATTGCATCAATTTCTTTGCTAATGGATGATCGCACTGAAATGCAATTCACGTGTCATGGTAATAAGTATCAATTATGTTGATTTGTATTCTTCCTGACAAAGCTTCATTTGTGTTGTTCTTGGCTTCTTGCTACTGAAGATTTGTGACCATCCAGGTGTTAGCGCGTACTTCTCACTTCTCTGCAACCTTTTCCCTCCTTTTATAAGAGCATCTTGGCCTTATCAGCCTACTAAGGGTTAGTTGACTTTTTTTTATGACTTTCTGCTAGATTCACTACTTTTCTGTATGTCAATCCATAATGGAGAGTGTCCTATTTCTGCAGTAGGAAAGGAGACAGAAACCGAAGTCTTTGGAAGGGGAATCACTTAAACTTTTGATGATGGGAATGCATGGTTTAATTGAATACTTTACCTCCATGCTTAGAAAATGTGGACCATGTTTCTTCTGAAAATTTGCTAACATAATAAAGATTGGTTTTATAAATCTACCATGCGAGAACAACTTTGAAACTACTAAATCCTAAAATAAATGAATTGAAATGGTTGAGAATTTTGCTGAGTGTTAGTTCATCTATACTTACGATGTTCACCAGGAATGACGAAAATCAATGGCTATCACCATTTCAGCCCTGGAGTTTCTATTATGATGCAAAAGATATAGTGGTGGTCTGGATCTCAAACCCTTTATGATTAGTACCTATTTTCTTTCTGAAATGCTGTTGTAGGAACTTGGATTTGTTTTGAAGTTTCGGGTTCTATTTTTCTATTCCTGGATAGCTCCACTGAAGCTGTTGGGAATTGTATTGGTATTCAGCAAGTGTGCTGGATTATGAGGCACTAATTGGATGTGAGATATGGGCCATGGGAGCAATCAACAAAGTTAAAAGATTCTTGGAAAGGAAAATTGATTGTGATCTCATTTTGTGTGTTGGAAGCACAGCATCCAAAGAAAAAGAAAATGAGGTGGTTTATCTTTTTAAAAAAATACAATTTAGTGTGTTTTAGCCATATGAAGTTTAAGGGCCCTTTTGGAATGGAAGAAAAGTATGGGAATTTTGGAGGATTCAAATCCTATAGAAAATTTTCCTTTGGGAGCCTTTGGAACAGAGGATTGAATCCTATGAATTCCTTGGAAATTACTATGGAATGGACTCTTCCATGTGAGTTTTGGAGGAAAACAATCATGAAGTTCAACCTCATGTTTTCTTTCCTTTATGTCTTAGTAATCCAGTGTTCTTCCTGTGTAGGATCCAAACCCATGTTTTGAAAATTTCCTATGTTTTGGATTCCCATAGGATTTCAATTGCATATCCGTTTCAATCATGTGTTTTTCCTATTCCTATGTTTTACGAATCCTGCATTCCAAAGGGATCCTAAGTTGTTATTTTATTAGAATGCCATTGTGATACTATAGTTTTTCAAGATTTATGAATTTTTCCATAGAATTAATAATTTTATTGTTGGGAAAAAAAAGAAAAACTGATTTAAATTTATGAATTTTTTCTTGGATAGTCAAACATAGTTTTAGGTTAGTTAGGTTTTAAAACTAGTTTCATAAATCTAGTTTTGAAAACTCTAGATCCAAACAACCTGTTAATATGTGTTGTAGGCTGTTGCACTCTGGCACTAATACTATGCTTATTTTTAGTAATAACTAATAAACATATATTAAGTGGCAGATACTGATGTATACGAAAAGGTATTTTGATAGCACGACTACATTTTTGCAAGAACAATAAAAAACCATATGTTCCACTGAAATTTCAAAGGTAACCACTTTTTTTGTTTGGGCATGGTGACAAAGTTGAGAACATTCTAGTCCGCAACAATGAAAAGGGAAATTACTTGAACTAGTAAAGACCCCAATTACCAACTAAACAGGATAAAACCATAAACTAGCCTGTTGTGTATGTGTTTCATATTGGGAAAAAAAATCCGCGCTTGATGTGGTAGATGCATTTTGTTAGAGCTTTTAGACGATCATAGTTGACACGGCACAAAAAGAAGCTTGGAAACATACTTGAACTTCTAATGCAACCAAAGCTAAAGAAGCAGCAGATAAACCAAAAGTGGAAAAATGTCAAGTGAAAACCACACATTCGATAGAATGGTGGAAATCACCTTCATAAAATATGTGTCAAAGTTTTAAGAATTCTATGAAGAAAGGACATATGGAATAATTTTGAGATCGAACTTTCTTTCCTTTGTAACATATAAATCTGACACAGTTACCTTTTTTTAAAAAAAACTCAACCCCAACCAAGGATAGATCGTCCCAACGGTTCCTTGAGAGATTAAGAAAAGGTTGTGGAGGCTGACAGTAACCAAAGGCAGCCTTCCTAGCTGACCAATTGAGGGTGTATTTGGTTGGACCGTAGCTTTTGCAAAATCTATTGTGAGCTGTGGGCTATGGAAAAGCTGTTGTGAAAAAACTGCTGTAGAAAAAACAGAAAACCGTATGGTTAGAGCAGCTGTAAGTTGCGGAAAACTGTGTACTGTGGGTGAAATACCTGTAATATCCCTTAAGGTTTGTGGTACTGTTTATATATCAAAATACTCGTACAAACTTAATATGTTCACTATTTTGCATGTAAATATATATTTTGGAAAAAAAAAATTAAATTTTCTAAATTTTTCATCTATATGGTCCACATAAATAGAATTGTAGCAATTACACAAGATAAATGGCTCATAAAATTATGATATATATCAACATAAGCTTAGTGTTTGGCAATATTGATTATTTTCGGTCGATTCTCTAGGGTGAGTGGTAAGATGTCTGAAGTGCCCCCGAGACTGACAATATCCCATTTTTTTGACTAAATACAAGGATATGTCAAATTTCTTTTATTTTTTTTATCTTAAATAGATATGCAATACATTTACAAGAAATTAAAATAATAATTAGCAGCCAATCCATACATTAACTTTGCACTAATGGTCCATTAACATATCTAAAATCTAATGAATCTTCACCGCACCAATAAAATGCAATAATCGCATCATAATATTGCTTGTATTGTCTGTTCTGTTCAGGGAGAAGCAACCAAGATGTGTCGGTGTTCAGCGGATGAGCGGGCACAGCAAGGCTGGGAGAGAGCATCCGGGCGGGGCGGCGACGCTGGGGCAGGGCGGTGCCAAGGCGGGGCGGTGCGGGGCTGGCGGGGCGGCGCTGGGCAGGGTGGGTCCGCGACGGACCGGGGCGGGACGGGGCGGGGTGGCGTCGAGGCGGCGGGGCGACGCCGGGGCGGGGCGGGGCGACGCCGGGGCAGGGTGGTGCCTGGGCGGGGCGGAGCAGGGCCGCGCTGGGGCTGGCGGGGCGGGGCGGGGAGGCGACGGATCGGGGACGGGGCGGTGGGCGGGGTGGGGTGGAAGGAGCGGGTGGGATAGGGATGGGAGTCGGACGGGCGAGAGAATAGAAGCGAACCGGTTTTTTCATATAGGTGGGTAATTTTTTACCCCAAAAGCCACTGAAAGGGGAATGTGTTTTTATATTTGTACTACGGTAAAAGCTGCTTTTAGACAAAAGCACATAGAGTATTTAAATTGTTTGGTTGATTTTTTGCTTTTGCAAAAGTAAAAGCAGGTTGGAAAGCCCAACCAAAATATGCCCTAAGCCTTTTGCCTAGGATCAGCTTGCACCACAACTGGGTACCCAACCACTAAGCTATCAGTTGTTCATATCGTTGTTGTTTATCAATCTCATATTTTATAATAATTTGAGTTTGATCTTAATATCTTGCATAGTTCTAAATACCATCTCCCCCACACGTGACCTGTTTTAAGATTTTGAAACTTCTACACACGGTTTGTGTGGATAAGAATGGGTGATTTCCACCTGGTATTCGCCAAATGGGTGAGGCCACTTCGTTCGACTGTACAGTCATCATTAACCAGTGATTCAGGTCCAAATCAAACAGGATGAGTAGGGGGCTTCAAATTGGCCCTCCACATCTAGACGGAGTTGTGAAGTTTGTATAGATTATTGTGTAGACTATTTCATAAATATAGTCTCCAATTGAGGCAACGCAATCTTCAACTTGGAAGAAGGATTAATCGCATCCGCTTTGCAACTCTTCCAGATCAGGAACACCTTCTAGTCGTGTGAGGACGACATAAAGTATCTAGCTCCTAAGGCTCCGTTTGGCACATCTTCATTTCCAAGATTCTTAGGTATTCCTAGCTCCAAAAATGTCCATCGGAGTTGTTTGATTGAGTTATTTTCTTTCTAGTATAGACTAAAAATAGTGCCTCAAGGCTCTTGATTTCAACATACAAACTTCAAATCTGGGGTGGACCTTAAAAGCTCCAGATGTGCCAAGCGGGGCCTAACTTATGTTAGAGAAGAAGCAACAACAATGGTTAAAAAATCTTTGACCTGGCATTACCACAAAATGACTACACGATCAAAATGCTCTTCGATGGCAACTTTATGCATGTAACCAGTCATGTGCAGAGTTCGGTAAAAGAGTTACGATCTCCCGTTCATGAGGAAACTTTGGCCACTTCGTTTTTCTGTTTTTCACTCTAACAAAAGGGATTCAAAAGCTCAGTACGGACTATCGCGCCTTTCAGGTCAAGGAAATAATTGAGAATCCACACGGATCGTCAATGGTTGGACTACGCCTGCCGTTGTTACAATGCTTCTTTCAAGGGTCAACCCTATCGGTGTTTAACCTCCAAACCCACCGAGAGGTACCCCTAAGGTGGTAGATTGTAAATAGGGTGTCGCCAAAATTAGGAATTCAAAGGTGTAAAGAACACGAAACTTTAGACAGATTCAGACCGCCGAGAGTGTAATACCCTATTTCCTGTGCGGTGGTTTGTATTGCCTTAGACGATGTGATGTTTGGAGGGGGTTCCTGCCCGCCCTTATATAGTCTGGGGGATAGGGTTACATGGAAGTGCTAGCTAAATACAGAGCTTAGAAATCCTACCTGAGTAGATTAGTCCTATTCCTATATAAGTAGTTACAACTGGTATAGGGTGGGGTCATGTCCTATCCCTTATCCTAAAATATGTACGCTATATGTGCAGTCCCGTAGCTCCGGGTCTGACAAACCTCCGAGCTCTTTATAACCGAGTAGTGCAGACTTCCGAGTACTTCTGAAGGCGTCTTCGAGTTCTTCCGAACTTCGTTTTGAAGGTGTCTTCCGAATATTTTCTTGGCTGCATCGAGACTGTGAGGTGCTCATGCCTCGAATAGTTTTCAAGTCTTCTTTTATATAGGGTGCGATGAAACTCGCACTCCATATGGAGTAGCCCTCGAGCCTTAGGTTGAATCAAAGAATCAGGCTGAGAGTCAAATTAGTCTTAAATCTTCTGTCCTTATCTTTCAAAAATTTAAAAAATAAGCTGTCGATGACACGTGTTCCGTAGCCCTCGAGTCTTGAGTCCAAATTCTAAGGTTTGGAAAAAGGATCCAAAGAATTATGGCATGGGTTGTGTAAACTATTAAAAATTTAAATTGATGGTTAAAATGGGTAAGTTAGTTCAGAGATTCAAAAACCCCTTTTTTTGGGAATGGAATTTCTGAAAAATTGGTTAAGCAAATAACTTCCAAAATTTTTCCAAAATTACCGCTCAAAATAAATCTTATCCCGATATAAACTCTTCGCATTCCGCACAGTAAATTTGGGCCCGCCACTGGTTATTTAACCGCGCGGTGACCTAGGATTTTACTCACCCTTTCACTCATACCTTTTACTACTCGCCCCTTCGTCTTCCTCTGTCTTGCGGCCGCTACCACTTCCAAAATTATATCTAGTTCATTCTTAGTGTGAGAAGAAGTCGCACAATCCTTTATCCTCCCCAAGAACCTTGCTCCGCCGCGTCTCTCATTGCAGCCCCCGAGTGCATGCAAGTAAAGCATCTTGTGACCACAAGGATGGCCAGCAACGAGTGTGGGGCGTCCAAGGGGAAAGAGAAGGATAAGGTCGTCACCACAGCAAGAGACGGGTGGAAACCAAGTAAGTGCTCTGAAGCCGATCTTTAAGCGCTGGTTGACGAGGGTCTTCTTCAAGACAAAACCATCATCCAGTGGCGCGCTGCCACTGGGATAAGTGGCTGTATGAGGGGGCCGATGAATTGGTCCTTTTCCAATACTTTGTTGAGCGAGGGTTGGCCCTGCCGACCTCTAATTGTTTCCGTGGTCTTCTTTTCTACTATGGAATCTAACTCCATCATCTGAATCCTAACTCCATTCTCCATATTGCTATCTTGTACAGTTTTGTGAAGTCTTCTTAGGAATAGAGTCACATTTCGATCTCTTTTGCTATGTTTTCCACCTTAGAGCTTAGCCTAGTGAAAAAGACCTTTATGAAGTTGGAGGTGCTAGCCTCCTGCTGAGGCAGGGGATGGAAAATAAATACATCTCCTACAAGTTCGTGACTAGCTTGTCAAGATGGAGGGAGAGGTGGTTCTACATCGGAAACATGAACCTTTCCTACTTGAAAGAACCGCCGGGGCGCTTAAGATCACAACCGAGTGGAGCAAACCCTGCCGGGACCCAGCCTTGGAGTCTTAGACCCTTCTCGATTTTCTGCAGACCCCATTCGGAAATCTGATGCCATTCTAAGAGTAAGCCGAGTACTCTTGGGCGTTGAAACCATGCCATATGTTCCAAAGATGTACTCTTCCAAGGAGCCTCCAAAACATGTATGGATAAGTATCTGTATTCTTCTGTTGAAGCTTTTAAATTGAATAGTACTAACATGTCTTTCAATCTTGTCGCAGCAGGATGTGAATGTGTATAGGAGTATGCCACCAATGCCGGACATTGAACGTCCGCACCATCTTCTGTCGTCGGTGTTCTAGAAGCCGATCTCTCGCACTGACATCAACCCAACTTGCATAGAGGAGGATCAAGATAGCGATGACAGTCGCCCACTGGCCGAGTGATGTAGGGCAAGGGAAAGAAAACCATCCAGGAGAGTGCAAATTCTCTTCGTGGCGATCTTTTGCAGGACCACCCTCGGGGACCAAGAGCCGCCGCCCGGAAGAGCAAGGCCAGCGGCTCACCAGGCGAAGGTGATATTGGGACATCCAGGTGAGTGCCTCCCAGTGCATTCCGAGTACTTTTGACCGCTTTAGGTTGAAATCTACCCTTCCTCTTGATTCCTGTTTATCAGCTCCCCGAACCCTAAGCACGCTAAGGTTACGATTGAGGAGGAGGTCGGGGATGACACTACGAAGGGATAGAGTGAGCCCACCATTGCAGTTGACACGTCAAGTGGTACTGCTGAGGCCACGCGGGAACAATCTCCCTCGGCTGGCCAGAGTTCAATGGTAACCGTCGCAGTTGCCTCGCCGGGGCAGACTCCGCCCTCGACTGGCAAACTAGTGTCAGCAAGTGCTTTGGGTACTGTTCCAGAGCCCAAAGTACTTAAGAAGAAAAAACTGGCTATAAGAAAATCCGCGATGTAAGTAACCGAATGCTTCTTCCTTGTGGATTGTAGGTTCACATCTATTTGGCAACAACTCGTAAAGTTGTTCTTGTATGCAGACCGTCCTCTGCTCTGGGCTTGGAGCAGCCTGGCAATGCCACGGATGCCCCAGCCCCCGAGCCAGAGAAAGTAGTCGATGCAACGCCAACAACCGTGACGGTTGTTGAGCCGTTGGTACAACCTAAGACTCATGTCCCCTCGCCCACTAGAGCCAAAGATGCCAGTGTGAGGGATGTGCCGGTCGCTGAAGCAGAGCCAAAAAATGCAAAAGAGATCCCAGAAAACCCTATGGGTAAGTTAAGTTGATCACCCTTTCATACGAGTTCTTTACTTGCATGCCTACTTATGAAGTAACAACGTGGCAGAGAGCCCGCAACAGCAACATGCTTCTGTCGAGCACGGCGCTGCAGGTGGTTCAATAGTTGGAGTCCTGATGCAGCCACTGAGTTGGGAAAGTGACATCCTGCTGGAGCTGATTGACAACCTGATGCTGATATCGGAGCGCATGCAGGAGTTCCAAGATTTTTCAAGGACTTGTATCGATTCTCGACGGTTAGTACCTTGAACTTTCCACATTTGCTTTTGTTGAGTAGTCTTCTTTCTCAAACTTTTTCCCAATGTCGAGCAGACCATGGCCAATCGGTCACGCAACAAGTCTGAAAAATTGCGGGTCGTGAAGAATAAGCTCCAGTAGTTGCAGTCCAGGTAGCAAGAGGCTGAAATGCAAGCAGCAGAGAATGCTAAAGTAAGGTACAAACTAGATACCTTGAAGCTGGAGCACACCCGAGAGGTCTAGATGGTGACGAAGGAGATTGAAAATCTCAAAGACAAGAATAGACTGCAGGCAAAATCTCACCAAGGTAAATCTCTGTCGATTACTTTATCGTGTGTGCCATACATGGAAAGTAGTATCTTAACTAGCACAAGTACTTTGATGTCTCCTTTGCTTGCATAACTTAATAATATCATAAGAAATAAGAATGACGAGGTCACTGACTTGAAGAATCTTGTGTACCGTCATTCAGATGACGCGGAGAAGTTGATTAAGGCACTCCAAGATGCAGATTTACAACTCATAGACTGCATGATGCAAATCAAGGATATGGCCACTGAGTAGGAGTTGAAAAAGAAAGAACTTGAAGTGCTCAAGAATGCTGCCCAAGTAGTGGTCGACATGGTGGATCCACCAGAAGAAGGGGTGGTGAGCGATAAGATGTTGTTGGAGCAACTTCACGAAACTCCCCTAAAGATTACCAGCTACATCTCGGAAACCACCAGGATCTATGTGGAGCATGTCCTTGGACTTGTAAAGTCCTACTGGCCCAAAGCCAACCTAGAGCCACTGGCGAGTGGAATGTCTGCCAACTGCATAGAAGACAAGCTTAGAGAACTTGTTGAAGAGGTGAAGGCAGTGGCCCAGAAGCTAGTCGATAGCTTAGATCAGGAGTAGATCCGGATGTAGAAACATTGGAACACTCTGTCTTGACTATGCATATCTTGTAAAGATGCTTTTAGTTGTTTGCCTGTTGATGCGTTCGTGGTGCTGACTCGTAGGGATCGAAAATCGTAGGACTTAGAACAATGTATTGGGAATGCCCATGTAGAGCTACCCAGAGGGCAATGCCTCTGGAGGTAGTCGATGGTTGTGCGCTCAATAATTAGATCCAATCATGGATGCAGATGAACTAGGGTGAAATCACATCGTGCGATATCCTAGACTTTGTAGGCGTAGAAGCCTCTTCGATAGTATCGTAGTGACTTGGGTTGTTAGTTCTAGTGAACTGTGTAGGCTAGTACATGAGGTAGTCGGTATGTTTGCAAATACTCACTGCGGTGTGACCCGTGGGGCCATTGTGGAGTAGTCATGCAAAAAAGTACTCGTGGTGTAGCCTTCGAGCATATTTGAAGACTTAGCGTGGTTAGCGAATTGTTAGTACTCGTGGCCACAGCCCTCGAGTTCTTGCAATGTAGCTAAAACAAAAGTAGTCATTTGGAGACTAGATCAACTCTTTATTGATAACAGATGTTGTACTGCGGCTGACAACTTTGGATACAAGTTATCTAAGGATGGAAACGCCGTAAAAGTTCAATATTCCAGGAGTTTGGGACCTCCTGGCCATCAGGGTATAGTAGTCAATACAACTCTGGTCTTGTAACTTTGGCGATGATGAAGGATCCTTCCCACCTCGAGTTGAGCTTGTGAAGCCCAGTCTCGTCTTGGATGCGACGGAGGACTAAATCACCAGTGTTGAATGACCTCTCCTGTACATTGTGGTCCTGGTAGCGTCGGATGCCTTGTAATAGCGAGCTGACTGTAGCAGGGCATTGCATCTGACCTCTTTTGCTGAGTCAAGCTCAAGATATCTTGCCTGATTAGCTTTGCCTTCTTCATACATCTCCAGCCTTGGAGATTTCCACATGATGTCTGTACGGAAGATAGCTTCTGACCCATAGATGAGAAAGAACGGCAATTGGCCCGTGGCTTTGCTTGGTTGAGTGCAAAGCTCCCAGACAAGTGAAGAGAGCTCTTGAATCCACTTGCCCACCTTTTGTTATTCTCGTCATAGAGTTTTTTCTTCAGCCCATCGAGGATTAAGCTATTGGCATGCTCAACCTAGTCATTGGCCTGTAGGTGAGCAACCTACACATACTTTACCTCAGTGGAGCTTGGAAATTAGATCCTAGATTTGTGATGATAGTGTTGGGGAAGCCAAAGTGATGGAGGATGTCATAGATGAAGCTGACTACTCGATCCACGAAGATCTTTGTAATATGCTTGTAGTCGATCCACTTTGTAAACTTGTCGATGGCCACCAACACATGGGTAAATCCTCCTGGTGTTGTAGTCAAAGGCCCAATCATGTCCAGACCCCTATCGATGTTTTACCGCCAAGCCCACTGAGAGATACCCCCGAGATGGTGAGTCGTAGGTAGGGTGTCGCCGAGATCAGAAACTTGAAGGTGCAAGGAATATAAAGTTTAGACAGGTTCGGGCCGCTGATAGCGTAATACCCTACGTCTTGTGTGGTGGTTTGTATTGCATTAGATGTTGATCTGGTTGATCTTGGTTGGAGGGGATCCCTGCTCGCCCTTATATAGTTTGGGGGGGACAGGTTTACATGGAAATCCTAGCCAGATACGAGCTCAGGAGTCCTACACGAGTACTTTTTGGATAGTTTCCTTCTGTTCCGACTAGTTCTACTACGGTGTGAGTAGTTACAACTGATGCAGGGCATGGGCCATATCCCATCCCTTATCGTAGAATATGTACGCCATGTGCGCAGTCCCGTGGCCCCGGGTTTGACATCCCCAGCAAGCAAAAGGCTAGGATGGTGGTATGGTGATGAGGTTATGTGCCGGAACATGGGCGTGTCTGCTGAAGAACTAGCAATTAGTACATCGACGAACGAGGTCTTCGGCATCAGCCAAAGCTGTTGGCCAGTAATATTCAGACCTGAATACTTTCCCGACTAGCGTCCTTGACGCTGCATGATTGCCATAGACTCCTTCATGAATTTATTGTAGTATTTCTTTGCCTTCCTCGACTGGAACGCACTTCATAAGGATGCCTGATGCTGAACCACACGCTTGTTTAACTTGTTGCCAACCAGAACACAACCCTTGCCTCGCCTGATTATGCGTGTAGCCTCAACGCTTTTTGCGTCAACGCCTGGGGGTAGCTTCTGATCTTTATTGAAATCGATGAACGGTGTCCGCCAGTCAAACTCAATCATCATGACCTCTCAATCGGGCTTAGAAGAGCTCTGAACGATGGTGCTTTGATCTGATGCTTTCATGGATGGATGACATAACTCGTGAACGAATACTCCTAGTAGGACATTTGCTCGATCGGACCCCAGCTTCGAGAGCACATCTGCCCCAACGTTGTTGTCCCAAACCACATGATGGATCTCAAGTCTCAAGAACTTGTTCTCGAGCTTGCGTATTTTCGCGACATATGCGTCTATGGTGTCCTTGTTGATGTCCCACTCCTTGTTGCCTTGTTGGACCACCAGCAAGGAGTCACCGTAGAAAAGTAATCGCTTCATGCCAAGGGAGACAGCCAAGCATAGCCCGTGCAGTAACGCCTCGTACTCAGCTTCATTGTTGGAGACCTCAAATAATATCTAGAGCACATACTTGAGCTTTTCACCCTTAGATGAGATGAAAAAAACTCCTGCGCCACCGCCTCCGAGCTTGAGAGAACCGTCGAAATACATAACCCAATGTTCTGGCATATTGGCTAGAGCTCCGACTTGATTTTCTCACCACTCTGCCATGAAGTCATCTAGTGGTTATGACTTGATAGCGGTGTGCGGCTTGAAATCCATGCTGAGAGCCTCCAGTTCCATTGCCCTCTTGGAGATGCGTCCAGTGGCGTCCCGATTGTGGAGTATATCCGCCAATGGGAAATCAGTGACAACCGAGATCTTGTATTCATCGAAATGGTGATGAAGCTTCCTCGAAGTGATGAGTATAGCGAGAAAAGTTTCTGAATTGATGGGTAACGAACCTTAGATTCAGAGAGGACTTCACTGACAAAATACATCAGCCGTTGCACACCAAATGCATGGCCTTCCTCCGGACACTCCACCATGATGGTTGTGCTAATGACGTGAGTAGTCGTGGTGATGTAGAGGAGCAGGTTCTCGCCCGGCATTAGGGCGGTGAGGATAGTGGGTGACCGGAGATGAACGCTATCTTGGTCTGATCCTCTTCCTTGAGGGTGATCTAATGGTAGCCCGAGTAGCAGTCAAGGAAAGAGAGCAGGACGCAGCCAGCCATTGAGTCAATGACTTGGTCGATGCATGGGAGCATAAAAGGATCTTTCGGGCAGTGTCTGTTGAGACTAGTATAATCCACGCACACCCCACAAATGCAATGATTTAGGGGGAGCTGTTTTAATATGTGCAAATGGTATTTGAGGCCATTTTTTATTCTATCTTGAAAAATGCACATATTAAGGGAGAGTTCAACTATATGATTGAATTCAAAATGGTTTATGGTATTACTTGTGGGACTTAATTGTGTTATCATCAATCACCAAAAAGGAGGAGACTGAAAGTGCATTTAGCTCCCTAAGTGGGTTTTGGTGTTGATAACATGCATAATTAAGGAGCTAATGTGTTTACCAAGTTATGGACAAGTTAAAATTCAATGAAATGAAATATTTTCATTAAAAGACGCCAATCTACTTGATAGACGGTGATGGAGCTCAAAAGAAGATCTTTTTTATTTTCTATTTTGAATTTGAGTATAGGAAACACCGTATTATTAAGAGATATGCGAATGGATAGTTTGAAGATGTCAAAGTGCTTAATTGAGATGCTGTTGTCGGTCAAAACCCGCCGGCGGGCAACGACAGGCAACACGAGGAGCCGGGAGGCTTCCGAGGCGGCTGGCGGGCCCCGGTCCCTCGGTCAACGGCCCAGCGATCCGGCACACGCCCTGGCTTGGAGTCGCTAGGCGTGCCACCTGATCCTGCACCCGATCAGGAGGGTGTGATGTGTCAAACTCCTGCGTGCACAGACATGTGTAATGATTAATCCGAGCCGTGATCGGCTCATCACCTCCTCCCCGGTATCGGCTATAAGGAGCCGATTGCATCAATACCGGATCGGATCTTTGGAACGGGCAATATAGAAACATATGCATATATTTAAATAGAACTTGCTCCATAAATATCAATCTAATCCAATCTACGACGACCTAGCTCTCACTGCATGATCGGAACATCCTACACGTGATTGAGCCTAACAAATACGCGAAGGCATCGGAATAACAATCCAAACAGAGATCGAAGAAACAACCGAAAAGCCGATTCCTGAAACAACCTCTATTCAAGCGACAAGCCGATACACAGCATATCATCGGATCATTCAACTCGTTTGCAAGGCCTAATCATGCACATATCAAACCAAGCTTCTAAATAAATAAAAACCAGCCATAACAGATTGGATCTAATGACAACTACGAAACAAGACAAAACCATCATATCCATGAATGAACACGACGATCAAACATGCGAGAGCAACATATAAAGCATGATTAAAGCACAAAAGGAAAAGATTACTCTACGCATGCTAAGATAAATAACGCTACTCGCCATCTACAAGGCTTCAGCACGAGCAACGTGTGAACGAACGAGCAAGGATAGTGCTACCCCGATCACGCAGAACGTGATCGGGGTCGCATGGCACTTACTCGATGAGAAACCCTAGAACAGGGAAGGCGATGCGCCGAGAGTTGATGATGAACGATTCTGTCTTTCTTGTTTATTCGTGATACATATTTATAGTCCGTAGACTTGTTCTCTTTAACTAACCCTAGCCTAACACGACACGAATCTTAACTGCTTATTCCTAACTTACACGGCCTTACTGGCCTCCATTATTCGCACAGGGCCCAATTCGCAAGCTTGTCACGACTGCCTTCTAAGCCCATCTTGCTCCATGGCCCACTTCTGGCCCGGTCAAAATACGGCGATAACACATGCCCCCCTGGTTTCGGTAATGGTAATTCCGAAATCATCACCGCCTTGACCCTTCGTCTTCCGATCCGTACCACCATGCCCTTTCGACTTCCGACGGACGTGACTGCTCTGCGCCGGCTTCCTAGGGAATCGTTATGGTGCCGATTCATTTCACCCACTCGTTGGCTTTTATAAACTTGACTCCGGCACCTTCCTTAACCACTTCCCCTCACGACCATTGCCAACTCCTCCTCCCTCTTTTTACCATGGCCTCTTCCTCTTCTGCCTCTTCCGTCATCTCTTATGAATCTGAAACCACACGAGAACCAACTCCAGAATATGACCCAATCTCCGCTTATAAGGTCCGTGCTCCCCTGCATTGGGATGCAGAGGAGTGGGACTTCCATTACCAGTCGGAGGACGACGCATCTTTGACTGATGGTGAGGATCTCACACTCCTCCTCGGAGCCGAGCTGGAGGAAGAGGAAGACGATGCCCTTTGGGGAGAAGACCTTTCTCTCTCAGAGGAAGAATCAGATTCCATCTCCTCCGAGGAAGATCCGATGGCAGGTACCTTTCTTTTTGACAGGTCATCGGACGATACTTCCGACGGCCGCGAAGGAGCCGACGATGATGACAGCTTCACCAGCAGCAGTGGCGAGGACGACGATGATGGCCACAATGGTAGCAGCAGCAGTGGCACTAGCGTTGCTCCACCATCCAAGCGCCGCAAGACCTCTGATGTGTACTGGTGGTAGACCGTAGTATCCCTGCTAGGTCATCTTTAGGAGTAGTTAGCTCCTCTTTTGTTTTACTGCCTTGCTGTGAATGGAATTCGCTTTCGTATTAACTCCTCTTCTTGTGCACAATAATTTGTTCAAGAGCCGATGGCAACGCATCGGCCTTAGGATATACCAATACGGATCTGAAACTGCCCTTCAATTTACTTTACCTTCTGCCGGCCTTTCAATCCAGCGCAAATCTCTGAAGGTTAACTCCGATCTCCTTTTCGCTCACAAACCCTAGCCGCAAGATCCCCCTTAGTCCTTGAGACACCCGTCCGACCTTGCGCCGCCGAGCCTAAATCCACTCTCCAGGGTCTCGATTCAAGATTCCTGATGGCGGAATCCTCGCGTACCGCCGCCGCCGCCTTTGGTCTGAAGGTAAACTCCGACCCCCATTAATTTAATGCAGCATCCGCAAATTTTCACTGTGTAGTTAAATGACTTTTCCCTCGGCAATCTTGATTTCTTGGGGTTTTTCAGGCCTCCGATATCTTCTTGCCACATCCTTCTTCCCCCAATTCCTTCTGCCTTGGACCTCGTTCCTACGAGAAACCCGTAGATCTGATCTCGTGTGAGGCCAACCGGATCCCCTTTGTGAGCCAGGATGTAGACCTAGAATCTTGGTCGGATAGCCTCCACGCCTGGCCAAACCCCCCTGAAGGCTGGACAGTTTGGTACAACAGGGTAGCGAACACTTACCAGCCCTTATGGGAATCAATCGGGATAGCCGATGCTCTGTCTTTGTCCCTCTCACCCCTTGAAAAAGATGAGAACCTTCTAAAGACCATCGACTATTTCTGGTCTGACGCCTTGAATTGCTTCCTCTTCGGGCATGGCCCATTGGCACCAACATTGTTAGATGTTGTGATGATCACCGGCCTAAACATATCTTCAGCTTGCCCTTCCGCCTATAGCCTCCATGTAGTCCCTTACAAACTGTCTTCAAAAACTGAATGCACCAACTGGAGCACATACCTGAGCCAACACCAGAAAAGCAAGGGCCCTGTATCGGAAAAGGAGCACACGGCCTTTCTGAACCTATGGCTTGAACACTTCCTCTTCTGTGGTCCTTCCCTTGCCCCGACCAAAAACTACCTCTCCTTGGCTTATGAACTGGCCAGGGGTCAACCTGTTGGCCTCGGTAAACTATTTCTGGGGGAAATTTACAGATATCTCCATTTGATGACTTCCAGCCTTCTTACTCAGAAGAAAATCAGAACTGGTGGCCCATGGTGGTTCATCCAATTGTGGGCTCGCCTTTATTTCCACAATTCTGACCCTGATTTCCCCTCCTTAGTCGGCAATTCCTTCCCTGATCTGAGTGGGAGACAGATTAGATGCACTAGTTTCGGGCAGGCCCTATACAGTCTCCCTGGTGGGAAATTGAATCCTCCAGATGCTTCCCGTTGGTTCAAGATTTTCTATAAAGGCCTTGATAACCCAGACTTTCTTCCTTATGCCGATTCTGAACTCTTCGAGAACCCGGCTACCTTCCGTTTGGCTGATATTGCCTATGATGCTGACACTAGGCACCTTTACTCCCTTATGGTTCGGCCCTGCCTTCTCCCAGTCGGCATGAGCACCTCTAACCGGATTCTTAAGCCCGGTTATGAGTTTTACCAACCGGTCGTAGCAGCCCGGCAATTTGGCCTTGCGCAGGTGCCTCCCCACTTCCTTCTCCACCTGCTGACATCCAACAGGGTAGATCTTCCTGACGCTCTGACCGCCCAAAGATGCTACAGCTTGTTTACGGACCTTTCCTTATCCGTTCCTGCCAATTTCACTCTTACCTCTTCGGCTGTCGACTTTGAGGGATGGTGGACGATGTGGCAAACTCACGTTTTTCGAAGAGCTCTGGGTCCGATGCTACAGCAGATCCACCCCGAATATGACATCCCCGATGGAGAGGTACCAACTTTTGGATTAATGTTCCTTCTTTAAACTTTGCTAGATCCCTCCTGAATTCACCTTATTCCGGCAGCAAGAAGATGGCCCAGAGCCGATGAACGAGGATGGATCGCCTTTTTATTTCCGGGCGGTCGCTCCTGTAGTCCTTTTTGGCAGGAACGCACCCCCTCCATCAAAGAGTGTAATGCAAATTCAGCCGAGCATCGCCAAGTTGACCCCCAAGCGAAAACGGCTTTCTGAGGCTGCTGCCCCCCGGGCCCGCACTAAGACGAGGAAGACTCTCGTCAGGAAGGTCCGGAAGGAAGCCGCACCATCTTCCCCTAATCCTCCATCTCCAGTCACCAACAAGGTTTGGCCCCTCCTCCTGCTTTGCAATCGGGTTTTTGTTTATATCCCTTTTAATGATACTTTCTTTTCTTGTAGCCTGCCGTTGTAGAAGTCTCCAGCGGGGAGGAGCCCCCGTGCCAGAAAGGTTCGTCTTCGGAGGCGCCAGAGGACGTGGATGCCCCCATCAGGGCCTTGATCACTCTCCGTGATCCTGGTACAACAAACTTGAAAGGCCCTTCTGCATCGGCTGCTGTCCCAGCTGCTTCGCCAGGTCTGCAGGTCGTCGGCCCCTGTCTGGAAGGACCCTCTCCTGCCCCAGCTATTGCTGATTCCCCTGCGCGAGAGGTACGCTCAGCGGAGCCGATCGCTATTTCATCGGCTGTTGCCTCCGTGGAGCCGGTTGCTGCCCCATCGGCTGTCGCTTCTCCCTCTGGAGGGGCAATCCATATGGCCTCTGCCGCCACCGTTCATTCCTCAGAAGGAACGCACTCCCGGGAGCCGATCGCCCCTACGTTGGCCATCGCCGCTTCCTTCTCAAGACAGGTTCGTCTTTTCTTTGTAGCCTTTTTGGTCTTTTCCCGTAATGCCTGTCTCACCCTCTTTTCCTTCAGAACCTGGACCTTTCGGAGCTCCTTGCGTTTGACCCTGCTTCGATCGGGTCAACCATATTGGAGGCCGATGACTCCTCCTCAGGCCTAACCAGCGCTGCCGATCAACTTCTCCGCATGAAGGATCTTCTGTCGGGTTCCATCTCCGCCTTGATTCAGGATTCCAGTGCAATCAAGCAGATCCTCGACGAGGTTAACTCCCAGCTCCCTGTAAGCCTCCAGGTCAAGCTCTTGCCAGCAGGGTACCTTTCTTCCTTTCAAGCGAAAGTGGCAGAAGCTCACCGCAGGATCGAGACTCGGCGTTCCCAATCGCTCTTAAAGACCATTATCGCTGAGATGTGTCAGTCGATCAACAAGAAGAAGGCCGCACTCGACGCTAAGATCGACACATCTGCTTCTGCCCATCGGCTTCACCTCTTGGAGAAAGAACTGGAAGACCTTGAAGCTAAGGTCCAGGCCACCAAGCAGCGCATCCAGGAGGAGAAGAATCTCATCGCGGGTTCCAAGCAGGAGGCAGAAGTCTTGACCACCGAGCTGAAGACGGACTTGGCCGAGCTGGACAGCTTAAACAAACAGGTGGTGCCGGGGGCAGACGAAGAGGACGAAGCAGTGCTTGCTGAGGTTGACCGCATCCGTCTTGATGCTATCGCTGCTATCGACGCCTTCCTTCTGCAGTCCTGTCCAAGATAAACTTTGCGTTTGTGTGGTGAACCTATGGTGTTTTTATGTAGCGAACCTAGAGTCGATGGTGGCACATTCGGCTGTTTGATAACCTGTTATGCTTGATTGCCATAAGCACACCTCTAAAGTCGATGGCACCGCATCGGCTGTTCTAATCTGATCGAGCCGATCAATACTTATTTGTCTTTTTTGTTTCCTGTATTGCCAACGCCGATCGTTGTCGACTCAGCCTTTGCCCCCCTACTTAGCTTGCTGGTTGCATCGGCTTGTAGCCTGATGGGTATCATCGGCTTCATTGTTCATTAGCCCACATACTTGGGAAGTATTTCTTAAGGTGTTGGCCATTGACTGCTACCGGGAACTTAGCGCCGTCCAATTCTTCAAGCATGTATGCGTTCCCAGGTAGGACCTGGTCGACCCTGTACGGCCCGTGCCAATTTGGGGACCACTTGCCATATGCCGCGTCTTTAGTTCCCAATGGTAATACTGCTTCCCAAACCAAGTCTCCTTCTTGGAACTCCTTTGGCTTAACCTTTTTATTATATGCACGGGCCACTTTAGCCTTATTCTCCTTGATCTTCTCTAGTGACCATAGCCTGAGTTCTGTGAGGTCTTCCACATTATCGCTCATCAGAGTAGCATATTCTTCAGCGGATAAGTCATTCTGGAATTCCACGCGCCTTGACCCGGCCATAACCTCCCATGGTAACACGGCCTCCTGCCCATAGACCAAGTGGTAAGGAGAAGTTTTTGTCGCCCCGTGACATGATATGCGGTATGCCCAAAGTGCTTCTGACAAGACCTCGTGCCAACGTCTAGGGTACTCATCGATCTTCCTTTTGATCAACTTGATAAGACTCTGGTTGGACGCTTTGGCCTGTCCATTTGCCTGAGCATAATATGGGGACGATCTAATCAGCTTGATTCCCATATCGGCAGCAAACTTCTTGAATTCTTCTGAAATAAAAACCGAGCCACCATCTGTTGTAATAGTCTGTGGAATCCCGAATCTGTGAATGACGTGCTCCTTGACGAACTGAATAACGTCCCTGGATGCCACCGACTTCATCGGGACCGCTTCCACCCATTTGGTAAAATAATCTGTGATAGCTAGAATGAACTGATGACCCTTGCTAGATGGAGGATTAATTTTGCCGATCATGTCCATACCCCAGCCTCTGAACGGCCATGGTTTAATGATGGGGTTCATAACGGACGCTGGCACCATCTGGATCTTTCCGAACCTCTGACATGCTTGACACCCTTTGTAATACTTAAAACAATCTTCCAGCATGGCGGGCCAGTAGTATCCTGATCGCCTAATTAGCCACTTCATCTTGTGGGCCGACTGATGGGTCCCACACGTTCCTTCATGAACTTCATGCAGGAGCCGATTGGATTCAACTGGCCCCAAACACTTAAGCAGTAACCCCTCCAAGGTCCTGTAAAACATATCATCCCCTATGAGGACATATTTCATAGCTTTGTATCGTATCCTCTTGGGTGCCCCCCGAACCGAATCCTTCAAGTAATTGAAGATATCGGCTCTCCAATCTCTCTGGTCCAGGAAATATGCCTGATGATGTGACCCATCGGCTTTATACCCTGAAGCCAGTTGCGCTAGATCATTGGCTTCGGCATTCCGAGCTCTAGGTATCCAATAAAAATTAATGTACCTGAACTGAGCTATTAGCTCCTGGCATTGGACCCACATTGGGAACAGCAGCTCGCTTTCGCACCTGTATTCTTCTGTAAGCTGGGAAATCACTAATTTTGAATCCCCAAAAACTTCCACTGCTTCGGCTCCAGCCTCTAGAAGCAATTCCATACCTTTTCGTACCGCCTCATATTCCGCAAGATTGTTGGTACAGGCAACAGGTAATCTGATCGAGAAAGAATACGTTGCCCCCCGAGGCGATACCAGTAAGACGCCAATGCCGCATCCATCTCCACAAACTGATCCGTCGAAGTACATAGCCCAGGCTCGTATAGAAAGTGCTGCAATACTGGTGTTAACCCTCTCGGCAATGAGATCTGCTAACGCCTGCCCTTTAACCGCTTTTGCAGGTTGATATCGGATATCAAATTCTGACAACGCGAACATCCATTTCCCCAATCGGCCTTTCAAGACAGGAGCCGATAGCATGTGTTTTATGACATCCGACTTGCAGATGACGACCACTTCAGCCGATAGCAGGATATGGCGAAGCTTGGTGCATGTAAAAAATAAACATAAACAAAGTTTTTCCATATCGGGGTACCTTGTTTCTGCATCCAACAACCTTCTGCTGAGATAAAAGACCACCCTCTCTTTGCCATCATATAATTGTACCACTACTGAAGCAATAGAAGTGTTGCCCACTGATAAATATATATAGAATGGTCTATCTTGTTGTGGTGGCACCAGCACAGGCGGTTTTGACAAATATTCTTTGATTTCTTCGAATGCCCGTTGCTGTTCTGCCCCCCAGTGGAACTCGTCAGTGGTTCTAGTCTTGACTAACTCCATAAAAGGCTCAATTCGTCCAGATAAATTAGAGATAAACCTCCTGACAAAGTTAATCTTACCAATGAGCTGCTGGAGCCCCTTCTTGGTGGTGGGTGGCGCCATGGTGCGTACGGCTTCCTGACTTTTTAGGCCAATTTCTATTCCTCTTTCATGAACCAGAAATCGCAGGAACTGCCCAGCCGACACACCAAAAGCACACTTCTTTGGGTTCATCCTGAGCCCGAACTTTCTAGTTCGTTCCAGAACCCGCCGCAGGTCGTCTAGATGTCCCTCGACCGATGCTGACTTTACCACGACGTCGTCGATATAGATTTCTACTAGGCTGCCGATCAAATCATGGAAGATGTGGTTCATCGCCCGCTGATATGTAGCACCAGCATTCTTCAAGCCGAAAGTCATAACCACGTACTCGAACAAACCCACCGCTCCAGGCACTCTAAACGCAGTTTTGTGTATATCTTCAGGGGCCATGAAGATTTGATTATATCCTGCATTACCATCTATGAAACTCAAAATCTTGTGGCCGGCGGCAGCATTGATCAATGTCTCTGCAATGGGCATCGGGTATTCATCCTTTGGAGTGGCCCTATTAAGATCCCTAAAGTCCACGCACACTCTCCATCGGCCGTCTTTCTTTTGTACGGGCACGACGCTCGAAATCCATTCAGCGTACCTGCAAGTCCTGATAAATCCGGCTTCCAACATCTTTTCTACTTCTTTCTTTACTTCAACCAGGACTTCGGCTTTCATCTGCCGTGCCCGCTGTTGGAACGGTCGAAAACCACTCTTAAGGGGAAGCCGATGCTCGACTATACTCCTATCCAGTCCCGGCATCTCTGTGTAATCCCAGGCGAAGCAATCGGCATATCCCTTCAGCAAAGCTATCATCGGCTCTCGTAGTGACGGGTGTAACTTCCTACTTATGAAGGTTGGTCGTGGCTTATCCCCAGGACCGATGTCTATCTCCTCAAGTTCATCAGCCGATGTGAAACCATATCCTAACTTCCCTTCTTCCGTTAGATAAACATTGCAGATGAAGAAAGGACACAGCATAAAAAAACTCGGCCGATCGTTAAGGTCGGCCGTTCCACACATCCCATTATTTTCTAAGTTTTTGTAAAAAGAACAAGGCTGGCTGCCAATGCTGTCCAGCTCATAACAACCATGTAAAATACTTGTCTTTACAACTTCGACTTTTCGGGGCCGATTGCAAGAATCGGCCTCTATGGCTTTGCTACAACGTGTCGCCCCTGGCGGCTCTTTTATTCTGTGAGGCCGGTGGATAAGACCAGCCTTACTCCGTTTTTTGTAGCCTCGATGCGGTCACACCCTTCTAGGCTAATCCTTGAAATCGGCTCTTGGTCCTCTGCATCCCAAATACTCATGGCAGCATGTGAAATTTCGATCGAGTCATCCGCCTGGACCACTTCCACCTCATCTCCATCCCATTGGATCAAACATTGATGCATCGTGGAAGGGATGCAACAGTTGGTGTGGATCCAATCCCTACCAAGTAAAACATTGTAGGTGCTCTTGCTGTTGACAACGAAGAACGAAGTTGGGACGGTTTTGTTTCCAATGGTGAGATCCACACTGAGGACACCTTGGGCTTCTGAAGTCTGCCCATTAAAATCACTTAAGGTGACATTGGTCTTGATTAAATCCACAGTGGACCGTCCCAAACGGCGCAGGACTGAGTACGGCATAATGTTGACCGCCGCTCCCGTATCCACCAACATCTTATTCACGGGCTGACCATTAATAAACCCCTTAAGATATAAGGCCTTCAGGTGTTTGTAATTCGTAGCTTGCGGCTTCTCGAATATCACCGGCCGAGGTCCCAAATCAAGTTGAGCTACCGATGGCTCCCCCTGAGGCCGAGCATGGAACTCTGCAGGAAGTACAAAAACCATATGTGCATCAGCCGATACCTTCTTATCGGCTTTTGTTGACTTGGGCCGCCATTCCTTCCTGGGCGGGCGCGACTCCTTTTCCTGCACATAATGAACTTGTTCTGCCAAATCCGGTCGCGCCTTCCTTAAAGTCTCGATGTACTTGGCTTCGGCCTCCTCCAAGCTACGCAGCCGCTGAACCCTGCGCTTCTGGGAACGATTAAGTCCATCGGGGCACCAACGAGGACGATGATACCTATCTTCTTCTTCATCTTCCTTTCGTGGTGACCGAACCCGCACTTGCCGGATTGGGGCAGGTCCTATCCGCTGGAAAACCGAATCCCTTGCTTCTGGTCTCCTTGTTCCACACTCTGGGCAATCCCTGATTGTAGGCAATCGGCTCATACCTGAATCCCAACAGTATCTGAAAAACGGGCAATGCCAATGATCGCGGGCATCTTCGTGCTTCCTCAAGCGCTTCCCAGTGCGGCGCTCATACTCCTCTTCCTCAGATTCCCGATGGAGGCGCTGCTGGCACTGGTATTCGTACTTCCTGAGAAGATCAGAAGAAGTTGGCCGTTGATTCCTTACGTACCTTACTTGTCTTTCTGTAACATATTCATTCTTTTCTTTTTGGGGCTGATTGCTCGAATCAGCCTCTCCATCCTTGCTCTGATGGCGTGATGCCACCCCCGCCATGTTGATGCCCAGCGCAAAGTCCAGTTGTCGCCTTGCCGTCCGATCGTTACTTTCCACCATATTGACACCAGGGAACGGCTGAGTGTCAACTTTCATGGCGGTCTGACCCAAGATCAATCGGCTTTGCTCAATAGCCGATTGGATCTGCCGACGAAGCTCCTTACAATCGCTTGTGCTATGGGTGAAAGAATCATGCCATTTGCAATATGATCTTCCTTTCAACTCTTACGCCGTAGGGGGTTTGTAACCTTCTGGAAACTTCAACTGTTTTTCTTTTAACAATAAGTCAAAAATTTGCTCTGCTTTGCTCACATCAAAATCAAACCCCTTTGCCGGTCCTGTTTGCTTTACCCACTTGCACGATACGGGATTTGCACCACGAGCCCATTCTGCAACCGATACTTCCACTTCTTCCCCGGAGTCATCGGCTTCTTCAGTGTCAGCTAGCGCTACTTGGCGCTTGAACTTTTCCTGGTACAGCTCAGGGTGACGCTGCTCATGCATTGTCAACTTCTGGACGAGATGTGCCAGTGAAGTGAATTCCAATTGAAAAGCCAGATCTCTAATCGGCTTCAATAACCCTATAGACGCCAATTCCACAGCTTCCTTTTCTGGGATCCGTGTTGAATAACACCTATTCTTCATCTCCCTGAAGCGTCGAATAAATTCCGCCACAGTTTCTCCGCGCTTCTGTCGCATTTGCGCCAGATCAGCAATCCCTGCTTCTGCAGCTTCTGAATGATATTGAATATGAAATTGTTCTTCCAACTACTTCCATGTACGGATGGAGTCAGGACCCAATGACGTATACCACCTGAAGGCCGATCCCATAAGCGATTGTGAGAAGAACCTTACTCGTAGCGGATCCGATACAGAAATCATACCTAACTGTGCCAAATATCGGCTCACGTGTTCGATAGAACTAGAACCTTCTGCCCCACTGAATTTGGTAAACTCAGGGAGCCGATACTTGGGTGGCAATGGAATTAGGTCATAATCGCTTGGATACGGCTTTGTATAGCCGATCGCTCTCCTTTTTGGCAAAATGCCGAACTGATCCCTTAGGATGGCACCAATTTGCTCCGCCGTTTGTAACCCGGGGGCCGAGTGCATACTATCATGACTCGGCCCTGTGGCATAAGTTGCTAGCCAAGCTTGTTTATCCGCGTCAGCTCCAGAAACCCCTCCAGCTACTTTCTGTGAGAGATGCATTGGGTTATTGCTATCCGGAATGTATGCGCACATGTAACCATGTGGGATTTCCTTGGGCGGCTCATTGAAGAACTGGTGGTCTGTAGGATCACCTCCCACTTTATAAACCACGTAAGCTGGAGCACCATGTGATTCCGCCGCTGCAAGCGCATAAGGCAAAGGAGGTCTGGTCTGGAATGGCAACTCTCCCTTATGGCTTCCCAGAGCAGGCCCAGTCGGAGAATGTTGATGCTTCATAATTTTTTGGACCACCCGTAAAGCTACACGCTCAAAAGCATTAACCAAACTTTCAAAATGTCGGTGCAAAGAATGAGCCACTGCATAATTCACTTCCTGCCGCAGAGCTCTGGTACGATCCTCAGACGGGGTAGACAGATCTACTCCATCAAGAGCACCTTCAGGTGAAAACCCTCTCCACCTGATACCGTGGCTGCGAGTCCTTTCAAAAGAGCCGATGAGATCGGCTTCAAACTGAGTCTTGATTTCATCGTACCTCTGCTTGTGTTCAGCAGAGAGCTCCTCGTAAGTGATCGGATCATCCCTTGCCATCTCGCTGACCACCACTAACGGAGTCGACAAAGATAACGGAGTCGATGAAGATGATGATGATGATGATGACGAAGTCGATGAAGAGTGTCCCACCTAAGGATGGCAACGGGTATGAAATACCCGCGTACCCGCGGATACTAAACCCGGTGGGCGCGGGTACGGGTTTAGATTTGTGCCCGCGGGTACGGGCGCGGGTACAGATCTAAACCCGACGGATAGTTGGTAACGGATTTGAAAAATCAATACCCGAACCCGCAAACCCGCCAGACCCGCTGACATGTGGGCCCCGCATGACTATATATATATACACACACATTTTAGGGTTTCATCCGGCCATCCCCGATTCCCAGGCTCCCAGCCGCCAGCCGCCCCCGTCCTCCACTCCTCCCTGAGACCCCGACCTCCCAAAATCCCAATTCCCAGCCTCCCGCCGCCCCCGTCCACCCCGCCGCCGGCCGCCCGCCCGCCCGGCCCCATCCGCCCCGCCGCCGGCCGCCCGCCCGGCCCCGCCCGCCCCGCCGCCGCCCGCCCGCCCGGCCCCGCCCGCCCCGCCGCCCGCCCGCCGCCCGCCCACGTCCGCCCCGCCGCCGCCGCCCGCCCGCCCCCGTCCGCCCCGCCGCCGGCCGCCCGCTTCCTTTAGTTGAGTGAAATGATGACTTCGCCAACTTCTCTGCAAAATGGACTGAAAGCTGAAGCTCTGTTATTGTACTTCTGATTCAATTGCTTGGACAGTGATCTTTTCTTTTTTGTTGTCACTCTTATGGAAATCCAGAATTCCTGATCCATTCAATGCAAACGATTTCAAAAATCAAGTTAAGGTTTTATTTTTAAGAATGCAATGGGCGCTTGATGTTCCATACATTATTCTGATTGTCAATTAAGTTGCATAAAATAGCTGCTTGCTCTATATACACTAGATGATCTCCATGTTCCTTCAGTTAATAGATGGTTGCTGTACATGTATCTTATTCCCTATAGACCTTTTTGCTTTAGCTTAGTTGTACCAAGTGACTACAGATCCCTAGGTTAATTCCGTGGCATACGGGTACCACTCTGGAAAACGAATTCTGGCTTATGTATACATGTACTTGTGAATTTCAGGTAGCGCAAGCTCTTGTGAAATATATGGCTTGGCTTGCAAAGGTCCAATAGTCACCCAAAGAAAGGCACGGCATCATCACTTGCAGGTTGGATCTTAAAGGCTGAAATATATACTATTGTCATATTTTGTTACTTATGTATTTTGTTACTTATGTATTTTGTTACTTATGCAAGGAATGTGAAACTTCTGTAATGCTTCAAGGCTGAAACCATAGCTGTAAATTAACTGTAAAGAGCATCATTCAGAATTATCCCATCAAAATGAGATCTCAAAGTAATGCTTTAATTACTTCTGTAACTATAGCTGTAAACTACTTCTGTACTTGTGTAATGCTTCAAACCTGAAACTATAGCTATTACTTTTGTAATGCTTCAAACCTGAAACTTCTGTAATTACTTCTGTACTTGTGTCTTTATTCTCTAGCTATTTAATTTAAGATCATGTACCTTTATTCTCTAGCTATTTAACTTAAGAACATGTTAATTGTTCTACAGTTGCAATGGCTAGTGCTCCTAGTAGCTCCCAAGTTCCAGGTTCCCAAGCATCAGGTGCTGAAGTGGCTGCGGCTGATACAACAACAGAAGATAATGTTGTGCACATTTCGGATGGGGAGGAAGAAGCTATTGCTGCTCCTGGTAAAAGGAGGAAACTTTATTCTAAAGTGTGGAATGACTTCGTCCAAGTTTGTGTTGATGGAGAATGGAAGGCCAAATGCAATCATTGTGGCAAGAAACTTTCAGCCGTATCAAGGAATGGTACAACCCATCTGAAAACCCATCTGAAATCTTGTCCTTTAAATAATAAGAAGCCAGGAGATAAAATTCAAAGTAATTTGCGGTTTGGAACCACTGAAAAAGGGGCAATTACTGTAGAAAACTATATGTTTGATCAAGAAGTAGCTAGGAAAGCTCTTTATTCCATGATCATATTGCATGAGTACCCACTGTCCATTGTTGACCACCATGGTTTTCGTAAGTTTGTTACTGCCCTGCAACCTTTGTTTAAAATGGGTACTAGAAATACTATTAGAAGGGACATAATACATTTCTATGAGGGTGAGAAAAGGAAAGCTAGAATATTCTTGCAAAGGACCAATTGCCGTGTTGCTGTTACAACTGATCTTTGGACAGCTGATAATCAAAAAAGGGGCTATATGGCTGTGACTGGACATTTTATTGATGACTCGTGGACGCTTAAAAGCTGCATTTTGAGGTGATTATCTTGTTTTTCATAAATTGTTGCTTGCTGTTCAGCTTTCAAATTTCTATAAATTATGAACTTTATATATGAACTATTGCTTTGTTATATGTAGGTTTATGTATGTGCCGTGCCCTCATACCGCTGAAGTTATTTGTGATGCATTACACAAGTGCCTCCAGAGCTGGGATATTGATCGGAGGGTATCAACCGTGACTCTTGACAATTGCAGCACCAATGATAGTATGATTGGCTTAATGGAGACAAGACTTGGTGCAGCTAATATGCTTTTGAGAGGTAAATGGCTGCATATGCGGTGTTGCGCACATATTCTCAACCTCATCGTTAAAGATGGCATGGACATCATTGGAAGTGCCGTTTCAAACATCCGAGACAGTATTGCTTATTGGGTTGCTACACCAAAGAGGTATGAAAAGTTTGAGAAAACAGCTTTAGATGAAAATGTTGAATTGGTCAAGAAGTTGCAACTAGATTGCAAAACTAGATGGAACTCAACTTATATCATGCTTAGAATTGCTATACCCTATAGGAAGATTTTTGAACGCTTGGATGAGCTTGATAGGAACTATGTTTGTCCGCCACCAAATGATTGGATATTTGCTAGTATAGTTTGTCAGAAATTAGAATTATTCTATGACCTCACTGAATTGTTTTCTGGGACTAAATATGTGACAACCAACCTTTTTTTCCCTAAAGTATGTGAGATTAAACTTAAGATCAAATCTTGGGAGCATGATGAGTATGAAACAATTAGGGAAATGTCTGCTGCCATGATAGAAAAGTATGACAAGTATTGGACTGATATACATGGTCTTATGGCTGTTGCTGTCATTCTTGATCCACGTCTTAAGATGACAATGTTACATGCTTGCTATATTGCCCTTTTTGGTGAAGAACATGCTGAAATTTATGTGACAGAGGCCCATGAATTGCTATCTGATTTGATGAAACAATACCATGTTAAAGAACAAGACTTTGTTAGTACATCATCTAGTGGTGCTAGTTCTTCAGTTGATGCAGCTGGTGTGTTGTCTATTTTTAAAATTCTTGCTGCAAATAAGAAGACTACTAGCTTTGTTAGAAGTAAGAATGAGCTAGATCGCTATTTGGATGAAGAAACTCTCCCTCATGATGAGAATGAATATTTTGATATCCTTGGTTGGTGGAAGTTGAAGGGGACTCGGTATCCCACTTTGAGGCAAATTGCTCGTGATATCTTAGCTATTCCAATCACAACAGTAGCTTCTGAATCTGCTTTTAGCACTAGTGGAAGGGTTTTGAGTGAGCATCGCAGTCGTCTTACTCCTAAAATGTTGGAGGCTTTGATGTGTGGTCAAAGTTGGCTTCGTCATACTCTTAAAGGTAGTACTCTAGAATGTATTTTTGATACAAGATGTGCAAACTGTAGCTACTAATATATGTGAAACTTGTTTGTAGATGACGGTGATGGAAGGGTCAACAGCTTCTGGTCATGTCTTGAAGACATTCAAGAAGAAATGAAGGCAGATTCTTGCATCAGCACTGGTGATTCCGACTAATGATTTCTAATATTTGCTTGGCTCAATTGGACTTTTATGTAATAATAATTTTGAACACGGACTCTTGTATGGTTGTATGCGTTTGTATGCGTTTGTTTCGGTTAATGTGTGATGTATCTGTATTTATGTATGACACTATGAGACTAGTTTATTTATTTGCTCAGATTTATTTATCCCGTTAAATAAATGATGTTTACTTGCTGTTGAAATATAACGTGTGCTTGATTTTCTAAAATTTGCGGGTACACGGGCGTGCCCGCGGGTACGCGGGTATCCGCGGATAGCGGATACGGGCGTCGTTTTGTGCCCGTGGCGGGTTGCGGGCGCGGGCGCGGGTACGGATTTCGGTACGCGGATACGGATATACAAAGTTAATATCCGCGCGGATTTTACCCGTTGCCATCTATAGTCCCACCGGGCGTGCCAGAATGTGTTGTCGGTCAAAACCCGCCGGCGGGCAACGACAGGCAACACGAGGAGCCGGGAGGCTTCCGGGGCGGCTGGCGGGCCCCGGTCCCTCGGTCAACGGCACAGCGATCCGGCACACGCCCTGGCTTGGAGTCGCTAGGCGTGCCACCTGATCCTGCACCCGATCAGGAGGGTGTGACGAGTCAAACTCCTGCGTGCACAGACATGTATAAAGATTAATCTGAGCCGTGATCGGCTCATCACCTCCTCCCCGGTATCGGCTATAAGGAGCCGATTGCATCAATACCGGATCGGATCTTTGGAACGGGCAATATAGAAACATATGCATATATTTAAATAGAACTTGCTCCATAAATATCAATCTAATCCAATCTACGACGACCTAGCTCTCACTGCATGATCGGAACATCCTACACGTGATTGAGCCTAACAAATACGCGAAGGCATCGGAATAACAATCCAAACAGAGATCGAAGAAACAACCGAAAAGCCGATTCCTGAAACAACCTCTATTCAAGCGACAAGCCGATACACAGCATATCATCGGATCATTCAACTCGTTTGCAAGGCCTAATCATGCACATATCAAACCAAGCTTCTAAATAAATAGAAACCAGCCATAACAGATTGGATCTACTGACAACTACGAAACAAGATAAAACCATCGTATCCATGAACGAACACGACGATCAAACATGCGAGAGCAACATATAAAGCATGATTAAAGCACAAAAGGAAAAGATTACTCTACGCATGCTAAGATAAATAACGCTACTCGCCATCTACAAGGCTTCAGCACGAGCAACGTGTGAACGAACGAGCAAGGATAGTGCTACCCCGATCACGCAGAACGTGATCGGGGTCGCATGGCACTTACTCGATGAGAAACCCTAGAACAGGGAAGGCGATGCGCCGAGAGTTGATGATGAACGATTCTGTCTTTCTTGTTTATTCGTGATACATATTTATAGTCCGTAGACTTGTTCTCTTTAACTAACCCTAGTCTAACACGACACGAATCTTAACTGCTTATTCCTAACTTACACGGCCTTACTGGCCTCCATTATTCGCACAGGGCCCAATTCGCAAGCTTGTCACGACTGCCTTCTAAGCCCATCTTGCTCCATGGCCCACTTCTGGCCCGGTCAAAATACGGCGATAACAGATGCTAACTACCCAAGAGAGATATAAAATCACACACTTGTGTACTTAGTTTTCTTACTGACTCAGTGTGTGTCGGAAGTTACGATCCCTGCCGGAAGTTGCTTGATGGTTCCGACGAGAGGTCCTCGGCCAGCTGTTTTTAATAGGGTCGGAAGTTCCGACAATCACTTAACCAGCCCACTAACGGCTAGTTTTTGAGGCTCGGGTATTTATACCCCCTCAGCCCCTCCTTCATTTGTTGCTGATCACCACGCAAAGAACACCTCTAAGAACACTCACTCCACTTCCCAAATCCCTCCAAGAGCTAATCCGAGTTGATTTGAGCTAGGGCTTTGGTGAAAACAAGATTGAGGTGTGAGACTTGAGCTTTTGAGAAGGCGGCTAAGTTCATCTCAAGAGCACTTGAAGCATCTTCATCCATCGATTCACATTTGTTACTCTTGAAGCTTGCTTCTAGACAGTTTGATATTGCCCTGTTGAGCATCCTCTCGAGTGTGTGCGCCTCGGGAAGTTCGTATTACCAATCCTTTATGGATTTCATAGTAAGTGACTCAATCCTCCTTTGTGGTTGATTGAGTGAGGTAAAGGGTTAGTGGAAGACCTGGCTCTTTATGAGATTCTCAACGGAGACGTAGCTTCCTTAGTAGGAGTGAACTTCGGGAACAAATCTCTTGTGTCTTGCGCTTATTGCATTTATTTAGTTCTTGTTGACCTAGAATTTGTTTAGTCTCGATCTACGTACTCAAGTTGTTGTGCTTGCAAAGATCACTTGCAGAAGTCTCCCAGTATCATTGCCCAACCTTTGATTCAGCCAAGTTCTTCAGTTTCAAATTTATTTTTAAATTTCGTTTAAGAACTTTCCTGTTTGTCGGAAGTTTTGGTCCATCGAAACTTTCTACACATTATCGAAAGTTCGGACAAGTTTAACCGCTGCGAAGATTTTTCAGGAATTTTCAGATACTCCTATTCACCCCTCCCCCCTCCCCCCGCCCTCTAGGCATCACCAAGATCCTTTCAGCCGCGGAAGGTGAGGACCCTTGTCTTACCTGGCATCTTGAGGAGTAGGTAGATGCAATGGGGTATGGCCATGAATTTGGCTAGAGAAGGTCTGCCGAGGATGGCGTGGTACGAGGACTCGAAGTTTTCCACCACGAACTTGATGTACTCCGTACGATAGTTTTCTTTTAACCCAAAGGTAACTGGCAGTGTTACCAAGCTGATCGGTGTAGCCGCGTTTCCTGGAACAATGCCATAGAATGGAGCCTTGCTTGGGGTGAGTGTGGCAGAACCGCCTTAATTATTCCGGCTCAAGTGCGCTAATGATCGCTGTACAACTGTAATCAGCTTAATGCACTTCAAACGGAACAATCCCTTGGTCTGTCGGGTCTCCGCTCGATACAACCACGGTTCAACAGGATCGAAGCAGGTTTACCTTGCACGAAGGCGAGTTCACATCACAGGATAGCTCATCAACTTTTAATTTACAGACATTCATCCATTATTACAAACCGTGTTCAAACATAAGTAAATTTATACAAATAGTGTTCAAACTGACAAGCATAACAGCTTGTCCAAACTCACAGCGGAAAGAAAAGTTTACGTGACTACACACGTCGCGAAGGCGGACACCAAGCTTAGCCCAGGGCCTGGTGTCACTCCGGAGGGTCATTGCCGGCCGGGGACGGGTCCCACTCCACGGACCAGCCAAAAGGAACGGACGTTGGCCACACAGGGTTGTCCGTGGGATTCTCGAAGGTCATACCTGAAACAGATATTGGCAAGGCTGAGTATTCTAATACTCAGCAAGGCTTACCCGGGTTTGGGTATACTTTAGCCCATAACTAGACTCATGAAGGCATTGCAAGAGTTCTGGTTTATTTTTAGCTGAAAAGCAACTAAGAGTATAATCTACTTTCAAATTTTAGCTTTCAGATTCTAGCTTGATTAGTTATCTAGGTAAGCACCTAAACTAAACAAGCAAGGTAGAGATTAACATCAATCATGATTATTCCGTCCATCATTACACTTTTTACTCTATGTGGCAGAAGGAATAAGCAGTCTCAATCCTCGTGAGAGGCGGACGATTTGAATCGGATTTAACCTTGCAAGGTAAACCTAACACACACGCTTGGAATACCAACAGGGCGTTCCGAAGCAACCGTTTCCCTCATATTCCGGGTTATGGATCGGGGCCACCACAAGCGACTGCAGGACCGTACGCACACCAATTGTGCAGGACATACGTCTGTAGCGCGACTACAAAACCCGTATTCCTGTCTGCCATGCAGAACGTACTCCCACACGTCGGTGCGTGTAAACATAAAATAAAAGTCGAGTGGTGGAGACGCGTCCATTTGCCGGGCCAATCGGGTACTAGGCTTACCGCTTACCATATTTCGCGGTATGTGGCTAGTACTTTCAAACGCTTAGCCACCACTACCACATGCTGCGACCTTAACCACTTTTAACAAAATAGACAGGGTAAACCTTCAGATCACGATACAACACATGACCCTGTCCATCATCCTTATAGTGGTTACAGGAATGTAAACATTACAATTCCTATATCGCGCGAGTGACAGGAAATCACCCGACTTTTACCGCTCCTATTTAGCAGAGCATCTATCCGATAAGGACTCAGGAGCATCACACTGGATTCCTAGTATCCATGCATCTAGGGTTTCATTACAACTTCTAGACTTAATGCATAAGTATAGATAGATAGACATAGATTGCAGTGTAAATAAAGTAGTGGAATATGTCCGGGGCTTGCCTTCTTGAGTGGGGTTGGGGGCAGGAGTGTCAGAGGCTTCCGAACTTGGGTTCGGGGCTTCAGTTAGTCCCTCGACGACTTGCGCTGGGTCTTCTGAGAAGCCTTGGTCTTGTCCTAAGACCAACTCGTAGTCCCCGTCGTCGAGCGTCGTTGATTCTATATGAGATGCAATAAATTAAGTAAGGTAAAGTTTAAATTTAAGATCTTATATTTCAAATGTTATAACTCACCAAGTTATCACACAACTCATAAAATAAAGAGGGTTTAGGTTTGAAACACTAGTTATAAAGGAATCATAAAGATATTGCTGAATTTGTTGCAAACAAGAACTGAAATATTTAAATCTGAATTTGAATTTAAACCCAAACTTAATTTCAAAACTTTAAGTAAAAGATCATAAGGTTTTGGAAATAAGGCACTAAATATTAACACCTTAGGGAAAGACAAGAGATCTTAACTAAAAAGGTTTACACAACATTTTTAGCTAGCATTTCAAATTTGAAATGCTCAAATTAAAGAGATCAAGCTACCAAGCAAGGTTGGGTTTGAAAATTTAATCTAATGGTTACACATAGCTCATAGAAATTACATGCCAAAAATTCATAAGCAACCAAAGCAAGAAATGCAAGAGTTAAGCACAAACCACTCCTTGACCTTAGGTTTAAAATAGAGGTAAAGGTATTTTGTTTCAAACTAAACTTCATTAGCAAAAGTTATAGGGTTTGGAATCTAGTTTCTAACAAAACTAATTTTGCCATTTTTGGATTTTTCTGTGAATTGCTACGAATTTTGCAAGACAGGGAATACACCCACATGAAATAACAACCATTCCTATTACAAATCAGCCCTTAGTTTTAACAGATAACCCCCTGGAAAGAAAAGAGTTCACGCAATTGGGTCCAAGGCCATGGCCGGCGGTGAGGGGCTCGGGTCCGGCCAAATTCCGGCCACGGGGTTCGCCGGCGGTGAGGGGCAGGGGGGAGAGCATGAGGGGATCTCAGGCTACCCACCGGTGGTCTTGGGCGGGCTTGAGGTGGCCGGGGGAGGGTTGTCCACGGGAGCCCGAGACGGCGGCCGAAGGGAAGCTGCGGCGGCGGCGCTCCGGCGTCCGGGGGAAGGAGGGGCCGGGCTGGAGAGGTGCAGTGGGGGCCGGGGAAGGTAGGGGTGCTGCCAATTTGGGGAGGGAGAGGGCGGAGGAGGAAATCCCGCGGTGGACCGAGCTCGACGGTGCTAATGGAAGGGCGGCGGGGTACTGAGCGCGCGCGAGCAGGACCGGACAGCCTTTCATAGGCCACGGGACGGACGAGGGAAGCATGGGCGAGCTGAGTCTCGGTTTGAGCCGCTACGGGGGAGGAGAAGGACCAGAGAAGCTCGGCGGCGGCAGAGGCGCCGGCGGGCGGCGCTTGCAGGACCGTAGCGGCGTGGCACTCGGGCGAGGCGCCAGCAGAGGGGGCTAGGGCGGTGGAGGGACAGTGAGATGACGCTTGGGCGAGGGAGGAGCAGGAGGTGGACGACGGCGGCCAGGGGCGGTGCACTGCGCTGGCGGCAGGGGCGCCAGACGAGCAGCGGCGCAGAGCAGAGGAGCAGGAGCTCAGGGAGGAAGAAGGGGGAAGAAAGGAGCCGAGGACCGACTTGCAAATCCAAAGAAATATAGGGACTTCACTGTAAAGAGCTTATAACTTTTAAACTAGTGCTCAAATGGAGATGGTCCAAAAAGCAAAAGTGCATAGTTTTTCAAACTCTACAACTTCTATTTAAGGTTCATCTGCAGTTGAGCAATAGTTTTAAAGATACTATAAACTTAATAATATTTTCAAACTTTATGTAAATCCTATAGATAAAACTACTTTTACACATATATCCAAGGGTAATTTCTCATATTTTTGCCATTTAACCACAAGTTACCATCTTTTGCAAAACAACCCTCATGCTTTTGAACTTTTCCCTCCATACCTACCCATTTTGCACAAAAGGACCTCTAGTTAAAAGTAATTATATAAACAACACTTTTTCCTTAACATTGCACATATTAAACACACCTTTGTCATAGTTTACACATAAAAACATACCAAAACTCTAGGGTGTGACCAAGCTATTTACCTGAGTGTCACAGTGAGCATCTTGGAGATGTCTAGCCCCATCTTCTTCAAAGTACTCCCGAAGAGCAGGTTGAGGCTGCTCCCGCCGTTGACGAGTACTCGGGTGAGCTGTAAACCGGCCACTACAGGATCCAAAACAAGCGGGAACTTTCTCAGCTCGGAGAAGCTGGTCCACTGATCCTCTCAAGAGAAAGAAATTGGGACCTCGCTATATCTCAAGGGCTGTTGTATGGTAGGCTCGACAGATAAGATCTCATGTAGAATAAGCTTCTGCGCTTGGTTGGGAAGCCGCCGTCGCAGCCGAAGATAACATTGATGACATTCTTGCGATCTTGATATCCCTGGGCTCCTGACTTGTCTCCCTCCTCCTCGTCCTTCCCCTTATCGTCCTGATCAGGGAGAGGTGCGTTGAGAGACTTGTGGAGGCTGATGCACTGGAAGAGTGTGTGTTTGGACTTCAGGTGCATCGGGTATTGCTTGTGCAAGGTCTTCTCAAACTGATCCTGCTGGTTCCCTAACTTCTTGCCACGCGAGTTGCGCTCTACAGCTATGACTTCATGGTCTGGGTTGCGCTTTCAGGAGAGTTCTGAGTAGTTCCGCTAGCTTTTGTCGGAGCGGTTGTCGTTGTTGCGCTTGTCATTGTCGCGCTTGGGGAAGCGCTCGTTCTCCTCGTCCTCCTGGTTGGCCCATCGCTGCATCATGTCATGGAGCTTTACGACAGTCTTGGGGCAGTTGCGACCGAAGTCGCGGTAGATGTTCTTTGAGCCGAGGCCATTTTGAAAGCAGTGGATGATGTCGTTGTCAGTGATGTTGGCGATGGTGGCACGTATCTCGATGAAGTGCCTGGTGTAGGACCTCGGGGTCTCACTCTCCTCCTGCTTGACCTGTGACAAGTCATGGCGAGTACCTGCGTGGAGCATGGAGCCCTGGAAGTTGTTGATGAATGTTTTCTTCAGGTCCCCCCAGAAGTCGATGAAGTCATGGCTTGAGGTCTACCGCCATCAGGAAGTAGATGACCTTGGTCATGTTGGAGCCATCTAACACTTCAATGGCGGTAGAGTAGCAGCGAGTCCACTGCCGTGAGTCTTGTTCGCCATCGTACTTGGTGATGCCGACTGGCTTGAACTCCCTTGGGCAGTCACGGGAGGTGATGTTGTGAGTGAAGGCTGGGAAGCGATCACTATCGTCGACGTCGTGTGGGTCACCGCCGCGCTCGTGGCGCCTTAAGTTGATGACATCTCGAGCGTCGTGGCCTTCGTTGATCTTCTGCCTTAGGTCAACTATAGGCAAGTCGCGGAGGTTTCCACGGTGGTCGTGGCCTCCCGCAAAGTGACCACCGGCTTGAGGCCTTGCGACCTGACGGTTGCCCGACTGTCGTGGAGGCTGTTGGACTTCTTGGTCGGCGTGGCCACGTGCAGATTGCTGGACACGCTGGTGTCTGTGGCCACTCTGATTATCTTGGTTGTGGTGGCGGCTAACATTCCCTCAAGGGTTGGGTCCTCCTCCTAGGGTACAACTAACCTGGGGGATGGAGCTCTCGTGATGCTCCGATCTTGAGCGGGTGCGCTGCAGCGAGGGCATGGGGTCTCGCTGGTCCAGTTGAATGATGGCGCGCTTGAGTCAGTTGCAGCAGCTTATCGGTCTCCAGGTTTTGGAGTAACCACTAAATTAACAAAGCTGCTTCAGTGATGTTCCCGGTTGACGTGTTGTACTAGTGATCATCGACCACAGTGAAGGCACTGTTGAGGTTTCTGCAGTGAGGTGGGTTCCGTGCCCGGGCTTCTGCGTTCCGCCTACGCTTGGCATGTTTAGCATTCTTGATCCTCCGGATCCTTCTGTGCTCCTCACCTTTGTCTTGAGGAGCGTCTGCCGTGCGCTCGTCAGCGGAGATGTCCACGAGTACTTCATCATCGTACTCTCTTCCTGGTTCATCATCGTCGTCATGCTCACGGAGAGAGGCCATGTAGACGTGACGTTGCGAGGAAAACTCTCCGCTGGAGCTGTAGTCGACGAATACTGTCCTGCCCTCTTCCTCCTCGATGATGGGAGAAAGGGGCTTGCCTTCCTGAAAAGGCAGTTCTTGTGTGAAGGCCACAAGGCGGGAGTCGTATTCAAGTAGCTCGGAGGGCTCCATGCCCTTCCAGTACATGAGATGGTCCTGTGGCGTTGAGGTTATGGTCGGTCCCAGATGACAACCCGGAAAGATTTCAAGGTCGTCATCCGAGTCAGAGTACTTGTCGAAAATAGGGGCCTCCCGACAGGCGGTGGCTCCCACATCCCTGAGCTTGAGTAGATTATTCAAGTCCTCTTCCAATACGGAGAGGTACTCGGATTGAGTGAGCTCCTGGTAGACAGAAGCCGTATTGCGTAGCCCGAATAGGAGTTGGGTACGCTCTTCCTCAGGTCGGATTGAATCCGACCTGAGAAGTCCTGGTGCAGCACGAGTCGAAGTCGCATCGACAATGGAATCCTCCTCAATCTCCCTGGCTAGGTCAGGGAGCAGCGTCTCATCGAGGTTATCGATGAACTCGTCGAGATAGCTGCATTGAGCTGTTGCAGATGCCTCTGGCTTCATGTCATCGACGAGGTGCCGATGAAAGTTGCCCGCACCGTCAACGATGCAGACCTATGAGCTGAAGATGAAGGTTGTGCCCACATCGAGCACGGCACTGGTGAAGTTGAAAGATACCATCGAGTTCAACGGTGGATGCTCAATGAACACCCCTACCTGGCGCACCAGCTGTTGGTGTTTAACCTCCAAGCCCACCGAGGGGTACCTGTCGGTGTTTTACCGGCTGCCCACCGAAGGGTATAACCAAGGTGGTAAGTTTAGGTGAGGATACACCGAGATCAGAAACTCGAAGGTGCAAGGAACACAAGATTTAGACAGGTTCGGGCCGCAAGGTGAGTAATACCCTACGTCCTGTGTGGTGGTTTGTATTCCCTTGGGTGTTGATGTTGCCTTTTGACTGAAGGTGATGCTTTAGGTCCTGTAAGGCCCACTCGGCCTCCTCCGTCCATTGGAATTTGTCTTGGCGCTTCAGGAGCTTGAAGAAGGGTAGTCCTCTCTCCCCGAGCCGAGAGATGAACCTGTTCAGGGCTGCCATACAACCTGTGAGCATCTGCACATCTTTGACTGAGGCCGGAGCCCCCATATCGATGATGGCCGAAATCTTCACAGGATTGGCTTTGATTCCCCGGTTGCTGACGATGAACCCGAGCAATTTCCCTGATGGTACTCTGAAGACGCATTTAGTTGGGTTGAGCTTCCACCGAAACCTGCGTAGGCTGCTGAACATTTCTTCCAGTCTACAATCAGACCGTCAGGATTTCTGGTCTTGATGACCACGTCATCCACGTAGGCTTCAACGTTTCGATGTAGCTGATCGGCAAAGCACATTTGAATAGCACGCTGATAAGTTGCTCCTGCATTTTTTAAACCAAAAGACATAGTTTTGTAGGCGTAAGTCCCGAACGAGGTGATGAACACCGTCTTGATTTGATCCTCCTCCTTGAGCGTAATCTGGTGATATCCTGAATAACAATCAAGGAAACAAAGGAGTACACAACCCGCCGTCGAGTCAACGACTTGATCAATACGCGGTAGCCCGAAGTGATCTTTTGGGCAATGCTTGTTGAGATCGGTGTAGTCAACACACATTCTCTATTCATTATTCTTTTTCCTTACAAGTACAGGATTAGCTACCCACTCTGGATGAATCACTTCTTTAATGAAGCCAGCCGCGAGGAGTTTAGCTATTTCCCGTTTAATTGCCTCACGCTTGTCGTGAGCAAATCTTCGAAGGTGTTGCTTTTTGGGCACGGCCTTTGGGTGTACATTCAGACTATGTTCGATCAGTTCCCTAGGCACCCCTAGCATATTCACTGGTTTTCACGCGAATATGTCTCGGTTAGCCCGAAAGAAACTGACGAGCGCGAATTCCTATTTTTCATCTAAGCCCGCACCGATGACGGCGGTCTTAGATGAGTCACCCTCCTGGAGTTGGATCGACTTGAGGGCCACGTCACCAGTCAACTGGAAGCTTGACTTGCTGGCCTTTCTTGAAGGGATCTCCAGCACAGCTTGGGAGAGCTGCTGCGCGGCCGCGAGTACTTCCCCTAAAGCATCTGACACACGCGTAGTCGAAGCATATTGGATCGCCTCCTGGTTGCAATCATATGACTTCTACAAGTCGCCTCGGAGAGTGAGTACCCCACTTTTTCCTAGCATCTTAAGAAGCAAATAAACATAATGCGGCACTGCCATGAATTTAGCGAGTGCCGGACGACCCAGTATAGCATGATAAGAAGATTCGAAGTTAGCAACTTCGAATTTAATGAACTCAGTGCGGTAATTCTCCCTCATGCCGAAAGTAACTGGAAGAACCACCATGCCAAGTGGGTACGCCGCATTACCTGGGACAATACCGTAGAAAGGAGACTTGCTTGGAACCAGCATATCCGTGAAGTCCAAACCCATTTTCCTCAAAGTGCTGGCGAAGATGAGGTTGAGACCACTCCCACAATCAATGAGCACCTTGGTGAGCCTGACTTCTACCACCACTGGGTCCAGAACCAGGGGGAACTTATCGGGCTCTGAAAAGCTGGTCCACTGGTCGTCGCGGGAGAACGAGATGGGCACCTCCGATCAGCAGAGTGGTCGTGGTGCTGCCGGCTCGACGGACATAATCTCCCGGAGAAGCAGTTTTTGTTCCCACCTGGAACCGAAGTCTCCATCCCCCCCGAAGATGACGTTGACGGTCTTCGAAGCATCTTGGAACTTCGGGTTGCGCCCTTGGTCCCCTTGGTCGTTGTCTTCGGGTTTCTTGTCCATTGGCTTCTTGTTCTTCTTGCCACCGCCGGAATTGCTGAAAGTCCTCCGGAGGTGGTAACAATCAATTGCCGCATGATTGGCACCGGGATGCCATGGGCATTTCTTCTACAGGAGCGTCTCGAACTCCTCCTGTGTTGTCAACTTTTTGCCTCGCGAGGGATGATCCACAGCTGTGATGAGATCATTTGGCTTGCGCTTTCGGGGTGGACCCGGATAGTCCCGCTGGCTCTTGTCGTTGCGGTTGTCATGAGGACGCCTCAGATTGCCATCTTGGCGCCTCGAGAACCGCTCCCGCATCTTCTCCTCCTGCTCGGACCAGTCGTGCATCATGTCACGCAGCCCCACAACAGTCTTCGGTCTGTTCCGCCCGAAGTCTCTGTAGATGCCTGGATCGGTGATGTCGTTGTAGAAGCAGTCAATGATGTCCTCCTCTAAGATATTCGCGATGGTGGTGCGGACATCAAAGAAACGGCATGTGTAGGATCATAGGAGCTCGTTACGTTCCTGTTTACACTAAGCAAGATCGTGATGAGTACCTGCGCGAGCGATCGCCCCCTGGAAGTTGTCGATGAAGACCTTCTTGAGCCGCTCCCAGGAGTCGATCGAATTGTTGCTGAGGCTCTCCAACCACGTGAGCGGCGCGGGGTCCAAAGCCATCGGGAAGTAGACGACCTTGGTGATGTTGGAGCCCCCTGCTACTTCAATAGCGGTGGAGTAGCAACATAGCCATTGCTGAGGAGCTTGCTTACCATCATACTTGGTGATGCCGATCGGCTTGAAGCCCTCAGGGTATTTGTAGCTGCTGAATCATGCGGAGAAAGCTGGGAAATGGTCGCTGCAATCAGTACCTTCCGTCTCGACTACTTCGCGCACTTTGCGCCTGGAATCGATCACGGACCGCGCATCGCGGCCTTCATTGATATGCTGGCGCAGGTCTTCTGGAGGAGGCCGATGATTGGCCTATCGCGGGTTACCTCCTGGAAGTAGCTGTTGCCTCCCGCCAGGAGCCTAACTCCCATGAACGTTGTTGTTGTTGCTACGCTGAGGTCGAGGATGGCCGCCTGCCGTTCGGCTGTGAGCTTGGCTTCGGCTTTCGCCCACGTGTTCCTCCCTGAGGGTAGACTTCGGGTTTTGCTGATCAAGCTGAATCCAAGCCCTCTGCGCGTAATGAAGTGCTTGACGCATGTTCAGATTGCTACTGCGCTCGAGTATGGCCGTAACCCTGGCGATGTTGGCCATCGGAGTCCGGAAGCCCCGCTCGCTTACGGCAGCGAATTCGGCGTCAAGCTCGCGATGCATGGATCGCATGCACTCATTGACCCTCCTTCGGCGAGCTGCGCGAGCCCTATTCCGGGTCCTTCGTGCCTCACGACCGGCGTCATCTTCATCGCCGGCGTTGGTTGTGGCTTCATCTTCGAAAACTGCATCAAATTCATCAATGGGCAAGTTGCCATCGTCCTCGCCTTCTTCTGCCATCAGCACCTGGTGGGAGATGAGCTCCTCAGAGCTCTCGTCGACTAGTTCAGTCGACTCCTCCACCATGGTGGCTAACGGCCTGCCCTCCTGAAAAGGCAAAGGCTCGAGGTGGGCCACAAGTCGATCCTCAGCCTCGAGTAGATCAGAAGGTTTCATGCCTTTCCAATGCACGAAATGCCCCTCCGGGGTGGAGGTGATCATCAGACCGTTGGCACCAAAACCACCCGAAGCCGCCCGACATGCGGTGGCTTCGGGCTTTCCGAGTTGGAGTAGAGAGTCCAAGTCCTTCTCCAATGTGGAGAGGGACTCGGAGATGTTGGCCTCCTGAAGATCAGTGGCCAAATTGCGTAGACCGAGTCGTGATCGGCTACGCGAATCCTTAGATTGAAACGAGTCCAACCCAAGGAAGGTTGCCGCAGCGCCGGATGAAGTCACACCGGAAGCAGACTCCACCTCGATTCTCGCGGCGGATGCATGGATTGACAAGTCGTCGAGATCATCAACGAACGTGTCAAGGTCGCTGCGAAGACCCACCCCGGGAGTTTTTGGCTTCATGTCGACGAGAAATCGATGGAAACTGCCTGCACCATCTGCGATGCAGACCCACGAGCCAAAAACAATATCGTGCCCTGAGAAGGAACTGACTTGGTGAATTGGAAAGATGGCATCGAGTTCGCCGGTGGATCTTCAATGCGCTCCCCTACCTGGCGCGCCAGCTGTCGGTGTTTTACCGGTTGCCCACCGAAGGGTATACCCAAGGTGGTAAGTTTAGGTGAGGAGACGCCGAGATCAGGAACTCGAAGGTGCAAGGAACACAAGATTTAGATAGGTTCGGGCCACAAGGTGCGTAATACCCTACGTCCTGTGTGGTGGTTTGTATTCCCTTGGGTGTTGATGTTGCCTTTTGAATGGGTTCCTGCCCCCCCTTATATATCCGGGAGGTCAGGGTTACAAGAATCCTAGTCCAATATTAGATAAGGAATCGTAACCGAATACAACTCGAGTAAATTCCTTCAGTACCGACTAGCTTTATCTCCTATTCATACGGGATAAATAAGAGATAAATGAGATAAATAAGAGATAAGACAGGCTTTATCTCTTAAGCCTATTTAAACTACGTTATGTACACAGTCCCATAGCCCCGTGTCTGATAGTACCCCCGAGGTGGTAGATTATAGGTAGGGTGTCGCCGAGATCAGGAACTCGAAGATGCAAGGAACACGAAACTTTAGACAGGTTCGGACCGCCGAGAGCGTAATAATCTACGTCATGTCTGGTGGTTTGTATTGCCTTAGATGATGTGATATTTGGAGGGGGTCTCTGTCCACCCTTATATAGTTTTGGAGGACAGGGTTACATGGAAGTGCTAGCCAAATACGAGTTTAGGAGTCCTACCCGAGTACTACTCGGTTAGTTTTCTTCTGTTCCGACTGGTCCTACTCCTATACGAGTAGTTATAACTGGTGTAGGATGTAGGGCATATTCCATCCCTTATCCTAAAATATGTACACCATATGCACAGTCCCGTGGTTTCAGATCTGACAAACCCGACAATGCCCCTCCCCCAAGGATTCAAATCTCCCCTGCTTGTGACCAAAATGCCCTCGGTCACTGCTTGTTCACGCCAAGGCCTAATTTGCAGAAAACCCAACTCAACTAGAAGCCCCAGATTTGATCCTAGGAGCTGAATTGCACAATAGCGCCTTCCTTTCCGACAACAGCAGTCATTGCAAGCATCCTCAACAAGGATCATATGATACTACAGTACATGAGATGGGAAGATCAAACACTACTCATCAGGTGAACATTTCTTGAGGTAAATACACTACCGACAGATAGCTCAGATAAGAGTTCACCTGTTAGTGATGGTAGATGAATACGCTACTGTTATGTGGGGCAAGACCTATCATCGCAGGCGTAAGCGTAACGGGGCTCCTACGGCGGCAACAGAAACAAACTAACGTGGCTAGGAAGTTGGGATATTCAGTTAGTTAAGAGAGAGTTTGGTTAGGTTAGGAGATTTGGTTTGTTAAGATAGCAGTTTGGTTTAATTAAGAGATTAGAGTTGTTACGAATAGGGGTTTGATTAGCCGGGTTTGTTTAGGAGTTGCAGGCTCGCGGAAGAAGAACGTGTAATCATAAGGCCATCGATTGTACCTGGGAAAGGAATGCAAGAGCGTATAGCAGTCGAGGCTTGACCTCGGTCCTCTGCTATCCAGTATATGGCCAAGAACCTTTAGCCATACTAACTATATTTTGGACGGAGGGAGTACATCCAAGAAATAGTTCAGACAAGCGTACAAAAGTAATAAAGGATATTAAACCATGCTATTTTTATTTACATTTTTTCTTCACAGTAAGAAACATAAAATATTATAGAGGGAATCCTATAATCCACAACTACTTACATTCAAAATTTCCTAAGATGATTAACAGGTTGTCTTGTAAACTCTCACAAGGATTCTGCAAGGACAGGAGAGAAAATAAGTCAGATATCAAATAAGAAATCATTTGTTACATTTATACAATCAATGTTGAATATGCATGAATGTTGGAAGCTTCTCATAATAAAGAGAGAATTGGATTCTATTCAAGTGCTTACAGAAATGTTTGAGAAATAGTCAATAATGGAATGAAGATGTTGAGAAGCACTGATATTTCAAAGAATACATGTGAAATTATTCATCAGAAATTCCCAGAATAAAGTATATAATCACTCAGATATTTTAATTTAGTTTGATTGTTTTGACTAATAAATAATCATGGAATTACTTAGTATTGAGCAGATACTGACTCTCGCAGCCAGAGTGATTGTAAATTCTACATAATTACTACAAGCATTATTTTTAGCCAACAAAACTTAAAGGGTCATCATTTCTCCAAGTAAATAACACATTGAGATACCAAGCCTATAATCATTATTAAACTTAAAGTTAATCATCAAAACCTTTGTATATAATTGATCATTCATTGTTTCAGGAGAAGTCTGTCATTATCAAAATGGGAAGACTACATGATGGAATTGTGGACATGATCATGTTTATAGACACATTTGTGATTACAATCAATTACACAGTAGTAAAAACTTACCCTTCGTCCTTTTGTTGTCTACAGTTATTTCTGCTGTTGATCTGCGGGAAACATCTGCCAGTGATATAGGTGTTAGTGGGGGCGAGGATACTTCACTGCTCTCCCTGCTATGCCTAGACTCCAACAATTTATTCACAGTAATAATAGGAGTCCGTTGACTATTTGAAGGTATCGAATAACTGCGGGTCATGGCAGCAGGTGGCCGTGGAAGTGGTGATGCTTTATGTGATGGCGGTGAGACACGGGTTGGTGCATTAGGCATCTGCCGCCTTGAAACCAAAGGACCAGAATATCCAACCAAACCAGGACGGATGCTGCCTACATTCGCCGGAGGCCTGGGCAGCTCATGCAGCTCACTTATTTTGGGTGTTGTTGTTGGGAGTGAAGTGACCCTAGGAGTAACTTTTGGAGGCAAAGATGACTGCCAACCTGGGCCATGTGATTTTGTTGACAACACACGAGAAGGATAATTCATTGACTGTCTGCGATCAGTTGCAGAAAACAAGGGATTGCTCGATCCTGTTTTGCTCAGAATTGGACCAGAAAAGGTTTCCCTGGTTTCCCTCTTCATTTTCTTAAAATCTGAAGTGGAGTAGGAATAAACTAGTGGTGCTGATATCCCCTCATTATTCAATGGCACCTTAACAGGTCCACTGTATATGGAACTCGGCTTAAAATCTTTCACCAGTGGAGAGGAGTGCCACAAATTTCCTGTCACATAAGATTTACTTGCAGGTGGATCTGAATGAGGTGATGTGTTGGTGACTACAGAAGCGGGGTTCTTTTCATCGGCCGGTGTCGGGAGTTTGTAGGAATGAACAATTCTTTTTGACAGGTCCATTTTCCGAAACCTCATAGATGGATCAGGCACATTCTCGGCAAAAATGGGTGCCGATTGGGTAACAATATCAGGCTTCACATGAGGAACCATGAAAATCGCCTTTATTTCTTCAGCATTTTCCTGTACAAACATTTGTTAGCTCAAAGAATTATATGACTCAAGATGCAGTGCCATCCAGATATAAATGATAGAAGAACTGAGGCATGAAATATCAACAAGGACTCAAAGAACTGAGGCATGAAATATCAACAAGGACTCAACCTATAAGGTGCGGACATTTAAATTTCTAGTTATAATTATCACATGTTATTTAAAACTAACACAGCAAGGATTTTTATATTAATGTGCTCCATCAGAAATGATATTATGCCAAAGAAAGTATGGACATTTTCAGTTGATTTCATTAGGCTAATCTGATTCTGTTTTATTTGACATTTAAATCTGCGACCTATGATTTAGACGACACTAAGTGTGACCTTAGTGACTGAATTTTAGTTCAACAAAAGTTTGAAGCCCAAACACATCTATATCTTATTAACCAAAAAGGCATTAGAAGACACATTAGAGAGTAGAGCACAACATAAATTCAGTCATTAGTTTGATACTCTCACCCTAGAGGATTCATGTCACTATGAACAAGAATAAACTCATTTATCAAGAACAATACCAGGAAAATGTACAGCACATAATTTGTGAGCTGAAGATTACCTGCTCTTGTTCCTTCATAGGTCTTGGGGAACTCGTCGGTTGAGCTTGATCCAACTATAACCAGAAACAAACAAATGTACCAAAGTTTTAGGAGGGTAAGAAAAGAAGGAGATAAACAAGCACTTTCAACAACAACAAAAAACAATAAAGCCTTTATTTCCAAGCAAGTTTAGGCAGGCTAGAGATGAAGCCGCGAACAGTAGCGGAAAAAAATTAAAAGGCAGGCATTTTCACATGCTTGAATTGAGACATTAAATTGAAAATTCCAGCTGAAACACAGTCACCTCATCCAAAACCCAGAGTTAGTGCATTTGGTACAAGGACAGTCACCTCACCCAAAACCCAGAGTTAGTGCATTTGGTACAAGGACTATCTACCCGGTACAAGGACTATCTACCCTCTGAACTTTCTGCATGGGTGTTCTCCTAACCACTACCTAACCAAACCAAGTTTTTCTTTGAACTGAAGAAAGCTAACTGACCACAAAAGATTGAAAACAAAAGTAATTATTACAAGGTTCTTGTATACTGAGATGCTGAGGAAATGATCTAACACAGTAAGATTAAGAACAGATAAAAGACATAGGTTAAAAAATGAAACATAGCTACATAAATCGATTGAATTGATCAATTGGATTAAAACTTACATCCATTGGACTTGTGGAGGAGGGAAGGTCTTTGTCCCTATCATTTATCTCGTAATCAAAACTTAACTCACTGCCGTCACTATGGTTATCCTGGTAAGAGCTGTAATCATCAATATCACTGTCATCGTCCAGTCCACTGAAGTGGTAGTCAATATGCTGCTTCTCAGCAACTGCTTTGACATAAGGCTCTAGAGCCTCTAGATGCTTAAGCCCTCTCCTGAAAAAACTGATCTGAAAGTCCAACCAATGGTAAGATAGTTGTAGTATTGCCACTTCATGTGCATCATCGTTAGTTGTAATTCTATGAAGACAAGTTAACCTACCTGAGCAGCATGATGGCGAGCAGCCTGTGTTAAAATGCTTAGAAATTGACCTTGCTTTAGCGACTTCAAACGAAATATAAACAATGCTGCCTCCTCTTGGTACTCAAGAAATGAAGCTTGCAGTTGTTCGGTTGAGAATGATTCGGATTTGGAGTGCCTTGATCGCCCTTTATCTTTATAGGCTGCTCGCATACCTTCATATTCCACTCTAAGGGGAAAAAACATTAGGAGGAAAAGTAAATGCCATCAAATGAATAAGATGACATTCAAGTAAATTTGTACCTTTTCTCATCACATTGATCTTTCATTTCCTGCATCAGTACGAAAGAAATGTAAGGACTATATGTGACATGATCACGTAAAGTATAAGGAACTAAGTCTGTCTTTTATTGGAAATGATGAGAAATGCACTATGGACAATAATTAACAAGATCGCAATATTTGAAGGTGAAAATTTACAATTGAATGAAGTTGACAGAAGCATATCAAGGAGATCCAACCTCTACAACTTGTAGTTCCTTCAGAAGTGACTCCGATGGGTTTGTGATTGTATTTATAATATTTGTACGCTATTAAAAAATGGAAAAACACTAGTTAGAATGTCTGCCAAAACAGAGTCAAAAGAATAAAAAATATATTAAACAGTATGATGAATTTGAAAAGGTATGTTGTGATACAATTTTACAATGATGTCAAAAGAATTTACATAGCTATCCACAAACTTCTGCAATTCAAACTGGGCCTTCCCTAGCATCATCAGCACTCTGCCTGCAGGCAAAAATAAATGAATAAAGAAAAGAAGACCAAACACTTTGAAATAAAGAACTTGCTCAGTCGAAAAAAACACAAAATTTTGTTTTCTATGTTCACTTAAAGCTAGAAGAAAAGTAGCATAATAGCAAGAGTTTTCAATGAAGGATTTGATAATTCTCCTAGCAACTAACAAGCGATAGTGTGAACTCTAGGATGGCAAAACCAGTACAGGGACAAGATGACCCATTTTAGAACTTGTGGAGGTTCAGAGGAGAAAAAATTATACTTTAGAGGGATAGACAAACACAATATTTTGGGGCGATAAACTGGACATTTTGAGAAATAGCACAGTGGGCTCTGAAGTACAAAATTGATTTTCTAAAAGGCACTTCCAAGAATAATCTCTGACCACAAAAGTGTATGTACAATACATGTCTAAATATTTAGACAACTACTCACCACTTTCGTCATCATCATAATTCAATGCAGCTTTTTCAAGCAAGCAAGTTCCCATTTCCTCCATGGCTTCTGCAAACTCTGCATAAATGGATCACATGTAATTATAAGAACAGTATGCAAACAATATACCTGGCTGTAGAAATTGAGGCGGTGTTGTTTCATTCAAAGTTAAAACATCATACCATATACACTATTTGTTGTTGCAGCTGCAGCTGAAAGCAAGCTATCATAGCAGTTCCTCATTTCACCCATTTCCTGCAAAGTTGCACTAAAGGTGGGTTACAAAATTCTTACTTGCACTAAAGGGTAGTTGTTGCACAGCCCGCAGTGAGGGCTTTATGCTTTTATATTAAAAGGGGTGGTTGTAGCGAAAATTGGAATGAATAAAACCAAACCCTCATATTATGTCATATGAAAGGGTGGTTATGCTTGTCTCTTTTTTTATTATCATTCGCATGAAAGTGACTGGCTTGTGATTTCGTCCAAACTTTCATCATATATGGTGTACAACTCTAACCATGAACCAAATCCTCAACCAGTAGTCGGTTCAAACTTTTATCATATATGGTCTCGAAAACTTAAATCACTTCCTCTAAATCAGCCTGACGCCTATAACTGAACAGCTTTGACCATCATGTCTTCAATAAGATGCACATAGCATCAGGCCATCAGCAGGGCAGGAACTGTAAACATTGTCTATGAGATGGAATATGCTGATATGACTGAGCTGTCTTGGAATTCAAAAACGTGTTTCGTCACCGATGTGAATATATGAACGCCCAGCAGCCAACGCCAGGTTAAACAAAGAATCTGTTACTGTCATAACGACTTTGAATTGCTGACTGCGAGACCAGTTCTAATAGCACCAAGCTTCGAGACGTAGACTTTGACCAGCACGAAACAAGGCACGAAATACCAAATGCTTCTGAACTCTAATGACCACAACATAACACATTAAAGCAATCGAACCCAGACATTTCACAGATTATATACAAATTACGGATCAACAATTACATACACATAAAAGCATAAACGGTTAAAAAATCCCCCAATGGAAAAGGAAAATGACAGAATAACAAATAAATAAGAAAAGGTATTCCCTAGCTCTCCTCATCGCTCAGCACAACGGTACGGCGTATCAGAGAGGAGCAGAGATCATTCGGTTCCAGACAATCGCTGCGACCCAGGAACAAAGTCACCGCGTTCCACACGGGCCGCGGAACCCGCGAACGCGGCAGAGTCGCGGCTCCCCGACGAGGACACGCGATCCGTTTTTGGCGCGCAATCGCGCCCCGGCCGAGGGGAGGATCAGGAGGAAGGAAAATCGGGCGGAGGCCGATACCTGGGCGGCGTGGACGAGCTCGTCGAGCTTGGCGGGCGGCGGGGCGTGGTCCTTCCGCTCCCTGTGGTGGTGGCCGAAGCCCCGGAACCTGCGCAATGGCGATTTCATCCCGTCCCTCCTCGAAGCCGAGCCCCCAGGCCGGAATCGCGGGCTCCGATCGGCGAGCGGCACCAGGAACGCGGGTGGGGAAGAGGGGCGAGGAGGGCGAGGCTTGGCTTGGCTTGGCTTTCTTCGTCGCTGCTGCTCAGGCTCTGGAATTTTGGGGACCAAAAATGGAGGGGGGAGAGAATAGTCGGTCGTCGGAGACGCAACAGCGGGAGGAGGGACGAGGCTTTATGGCGTGGTCTTTTTCGGAGAGATGCATTTTGGTCTATGTTTGACCAAACAAAATAAGCGTGACCCTAGAAAGGGCGAGAAATGGGCAAATTGCATAAACTAAGGGAGATTTATGGATAAACAATTTTTCAAACTTACATAATTAGATTCTTGAATATATCACACTGATTAAAGGTTGACTACTTTATTTTTTCCGTAATTAAATTGTTTTAAGCAACATATATTTAGAAATGGAGAGAGTGCCGTACTGGATGGTGTGACCATTATCTCCACTCGAAAAATGGATTCCGTTCAAGAATGCATGCGGTCTTGACACATTAACCATTTCTGTATACAACCTTGATTGTGTTTGTTGGGAAAAAAGAATTGAAACTAGATATCAACAACAACTCTTTAATGTTAAAGAAATCAAAAATATATACAATGCACAAATTGGTCTCATGGCTTTTTTTCGCACTTCATTGTTTCAATTTTAGCGAATGGATGGCACTCTCACGAGGCATGACCATTTTGGCAAAGCAAGCAACGTTTTTGAAAAATTTTCACTAAGCAGTGGCTTTAGTGAAACTAGTCAAAATGATGTGGCGCTGATGAAGGGTACTACCTCCACTGTTTAATATGTACGAAGAGGGAGTACAATATAAAATCAGAGATAACAAATAATCATGTCATGACAATAATTTTGGTAACATATGCTAAAAATCAGTACTATCAAAATATGGGCATTTGGAATTATATTAGTACCACCCTTGCCAAAGTGAGTCAAACTTTGAAGGGCAACATAACTCAAATTAATGGTTCAAATCGTTTGTTAGGTAAGTAACCCAGATTATCAGCTTGAATATATAAATCATACTATATATCAAGTAGTCGTATTAGCACAATGATGTAGAAATGCATTATAAGCAAACGAGCATCACAGAATTTTTATTAATTCGAGATAGGATTACAATCAGCGGCCACTAATCCCATTAGCCACTCAGGATATAGTCTAACCAAAACTCGGAGCATTCAGTGTCCGATCCCATACAAGCATAATTATGGGCAACTAAGTTTGCATCCGCGTCCAAACGATTTTAAAACCGCTAAAACTCCTGCCTAACTCTGTGATATCAAAGCAAAGACCGCTGATTGACGATCTCATCCCATCGCTTGATTGAGCAACTCCTTCAGCTCGCTGCAGTCCACTTCAAGGACAGCTCGACCGAGGCCACATTCAATCGCCAACTCCAGACCTTCTCTTGCCGCCAATGCCTCTGCTGTTAGCACATCCAGCACCGTGCCAAGCCATCTAGTCGTAGCTGCCAGCACCAGTCCGTCATGATCCCTTATCATCACACCAGCACTGTCTGTACTCATGGCGGGGTCGAAGGCTGCATCTATGTTCACTTTCACCCAGTCTTCATCTGGCCATCGCCATGCCGCTGAGGTACTCGGCCTGTTTGGCTTGAGCGCCACTTTCAGGGAGCCAGATCCTGCAGCAATGAAGAGATATATAGCGCACCGTAGCGCCTGGTCCCCATACCTTCCTGCCATGGCGCTGCGCGTTCCTCCCTGTCCACAATGACCAGGCACCACACACCACCATTGCCGTTGTGCTGGTGCATTTTTGGCAACTTGGTCCCGTGCCACCTTTTTTTCATTAGTTTCCCTTTCAGTTTTAGCAAATGGACGGCATGTTTTTTTTCTTTTTGAACAGTTTGTCACTGTTGAGAGAGAAATATAATCACTATGTAGAGAGAGAAATATAATCCAAGCTATCATAACACACCACTATGTAGAGCATATCATAGTTACAGAAAATATCTTTAGTTTTTAACATTTATATCAAAATGCTGGGGCACCGGTGAAAAGGATACTTAAAATTGTTGAGAGAGAAATATAATCCAAGCTATCATAACACACCACTATGTAGAGCATATCATAGTTACAGAAAATATCTTTAGTTTTTAACATTTGTCTCGGCCGTTGTTGGGCCCGAGACAAATGATGGTATTAGTCCCGGGTCTAACAGCAAGGGGTCGGAAGGGACCCTCCAATGGGAACTAAAGGTCCATCTTTAGTCCCGGTTAGTGTAGAGGTTAGTGTAGAGTTTACAGTCACTATTTAGTCATAGTTGATAGCACAGACTAAAGGGATTCTGCATATCGTTTTAAAAGAAAAGAATCTAAGTACAGTCACCACATATACTGTGTAGGTAGAGTGGTAAGGAAGTTATACGTGAGGCAAGAGATCTCAAGTTTGAGTCCTGAGTACGGAATAATTTTTTTGCCTTGCACATGCCTTTTAGTCCCGAGCGTGGGAATCAAAACTAATGATCATTTAACACAAGATACTCTATATGGACGTCCTTGTAATGGCATAAAGACCCCGGTACCTAAGTACCAACTTTTAGTGTATCTCTGGATATTACATTTTCAAGTACCGTTAGAAAAATTTATACAAATAATGAGTTTCCATTCTCCAAGATCGTTTCGGTGTAATTATCATCATAGTTAACGATGGTCATAGCTTTGTCAGTCTGTTATCTGAGTATTTTTTTAGAACGGTGTCTGTTATCTGAGTATTATCAAGTTAATCTTGATTCTGCTGATTTCATATCTTTACACCTGTTTAGCCGATGATATATAGGTTTAATACATGTACAAAGTAGTCGAATGCAACGAAAGCTTTCTTCACAATCAACTTCATACACTCAGGACTTGCATACACGGCTCGTTCACAATCCTTTTGTGGTGACCAAACTATGCACCGGAAAAATTCATGTAAGACCGAAGCGCACATTCCCATTCTCGTCAAGTGTCGTGTCGTGTCGTGGGGCATCGCATCTCGATCGTGAGAGATCATACCAGATCACACGATCAGCGCACGTAACTAATCCATTTGAGGACGATGCTGTTGTTTTCCCCGGCACTCCATCCTAACCACACCATCATCGTCGACTCGATCATCACGGTGCGCATTATACGTGGCAGCCACGATCAGGATTCAGGGGGAAGATGAGGTGCACGCGTTGCAATGGGTTGAGTTAGTGGATGTCTGGGTCTGGCTGCTGATGCGTTGGTCAAAGCATACCGCGTGGGTCAACGCCACCCGATGCGATTGTTGATAAAAAAAAAACCCCACAAGAAGTAGTGACCTTCACATTAGCATCGCCTTTTTCTAGCTTTTTAAATAATAAATGGCATTTTCTAGCTTTTGTTTTTATAAGTGCCTTTCTCTAGCTTGGGTGGCCCCTGGCCTAAACGTGCACGTACGTCCGGTCCGTTGCTAGGTGTGATCTGCACTCTGCAGGCTTATACCCGCCGTCTCTCTTTAGCTGCTTGTGTGGGCCTTAATCACTCTTTCTTGTGGGCTGTGTGAGCCCAGCCTACAACGGTGCAGCCCATCTGAGACTCCCGTAAGTTTTGTTTTTTAAACGTTGTTCTATCAGTTGAGACTTGAGCATCATCAACTCATCTAAAACAAAATGATGAGCACCATTCCGATGTTGCGGATTCCAATTCTTTCTTTCTTTCTTTTTTTCCACAAACAAGTGAGCAGATCTGCAGATCTGCCTCGGTTTGAGTTGTTTAGATGCACCTTCGTTTTTTTGTTTCTTCCACAAATCGAAATGCGTTTCCTCCCGGGGAAACGGAATGCAGGCTACCCTATGGCTGGTCTCGTGCTCTGAAAAAAAAAATAGGGCTGTCATGTTCATGATTCATAAAACGTCAGTCTTGCAACCATCCATAATTATAAAAGTATTCTTGTACTTTTTTGGAAAAAATACAATTGCTAAATGAAACCTAATCAGACTCGTTGCGCCCCACTGGTGCGCCGCCCTCGCGCTCCCTCTCCCCGAACCCTTGCTTACGCGCCGCCCTCCCAACCTTCTGTTGTCTGCGCCGCACCGCCCTCGCTCCCTCCCTCCGCTGCTTGCGCCGCCGCCGCCGCCCTCTTCTCTCGGCGCAGTAGCGCACCGCCGGTCCGCCACCCGCCCTCCGTCCCTCGCTCCCTCTGGTACTGCGATTTCAAAGTGTGCACTGCAATTTCTTGTGGTTTGTATGGTTAGACATGTAGTGTTCTCATGATCGTGCCCAGGCGTTTCAGCACTAAGCGCCACCTGGTCCTCTTCCTCTGGATGCCACTAGAATCGAGAGCATTTGGTTCCTCTTCCTCTTAACACCTTTTTCTTCTGATCAAGGGAAACAAGTTCCCTGACGTTAAAAACCGTCTGTTTATCTTGGTCAATGGATTGGGAGCGTTAATGTTTTCACTGTATGTCGTGGTTTTGACATCTAGAATAGAAGTTGACAAGCAATTTCGAGTTTCTAATTGTTGTGCAAATTGTAGTCAACTTCAATGCTGATATGTTGTAAGCTTAACACACCGGTTTTCAGTTCCACTCTTGTAGGTTTTGTGATTTTGTTATGGACGACAAGAGTAAAGTCAAGAAGGAAGTAAATGCCCCCCTTGGACCTCCTCCTCCAAAGGTTGATATTTCCTTGGCTGTTCACAATGTCGGTTTCTTCCAGTTTAGTGCCTAATATTGTTGTTTCTCAATGTAAGAGAGGACTAAAATTTGCACCCAAAGTACCCGTGAAGAAAGCCGCTAAGCTTGTCCCGAAAAAGTATGTGCTTGGGTCCACATTTACTTTCCTATAACTTTGATAGTTTCCATTTGAATTTTGCAAGATCGGCAATTTCGGTATGTGGAATGTGATTTACTGTAACTTGACAGGGAACCAGTTGAGGATAGCAAGGATGAAACCATCAATAAGGAATTGTTGATGAAACTTAAGGCATCACAGGTACTAATTGTTGTATTTGGTTCTTCATTTGTTGTATCTGCACGCTTCTCCCTCGATGCTTTGTTCATTTATACAGTTTTTTGTTTCATTTTGCAGATTACAGATCCCTTTGCAAGAAGAATTAAAACTGAGGAAAAACGTAAGGGTACTTATTTATGTTCATTCCATGCTTTATAGTCTAAATCTCATCAGTAGCTAGTAAATTTGTTATTCCTATCTATAAAAAAAGGTGTTATTCCTACAAGCTGAGTGTGCTTACAGCTACTTCCGTCAATGGCTATTGATATTCAGTTTGCTTTGTTGGCAGCCTAAAATATATATAGGTACAAATCTCTGAGGCTATTAATTAAACATGCTCGAATAGTTTCTTACCACTTTACAACATTTGCAGATAAAACTGCTACTTGTGCCTTGCACTTTTATGAACAGTCTCTGTTTACTAAGTTATGTGTATCTATTTCTTTACTTCATTTGAAAAGCATTGTTCTGCAAATAATTGTAAAAAATATATATGTTGCATCGTGTTGAATTGTCTTAGAAAATGCATTGTGTTGGGCATGCACCGAACTCTTTCTTTCCATGTCTTGAATTAGGTCCTAAAAATTAGTACATGTAATACAAGGTGACCAAGGATTGTTATAGAGAAAGTAATATATTCAATTATTACAATTATCAAACTAGTAGCTCATGAATGCTGATAAATATACATTTTTTTAGTATTGGTGTAGATTATTTATTTTTATTTCTGCTGCACATCTAGCTAATGATGTACTGTTCTGTTTGCATAGCAAAAAGCCGAACACAAGTTGCATTTGGACAAGGAAATTCTTCTTATGCAAGATCTTTTCTTATACCAAAAAGTTCTTCAGGTATGCATGGAAGATATTTATCTTCATTGTTCATAATATTATGAACCGTTCGCTATGCATTGTTGTTCTGAAAAATTGTATTAGTCTGCTGGCTGGGCTACATTTTTTTCCTTCTCTCTTTTAAAAGAACATAGAATATATGTAATACTTGTTTATGCGTACATATTGCTGTATTTAGACCTTAACTCCTCTTTGTTTCCATTTGATATTCAGATGAAGCAAAGTTACCAAAAGAATATGCAGAGCCTTGGGTGAGGAAAGATCAGATTACTAATGAGGATTGTTTCCTATTCAGATCTTATCCATTGGTTTCCTTTTTTTTATTACAGGACTATACCCATACTGATTATCCTGTTTCTCTCCCACTGAGGAGGCCCTACTCTGGAAATCCTGGTATGCTGTTGTCTTTCTAGTTGAAATTGCAAGAGCTTTTCTTCAACTGGCCTTACACCATTCCTACATCCCAAATGCAGAAATTCTTGACGAGGAAGAATTTGGAGAATCTTCTGCCAGCAGAGCTCAAGATGCTGAATTAACCGCAGCAGAAGAGCTTGGGTTAATGGTATATATCGTTGCAGATTCCAAAACTGTTTTAGTTCTGGTCATATGCATCAAAGCAAAATCACTTTGTGAGCTCCATTGTATACACTAAGAAATACCACTGAACTGCCTAAAACGCATATGGTTATACAGGCAATTGCCATTACTGTTCTCTTATACATTTCTTTGTTCACAGGATCGGTCAGATGAATCACAGTTGCTTTTGGTCCAGTTGCCATGCTCTCTCCCTTTACCAATGCAGCCACAATCAGTTTCTGAGCCTAATAAAGGCTCTAAGGAGACACGTGAGGGCATGAAACTCAAGGAGCTTCCTGCAGGTTATATGGGGAAGATACTTGTATATAGGAGTGGTAAAGTGAAAATGAAGATCGGGGACATACTCTTTGATGTGAGTTTCAAAACTGGAAGTATTTGTGTTTTCTGTATAGGTTTCGCATGCAGTACTCAGATCACAATCAACAAATTGTGCAGGTTTCTTCTGGCTCAGATTGCAAGTTTGTCCAGGAAGTTGCAGCAATTAACACCAGAGAAAAGCATTGCTGCACGGTGGGGGAGATCAGCAAGCGCGCTGTTATCACCCCCAATATTGGATGTCTGTTGGGTTCTGCTAACAAGATGGAAGAGTAGTTCATTCATTTCTTTTGCGATAACCATGGCCATATCCCGTATGCCACATCGCAAGGGAGTTTTGTTTCTTCAAGATAACAACTTGAGAGTTTACCATCCAGAGTTTAGATCTAGGAGAAAAGAGTCTCAGGAGATAACAATTTTGATGTTAAACAAAAAAAAATTGAAAAAACAATAAGGAGCCAGATACGAGGTCTCAGAACAAAGGAGCCAGTCGCAAATACAGTGCTGAGCTGAGGGGTAAGAAACTTTTATGGATCAAAGGTATCTGCCCGGCTTTATTGAAAGCGTATGCATGACCTCAAGTTGGGGACCCCAGCTGACATAAGCGCTTTCTGTCTACTCCCTCATTTCCTAAAAGAGTGTTCTTTTCGATTTACCATAAGTCAAACTATAGTATTATGATTATTAAGTTTTTGTGTCATATGAAATATACGTCATTCCCTAAAATAGATATACTATGAAAATATACGTCATATGAATCAAATGATATTTATTTTTGCACCATTAGTATTGATATTTTTTTGTAAATTTGGTTAAACTTAAAATAATTTGGTTTAGGACAAATCTTAAAGAACACTTATTTTAGGATGGGACAGAGAGAATATGAGATGTTGAGCTAAAAGGAAAAAAATAATATTATTATGATTATTAAGTTTTTGCTCTCCTGTTCCTTTACACAATTTTCGAAATGAAGTGAAGATTAATGTATTTGCATTTTGCAATAGTGTGTTTCTCGTTACATTTTTGTGCCGCATGTGGAAAGATGTAAGCTTGATGGTTGCGTGTATCGCGGAACGTGTTAATATTTGCTTGACAGTTCATATACAGGGTTCTGTAGGGGGTTTGAGATTTGAGACTGGTGGTTTGATCCCAGTTTTCTGATGACCGACGAACTCTTGTTTTGCAAGTATTTCCTTTGACGCTATTTCTATTCCTTTAAAGTAAAAAAAACACACACTTGTTTTTCCAGATCAGAGGCGTAGCGTAACACCTACAAGAAGATCATCACTGTTGTGAATTGCTGCTAATTGTTGATTTAGTGCTGTCCCAAAGGATGGCCCAATGAGCATCGTGGCAGGCGTAAAATTGCAATCATGCTCGAATGTTGTGTTTCTGTCCTGGTTTGGTGGGATGAAGTGGGTTGAATGCACTTCTTCTCCCATTTAGGTCCGGAGACATGATGCGTGGATGAATATGTCCATAAGAAACTCTTGAGATTTTGATGGAAAAATATTCTCCAACAGCTTCTCTAAGTGGTTATCCAAATATAACCATCATCCATTCCGCATTTATCGCTAGCCAAGAATAGATAACGAAAATACCTTTCTCGAGCGTACACAAGATATAGAAAAGCTGTTGGAAAGTGAAAATATATAGAAAGTGATTTTTATACAGAAGGCTCTCCAAATGATACCAAATGATAATTTAGAGAGTGAAATTTAGAAAGATGCTTTAAAAAATGAATGGATGAGTCAAAGTGAATGGATGAGCCATTCTGTGTGATACGTCAGTATGATGCGTGTGGGTTGTGGCCAAGCTATACTCGCATCGAAGCTTCGCACAAACATGATGATGCACTTCAGGGCAGGCGGACTCGAGTTGCTCATGTGGGTGAGATCCTTCGACACAGTGGGAGCAGCTTTGGCACTGGCAAGGTCCTCTAGCTCGAGCTGCTCTGGCATGTTAGGGTCATGGAGGAGGGGGCGGCATCAGGGCAGCGGGCGACGGTTGGCTACCCAAATGCAGGCGTCGCGAAGCATGAACGGGAAGATATGCACAAAGTTGATGTGTGGGGCTCGGATGGTGGCTAATAGCGTGGAAAACGACCGTGCATCGTATCTGGCTTAATTCCTTCTTAAAAAAATTATTACTCTCAACCCAACACGAAGTGGGACATCACATCCCATCCCCAAAATTACTGATTTTGGAACTAATTTATGTACACATGAAATTTAAAGTTCAAAACTCATTCAATTCCCACATCCGCAGACAAATTGCTTGAAAAGGATACCGAGGAAAAAAAACACAAAAGTTACTGTTCACATCAAATCTATTCATTTCCTTTTTTATTATGCTAGCTACGAATTTTCACTACAAATGTAAAAGGATGATATAAAATATTATTAATTCCATAACCACTTATCTCAAGAGTTTTTGCTGGGCCTACGTAATTTATGCATACATGCAATGATAATATTGATATGGATAATAAGTATGCATTTCCTTTTATAAAATTGTTGGCATGCCTGCAATAAAAAAATTAAGAATTAAAATAAATGCTAATGGGGCAGGGCAGCTACAACCATACACGCACATACTACAATTTAGGAATTCAAGTCTACATGTAGAAATAATTAAAAAAATGGAGCTTATTTTACCCTTTAATTAATATAAAAAACGTACCAAGGTGAACCTAGCCAATTACACATGACGAATGATTACTTCTCGGCCAATGAATTAGCCTGATGGATGAGAATTTTTTTGCGGGTACTCATGGAAGAATTGAAGCTTGAGATTCAGCGGCGTCGGCACGACAGCAGGCAGACCAGACCAGAGAAGGGAGGGCAAGAAAACAAGAGAGCAAGAACCCTAGCCTTGCTTCCCAATACGGCAGCCCAGGACAGAATTACCGAAGTGCCCCTCGCCATTTAACCATCTCATCTCCTCACCTCCCCGACGGCGACTCCCCTCGAGCTCGCCCTCCTCCCCCGCCTCGCTGCCGTCGCCTGCTCCTCTCCGGCCGGCGATCCCGATTCAACTGGTAAGCCCCCGATTCCGTGGCGCCCCTTGGTTCCCTTGCCCAGCAGCCCGCGCGGCCCTGGGTCTGCTGCTGAATCGGCGAGTCGTAGGAGCGAGGGTGGGAGGCGGCCGGCTTGCCGTGTGTGGTGTACTGCAGTACTGGTGCGATTGCCGCGGCGCTGCCTCGCGGTTTGTTCCTGGTTTAGGTTTTTGGGTCTGTATTGGTGATTGCTGTTGGCTGGGAGGCCCCGGATTGCAGTCCGTCGCAGGGGCCGTCGGGGCACGGGTGTGGGCAGCACAAAATCGCCCCCTGACTCGAGGACGAGCTCCATTTCGGTGTTGTCGAGCGGTCTGATTGGCGAAATTCTGTCATGAGAGGAGTGGACTTTTGAGGTCAATACTGACTATTATTTCTTTCAGAGGGGTATAGGGTTGTAAATCATTTTATTGTTTCCTATGATAGAGAGCTGTCGAGCAGGGCAAATTGGTAGATGCTTGATTTTAGCGTGCTAAATTTTACATTGGTCTTTAGTCTTTCTGACATTTGCTCGTCGCCATTTTATGGATAATGTGTACATGCTGCTCTCTATTTCTCCCTATCTGTTTGTGTTTATCTGGCATGCAACTGCTGTCTAGTCCAAACAAGTATCACTTTACGCATGATGTCTGCCAGCTTATATGCATATTGTTTGCTCTGATCAACATGAAATTGGATTGTATTGGGATTTGGGAATGGGTTAATCTGCATGAGAGGTCCAAGGAATATCAAGGTTTTTGTCCAATAGTTCAGATGCGGTATGTCTTTTTAATTGCAGTTTGTATTGGTGATTTTGCTGATATCCACTATCCGTCAACAATTCAGTGGTATTTTACTTATTGAAATTGCTAGGGAGTAACCTCAACCAGTATTTCTGCCCCCCATATTTTGAATGTTTCTAGGAGCTAAATAGCATTACTGGAGGGCAGAGAAATCTCTCACTATTTTCTTGTGCCAACTATTTGCATGTATGATGTTGGTCAAAATTAGGAAAGCTAACAGCATGCACCCTACTGTTACATTTCTTTACGTTGCTGGAAGCAGCATGAGAAAATCTATTAATATTGTTGATTTGAGTAACTGACTTGATATGTATGTTTCACCTTGACCCTTAACCGTAGACTGGGTTTTCTGTTCGCATAATCCCAATCCCACTAATAGTTCAAGTATGGTTTGGAAAGCTGAGTTAAACTGCCATCTGTGCATTTCCTGTTTTAAAAAGGAAAAGAGTTATATATGGCCTTCCCACTTTGCTGTAGTTCTGGACCTATTCAGTTTGTTGTTACTATGGTATTTTACAACCTACTTGTTACCATGATCATTCATCAGCTTCGTGTTCGATCACTCATTGCTGTTTCTGTGTTGTGCCTCATGTAGTGATATATTGACTATAGGACTAAATCGCTTCTTGGAGTTGAATATGATCAAGACAATGAATACATTGTAGATGTGAAGTTTGCTGCTAGCTTGGTAATCTTGAAGATGCTTGAAGAGTCATCATCTCCAGCATTGGATGCTGACAGGATAGAAGCTCCTTCGCCAAAGGAAGAAAATAATTCGACAAATTCTGAAGCTGCTACAGATACTGAAGACATTGAAATCAGTGATGATGATGATGATGACCGCAACCACAAGCACCGAAGACGGGAGGCTAGACCACAATCTGATGAGAATACAGAGGAGCAACATCCAGGGATATCTCTCAAAAAAAGGAGCAGGGTTTCTGGTAATGAGCAACCTTTCGACGGAGCTGGTTCTCAAGGAGAAGCACAGAAGGATTTTGTGCCAAAATTCAAGAGGTTTCCTGGAGCAGGAGCTCACAGTCGAGCGCCTAGAGTGAGCCAATCCTTCCGATCCGATTCATCAGCTTCTGGTGCTGCTCGCCCTCCTATGACACGAGGAAGAGGACGAAATGGTGCACCCTGGGCTCAGCATGATCCCAGATTTAACAACCTTGATATGATGGATTTTGCATCCCAGATGGCTTCACAAGGACCACCCGCACACCCTAGCTTATTTATGGGCACTGCATTGCCAAGTGGTCCATATGGATTTATGCCTGGAATGCCTCATGGGATTTTGGACCCAATCCACCCCCTTGGAATGCAAGGTCCTATTCAGCCTGCAGTATCTCCTTTGATTGATCTTGGCATGCCTCGTCAACGCTGTAGAGACTTTGAGGAACGTGGATTTTGCCTGAGAGGGGATATGTGCCCCATGGAGCATGGTGTAAATAGAATTGTTGTTGATGATATGCAGGTATGACTATTTCACACTTTTTTTAGAGCATCTAATTCACACTCTTTATAAATCATAATCTTCTGCATAGTATCCTTTAATCTTTTGCTTATCTGATGTGTTCCACCCTAACTTCCTAGGATATTCTTGTTAGATGTACATATTTTATGGATCCAGATTAGTTCCTTATATAGTTTTTTTTGGGTCAGTGTGATGGCTATGTTCTGCCAACATAACTGTAGCCTTGAAAGGCATGCCCTGAGCTCTGTTATCAGTTATCACTAGCCTGAGTTGTGACTCCTGTGATCAACGTTACTCACAAATGTCACAATACCCTATCCAAAATCCAAACTGAGAAATCCTGTTGAATTTTATACCATATCCAAAATCCAAACTGAGAATTGCTTTTAAGTTTTATATCTTACCACAATTAACTTTGGCATGCCTTAGATTTTTTCCTTCACTTTAGCATTTTACCTTCTGATTTTGCTTGAGTTAGTTTTTGTTTTAAAATATAAAAGATTAAACTTGTTATGGGTGACAAAGTTAGGCTGAAGTACTACTAGATAATCTTCTGTCCTGAGGTAAAGACATTGAATTTGATATAATCTTTATCACTTTGCAGAGTCTCTCGCAGTTCAATCTTCCAGTATCAGTTCCAAATGCTCAAGGACTGGGAATCCAAAATGAGGGAGGAAGTGGTTCTGTTAACTTATCAAGTCTTGGAGGCAGTAAAAGTGTTCCTGCAAAAGATGTCAAAGCTGGTGTGGCAAGTGATGCAGTAAAACCAAATGGAAGCACCAGTTCAGTTGTTGCTGATGCTGATGTATATGATCCTGATCAGCCTCTATGGAACAATGAACACCCAGAAGCATCATGTGCTGGTTTTGTACATAATGATGCTGGAATGTGGAATCCTGAATCCTCAGGCTATGAAATGCGGCAGGAGCATTCGAACCATGCTGTTGCTACTGATGGTTCACAGAGTTTGAAGTCTTCTGTTTGGGGCCGGATAGCATCAAAGAGAAAATCAGGGGGCAGTAACACAGCTAAAATTACACCAACAAGTAACACAGGAAACCAAAAAGGTGATTATGATGAGATGGCTCCCAGCACGGCCCAAGTAAAGTCTGCTGCTGCTAAGGATACTAATGGTCAATCCAATTCGAGAATATGTGCAGATGTGGGCCGGCAAAGTAATCGAGCTGCTCACAAAGCATCCCGTACACTTTATGTACATGGAATTCCCCAAGAAAGCAACAGATGGGAGGCCCTTCTCTCGCATTTTCAGAAGTTTGGTCAAGTAATAGATATTTATATTCCATCTAACAGTGAAAAAGCTTTTGTCCAGTTCTCAAAAAGAGAAGAAGCTGAAGCTGCCTTGAAAGCTCCAGATGCTGTTATGGGCAACCGCTTTATAAGGCTATGGTGGGCCAATAGAGATAGGATTCCTGATGAGGTAGAGGGTAGGATCCCTGCAAAATCTTCCCAATCATCTACTACGCTGGCCAATTCTGCCCCTCAGCCATCTTATCCCAACAGAGTCAAGGAAAATGCTCAATCTACAACTCCAAGGCCTAGTTCTGGATCTTCTGCTGAACCATTGAGTTCTGGTACAGGTTCTAAAATGCTGTCAGCAAGCAGTATAAAACCAATACCTCATGCTCCCAAAAGGCATGAAAGTCTAGAACTATTGGAAGAACTTCGCAAAAAACAGGAGATCTTAGCTCAGAAGCGTGATGAGTTCCGCCGCCAATTAGAGAAACTTGCAAAACAAGTACTTACTTTCCCCCTATCCTGGCTTGAACTTATATTGTTTACTCTGTAATTGTTTTTTGTTAGATGAATAGACTTTTCTTTATTAGGAACAGGCTGAGTGTTTATGCTAAACTTGTCCTATTAGTTGCCCTTTTAGCTGTCTCTGCTGCCGATTTCTAATAAGTAAACAACTATATTGCAGAAAGGTTCAGCTAATTCGGTTAAGCATGCAGAGGCCAGTGGAAAAGAAGGGTCTTCTAATGATGCATCAAAAGTAAAGGATGCAAGGTCCATCAGCGTGAGGGCTGAAGGGTCACAGGAGGTTTCTGGTTCATCGGAAAAGAAAAGTTCTGGAGAGTTGGCTTCATGCTCACAAAAATCTACTGCAATATCCACACAGAAATCAGCAGTGGTTACGAAGCAGACTACTCTGTTAGCACTTCCACAGAATAGGTTTAAGCTTGACAATCGAACCACATCATTCAGAATTCTTCCACCTTTGCCTTCTGATATTGCAAATGTAAGTTCAGCATCCAACCAAAAACTATTCCTCGACATTCTGAAAGTGTTAAGAATATGGTGCTTTTTTGTGAGAGTTTTGTCTGTGGAGCTCAACGTTTTCCTGTCAATATTGAAGATAAGCATATACTTCAACTTATGGGGATAGATGAGCACATACTATTTAAACTCCTTAGCTGAATTTTTGGCTAGGTATTAAAAGTTTTAAACTGCTGATAGTTGGTTTGAGTGGATGTAAGTACGCAATACGTTGGACCATGTATCTACTGCTATATGTATTATCTAGAATTCTCTAATGGTATTTGCTTCTTATTCTTAGGCTATAGGATTTGCATGCCTTGTGCAACTGCTTTACTGTTACATCTTTTGTTATGGATAATGACTAAGACTTTAACAATAGTTATGTACTACTGCCGTATGTGGTGAGCTGGAAGTTACAGTCTTGTATCTACATTTAGTGGCAAGAGGAGCTTATAAAAATCAGTCTTCCATCTGTGTTCAACTGATGGCAACAAATTCTTTTATTTTCAGAAAAGAACTCACCTTTCCCTTGATTTCTCATGATGCATTTTGTGTTGATGTGTTTGATTACAAGCTGTTCATTTTATTTCTGATATCTTTTACTATTTTTATTTACAGGAATCCATCTTGGCAGACCATTTCTCATCGTTTGGGGAGCTTTCATCTGTTGTTCTGGAAGATACTGAAGCCCATAACCCTGATGCAACTTTAAAACCATCTCTGAGTTGTTCAGCCTGTGTGACTTACACAACACGACAATCAGCTGAGAAGGCATTTATTGGTGGTAAATCTTGTAAAGGGCATGCACTACGATTTATGTGGTTAACAGCATCTCCTGGCTCAAATAATCATTCTAGACCTCAGAATACTTCAGTTCCTACCAGGGCCTCCAGTATTTCTGGCCATACGCAAAGCATGTCTTCTGAGTCCCCCAGCCCTGTTGGGAAAATCTCATCTACTGCCACATCTTATACGGCAGCCATTCCTCATAATAAAAAATCAACTTCAACTGCCGAAAGTGGAAAGACTTCTCCAGTTGGAATTTCCAAAGCTTCAGGTTCTAGTTCCTCTCTATCGTCAAATGATGAGTGTCCTCCTCAACATGGATCAACAAGGAATGTTATCTCAGATTCTGCGCTTCCACAATGAGGTACATTGCACCTGATCATGGAATTATCCTACAGTTCTTGAAATGGTTAGATTTGAATTTGTTGCTAATTACACAATAAGTGTTGTTTTTGAACATTGGCACGACCCCGAAACACAACTTCTTTACTAACATGAATATATCCTGAATTATGTTTCATGGTGTCCACTATTTTTCATGAATTCAATCAAAATATTCATGAAGATACCGATACCAATGTTTAAATACAGACTACACTTGTTCCAAAACTTTAGTTTTTATTGGAGGGAGTATGTTCTAGGTCATTGGCACTTTGTTACGTGCATGATTTCAGGATTGGTTTTTTCACTTGTCTACCTGCCAAATAATAGTTCATGCAAAGGGATTCACTGATGCTGGCAAAGTATGCCATAATGGCGTAGTGTTATGAGTATAACAGTCTGGTCGTATGCAGTGTTTTAAACATTATCTGATCTAGCCTGCTCCCTCCAGCTGCATATGCATGGAGCCCAGCAGTAGCACAGCAACTAGAGTAATTCAAATTTTAACCACCCACCCACCCCCGGTGACCCCCTTGTTTACAGGGAGCTCAATAAGTAGGTATGCTTATCTCAGATAGGTTGGCTGTGATATTTTCATAGTATGACAAGGAATGTTATATATTAAATCATATGCAGTTGAGACGGTAGTTGCTTCTTGTTCTTAATAATTAATTCCAGTAGCCTTATATTACTTTCATTGGTTCAGAATCCAGAATATATGTATGTGAAGCTTGCCAGAGGGGGCGTAACAGGCTTCATAAAGCATTATGCTTGGCTTGTCCAGTTTCCAATACCTCTGTCGTTCACCCAAGTTTTACCATGTTAGAAACTACACCGAGTCTATGATCTTCCCTTGTATCAGCATTGTTGTATGCATCTTCTATAGTTGTCTAGAATGGGGCTTAGTTATTTAAGCCCCAATGGTTAGTACACAGTGAGAAATTCTCTGAAGCAACTCGATTAAAACCTGTCTGCCTTCGCCTAGACTTTGATTGACACACAGCAACATTGGTTGCTGATTGCCCTTTTACTTTTTTGTGTGTTTTTACACATTTGTCTTCTATCATGTCGCACTTTGTTTTGCCTCCCTATTTTACTGCAAGCTGTTTCATGAAATATATTCCTTAGTTATTGCGGATTATTCCTCCTGCTGGTGTGTTGAATCATGTTACCTCCAATGCATAATGCAATAAATTATTGTATTATTTATTTATTTTTATGTACATGATAAGATCATCTGTGAGCTACTGAGCTTAGCCTACAACTGCCAAAATTTATTTGAGACACATTTTCCTATCCACTTTGGCGTATCAAAGAACTGCTAGTGTGCAAGACTCGCATAAAACCTGGTTGCATCCAACTTCCACATCTCCTCTAGTTCACAAGCAGTGAGACGCCTCAGCTGCTGACAGGTTGGCAAGGGGCATTATACATGTTTGCACTAATCTTGGCGGCTGAGGATCCCCATTGAACGTGTCTCGCTGCATGTTCCAGCCAAGACAACAGATAACAGAAGTTGGATGGAACCAGTTTTCTTTTGTGCATGATACTTTTTGTTGTTTGATACACTTGTGCACAATACTTTTTGTTCTTTTTTTTTGTTTGATACATGGCAGATGGCACATTGGCACAAGACTTGTAGTTTGTGCAATCCACTAAACCTCTTTGTTATTGACATGATTGTTTGCGTGTACCGATCCTAAAAAACCACCGTCTCTTCTTTAGTTTTTCTGTTTTCATTTGTTAGCATGTTAGTTTTCCCTCTCTAAAACAACTGGCATGCTAATGTGCTTTTTCCCACAGGTTGATGGTATTCAGACGACTTGGACGACTTGGTGTTCCGAAGCTTGGATTGGCTTGGTTGCTACATAAATCTTCATCTAGCCAAATTCCCGTGCACATTTGAAGTTATTGGGAGATCTTCTGAAGACCTTGGTATTAATTTTGGGGCAGCATGGGTAAAGACCCACAAAAGGGAAAATGGATGGTTAAGGATAGGAATTCAAATGTACACTGGGGCCTTTTACCCACACATCGGGAGTCACTGTTCAATCTTATCGTTCTCCATGAGAAATTATGGGGTGTGCTAGATCATCTGTGCACCTCATTTTGGGGTAGCATTATGCTGAAAGCAGTTGATATTATGCTAGTTCTGTAGTTTGTAGCTCCTTGCTGAAAGCAGCTCCGTGTGGATTCTGTTATGAGCTCATTGAACACTAAACTCGTAACTCCATCTAGGCCCGCATGTCCAAAACTTCTGTTGTGCATAGCAAACTAATAGGGCATACGTAACTGACCCATTCAATGCAAATTTTGTGTTTACCTAAAATCATCTGTGGTATTTAAGGATTCTTTAAAATAATCGATGCCGTTGCCCTTGTGGCCCCGTTCTTTCTCTGATTTCAAATTTAAAAGATTGCAGCTTACGGACATGCCAGTATCAGTATGCCACTGAAATAGTGACTGTTCTCTCATGCACTCGCTGTTTCGAAGTATAAAATGTTCAGTCCAAATCAAACTTCTCTGATGTTGACTTGGGTAAGTCGGGTTAAAGCAAAATATGATACTCCCTTCGTCCCATTAGAAATACAATTCTAATCTTTTTTTAGACAGATTAGTGGTGGCGTAAAAAAAACGCTTATACCTTCATTTGTTTGCCACATATTTGTAGAATTTTTTTTTCAAATACAGGATTGCACACTTCAGAGACGGAGGGAGTATATTTTAAAATAAAATCATAGATTTTGGAACCGGGTGTTTTTTTAGAGTAAAACGGCGGGGGGGGGGGGGGGGGGGGGGGAGGGGGGGAGTATTTAGGTGCTGCGCGCCGGCCCGGCTGCACCTGTTCCGACAATCTAACGAATGCACATATCATAACCGTAATATTTTGTCTTACAAAATTCAGCTTCCACGAGTGGATTAGAATCATCTTGGCAAGCATATTGAAGATAATAAAAATGTATTACATCCCGACAATTATTCGGCAGACCCATCGAGAACGATTGGAGCACCGATTTAACATCAACTGTATACAGTACGGTAATACAACCGCTGACCTCGAGTTGCAGACTATGGCGAGAATGTAAACCCAAAAAAATGCAGTAGCCTCTATTGCTTTTGCATGTGGTAAACAAACGACTGTTCGGGGAACTACATCCCGAAACAGAACATCTTCGATAGAATAAGTAAACAAGATCTCAGCGTTGAGTTTGTTGCTCTCTTCTACAATTATAGGAAAAAACCTCGCCATATCCTCGGCTCAGATTCTGCCTTTCGGTGGAAGCAATTCGTTTTCATTCAGTCAAAAAATTTGCATGGTATTATTTCCAGATAAGCACAAAACAGTTGACAGAGCAGTGCCAGGCCTCAACTTAAATGTCAAGCAGCAACCTCCTGGGGTCCTCGACCACATCCTTGATGCGGCGCAGGAAGAAGACAGCCTCTCTGCCATCGATCAGCCTGTGGTCGTATGTCAGGGCAAGGTACATCATCGGCCTTGCGAGGATGTCACCGTTCACAACAACAGGGCGTTGCACAATGGAATGCATCCCAAGAATCGCTGACTGCATTTCGGTGAGATCACATATCAGATGACTGTACAGAGCATGCTACAGAATGTGTTGAAGAAAACTTCAGATAGAAGAAGAGCAGTTACCTGTGGGGGGTTGATGATAGGTGTGCTAATAAGGCTTCCATAGACACCACCATTGGAGATGGTGAATGTTCCTCCTGCCATGTCATCAATTGACAGTGCCCCCTCATTTGCCTTCTTTGCAAGGTTGTTTATCCCTTTCTCTATGTCAGCAAAGTTCATGGTATCAGCATCTCGGATAACAGGCACCACAAGGCCCTGAAAAAGATTTAGATGACAGTGAGATAAATCAAAAATAAGAAGGAAACAGGCACAAGGCCCTGAAAAAGTTTAGATCGCAATGAGATACATCGTAAACAGAAAGGAAACAGGCACAAGTCCCTGAAAAAGATCTACGATCATCTGATAATGGTGGTACCTTGGAAGTGCCAACAGCAACACTGACGTCAACATAGTCTCGGTATATGATGTCATCACCATCAATGACGGCATTGACAATGGGTTGGTTTTGAAGTGCAGAAACAGCAGCCTGCCAAAATAAAATGAAATTAGCACAACTATGTAAATGTGTCATGCAAAAGCTTGGCAACACATAAGACTGGCAGGTTTTTTTTCCCACCATGGGCAGATCCCGAATTTCATTACTCAACAAACAAAACATAAGACTGGCAGGTACCTTGACAAAGCAAGACATAAGACCCAATTTGACACCATGCTTTGTGACGAATTCATCTTTATAATCAGAACGAAGCTTCATCAAATTGGTCCTGCATTATACATCGTTTTGGTGATGAGATAAACACAACACCTAGCCAGACTTCAAGATTTTTATTTTTCTTTTTTAAAAGAACAGACATCAGAAATGATAATGGTAAAACAAAGAAGGTGAACAGCATAGTGATACGCGAATTATTTGCAGTCTTGCACAACAAATGACTTGATTATTTTGGTCAGTGCTCCTCAAAGAAATTAATTTCTATCAGCATTCATACGTATTCGATAATCAGATAATGCAATACTTTCATAAGTGGAAGATGGGGAGCAGCAATCATATATTGCAGTGCACTCCGACAGACTACATTCTTTATTGCTTGGAAAGCCACATCTTTTAACAATTGGGATGATGATAGGAGAAGCGCAAAGATAAAATGATTAGATAGAAACCTACCGCAATAATTATTATGTGCATTACTGTTATTATGTAAGAAAAGGAAGGCTAAATTAACACTTACATGTCAACTTCATTAAATGTGGTCAGCATTGCAAAGGTGTTCTGAGAATCCTTCAAACGGTTTGCAATACGCTTTCTGAGCCTTGGCATCGGCACCTGCAACATCATGGTAAAATATGTGCATGTCCCTCAAATAAAATCTGGAACTATCATTGGTTAATATAGGCCATACCCGCCGCTCTCGTTCTTTTGGAGGTAGCTGTGGTTCTGAAGGGGATGTTTTTGATGGTGCAGTAGGCTTAGGTGCTTGTGTCTTCGGAGGTTCTACCTTTGGTGCTTTCTCTACTTTTGGTTTCTCTTCAACTTTTGGTGGAGAGGATTCTTTTGGAGTTGATTCCTCAGATGGAGCAACATGCGTTTCAGCAGGTTGAGCAGACTTTGATATGATTGCAACTTTGGTGCCTGGAGTAACTGTATCACCTTCACTAGCAATCAACTGGAACACAACAGCAGTCCGAAATAGCAATAATTAGTATCTGAGTAGCTGCTGATCTATAACATTAATAGATATAACCACTGATCTGCAACGTTAATGGATATTATGTATCCAGTACAGGTAAAGTATGGCCAAGAAAGCAGATTGGAAGCTAAAAAGGAGCAAATTCATTCACCTTTTCAATAACACCAGCTTCAGGACTAGCAACATCTATAGTAACCTGAAACAGAGGAAGGAAAAGCGATCTTTTTATGACTGTTCATAAATGTGGCACTCTACAAATATATAAACAGAAGGCACCAATACCTTATCAGTTTCAATCTGTGCTATGGGCTCATCAGCCTCGACTCTGTCACCGGGTTCTGTTTCAAAGAAGTGTTAGTGACAAAATAGAACCTCGTGTAGAAACGAGGGAGGGAGGGAGGGAGGGGCATAATCTTCAAAATGTTGAGAGAGAGAGAGAAAGAGAGAGCATACTCTTCAAAAAGTTGGCAAGAGTTCCATCAGTTACAGATTCACCCATGAAGGGCACAACAGCCTCAACCTTGTCTCCTATAGAAGGAAAAACAAGACTCCATAAGCACATAATGGGGAATGCATTTATGAACACTATTTCACCTCAAAAGGCTACTGTGGTTTACCATTATCTGAAGCAAATGACCGACTCCAAACTTGGTACGGAGAGGCATTCGGCATGTAATAACGTCTTCTCAAAAAGATTACAAGAATGTAAAAATTGCATTAATGGAAAAAATGTAAGAAAATTAAATGTGAGCTCATGAATAAGACAACCATATCCATAACTAATGCATGTAGTCTAATAATTACCTTGCCAGCTTCGAGCACTGGGACGTAGCTGGAATCAAAGCTGGAGAAAACAGACATGTATTATAGTCAATTTTTAAGATCGGTACTAAAAACAGGGCTAGTAAAACCAATTACCTGAAAGTGGGCTGCTGTAGTTTCTGACATGTGTATAACTCCTTAGGAGGCCTAGTGTCTGCAAGTAAATCAAAACAGTGAGAAAGAGAAAAATTAACTGTAAAGGAGTAACGTAACAATAGATGCAAACATATATATCTGTGCATCAGCACTGCTACAAATGTGAATATGCAAAATGGCAGAAAAATTGTAAGACCACTATAACCAAGAAAGATTGGTACACTACTTCCAAATGAAATGTAAATCAGCAGAGCAATTTACATAGGATAGGCGTAGTGGAAGAATCACAATTTTCACACTTTTCGAGCTTGTATAAAGGAATGTCTTGAAGGTTGTTCTAACTACACTTTGCTAGAATTTCATAAAGGCACCATTCAACTTAACATTGTCATATAAATGATTTCCACCAATGCTGACGCAGCTGCCATACTTTACAGCTGACTCAGAGGGCATGTTCTATTTCTTATTTACAAAAATATGGTCTGCAGTAACATAAAGCTTCAGGATATAAGGGCATTCCCAACCCTCCATGTAGGATGGTGTCCATAACATTAATTGCACTGCCACATAGGACTATTAGCTTATGTGGCACTGTAATAAATGAGAGAGAGAAGAGAGAGGGAAGAAACCAGGCCTCATGCAAGACTTGGTTTCAACACGAAATCCAATACACTAGACACTGTTAAGTTTGCATTGGGAGAAAATAGTGTCTTCGTGATAGATAGAGAACAAATACGATAGCTGGAGAGGAGAGAGAATAAATTCATTAGAGCCCACAATAAGAAAGCATGGGTTGTAGAGTGTAGTTTCCAAAGGAGATGTCTTGCTTATGTGGTAGCATAGACATCATCTATGAACACTACGTGTTGGGATTGCCCTAAAGTCATCCGCCGTCACAATCATGCAATGCATTCCTTTCCACCCCACACTCTTACTGCCTGCCACACCCCGGAACCAGCCAGCAGGCATCAAATCCCACTCCCTCTCCATTAACCATGAATCTATCATTTCTCACGGTGGAAGCAGATTTTTTGTGCGTGTGTTGTGGTGGTGGGGGGGGGGGGGGGGGGCTTGGACTACGCATACAACCTTCTCAGTTTTATTGATAGACAACATTCAAAAGTTCAACAGCAATAAAGAATACCATGGGTTGATCAAATAATCTCCAAAAGCTTCATATTTGAAGCAGTAGGTTTAGGAAGATCGATTGATCTGGGTGTGTTTGACCGACCTCCTTTTCCATTAAACATGACATATCTGGGTTTCAAATGGTGAACTGCGAGCTTTATCAATTTGTTGATTACCATGTATGCCACAACATTTTACACACTACTATGCATAAAACTGTATTCTTAGGTTGACATATCACACAGAAGGTCACATACCACACGAGCACGAGTATCAATATTGAGACCACTGCAACTGAGGGTCTATGTATTGTTAAATGCATGCCAAAATATGCTCAGCTAAGATTGTAATAGCTTATAGTGGTATATACAAATGGACGCATTCTTGGTTTAGTACAGAGCATAAAACTTCTATCAAGACAATCTACTCAATAAATATGGTCCCAAAAGTTTCATCAGAAGTCATAGCATGTAACCATGAACCAACAATGATCACAAGCAACATCAATCTACTCCTTAATTGATGGTATTTTTCAGTTGTATGCTAAACAGATTGTACTACACAATACCAAGAGGTTCCTCTTTGCAGGTAACAGCTAGACGTAAGGAAAATATCATAGCACAATCATTCAAGGCCCATTATTCTCTTTCTTAGATTCTTCTTGGTGACCAAGAGATCAGATAAACCACAGAAAAGGTAGCAAGGAAATCAATTGACTAGACTGCTTCAAACGTATGTAATCCCAGCGAGCACAAAACCTCATAAGGTGGGAAATTACAAGCTACATGCTTCCTCTGCATCCATTTGTTGCTCCTACATCATATTTCTTGGCCACTAGAAAGTTCCTGAGCTATGCAGAACAGTTAACGACAAGGTTAACCCATGGAATGGCCGGAAATAGCACGTTTGCAACCCTAATCTGTGTGACGCGCTCCCAAGTCATCACCACAGGGTCCTCGGACATGGGTAAAAGCGTAGGAAGCAGCAAGTAACGTCCCTCAATCATCAGCGCCCACCTGCAGCAGGCCCGGGGCGTCCCAGAAGCGTCAGCTTCAGCGCCACCCGATGCGCTCCCAAACCCAACCCGGGACCCGAATCCGAAGAGGAAAAAACACACGCATCGGACGGAGGCCGCCCACATCAGACCCCCACGCGAACCCTAAATCCGTCGGGTTCCCAACCCACAAAGGGGAACAAAAGCTAGCCGCCACGGAGACCGCGCGCGCACGAGGTAGGAGAGAGGGGGACCGGGGGGGGGGGCATTACCGCGCCGGCGCGGCGGCGGAGGAGGCCCGAGGCGACGCGGGACGCCATTCGCCGGAGTCCTCACGGCGGCGGCGGCGGCGGCGTGCGGGGGGAGGAAGGGGAGGGGCACCAGGGATTTGATTCGGGTCGGTCCCTTTCTATTCCCCCTCGGGAGATGCAAATCTCTCGTCTCGCCTCTCTGACTTGCGCGAGGGGGGTGGCCGCGTGCAATAATGAGATCTGGAAGCAGGAGATGGGGGAGAGCGGGCACCCCCTCTGGTCGCTTCGGGCCGCTCCTGGCCCCACCTGCCAGTGGCGGCCGCACCCTTTCTATGATTCCGTCCCTTTTTGTTTCGCTCGGCGACTTCATTTCGGTCGATGCCAGGTGTCTACTTTTCTTCTCATTTTTTTCTTCTTGTTCTGTAGCTGTAGCTGCCACGATGGTTCAACCTCTTTGACCATTGAATTCTCTTTCTTGACTGGTTGAAAAAGTAATTTGGGTACCGAGCTGATGATATTTTAGTCATGTTCGGATACCAGTACTACTTCTATTTTAAATTGTACATCGTTTTAATTTTTACCTAGCATTTGCTGTGCACCTAACTTTACATTATGTTTAGATCCATAATAAAAAATATATATTTTATGATGATCTACTATTTAGAGAGAATAGATTATAAAAGTTGTATTCCAAAAGCTGAGATGGGTGGAACTTTTTGGATTCCTAAATTGTATGCTCTACGGCATCAAATATCTATAAAACCCTTGCAATCCACGAGCTGAACATGGTGCAGCTGAAAAGATAAAGGGCATTATTGTCATTTCTAATCTACAAGCCGAATGAAGTATGTTTTCACCGGCTAATTACGAGATTTTACAATCCGGAGTAGTTCGATTATTGTGCAATCAAAAGTTCAGTCTAGCCAGATTCCACCGTCCAATAGGATACAAACAGGCTCTTAGTACCATGCATGATGTTTCATTTAGAAAAGGAAGGTATGATCTCATTAGTTGCACGACGGCGATACCATGGAATGATCGAGAGATAAAACACACGCGTCTCTCGTCACGCGCCTATATATATATATATATATATATATATATATATATATATATATATATATATATATATATATATATTACTCCATCCGATCCAGCACACGAGGTTTATTCCCAAAGGCAACGTGCATGTATAGGGTGCTATTATGCCATAAGTATGATGTGAGATGTTGAGGTGTCATATTAACAATAGCAAATAATAAAAATATAAATGAAAATAAAAGTGAAAAACAAGACAAAATAATTTTTATTGTGAGCAGCAGAACAGGCGCATGCAAATGGCAGCGCTTCTGTTACTAGCAAAAATAATTGTCAAAATACTGAACTAAATTTACTAAATTATTAAACAATGTTCAGTAATAGCTCGCCGGTCACTAAACTACTGAAAAATTGTTTTGTAATTCTGCCCAATTTGGCTATTGGTGTAGAATAAACTGTTACACCTAACGTGTAGAGTAGTACATGGGTGTGCGTGTGTATATATATATGACAAGACTAAAATGCAACAAGGTGCATTCTCTGTATAAAATGCACCTACCATACAGTTGCAACCGAGAGACTACATCGATTGCAACTGGACGGAGGTGATTGTAACTGGACGCGAACCAATTGCAACTCAAACCGATCCGGTTGCAGCTGGACACAATCCAATTGCAACTGAGATGGTGGGTGCATTCTCTATACAAAATGCATCCAGATGCATCACAATATATATATATATAGGGTGTGGAATATATGTCATAAGTATGATGTGGTATTGAGTGTTGACCTTCATTGTACTTGTTTTTAGGAAAGACATCGCAAGGGTTTTCTTTCTTCCACCGGCAGCAATGTCGACAGTTATATGGACCAACAAGTAGTGGTTATTGTCGTGGTATAGAAGAAAACACCCTCTACGCGCAGACACCCGGTGCTCCCTCTAGAGCTTCCGAGGAATGGGACGCTAGGACACGAGCCAAGTGCTTTCGATCCGGATCGCACGTGACTTGTATGCCCGTGAGACCGTTGTGCCGGTTCGCACGAGAGCTAGACGCTGCAGCTGGCATGGATAAGAAATTCTGCGGCGGTGACCGGCCGGCTAGCTGCCGCCGGCCTTCCGTCTTAACTTTAAAAATTGCCAAATTGGAGAACCACTAGCCTTCATTCTTCGCTTCTCAGAAGAAAAAGAAATCTAGTGTGTGTGTGTGTGTGTCTGGATTGGAATAGCATGGCCCTTAAAAATCGAGCGCGACGATGGACCCTCGAACGTGCGTGCGTGGTCGTCGTTACTTGGCGCGCATCCACCCAGCCGTCCTGGAGACCTGGACTAGCCGCCATAGCCAGCCGGGTCGTCACTCCCAAGTCCACGCCGGCCCGGCCGGTATCACTTGTCTCATCTCAGTTCACCGTACGTGGATCCATGGCAAAGGAGTAAGCTAGATCAGGACGGCGTGAATTGATCAATTGAAGGATGATGGCCTCCCCTCACATGATGCGGCTGTTCCTCATCGCAGCTCTACTAGCAGCCCTGCGGCCAACGAGCTCGTCATGGTCGTCGTCCGGCACCTCGCCGGAGCCTGTCCTGACCTTCTGCTCCGGACAGCCCCTTGACTCCAACTCCTCCCCCGCCGTCACGAGCGGGGGCGAGTTCACCAGCTTCCTCGACGCCGTGTGTGCGGGCGCCTACGGCGTCGCGCACATGTCCCACAACATGTCCTGGTACGCCGCCGGAACGAACCGGACGGGGTCGCGCAGTGCCGCCCCGACGTCCCCGTCTCCGACTACGCCGTCTGCCTCGCCGCGGCGTCCTCCCGTCTCATCGCCATCGGGAGGACGACGTGCGCCGCGTCCGCCGTCTGGCACGACGCCTGCTCCTCCGCTACTCCGACCGCGGCCCAAGCTTGTTCCGCGAGGACGAGTACACGGCGACCATGTTCAACGCGACCCGCGCACCACTGCCATACCGGGGCGGCAAGGCGGCGGTGAGGTGCCTTCTCGTCGCCGCCGGGAGCAGCACGACGAGCAGCCACATGTGCCGCGGCGGCGGCCTAATGTACGGGCTCACGCGGTGCACCGCTGGGACGTCGTGTGATGACTGACGTCGCCACTATCGCCGTGGTGTGGCTCCCGCGTGCGATGTTTCTTCCAGGCAACGAGAGCAGCCTGCAAGAGATCATAGATCTGGCGTTTTCACCCTGTGTTGCAGCGGCACTTCGACGATGGATCCCGCATGTCGGTGGCCTTTGCAGTCTGTTTTTCTCTAGGGTCCCTATTGATGTGGGGTCACGGCGGGAGATTTCGGCGGCAGCTCTATGAGAAGTGTGAACGCTAGTGGGCGCCGCGTTTAGACTTGGATCTTGCTACCGTTGTTAAGTGGATTGGCGTTGTCATGTGGAGTGGTACGGCCGTGTTGATATCTCAATCCAACCGGTTGGCGGTTTTTCAGAGTTAAGTTGGCGTGGGGCGGTGCGAGTTGGGGTTGTCGGTATTTTACCGGGTGCCCAACGAAGGGTATACCCAAGGTGGTAAATTTAGGTGAGGAGACGCCGAGATCAGGAACTCGAAGGTGCAAGAAACACAAGATTTAGACAGGTTCGGGCCGCTAGGTGCGTAATACCCTACGTCCTGTATGGTGGTTTGTATTGCCTTGGGTGTTGATGTTGTGTTTTGAATGGGTCCCTGCCCCCTTTATATATCCAGGAGGTCAGGGTTACATGAATCCTAGCCAATACTAGCCAAGGAATCGTACCCGGGTATAACTCGAGTAGTTTCCTTCTGTACCGACTAGCTTTATCTTCTACTCATACGAGTAGAGAACAACATAAATAAGAGATAAGACAGGCTTTATCTCTTAATCTTGTTTAAACTACGTTATGTACACAGCCCCGTAGCCTCGGGTCTGACAAGCCCCCGAGCTCTTCGTAACTAAGTACTGCAGGCTTCTCGAGTACTTTCGAAGTAGTCTTCGGCTTCATTTGAAGCTCCGCCTTAAAGTTCTTCTTCGAGTACTTTCTTGGCTGCATCGAAGCTATGAGGTGCTCATGCACCGAATTACTTCTTTGGTATGGTGTGAGATTGGAAAATCGCACTCCATATGGAGTAGCCCCCGAGCCTTAGGTTCAATCGGAGAATCAGACTGAGAGTCACATTAGTCTCGAATCTTCCTTACTTACTTTTCAAATAAATTCGAAAAAATAAGTAGTCGATGCCACGTATCCCGCAGCCCCCGAGCGTTGAATCCAAATCTCTCAGGTTTGGAAATAAGGATCCAAAAGTCGTGGCATGCAGTTAGAAAATGTTCCTATGGTGAATAACTGGTGTGATGGTAGAATGATGGAAGTTAGATCTGGAATTCGAAAAACCCCTTTTTTCAGGACAATTAACCCTGAAAAAAATGATTAATCGAATATTTTATCTAAACAATCCACCAAATGACCCCTCATCTTTCGAATATTCCCTGAAACGACTCTTCAACTTCGAAACAGTAAAACTGTACCTGGCCGCTGGTTATTTTACCCCGCGGTAACACCGAGTAAAATCTGTGCTTCTAATCTACAATCCGCCAAGAACTTTCCAAATCCCTCAAACAGAGCCGCACTCCACCTTCACCCTCTTGGAGAGCCCCAATCCAACCAAATCTCTCCGCCCCTTCCCCGCAGCCCCCGAGCAACTCGTGGTGAGCGGATCCAGAAATGGCGCCCAAGAGTTTTGAGAAGGATGGGAAGAAGAAGGAGGCGCAGTCGCCGTCTGGGGAGTGGACTCACAGTAAGTGCTCCAACAACGACCTCAAAAAACTTATTTTCGAGGGACTGCTCCAAGACAAGAGTCTTATCAACTGGCGCCCCTCTTTTCGTGAACCTTTTCCCATGGAAAATGTAGACGAAATCGTCACATTTTACCATTTTGCCGAACGGGGTCTGTCCCTCCTGTTATCGCCGTAATCTGGACAGGCCGAAAGTGGGCCATGGAGCAAGATGGGCTTGGAGGATAGTTATAATCGGCTTGCGAATCGGACCTTGTGTGGATGATCTGGGGCCAAAGAGACCGTGTAAATATAGATATAGGTAGTTAAGATTCGTGTCGTGATTGGTTAGGGTTGGTTAAGAAAGACAATTCTACGGACTATAAATATGTACCATGAATAAAATAAGAGGCAGAATCATTCATCGACAACTCTTGGCGCATCACCTCCCCTGTTCTAGGGTTTTTCTCGGGTAAGTGCCATGCGGCCCCGATCACGCTCTGCGTGATCGGGGTAGCATCGTCCTTGCCTGTTCGTTTATGTGCTACTCGTTCTGAAGCCTTGTAGATGGCGAGTAGCGCTGGTTATCTTAACACGCATAGAGTAACATTATCTTCTTCGTATTCCGATCATGCTTTGTTTGTTGCTCATGAGTGTTTGGTGGTCATCGCGTCCGATCCTGGATGCGATGGTCACGTCTTGCTTTGTCCTTATCAGTAGATCCAATCTGTTATGACTAGTTTCTATTTATTAGAGATTTAGCTCAATACGTGCATGATTAGGCCTTGCAAACGAGTTGAACGTTCCGGCAATATGATTAATATCGAATCGCGGCTCGAAAAGAGATTGCCTCAGGAATCGGCTCTTCGGCTGGTTTTTGGATTTCTGTTTAGGTTGATTGTTCCGATGCTTTTGGGTATTTGTTAGGCTCAATCACGTGTAGGACGTTCCGATCGTGCAGTGAGGGCTTAGTTGTCGTAGATTGGATTAGATTGATATTTATGAAGCAAGATTTATTTTGCTATCAGGTATATATATATTGCATGTTCCAAAGATCCGATCCGGTATTGATGCAATCGGCTCTTCATAGCCGATACCGGGGAGGAGTGATGAGCCGATCACGGCTCGGACTAACCTTTACATGTGTCTGTGCATACAGGAATTTAATACATCACAACTTCCTGATCAGGTGCAGGATCAGGTGGCATGCCTAGCGACTCCAAGCCAGGGTGTGCGCCAGATTACTGGGCCGTTGACCGAGGGACCGGGGCCCACGAGCAGTCCCGGAAGCCTCCCGGCTCCTCGTGTTGCCTGTCATTGCTCGCCGGCGAGTTTTGACCGACAACATATTCTGGCACGCCTAGTGGGACCATCTTCATCACCATCGTCATCACCATCCTCGTCATCTTTGTCATCTTCATCAACTTTGTCAGTTGCGGTCAACGGGATGGTAAGGGACGATCCGATCACCTACGAGGAGCTCTCTACTGAGCACAAGCAGAGATATGATGAAACCAAGGCTCAATTCAAAGCCGATTTCATCGGCTCTTTTGAAAGGACTCGCAACCACGGTGTCAGGTGGAAAGGGTTTTTCACTCGAAGGTGCTCTCGACGGAGTAGATCTGTCTGTCCCATCTGAAGACTGTACCAGAGCTCTGCGGCAGGAAGTAAATTATGCGGTGGCTCACTCATTGCACCGACATGCTGAGAGTTTGGTCAACGCTTTCGAGCGTGTGGCTTTGCGTGTGGTCCAAGAAATTATGAAGCATCAGCACTCTCCAACTGGGCCTACCTTGGGGAGTCATAAAGGAGAATTGCCATTCCAAACTAGGCCACCATTGCCTTATGTGCTCGCGGCTGCGGAGTCACATGGTTCTCCAGCTTATGTGGTTTATAAAGTGGGAGGTGACCCCATGGATCGCCAGTTCTTCAGCGAGCCACCCAAGGAGATCCCACATGGCTATGTGTGTGCGTATATACCGGACGGCAATAACCCGGTACATTCGGCACAGAAGACAATTGGAGGGGTTTCCGGAGTAGATGCAGACAAGCAAGCATGGTTAGCAACTTATGCTACCGGGCCGAGCTACGACAGTACGCACTCGGCCCCTAGATTACAAACAGTAGAGCAAATCAGCGCCATTCTAAGGGATCAGTTTGGCATATTACCAAAGAGGAGAGAGATCGGCTATACCAAGCCGTATCCAAGTGATTACGATCTAATCCCACTGCCGCCCAAGTATCGGCTTCCTGAGTTTACCAAATTCAGTGGGGCAGAAGGTTCTAGTTCTATTGAACACGTGAGCCGATACTTGGCGCAGTTGGGTATGATCTCCGTATCAGATCCGTTGCGAGTAAGATTTTTCTCGCAATCGCTCACAGGACCAGCCTTCGGATGGTATACGTCATTAGGTCCTGACTCTATCCGTACATGGAAGCAGCTGGAAGAACAATTCCACATTCAGTATCATTCAGAAGCTGTAGAAGTAGGAATTGCCGATTTAGCACAGGTACGACAGAAGTGTGGAGAGACCGTGGCGGAATTCATTCGACGCTTTAGGGAGGTGAAGAACAGATGCTACTCAACACGGATTTCAGAGAAAGAAGCAGTCGAATTGGCATCATTGGGATTATTGAAGCCGATCAGGGATCTGGCTTTTCAATTGGAATTCACCTCTTTGGCGCATCTGGTCCAGAAGCTGACGACGCATGAGCAGTATCATCCTGAGCTGTACCAAGAAAAATTCAAGCGTGTGGCGGTGGTTGATACAGAGGAGGCCGAAGACTCCGGGGAAGAGCTAGAAGTATCAGTCGCAGAATGGACTCGCGGCGCAAATCCTGTGCCCTGCAAGTGGGTGAAGCAAACTGGGCCTGCAAAGGGGTTTGACTTTGACGTGAGTAAAGTCGAACAAATTTTTGACCTATTGTTAAAAGAAAAATAGTTAAAGTTTTCAGAAGGATACAAGCCTCCTACGGCACAGGAGTTGAAGGGAAGATCGTATTGTAAGTGGCACGACTCCTTTACCCACAGCACAAGCGACTGCAAGGAGCTCCGTCGGCAAATCCAATCGGCTATTGAGCAGGGCTGATTGATCTTAGGCCAGACCGCCATGAAGGTCGACACTCAGCCTTTCCCTGGTGTAAACATGGTGGAAAGTTACGACCGCTCGGCAAGGCGGCAGCTAGATTTTGCGCTCGGCATTAACATGGCGGGGGTAACGTCACGCCACCAAGTCAAGAACAGAGAGGCTAATCCCAGCGATCGGCACCAAAAAGGAGGGAAAGGATATGTCACAGGAGAACAAGTAAGGTATGTAAGGAATCAACGACCAACTTCTTCTGATCTTCTCAGGAAGTATGAATACCAGTACCAGCAGCATCTTCAGCTGGAATCTGAGGAAGAAGAATATGAGCGTCGCACTGGGAAGTGCTTGAGGAAGCATGAAAACGCCCATGATCATTGGTACTGCCCGTTTTTCAGGTACTGTTGGGATTCCGGTATGAGTCGACTCCCTACTACTAGGGATTGCCCAGAATGCAGACCTGTGAAGCCAGACGCAGAAGGGGTCTCGGTTTTCCGACGATTAGGACCTGTTTCAACCCGACAAGAGTGGGTTCGGTCACCACGAAGGGAAGAGAACTTTGTTGAAGAAGAAGACAGATATCATCGTCCACGATGGTGCCCTGATGGACTCAATCGTTCTTAGAAGCGCAGGATCCAGCGGCTGCGGAGCTTGGAGGAAGCTGAGGCTAAGTACATAGAGTCATTAAGAAAAGCGCGACCGGATCTGGCAGAACAGGTTCATTATGTGCAGAAAAAAGAGTCATGCCCTTCCAGAAAGGAATGGTGGCCCAAGTTGGCAAGAGCCGATAAGAAGGTATCGGCTGATACACATATGGTCCTTGTACTCCCTGCAGAATTCCATGCTCGGACCCGCGAAGAGCCATCGGTAGCCCAGCTTGATTTGGGGTCACGGCCGGTGATATTCGAAAAGCCACAAGACAAGAATTACAAGCACCTGAAGGCTTTATATCTTAAAGCGTATATAAACAGTCAGCCCATTAACAAGATGCTGGTGGATATAGGAGCAGCAGTTAATATCATGCCATACTCGGTTCTGCGCCGTTTGGGGTGGTCCACCGGAGACCTGATCAAGACTAATGTCATGCTAAGTGACTTTAATGGGCAGACTTTAGAAGCTCAGGGCATCCTCAGTGTAGATCTCACCATCGGAAACAAGACTGTCCCGGCCTCCTTTTTCGTCGTCAGTAGCAAAAGCACCTACAATGTTCTACTTGGCAGGGATTGGATTCATACTAATTGTTGCATTCCTTCCACGATGCATCAGTGTTTAATCTAGTGGGACGGAGATGAGGTGGAAGTGGTCCAAGCAGATGATTCAATTGAAATTTCGCATGCTGCCATGAGCATCTGGGATGCGGAAGACCAAGAGCCGATTTCAGGGATGAGTCTAGAAGGGTGTGATCGCATCGAGGCTACAAAAAGTGGAGTGAGGCTGGTCTTATCCACTGGCCTTACAGAATAGAAGAGTTGCATGAAATAAGTTATCACAGCGCACCTATGGAGGCCGATTCCTGTAATCGGCCCCAAAAAATTAAATTTTTGATGTCAAGTGTTTTACATAGTCATTATGGGATGGCCTGCGCTGACAGCCGGCCTTATTCTTTTTGTAAAGACTTGAAAGATAATGGGATACATGGAGTGGCCGATCTCAACGATCGGCCGAAATTCTTTTTATCATCTTCTTTTCCAATCTACAGCATTGATTTAACGGAGGACGGGAAATTAGGATATGGTTTCATGTCGGCTAACGAACTCGAAGAAATAGATATTGGTCCTGGGGATAAGCCACGACCAACGTTCGTAAGTAAGAAATTGCATCCATCCCTGCGAGAGCCGATGATAACTTTATTAAAGGAATATGCCGATTGCTTCGCCTGGGATTATACAAAGATGCCAGGGCTGGATAGGAGTATAGTTGAGCATCGGCTCCCTCTTAAAAGTGGATTTCGTCCGTTCCAACAACGAGCACGCCAAATGAAAGCCGATGTCCTGATTGAAGTGAAAAAAAATGGAGAAAATGTTAGAAGCTGGATTCATCAGGACCTGCAGGTATGCCGAATGGATCTCAAGTGTTGTACCCGTACAGAAAAAGGATGGCCGATGGCGAGTTTGCATAGATTTTAGAGATCTCAATAGGGCCACTCTGAAGGATGAATACCTAATGCCTGTTGCAGAGACATTAATCAATGCGGCTGCCGGTCATAAAATTTTGAGTTTTATGGATGGTAATGCTGGTTACAATCAAATTTTCATGGCCCCTGAAGATATACACAAAACTGCATTCAGAGTTTCTGGAGCGGTGGGCCTATTCGAGTACATGGTTGTGACCTTCGGTCTGAAAAATGCTGGTGCTACGTATCAGCGTGCCATGAACCACATCTTCCATGATCTGATTGGCAATTTGGTGGAAATTTACATCGATGATATCATGGTGAAGTCAACATCGGTTGAAGGACATCTGGGTGATTTACGACAGGTTCTGGAACGAACTAGAAAGTTTGGGCTCAGGATGACCCAAAGAAGTGCGCTTTTGGCGTGTCAGCTGGGCAGTTTTTGGGTTTTCTGGTTCATGAAAGAGGAATCGAGATTGGCTTAAAAAGTCAGGAAGCCATGCGCACTATGGTGCCACCCACTACCAAGAAGGAGCTTCAGCAACTTATTGGCAAGATTAACTTCGTCCGGAGGTTTATTTCTAATCTGTCTGGGCGGATTGAACCTTTTATGGAGTTAGTGGAAATCAAAACCAATGAAGAATTCCGCTGGGGGGCAGAACAGCAACGGGCATTCGAAGAAATTAAAGAATATTTATCGAGACCGCCTGTGTTGGTTCCTCCACAACAAGATAGGCCATTTTATATATATTTGTCAGTCGGTGACACCTCTATTTGTGGGTGCAATGCCAGGAACTAATAGCCCAGTTCAGATACATAAATTTTTATTGGATACCTAGGACTCGGAATACAGAGGCCAATGATTTGGCACAACTGGCTTCGGGGTACAAAACCGATGGATCTAATCACCAGGTACACCTACTGGACCAGGGGGATTGGAGAGCCGATATCTTCAATTACTTGAAGCATTCGGCTCGGGGAGCACCCAAGAGGATACGATATAAAGCTATGAGGTATGTCCTGATAGGGGATGACATGTTTTATAGGACCTTGGAGGGGTTGTTGCTTAAATGCTTGGGGCCGATGGAGTCCAACCGGCTCTTACACGAAGTCCATGAAGGAACGTGCGGGACTCATCAATTGGCTCACAAAATGAAATGGCTGATTAGGCGGTCAGGGTACTATTGGCCCACCATGCTTGAGGATTGTTTTAAGTATTATAAAGGGTGTCAAGCATGTCAGAGGTTCGGGAAGATCCAGATGGTACCAGCATCCGTGATGAACCCCATTATTAAACCATGGCTGTTCAGAGGCTAGGGCATGGATATGATCAGCAAAATTAATCCTCCATCTAGCAAAGGTCATCAGTTCATTTTAGCTATCACAGATTATTTCACCAAATGGGTAGAAGCGGTTCCAATGAAATCGGTGGCATCTAGAGATGTTATTCAGTTCGTCAAGGAACACGTCATTCATAGATTCGGGATCTCTCAGACCATTACAACAGATGGTGGTTTGGTTTTTATTTCAGAGGAATTCAAGAAGTTTGCCGCCGATATGGGTATCAAGCTGATCAGATCATCTCCATATTATGCTCAGGCAAATGGATAAGCCGAAGCGTCCAATAAGAGCCTTATCAAGTTGATTAAGAGGAAGATTGATGAATACCCTAGACGCTGGCATGAGGTCTTGTTAGAGGCATTGTGGGCATACCGTATATCTTGTCATGGGGCGATGAAAACTTCCCCTCATCACTTGGTCTATGGGCAAGAAGCTGTGTTACCATGGGAAATTACGGCCGGGTCAAGGCGCGTAGAGTTCCAGAATGATTTAACAACTGAAGAATATGCTACTCTGATGAGCGACAATGTTGAGGACCTCACAGAACTCAGGCTTTGGTCACTAGAGAGGATCAAGGAAAATAAAGCCAAAGTGGCCCGTGCGTATAATAAGAAGGTCAAACCGAAGGAATTTCAAGTAGGAGACCTGGTCTGGGAAGCAGTATTACCGTTGGGAACTAAGGATGCGGTATATGGCAAGTGGTCCCCAAATTGGCATGGGCCGTACAGGGTTGACCAAGTTCTACCTGGGAATGCATACATGCTTGAAGAATTGGATGGCGTCAAGTTTCCAGTGGCAGTCAACGGTCAACATCTTAAGAGATACTTCCCAAGCATATGGGCCGACGAGCAGTAAAGCCGATGTCACCCATCAGGCTATAAGCCGATATGACCAGTGAGCTCAAACAAGGCGACGCTGGAGTTGTGCGCAAGGATGCGAACCAATGGAACTCGGTGACCCAAGTTTGCAAAGCCGATGATGTTTTGGCAAGACAAGAATGGAAAAGGAGGCCGATGCGCGTGATCGGCCCATACGTTAAAAATCATAAGTCATTAGAATAGCCGATGTAAAACCATCGACTTTAGAGTTTTAGAGCAAATAAACACGATGGGTTACTAAACAGCCGATGTATGACCATCGACTTTAGGGTCGCAACATGTAAATACAAAGTCAATCTTGAACAGGTTTTTTGGAGGAAATCATCAATGGCAGCAATGGCGTCGAGACGGACGCAATCAACTTCAGCAATCACCGCTTCATCTTCTTCGTCCACCCCTGGCATTACTTGTTTGCTCAGGCCACTCAGCTCGGCCAAGTCCACCTTCAGTTCGGCAGTCAAGACCGCTACCTCCTGCTTGGAGCCCACGATAATATCCTTTTCTTCTTGAATGCGCTGCTTGGCGGCCCGGACTTTAGCCTCGAGATCTTCTAGTTCTTTTTCCAGGAGATGAAGCCGCCGGGCGGAGGCAGACGTGTCAGCCTTGGCGTCGAGTGTAGCTTTCTTCTTGTTAACTGACTGGCACCTTTCGGCAATGATAGTCCTCAGGAGCGATTGAGAGCGCCGGGTCTCAATCCTATGGCGAGCCTCTGCCACCTTGGCCCGAAAGGAAGGGAGGTGCCCGGCCGGCAAAAGCTTGACCTGAAGACTCACGGGGAGCTGGGAGTTGATCTCGTCGAGGATCTATTTCACCGTGTTGGAATCATGGATCAAGACATCAGTCGGACCCAACAGAAGGCTCTTCATGTGGAGAAGTCGACTGGCAGTACTAGTCGAGTCCGGTTGAGGGTCATCGGCTTCTAGTATGGCTGACCCAATTGATGCAGGATCGAACGCAAGGAGTTCTGATAGATTCAGATTCTAGAGGAAAAGCGAGTGAGTAAGGCAGTGCAAAAGAAAGACTAAAGTAATTAGAAAATAAAGCATACCTGTCTTGAGAGGGAGGTGGCAATAGCCGATGAGGAAGCAGTCGGCTCCTGAGGGCGCGTCCCTTCTGAAAGTTGAACGTTGACAGTGGGAGAAAAGTCCGGAGGAGCCACTTCTTCAGAAGAGGGGGCAACAGCCGATGAGACAACGGTCAGCTCTGGTAGGTGCGCCTCTTGTACAGAAAGGTCGGCAGTGGCTAAGGCGATGGATGGTCCTGCCAGAGGGGAGTTGACAATCGACGCGGTCGCGACTGGCTCCTGCGAACCTGGCGAAGTAACCGGGACATCAACCAGTGCAGAGGAGCCCTCCAGGACTGTCGCATCAGGATCACGGAGAGTGATCTGAGCTCTAATGGGCGCGTCCACATCCTCTGGCGCTTCCGAAGCTAAGTCCTTTTGGCGTGAGGGTTCTTCCCCACTGGAGACATCCACGACGACAGGCTGCAGGGGAAAGAGCATAATTAAAGAAAATGGCCATGAACGGAAGGCTGATTATAAAAGAAGGAAGGTGATCCAAACTTGGTTAACGACTGGAACTTCTGGATTAGGAGAAGATGGCGCGACTTCCTTCCGGACCTTCCTGACAAGGACTTTCCTCATCTTAGCACGAGCTCGGGGGGCAACAGCCTCAAAAGATCGGTTTCGCTTGGGGGTCTGCTTCACAGTACTGGGCTGGATTTGCATGATGCTCTTCGAAGGAGGAGAAGCGTTTTTGCCGAAAAGAACCACAGGGGCAATTGGCAAGAAACAGAAGGGCGACCCATCATCATTCATCCCCTTCAGTAAAGTCAAAAGAGAAACACTAGTTAAGAAGCAATACTTCTCCGTCAGGGATTTCATATTCAGAGTAGATCTGCTGCAGCATTGGCCCCAGAGCTCTTCGAAAAACATGAGTTTTCCATATCGACCACCACCCCTCAAAGTCAACATTCGAAGAAGTAAAGACAAGATCGGCAGGGACAGATATGGGGAGGTCTGAAAATAGACTGTAACACCTTTGGGTGGTCACAGCATCAGGGAGATCCACCCTATTTGATGTCAGGAAGTGAAGAAGGAAATGAGGGGGCACCTGCCCAAGACCAAGCTGCCGGGCTGGTAAAACTCATACCCTGGCTTGATGATCCAATTGAAAGTACTCATGCCAACTGGAAGAAGACAGGGCCGAACCATAATGGAGTACAAGCACCTGGTATCGGCGTCATAGGCAAAATCGGCTAGCCGAAACGTGGCTGGGTTCTCAAAGAGCTCAGAATCGACATATGGGAGAAAGTTTGGGCTGTCTAGACCTCGGTAAAAAATCCTAAACCAACGTAAGGCGTATGGAGGATTTCGCTTCCCACCAGGAAGACTATATAAGGCCTGCCCGAAGCTAGTACACCTAATCTGCCTCCCACTCAGGTCTGGAAAAGAGTTGCCGACTAGAGAAGGGAAATTGGGGATGGAGCTTTGGAAATAAAGGTGAGCCCATAACTGGATGAACCACCAGGGACCGCCAGTTCTGAATTTTTTCTGTGAAAGAAGGCTCGAGGTCATCAGATGAAGGTACCTATAAATTTCCCCAAGGAATAATTTACCAAGGCCAATAGTGTTACCTTTGGCCAGCTCATAAGCCAGAGGGAGGTAATTTTTGGTTGGAGCGAGTGAAGGGCCACAGAAGAGAAAGTGTTCTAGCCATAAATTCAGGAAGGCCATGTGTTCTTTTTCTGTCACAGGACCCTTTGTTTTCTGATGCTGGCTTAGGTATGTGCTCCAGTTAGTGCACTCTGCTTAGGAGGATAGTTTGAAGGGTACTACAGAAAGCCTATAAGCAGAAGGACAAGTCGACGAGATATCTAAGCCAGTAATCATCATAACATCCATGAGAGTTGGGGTCATCGGACCATGCCCGAAAAGGAAGCAGTTCAAGGCATCGGACCAGAAGTAGCCGATGGTCTTCAGAAGGTTTTCATCCTTTTCAAGAGGAGAAAGGGATAAAGGCAGAGCATCGGCTATCCCGATAGATTCCCATAAAGGTTGATAAGCGTCTGCCATTCTGTTATACCAAATTATCCAACCCTCAGGAGGATTTGGCCAAGCGCGAAGGCTATCTGACCAAGACTCTAGATCTATATCCTGGCTCACGAAGGGGATTCGATTAGCTTCGGATGAAATTAGATCTATAGGCTTCTCGTAAGAACAAGGCCCGAGGCAGAAAGAATTGGGGGAAGAGGGGTGCGGTAAGAAGATGTCGGAAGCCTGAAAAAACCCCAAGGAAACAAAATAGTCGAAGAAGGAGTCATTTAACAACGCAGTAAATTTTGCGGCTACATCATTAAATTAACTGGGGTCAAAGTTTTACCTTCAAACCAAAGATGGCGGCGGCGGTATTCGAAGATTCCGCCATCGGGAGTCTCGAGTCGAGAACTTGGAGAACAGATCTAGGGTTGGCGGTGCAGGATCGAATGTGTGTTTCAAGGTTCGAAGGAAGATTCCACGGCTAGGGTTTATGAGCAAAGAGGTTTATGGAGTTAACCTGGATTTCCAGAACCTCCAGAGATCTATCTTGGATTTAAGGTCCGACGGAGAGTAAAACAAATTGGAAAGTTATTTTGGATCCGGATCAGTATATTCTAAGACCAATGCGTTGCCATCGGCTCTTGAGCAGGTTGCTGTGTGCAAAAAATCCATTGATGCAAAAGGGGATTTCATTCACAATAAGGAGGTGAGTACAAAAGAGAAGCCGATTGCTCCTAGAGCCGACCTAACAGCAGTACTACGATCTACCACCAGTATGCGCCAGAAATCTTGCGACGCTTGATCGGCGGGGCAATGCTAGCACCGCTATCACTGCTACTGCCATTGCTGCTGTCGTCGCTCCCGCTGCTGTTGCTGGTGAAGCCACCATCGTCTTCGGCTTCTTCGGTGTCATCGGAAGCTTCGTCTGATGACCTGCCAAAGAGGAAGTCACCTGCCATCGAATCTTCTTCGGAGGAAAAGGAATCGACTCTTTCCTCCGAGGAGGAGAAGTCTTCCCCCCAAGATGCATCATCTTCGTCGTCTTCCTCCAGCTCGGCTCCAAGAAGGTGTGTGAGATCCTCATCATCAGTTAGGGATTCATCATCCTCTGACTGAGATTGGAAGTCCCACTCCTCTGCATCCCAATGTAGGGGGGCACGGACCTCATAAGCAGCTATCGGATCGTACTCTAGAGTGGGCTCTCAGGAAGATTTGGATGCAAAAGAAATAACAGAAGAAGTAGAGGAAGAGGAAGCCATTGCAAAAGAAAGAAAGGGTGGTTCAGACGCGATTGCCAATGGCTATGAGAAAAAGACGATTGGGGGAGATACCGGGGGTAAGTTTATAAAGGTAAAGGGAGAAGTGAAGTGAATCGGCACCGTAACGGTTCCCTAGGAGACTGATGCAGAGCAGTCATATCCCTTGGAAGTTGAAGAGGCGTGACCATATAGATCGGAAGTCGAAGGGTCAAGGCGATTTTAAAAGGGTTGATTTCGGAATTATCATTGCCGAAACCAGGGAGGCATGTGTTATCGCCGTAATCTGGACAGGCCGAAAGTGGGCCATGGAGCAAGATGGGCTTGGAGGATAGTTATAATCGGCTTGCGAATCGGACCTTGTGTGGATGATCTGGGGCCAAAGAGACCGTGTAAATATAGATATAGGTAGTTAAGATTCGTGTCGTGATTGGTTAGGGTTGGTTAAGAAAGACAATTCTACGGACTATAAATATGTACCATGAATAAAATAAGAGGCAGAATCATTCATCGACAACTCTTGGCGCATCACCTCCCCTGTTCTAGGGTTTTTCTCGGGTAAGTGCCATGCGGCCCCGATCATGCTCTGCGTGATCGGGGTAGCATCGTCATTGCCTGTTCGTTTATGTGCTACTCGTTCTGAAGCCTTGTAGATGGCGAGTAGCGCTGGTTATCTTAACACGCATAGAGTAACATTATCTTCTTCGTATTCCGATCATGCTTTGTCTGTTGCTCATGAGTGTTTGGTGGTCATCACGTCCGATCCTGGATGCGATGGTCACGTCTTGCTTTGTCCTTATCAGTAGATCCAATCTGTTATGACTAGTTTCTATTTATTAGAGATTTAGCTCAATACGTGCATGATTAGTCCTTGCAAACGAGTTGAACGTTCCGACAATATGATTAATATCGAATCGCGGCTCGAAAAGAGATTGCCTCAGGAATCGGCTCTTCGGCTGGTTTTTGGATTTCTGTTTAGGTTGATTGTTCCGATGCTTTTGGGTATTTGTTAGGCTCAATCACGTGTAGGACGTTCCGATCGTGCAGTGAGGGCTTAGTTGTCATAGATTGGATTAGATTGATATTTATGAAGCAAGATTTATTTTGCTGTCAAGTATATATATATATATATTGTTTGTTCCAAAGAACCGATCCGGTATTGATGTAATCGGCTCTTCATAGCCGATACCGGGGAGGAGTGATAAGCCGATCACGTTTCGGACTAACCTTTCCATGTGTCTGTGCATACAGGAATTTAATACATCACACCTTCCTGATCAGGTGCAGGATCAGGTGGCACGCCTAGCGACTCCAGACCAGGGTGTGCGCCAGATTACTGGGCCGTTGACGGAGGGACCGGGGTCCACCAGTAGTCCCGGAAGCCTCCCGGATCCTCGAGTTGCCTGACATTGCTCGCCGGCAAGTTTTGACCGACAACACCTCCCCACTTGCTCTTTTTTCTATTGCCTTCTTTATTTCTACGGGCTTCAGCTCCATCATCTCAACCCGAATTCCATTTGCTATATTGTAATCTTCATCCATTTCTGTGAAGCTTTCCTCGGAATCGAATCCCATTGGAATCTTTTCCACTTCCTTTTCTGGGTAAAACCACAACCCACAGCCAAAAACCTATCCGTTGTAGCGGGCGCCGGCATCCAGCTTAGACAGCAAGCCGGCGATAGGTACCTTTCCTATAAATTCCCCTCCAACATTCCAGGATGGAAGAACCACTGGTTCTACATCGAAAACCATGCCCCCCAGCTTCCTGAAAAATCCGGCAAACCCCCTGTCGTGAGGCCAGAGTGGAACACCAAGCTCTACAGAGTAGAGCAGATCTGGACCAAGTCGATGAGTTGCTAGCCATCATAGCAGCTCATAAAGAAATAGGGGTGACCGGAGCATCCATAATGTTTTCTTTCTTCAAACACTAGATCCAGCAAATCCAACAACGCCACACTTTAGGCTTTGAGTACATAGGCACTGAAGATCCCTCTCGGATGTGCGCAGAAGAATTGACTGACGATGCCGTACTCATCCGGGTCAGGCGAGTGCTGCTGGACGTGGACGCCGTTCCCTACGTCCTGCAGTTGTTTTCTGCGCAAAATCCTCCGAAACCAGTAAGTATTCAACTACTTCTTTTTAGAACAAGTTATGCTGTTCTGCCACTGCTAACTGAAAATCTTCTGCAGGGACACATAGAGTTGTACTGGAGCTATCCTCCACAACCCGACATCCCTCGACCGGACTACCTTCTCCGCAGCGCCGCAGCCGAAGCGAAGAGAGCTCAAGCAACCGTGGCTCTGCTCGGCAGCGAAACCATGGAAAGCGGGAGCCCTCTGGCAGAAAGGGAAACCGAGGGGGAGGCGAGAAGGAACAACTCCCCCGAACCATCCGTGGAGTTGACCGAAGCTCTGCCTTCGGTCCCACAGGGTCATCGGTTATGTGCAAACGGAAAGCGCAAGTAGTCGAGTCCTCCAGGTATGAATTTCCTGCCTTGTTGAATTGTCAAATATCGGTATTGTTGCATGCTAACACTGTCCTTTTGCAGTCCATCTGCTTCTCCTCTCGACCCCAAGCGCCAAGAGGTGGTTACGGACCCATCGACTACCACGACAGGAGCGGTTACCATTACCGTGGCGGGCACCGCGCCACCAGCTGGTGTGACCCCGCCACCAGCAACAAGTACCGTGGTTGAAACACCACGGGCTCTAAGAGTAAAGAAAGTTATCATGAAGAAGTCTTCACTGTAAGTATAAATCTTTTCTTGCATAATAAACATCCTGTTCTTCTCGACTTGTGTAATAATATAACTGATTCTGCTTCATTAGGTCTGCAAGCGACACGAGGCACAAGCCGAAGCCTGCCGCAGTTACCCCAGCCCCCGAGCCACCAACCCCAGAGGAGCCCGCACCTAAGGAACCAGCCCTCGAGGCGGACACAATATTGCCCGACCTGCCACCCCCCGAGCCCCAGCAAGCCGAAGCTAGAGCTGGTGGTGAGAAACAAGTCGAGGCCCCTGATGCCGCTCCTGCAGATGATACAGGTAAGTGTCTGACCGCCCACGGCTAGCTACTTAGACCACAGACATTATGTACTGAATGCATCTTGACTTGCAGGTGCCCGACAACCATCTTCTGAAGAAGCCGCAGGGACCTCAAGGAGCCCTGGAGATCTGCTGGTGTCGGGGTGCGGATACCAAAATATCATCACCACAGATCTAGTAGATGATCCAATCCTGATGGACAACAATATCTGATACTTCAAGAAGATCTCCAAAGAGAGGTACAACTTTACCCTGGTAAGGAATGACTACTCTTCTGCCAGTATACGTTGTGGAGTTGCCTATTTTAATCTTCCCCCTTATGCAGGATATGATCAAGCACTCATAGAAGAAGACCGAAAAACTGAAAGCAGTCGTGAGTGGCCACCAGGAGCTCACTACCAAGGAAAAACGCATATCTGAAGAGCTGACGAAGAACATTTATCTTCAAAGAGAACTTGACAAACTGAAGCTGGAGCGGACGCGAGAGACGTGGCTCCTCAAGAACGATCTGCGGAATCTCGAGAAGGCCAACTCCGAGCTCCAGGAACAACTCAAGGAACAAAAGAAGGCGCACCAAGGCAAGCCCTTTCTTCCCTCGAGTACTTTCACTTAACACTTTATCTTGGATTCTGAAAATATCTTCACCGCAGAGCTTAGGAAAATCTTAATATATAAAGAAGAGCTGCTTACTGACGTGAATAATATGTTGTATCGCCGTACAGATGACGTCGAGAAGCTGCAGAAGGTAATCCCCGACACTAAACAACAATTCGCCGATTACCTTCAGCAGATCAAGACGCTGGGCGAGGAGAAGGAGCAGCGGCAAAAGGAGCTGGAGGACCTCAGGGGGGCCGCCAAGAAGCTTGTGGATATGGTGGACCCACAAGAAGATGGCGAAGCAGGCGAGCGGCCCTTGCTGGAGCGACTTCTCGAAACGCCGCAGAAGGTCGTCAGTTTCCTTACTGAAGCCCCGGTCGCATGTGTTAGCCACACTCTTTTCTTTGTAAAATCCTTTTGGCCGGAGGCTCGACTAGAGGCATTTGCGCAGGGTGTGGCTGCGGAGTGCTCTGAAGAAAAATTCAACAAATACGTCCAAGAAGCCCAACATGTAGCAGAACAGATAGTAAAGAGTGTACTGCAGGATTGAGATGTAAAAATAAGTACTCGTTTCCTTGTATATATATTTTTATTTGATGTCTCCACTTGTATGTGACTTAACTGAATTGTCATCCAAGTTTAAAGGCTAAGTAGTAGACACTACCCCGGATGTAGCGACCCTGGAAGTAGTCGTAGTAGCTCCGAGTAGGAACCCATCCAACAAGTTAGACATAACCCGATCGAACGGATCTAACAAGTTAGGAAAGAATGCGAGCATCATCGCGAGACTGCCGTGCTTATGGCAAGAAAATCGAAACTACCCCCAGTGCAACGACTCTGGGCGTAGTCGAAATTGCTCCTCATGTGAGCCTGTCCAACAAGTTAGGTATAAACCAATCGAATGGATTGAACTTGTTGGGAAAAATGCGATCATCATCGCAAACGACCATCAAAGGTCATGGCGAAAGTCGATTCATATAAAGCATGAACGTGGCCGTAGCCTCCGTCAATACTTATAACAAGAAGTCGATAAAACATGAACGTGGCCGTAGCCTCCGTCAAAACTCATGACAAGAAGTCGATTTATATAAAATATGAACGTGGCCGCAGCCACCGTCTATTAACAAAAAAATTTACATTTCGAATTTTGTAACACGTAGCCTCCAAATTGATTCGGAAGAAAAAGGCCGCCAAGGCGTCCGGAGAACACCTATCCCCGCACGCTTCCTCATGGGTAGAACTTGTGCAGGTTCGGAATGTTCCAAGAATTCAGGACATCTTGGCCCTCGGGGTATTGTTGTCGATATGACCTCGGTCTTGTAACCTGCTTAACGACGAACGGACCTTCCCACCTTGAGTTGAGCTTGTGTAAGCTGGACTCATCTTGGATGCGGCGTAGGACCAGATCACCTATACTGAATGACTGTTCCCTCATGTTGCGATCGTGATACCGCCGAATCCCTTGCAAGTATCGTGCTGACTGAATAAGAGCGGTGCAGCGAGCCTCTTCGACAGAGTCGAGCTCTAACTACCTTGCTTCGTCCACCTCGCCTTCATTATACATTTCAACCCTTGGGGATTTCCACATGATGTCGGCCGGTAAGATAGCTTCAGACCGTAGACAAGGAAGAACAGTGTTTGTCCTGTGGCTTTGGATGGCTGAGTCCTAAGCCCCCAGACGATATGTGGCAACTGGTGTATCCACTTTTCTCCTTTCTTGCTGTTTTCATTATAAAGTCTCTTCTTGAGACGATCAATTATCATGCTGTTCACCCTCTCGATTTGACCATTGGCCCTTGGGTGTGCAACAAAGACTTATTTGACCTCAATGCACGTATTTTCACAGAACTCACAGAACTGGTTGGCCATGAAGTTTGATCCCAGGTCCGTGATGATGGAATTCGGGAAGCCGAAGCGATGCAAGATATCAGAGATGAAATCGACAACTTGATCTGGTGTGAGCTTGGTATCGGTTTGTACTCGATCCACTTGGTAAACTTGTCGATAGCCACCAACACATGGGTGAAATTGCCTGGCGCTGTTGTGAAGGCCCAATCATATCAAGGCTCCAGCAAGCAAACGGCCAGGATGGCGGTATGGTGATGAGACTGTGAGCTAGGATGTGAGATTGCTTGCCAAAGAATTGGCAGTTTTGGCATCTCCGTACAAGGTCCTCAGCATCAGATACTGCGGTGGGCCACCAGAAACCAGCTTTGTATGCTTTCCCCACCAGCATTTTTAAAACTGCATGGTTGCCGTATGTCGTAGCCGTCTTCTTTCGTGACGCACTTGATGAGCACATCTGATCGTGCGCCACGCCGGTAGAGCTTACTGTCGACTAGGATGAACCCCTTACTTCTGCGCATGACACGAGCTGCATCTGCGCTTCTTGCATCCATCCCCGCTGGTAGTCTTTGATCCTGGATGAAATTGATATAAGCCTCTCTCCAGTCCTTTCCAAGCATCATAACCTCCCGATCAGGTTGTTGAAGACCCGTATAAGTGGTTACCTGAGGTGAGGACTTGATGGATGGCTGCTTTAACTACTGGATGAAGACTCCTGCTGGAACCTGTGCACGAGTAGACCCCAGCTTGGACAGTATATCTGCGCCAACATTATGCTCCCGTACAACATGATAAACCTCCAGACCAGAAAACTTGTTTTCCAGCTTGTGCACTTCTTGTACATAAGCATCCATCGTCTCTTTGTTGCAGTCCCACTCTTTGTTAACTTGCTGGATGACTAGAAGTGAAGCACCATATATAAGAAGTCGCTTGATATCTAGTGATATCGCCAAACGTAGCCTGTGAAGGAGTGCTTCATACTCGGCTTCATTATTGGATACCTCCCAAAGGATCTGGAGGACATAGTTCACTTGTTCGCCTCTTGGAGAAATAAATAGGACTCTAGCACCGCTGCCATCGAGCTTAAGAGACCCATCGAAGTATATGGTCCAGTGCTCTGGCTTGTTGACTGGAGTTGGAATTTGATTCTCTCTCCACTCAGCCATAAAATCGACTAGAGTTTGAGACTTGATTGCAGTGCGTGGCTTGAAGTCGATAGACAAAGCCCCCATTTCCATTGCCCACTTTGATATATGCCCCGTGGTATCTTGATTATGGAGAATATCCGCCAACGGAAAATCCGTAATCACAATAATCTTGTACTCGTCGAAGTAATGGCGCAACTTTCTCGATGTAGTCAGAATTGCATATAAGAGTTTCTGAACTGATAGGTATCGTACCTTGGATTCGGAGATTACCTCGCTAACAAAGTACACATGCCTCTGCACTCCAAACGCATGGCCTTCCTCGCTGTGCTCGACTACAATAGCACTGCTGACAATATAAGTTGTTGCCGCAATATAGAGTAGTAGATCTTCTCCCGGCAATGGTGCTGTAAGGACCGGAGGAGACTGAAGGTGATGTTTCAGATCTTGTAAGGCTTGCTCGGCCTCCTCCGTCCACTGGAATTTGTCTGGGTGTTTCAGGAGTTTGAAGAAGGGTAATCCTCTCTCCCCGAGCCGGGAGATGAACCTGTTCAGGGCTGCCATACATCCTGTTAGCTTCTGCACATTTTTTATTGTGGCCGGAGCCCCCATATCAGTGATGGCCGAAATCTTCACAGGGTTGGCTTCAATTCCCCGGTTGCTGACGATGAACCTGAGCAATTTCCCTGATGGTGCTCCAAAAACGCATTAAGTTGGGTAGAGCTTCCACCGAAACCTGCGTAGGCTGCTGAATGTCTCTTCCAAGTCTGCAATCAGGCCATCGGGATTCCTGGTCTTGATGACCATATCATCCACGTAGGCTTCAACGTTCTGATGCAGCTGATCAGCAAAGCACATCTGAATCGCGCGCTGATAGGTTGCTCCTGCATTTTTCAACCTGAAAGACATAGTTTTGTAAGCGTACGTCCCAAACGGGGTGATGAACGCGGTTTTGATTTGATCTTTCTCCTTGAGTGCAATCTGGTGACATCCTGAATAACAATCAAGGAAATAGAAGAGTACACAACCCGCCGTCGAGTCGACGGCTTGATCAATGCGCGGTAGCCCGAAGTGATCCTTTGGGCAATGCTTGTTGAGATCGGTGTAATCAACGCACATTCTCCATTCATTATTCTTTTTCCTTACAAGGACGGGATTAGCTACCCACTCTGAATGAATCACTTTTTTAGTGAAGCCAGCCGCGAGGAGTTTAGCTATTTTCCGTTTAATTGCTTCACGCTTGTCGTGAGCAAATCTTCGAAGGTGTTGCTTTTTGGGCGCAGCCTGTGGGTGTACATTCAAACTATGCTCGATCAGTTCCCTGGGCACCCCTGGCATATCCGCTGGTTTCCACGCGAATATGTTTCGGTTAGCCCAGAGGAAACTGACGAGCGCGAGTTCCTATTTCTCATCTAAACCCGCGCCGATGACGGCGGTCTTGGATGAGTCACCCTTCTGGAGCTGGATCGACTTGAGGGCCACGTCGCCAGTCGACTAGATGCTCGACTTGCTAACCTTTCTGAAGGGATCTCCAGTCCGGCTTGGGAGAGCTGCTGCGCAGCCACGAGTACTTCCCCTGAAGTATCTGGCACACGCGTACTCACCTCGGAGAGTTAGTACTCCACTTTTTCCTGGCATCTTGAAAAGCAGATGAACATAATACGGCACTGCCATGAATTTGGCGAGTGCCGGCCAGCCCAGTATGGCATGATAAGAAGATTCGAAGTTAGCAACTTTGAATTTAATGAACTCGGTGCGGTAGTTCTCCCTCGTGCCGAAGGTGACTGAAAGAACAACCGTGCCAAGTGGATGAGCCGCATTACTTGGGACAATACCGTAGAAAGGAGACTTGCTTTGAACCAGCATGTCCGTGAAGTCCAGACCCATCTTTCTCAAAGTGCTGGCGAAGATGAGGTTGAGTCCACTCCCACCGTCAATGAGCACCTTGGTGAGCCTGACTTCTGCCACCACCGGATCTAGGACCAGGGGGAACTTGGCAGGCTCCGAAAAGCTTGTCCACTGATCATCGCGGGAGAACGAGATGGACACCTCTGACCAGCGGAGTGGTCGCGGTGCCGCCAGCTCGACGAACATGATCTCCCGGAGAAGCAGTTTTTGTTCCCTCCTGGAATCGAAGTCACCATCTCCCCCAAAAATGACGTTGACGGTCTTTGAAGCATACTTGAACTTCGCGTTGTGCGCTTGGTCCCCTTGGTCGTCGTCTTCGAGTTCTTTGTCCACTGGCTTCTTGTTCTTCTTGCCACCACCGGAATTGCCGAATATCCTCCGGAGGTGGTAGCAATCGATTGCTACATGACTGGCATCTGGATGCTATGGGCATTTCTTCTGCAGGAGCTTCTCGATCTCTTCCTGCGTCGTTGACTTCTTGCCTCGTGAGGGACGATACACAGCCGCGATGAGATCATCTGGCTTGCGTTTTCGGGATGGACCCGAATAGTCCCACTGGCTCTTGTCGTTGCAGTTGTCATTTGGATGCCTCAGGTTGCTATCATTGCACCTCGGGAACCACTCCCGCATCTTCTCGTCCTGCTCGGACCAGTCGTGCATCATGTCACGAAGCCCGCAATAGTTTTCCGTCTGTTCCGCCCGAAGTCTCTGTAGATGCCTGGATCGGTGATACCGTTGTAGAAGCAGTCGATGATGTCTTCCTCCGAGATATTCGCAATGGTAGCGCGGACATCGAAGAAACGGCGTGTATAGGACCGTAGGAGCTCAGTACGTTCCTGTTTACATTGAGCAAGATCGTGACGAGTATCTGCGCGAGTGATCGCCCCCTGGAAGTTGTCGATGAAGACCTTCTTGAGCCGCTCGCAGGAGTCGATCGAGTTGTTGCTGAGGCTCTCCAACCACGTGAGCGGCGTAGGGTCCAAAGTCATCGGGAAGTAGATGATCTTGGTGATGTTGGAGCCCCCTACGACTTCAATGGCAGTGGAGTAGCAACGTAGCCATTGCTGAGGAGCTTGTTTGCCATCATACTTGGTTTTACCGATTGGCTTGAAGCCCTCAGGGTACTTGTAACTGTTAAACCGTGCAGAGAAAGCTGAGAAACGGTCGCTGTAGTCAGTGCCCTCTGTCTCGACTACTTCGCGCTCTTTGCGCCTGGAATCGATTACGAACCGCGCATCGCGTCCTTTATTGATTCGTCGCGCGCATCGCATCCTTTATTGATTCGTTGGCGCAGGTCTTCTGGAAGAGGCCGATGATTGGCCTGTCACGGGTTACCCCCTGGAGGTGGCTGCTGCCTCCCGCCAAGGGCCTGACTCCCGCGAGCATTGTCGTTGTTGTTGCTGCGCTGAGGTCGAGGACGGCTGCCTGCCGTTCGACTGTGAGCCTGGCTTTGGCTTTCGCCCACGCGCTCCTCCCTGAGGGTAGAAGCCGGGTTTTGCTGATCAAGCTGAATCCAAGCCCTCTGTGCGTAACGAAGTGCTTGACGCACGTTTGGATCGTTACTGCGCTTGAGTATGGCCGTAACCCTGGCGATGTTGGCCACTGGAGTCCTGAAGCCCCGCTCGCTTACGGCTGCGAATTCGGCGTCAAGCTCGCGATGCATGGATCGCATGCGCTCATTAACCCTCCTTCGGCGGGTTGCGCGAGCTCTGTTCCTGGTCCTCCGTGCCTCACGATCGGCGTCATTCTTATCGCCGGCGTTGGCTATGGCCTCATCTTCGGATACCGCATCAAATTCGACGATAGGCAAGTCGCCATCGTCCTCGCCTTCTTCCGCCATCAGCACCTAGCATGAGATGAGCTCATCAAAGCTCACGTCGACTAGCTCGGTCGACTCTTCCGCCATGTTGGCTAATGGCCTGCCCTCCTGAAAAGGCAAAGGCTTGAGGTGTGCCACAAGTCGGTCTTCGGCCTCGAGTAGATCAAAAAGTTTCATGCCCTTCCAATGCACAAAACACCCCCTCGAAGTGGAGGTGATCATCAGACTGTTGGCACCAAAACCACCCGAAGCCCCCCGATGTGCGGTGGCTTCGGGCTTTCCGAGTTGGAGTAGAGAGTCCAAGTCCTTCTCCAATGTGGAGAGGGACTCAGAGATGTTGGCTTCCTGAAGATCAGTGACCAAATTGCGTAGATCGAGTCGTGATCGGCTACGCGAATCCTTAGATTGGAACGAGTCCAACCCAAGGAAGGTTGTTGCAGCGCTGAACGAAGTCGCGCCGGAAGCATACTCCTCCTTGGTCCTCGTAGCGGATCCATGGATTGACAAGTCATCGAGATCATCAACAAACTTGTCGAGGTCGCTATGAGAACCCGCCGCGGGAATTTTCGGCTTCATGTCGATGAGGAATCGACGGAAACTGCCCGCGCCATCTGCGACGCAGACCCACGAGCCAACAACAAACGTCGTACCTTGAGAAGGTACTGACCTGGTGAACTGGAAAGATGCCATCGAGTTCGCTGGTGGATCTTCGATGCGCTCCCCTACCTGGCACGCCAGCTGTCGGTGTTTTACCGGCTGCCCACCGAAGGGTATACCCAAGGTGGTAAATTTAGGTGAGGAGACGCCGAGATCAGGAACTCGAAGGTGCAAGGAACACAAGATTTAGACAGGTTTGGGCTGCGAGGTGCGTAATACCCTACGTCCTGTATGGTGGTTTGTATTGCCTTGGGTGTTGATGTTGTGTTTTGAATGGGTCCCTGCCCCGCTTATATATCCGGGAGGTCAGGGTTACATAAATCCTAGCCAATACTAGTCAAGAAATTATATCCGGGTATAACTCAAGTAGTTTCCTTCTGTACCGACTAGATTTATCTCCTACTCATACGAGTAGAGAACAACGTAAATAAGAGATAAGACAGGCTTTATCTCTTAATCCTGTTTAAACACAGCCCCGTAGCCCCAGATCTGACAGGAATCCCAATCCAACCGGTCGGTGTATTATTTTTTATTGTTTGTCCAGTTTAACCGGTCGGTGTATTATTTTTTATTATTTGTCCAGTCTGAACTTATTTTCTTTTTATTATAATCAGTTATATAAACAGCAGCTCTTCTACCTGGTTCGTTTAAAAAAAATTTATCACAGCATAAAACCGCTAGTGCCCAGTCTTCTAAATCATGTAAAGATCGAGGGATTACAAATACAAACAGCCCAAGCGTCTGTCAATTCAGAATTCACAGACATGCCTGAACATCTGCCCCTTTAATTTGGGGCTGACTTCAGTTCCAAGCAGTCAACGAGTAATTAGTCTACAGCGAGTCAGAAAATTCACCCGGCCAGAGAGACGCCCTACTGCACTAGCTCGGGGATGAGCCTGAGCAGGAACGACATCTCCCGCGGGGAGAAGCTCGGCGTCCCCGCCGCCGTGGCCGCCGCCTCCATCCTCTCGCACCTGCCGCCGCCTTCGGAGGAGCCCGGCTCCCGCGCGGCGGCCGGGAACGCCGACACGGCCTCAGCTATCTCCCGCACCAGGTCGACGATCACGCCGTCCACCCCCATCAGGTGCTGCACGTACACCACCTCCGGCACGTTGCTGCAAGAGGCACAGAAACACGACAGCGACCACGCGTTCAGCTAGCCCCTAGGCAAAAATAGGCAAGAACTCTTGGGTGGACGAAAGGATCGGTCGCTCACTTGAGCTGGCCGTAGGTCATGAGCGAGAGCTTGGCCTCCTTGATCTCGGCCACCGCCGACGGCCGCCGGAGGATCGCCCGGACCTCCGACACTATCCCCTGCAGGCCGGAGGCGACGCACAGACTGACGGCCTCCTCCAGCGAGTTCCGCCTCGGGTCGGCGTAGATCTGCGTCCCGCCGTTCGTCAGGAAGTACACCTGGTCGATCGATCACACGTCGCAACAATTGAGCGGGTTCAGACATCAGCCACTGTTCATGGTCCGAAAACCTGTGTGCTCAAGCAACCACATGGTACGTGGTGGCTGCGAGGCTTACAGGGTACTTGTCCTGCAGCTTCCGGATGAGCTGCGCGGCGTCGGGCTGGAAGCTGGAGAAGATGATTGGCCGGCCGTCGGCGTGCTCAAAGACAACCTGCAGCGGAGCCGTCAGTTCTTCTGAAAATGTTACAGAAATACCAACCAACAGAGCAAATGGTTTGGTTCCGGCGCCCGCACACGTGCCTTGAGGACGGCTTGCAGGACGGCGGTGAGCGCCGCCTCCGTGTAGACGAGGTCGTCGTCGAACTTGAGCTCGACGTTGAAGCCGACGCGGCGGTCGACGCCCTCGAACGCCTCGCGCAGCGTGCACAGCGCGTCCTCCGACCGCACCTCCCACCTGAGGATCCTCCCGTCCTTGAGCTTCCGGAGCAGCGGCTTCCCAGCCTAATGAGAACAATTCGGCAAAGCCAATGCAGCACGGAGGTGAGCTCGAATGAACATTGCTGAATTTTGGCAACGCGTTTCGCGGCTCGTGGTGAACAGTACCTTGTCCTGGTTCCTCTGGGGCCCGTAGGAGAGGAACTCGTGCAGGTCGAGGTCGGTGACGCGCTTCCCTGAGATCTCGCCCTGAAATTTTTCAGTTTTGTCATGAGATCTTCGAGAGATGCTTAGATTGTGGTCGGCTTCGGCTTGGTAGACAATTGGAGTGCCGGATGCAGAACGCAAGCGGCACTGTACTTACGTTTTCTTCGGTGTAGATGAAGTTGTCGTGGAAGATGACAGGGCAACCGTCCTTGGTCACCTGCAAAAGTCACTGTCACGTTTAGCAACCACTACCAGCGTGCTTCATTCTCTGTTGCAGAGGAGGAAATTAGGACCATATATAGAACGTTAAGTTCTTCAGTTTGGTTTCCCAAGATAACAAGTTCCTACATTTTTTTCGTGTTCTTTTTTTTAAAAGTTTGTTATCAATGTAGATGCGATTCTTCTCTGGAATGATCGGATTGAATGAATTTTCTCTGTATATTTAGGGTTCTTCTTAGAATTTTTTGCAAGTTTCTGACCGAGGTGCAGAAGTTTTGATCATGGATGGAGGGGAAAATGGGGAATCACGGGAGGAGCTCAAGAACTCGAGAGCCGGACGGATCTTTCTAGACCGACGACACGACCGCTGTTCCCCGTCCCCCTACTGGTCATGCCCGGCCCAGCAGCATGGGCCGGACCCAACCGCCCGCACACGTGTCAACACCCCGGCCCGCCAAGGACCAGCACACGCGGCGCCCCGTCGCCCCGGTCGGTTGCCGTGGAGAGTGGACAAACCAAACCCACCGTTGGTTAAAAAAAAAAGGCGTGGTCAACGGCGGACGTTGACGGCCGCGGCGAGCGCGACGCGGGCGGGAACGGAATGGGGGCGGTCGATTCCCGGTCGCGTACCTGGACGTCGAACTCGACGTATGCGACGGCGGGGTGGCCGGCGGCGGCGGCGTCGTTGAAGGAGCGGAGCGTGTTCTCCCTGACGTCGCCCCGCGTCCGCGGGTCCGGCGACGCCAGCGCGTTCATCCCCTTGCCGCGGTGCCCGACCACCACCAGCGGCGGCCTCCCCTCGGCGGCGCCCGCGGTGCCGCGGGTAGGCGACGACGAAGAACGGGCTGCTAGGGCGTCGAGCTCCGCGGCGATGTCCGGCTCCGGCATCGCGGGCGCGACGACGTCGGCGGCGCGCGCGGCCTTGGGCTGAGCCATCGTCCGGACGTACGTCGCCGGCTACCGGCGGCGGTGCGCGGTTGACCCTGGTGACCTGGTCAGAGCAGACGAGCCGGTGAAGACAAGGATTAGCGCTAGCTAGATATACCGGCCAAAAATGCCCAAATTGTGTAGGGAGTATCGAGCTGTAATGCGCGGGCGTTGTTGCTAATTTGTGGAGGGCGAGGGCGCTGCTATTTATACACAGGACCTCTCTCTGTCTCTGTATATGGGATTCCGAAATCAGGTGTATCGAGTGTAAGAAAAAAAAAATGCGCGGGGAAAACGAGAAAGAAATCAACGGCGACTAAGGTTAGGACGGAGACAGGCGGCGGAGCAGCAGGCGGCGCGGGGAGCTCGGAAGGGGAAGACGGAAGAGGATTCGGCTGGAGAAGGAATATTCGCTGCGTCCCCGGCATATCCATTTATCCACCCGGTCCAAAGGTCCAGCGTCGCGGCTGGCGCCGCCGGGTGGGCGCGCCTCGCATCAGCTACCTTAGCTAGCTTCCAAGGAAGATCGATCGATCAGGAACCTTCCTCTTCCTCCTCCGAAAAATTGCCTTTTCTGATGTTCCAGAACCATACGGAGATGGGATATTCCTCGTGACCGATGCGACGGCGACTGCTGTCAGCCGGCGGCGGGCACGCGAGGTCCGGCGATTGGCTGCCGTAGCTTCAACTTCAAAAGTCGCCATTGCTTCATCGGCCACACCGATCAAAACGAGCAGGATACGAGCACGTACGCAGGGTCTCCGTCGAAGGCCACATTTCGATCGATACTACTCCAAGATATTTGGGCAGGCACTTATCTGTTCGGCCGATACGGATTCGCGGCTGGCCAGGGTGGAAGATTACAGCCTTCGGCATCTCTGGGACGGCTCCGCCCACTTTAGCGATGAAAAAACGGCTACGACTTCCTGCTACATTTGCTTGGGCAGCGGAAGGTGCAGCCAGAGCTGCGTTTCGTGGCTCCTCTGGCTCCACGCTATAGGGCGCTACAGGGCTGGAGCCGGAGCCGGAGCCGGAGCCGGAAGGAGCTATGCTAAACGGGCCAAAAGATTACTCTCCTAACTACGGATCTTATGCCGTCATCTGTTTTCTGCTCTCTATTTGTAGCCATACATATATTCTCTTTCTATTAAGTCATTTGTGTGCTTCGCCACGACCATAAGAGGCAGCAACCAGCCGCCAACTCGGATAATACATGCATTTTTACGATACAATACTTATATATTATTATGGAATAAAAATATACAGTACTACTGAATGCTAAATGCGTACGCTTGTGTACTGAACCAACCTTAGAACTAATCAGGGCAACAGGGGGTAAATCCTCGATGAGGCAAGCAGGATTCGACCCCAGGGACCGAACCCGCGAGCGGCTGCTCCCACAACCAGAAGCCAACCAACCGAGCTAGTGCTCGGTCCTCAGTACGGGTAGGTTATTGGGCTCTTCGTTGACAAAGCAAAGCAAGCAGTTTTAGACCCTGTTCGTTTAGAAAGACTAAACGTCATTAATACAGCTGTATAAAGATCATGTTACCCACTACCCCCTGTCCTTACTTTACTCACGTTACCCCGCCCTTGCTCTACTCACCTGAGCCCTTGTTCTTCATGACGACGCTATGCTCACCCTGTTCCCTTCGCCTCCTCAGCCCGGGGCGTCTCCGGCCGCTGTACCGCCACCCATGTGCCCGCAACCCGACGGTGGTGACCCAGCGGTGGATCCAGGTGTCGCCGGGCGCTAGGTTGAGAGGGAGGAGGGAGGGGGACGGACGGATGGGAGACGCTGGATGGCCGAGAGATGGAGTTGCCGATGGCGGCGCGCAGGAAGAAGAGAGAGGGTATAGGATAGGGCTGATGGGGAGGAGTATGGGTGGAAAAGTGAATTTTTAGTCTCTTTTAGCCATCCTTAGAGACTAATGGACTAAAACCTTTAGTCCCTGTGTTTGGCTTCCTAGGGACTGAAAATGGACTAAAATGAAGATACTAAACAGAGCCTTAATATAGCGGAATAGCGGAATAGTAATGGGCTAATGGTCCTACTGAAATAAATATGGGTCGAAATCGCCTCAGACGCGGATGCAGTTTTGACTTTTGAGGGCACAAAGCTTTATAAGTTTTGTACCTGTCATCCACACAGATCGATCGAGATCGTGCACTCCAAGACGAGTGACGTCATCCCGTGAGACTGAGAAACATTAGCCATCCAACCATCATTAATTCTTAAGCACTGCAACACTTAGTTGCTGAAACATCAGCACACATAGGATCACATTGTCAGGTGTATATATTGCTGCTCCTACGCTAATGCAGATTACAACATATATATGCTGAGGCGCCTGCAGAAGCCGCATTCTTAGCATAATTACCGAAATATACAGAGGCACTAGCAGTGGGTTAAGGCGAGGCAGCAGCTAACAGTAACAAGGCAAAAGTTACTGCCACCCACCAACTGTACAAAATGATCTAATTAAGCGCTACCGTCAGTCTTCTCTCCGAGAGTTGAGAATGAACGTCGTCTTCATCCGGACAACAGGCGAGAGGACACTCTCATGTTGCTGCGGGCACATCTACTGTAGTATTTCTTTGCTAGCCAGTTCACGGAACTTGTCCGGAAGTTTCCCCTCGTTACCGGAGAGCTTCATCGCGTCATATAGCAAGTACGCTGCTGCTCGCCCAACTGTTTCCTGATACAAAATAAAGCAATGCTTGTACTCGCTCCATCCTAAAAATATGCAACTCTCACTTCTTCCGAGGAGTCAACTAATTTTAAGTTGAACCAAATTTATATAAATAGTATTAACCTTTATGCTATAAAATAAGTATCATTAGATTAATCATATAATATATTTTATCTTAAATTTATTTGGAAATATAAATATTAGTAACTTTTTATATAAATTTGATCAAACTTGAAATCGTTTGACTTCTCGGAAAACGAGAGTTGCATTCTTTTTGGGATGGAGGGAGCAGCTAATAACAGTGGGTTCAGCGGAATCGTGTGTGATACGGCGTGGCATGGCATGGCAATGGAAAGGATGGATCATAAAGAGAAGAGCTTGTTTGCGTTGGTCTCACTCTCACCATGGTCAGCCCGGGGGTGATGCTCGATCCATTGAAGCATCTGCAGAAATGGGCCACAAATACACCCGAGCGGTTCCTGCGAAAACAGGGAGCGCATGAAGCTGCATGGCGTTGTTCGGTCAATTGTCTCACTCACAAAGACAGACAGATTATTAAGTAGTACCAGGGACCTACTTAGGAGATGGATCACCATACATACGAAGCTCCGGATCGGACCAAGATCGCGTAATGATGCGACATGCGACGCGGGGGCAAGTGAAGAAGACCGTACGTGGTCGATGTCGCCTGGCGAAGCAGGACAAAACTAAAGGGGCAAGTAATTTAGTTATGTTATTAATGGAAAATATCATTCTGAAAAAAATGATTTGCTGGAGATTCAGGAGCCAAGTACTCCCTCTATTTTTCTTTAGATGTCATACTTCATTTTTGTAAATAGTCGGAAAAGGATGTCGTCTGAGTGTCCGCATGCACAGTGTGCCTCGATTGCGCAGAGATACAATTTGCCATGCACGGTGGAGTAGTACTAGTTACTGCAGGGGCTGAGACTTAGTCTGCATGCAGGGTGTTACTAGCTACTGCAGAGCCCACAGACTTGCATGCTGTGGAGAATCGATGCAGGATTAACTCATGGGGGAGAAGAAGTACATACTTTTTACCATTTTCATGGTCTGTGTACCAAAGCAGAATGCATCGAATCCCGCATGGATTCAGCATCGCCACAGCGAACACCAGTTTGACCTCTCATCGATTTTGTCCATTTGAGCCGCTTTGGTTCCATCCATGGCGCAGTGGCGGCTCATGGCTTGAAAAGCTTCTGTTGTTCTCCCTATTCGCCCTTTGCTTTGGGCTAGTATTTTTCCTTCTCACAGTGGCTGCAAATCAATCCCTCTCTTTGCTGTTCGCTCGAGCTTTTCATGCAGATTTCTTTGAGATTTCTTCGTGCGGGTGGAGGGTGGGGGGGGGGGGGGTTGGGAGAGGAGTGCTCCCCTAGATCATCTTCCTCTTGTATAAAGAGTTTAGCATCAGGATCTTACTCGGGAGTCTCATCAGGAAAGACGGCTAACACATCTTCCATTGGCTCTTTTGGGGATAGCTTCGGCCAAAGAGTTCTTTGACGGATCGATTGGTACGGTGTAGGTCCTACCCCCAAGAGCTACGTTGAAGGTCCCTAGTATAGAGACATCTAGGAATATTTTCTCAACGGGATGCCCTATTAAAACGTCGAAGTCATGGACTTCAAAAACGTGAAAATCCAAGGCGATCTCGGCTTTTTCCGTACCAAACTAGTATGTCGTGCATGACCCCGGTCCCTTCTACGATGGAACGTGGTCCAGTTCTGAGTGTTCCAGTGGGCAAGGGGTACTCGCTTAAGTGGCTAAGCGCAAAGGATGAGGAAACGATGTTTGCTCCAACCGTGGGGTTATAGAGGGCTTAGACTGCAGTTTCCTGGACAAAGCATGGAATGGTTAAAGAGGGAGTTTGGATCTGAATTGTTTCGGATGAAAGTTCTCCTTCTTGTACCCGTTCGCTGCTCATAATAGAAGTTAACCCTTTGATAATATTTTTAAGGGAACCCTTATCTAGAGGGTTAGTTGGGTTTAGCGGAACTGGAGGTCTCTTTTCATGTGTATAATTCGAGGTGTTCTTATAATCTTTGAACAAATTCTCCTCGAATTCAAAGGGGAAATCCGGAGGTTGAATTTCTTCTTCCTCCGTGATTTTTGGTTCGAGGAAAGGCTCGGAAGATGAGTCTGGATAAGTTAGCAATAAAGGTGGACACTCAACTAACAGGACTTCCTCATGGGTTGACGGCTCATCAGCTGGAAGGGGTTCGGTGAAGGAGGTTGTCAGAGAAAATCTCCAGCCGGGTGGCGGAATGCACCCACCTAATCCTGGTTTAGGAAGAGTTTGGGGAAGACCTAGGAACGCTCGATCAAAGGGTAGATGAATACGAAAAAAGCACAGGGATTTTGAGTGGTTCGGGCAGCCGGAGCGTAATACCCTATGTCCACTTATATGTTGTATTGCTTGAGAAATCTTGGAAAATTGTTGGGCCTTGTGATCCTTATGGACTTGTTAACTTGTGTTCTAACGAGCGCACTCTCCCTTTTATAGACTAAGGGAGGTGCATAAACTGAGCGGGACCCCGACAGGTGGGCCCGGCGATTGGAGCCCGTAATATGAGAGATATGTGAACTTCTTCTCCAGCTCCTTCCTGTAGTCCTCTCGATAGGGAAGTTGACGTGCGTATCTACAGCTAGGATATGGTCATGTGCCGCTTTACCGGCAGTACCTGCTGTCAGTGTTCGCATAGTGGAAGACGTGCTGTCACTGTTGGGTCAGTACCCTCTAACAGGCGAAGGGGCAGCACTGACCCACCGCGCCATCGCCTCCGCGCACGCTGCCTCGACTCTTCTGTAACAGATCATCATCACTCCTTGCTCACGCGCGCGACGCTGTGAGTTGACTGTGCGGCGCCTGCCCGCGCACAGTGCACAGTGATGCGACACGCCGCCTTGAAAACAGGCAGGCTTACCGTGGCGTCAGCACACTTGCCCAGTGTGACAGTGGACAGGCCATGCCCTGTCTTGGGCGCGCGCAGCCCACCAACCCGTATTTAATGAGGTAGCTGGGCTGGCGTCCCACGGAAGACCTTCTGCCACAGGCACGTGGCAGGGTTGGTCCCGCAGTCGCCTCCTTGGCCGCTCGAGGTGGCACGTGGTGGCACCGGACCCCTTTCCTGGGGGGAAGGGAGGCCCAGGCCCCCGAGGCCAGTCCGGATGAACAGGCTCATGGGGGTTTGGCTCTCACGTGTGACGGCGCCGGACCCCGCGGGGGGGTCCAGGTCAGTGGAGGTCAGACCCGAGCACCCTGCCCTTGTGGGTACGTGGAGGCGCCGGACCTATAAGAGCACGGGGGAAGATCCGGAGACCATGATCCCAGCTGTCAGGTCCGGATCATACGCCTCTTCTCCCAAAGGGCAAGGGCGTGGTCACGGATAACCTTGCGCCCATCAGGTTGGGCACTCTGTCAGATGACTTACTGACAGACGTGATCCGCGGAGAGGTAGATCTCCTCACAGCGGACCACTACGACCTTCTGATCGTTGAGCAGCTCCTCAGCGATGATCGAGGAAAGGCGGCCGAGCATGTGGTGGCGCGCGTCCACCACGATGCGCTTGGCTCACACGCCGGAGCCAGACACCATCGCGCCCTTACCAGTGAGGCGGCAGCGGCTCTCTGAGGGTTTGGAGGTGATGGAGGCGGATCACGCGTCCACCACGATACGCTTGGCGTACACGCTAGGGCTGGACACCCTAGCAGGAGGTACCCCTGTCCGTATATACCGATAGAGGTGTTCTACAATACGGTCTAAAAGGGCTACTCCTTTAGCCGTGGTTTTGTGCGTGAAGGATCCTCCGGCTGTAATGTCAAGGTGTAGGGCAGATCCCTTGCTAAACCAAAAGTGTAAAACGGATAAGAGCAGCCGTGGTGAGTGAGGGGCAAAGATTTCCTTTGGATCCAAGTGGATGCTTTTTTTTGTCAAATGCACATGACTCACCCCCTTTCCTCTGGAATGGAAATTGATTTCATTTGTTCCAAACGCACTCAAGCAATTCCTTACCAGAGGAACCGCAAATCGTGAAATTCATGCAAAATTCCTTCAATCCAAACAGGCTTAAAAAATCGAAGGGAGTAGCTAGTATGGGGTCAATCTTGCTAGTATCTTACTATTACTAATTGGAGGTTTCTTTTGAAACCTCCACGTGGAGCCACCTAGGATCTTAGGTGGACACTTAAAAAATAGAGAATAAAGAGATCCTAGAAATTCTTATAAAAAATAGAAACATCCGACAATGAATCTAACAACTCTAATCATAATAGTCATTGAATATGTTATTTTTTTAAATAAATTACCTATTTATGCTATTATAAAAATAGGCTAAAGTAACCCCTAAACATGTATCTAAATTCCCCACATCTGCCATTATAAAAAATAATCTAAAGTGATCCCCTAATCTTCATGCGAATTACCCACATGCCATTATAAAAATAATATCAAATAACCCTCTAAGTTTGTATATAAATTATCTAATTATATCATTATGAAAATTTAAAGTAACTCCTAAATCTGAATCTAAGTTATGTAATTATATCAAAATCTTAAAGTGCACCAATATAAAATTCTAAATTACTATGTCTATCATTATTAATATATTATTTATATTATTGCTTATATAAAAATACTATGCATGGTGCATGTCATGTATGGGAAAGATATAAGAATACCAATTTTAATTTTATGTTGTTGACATAGCTTAACCATATGGTTCAGTTAAATACATATCAAAGACATATATATGGAGGTGTGATACAAAGTGAAAAATATTGTTACTAACTAAACGTATTACAACTAGATAATGATGAGTATGTATCTTTAGAGTATTGTATGATAGAATATTTAATAGATGAAAGAGAATATGAGATAGATAGTTATAATTATTGGCTACAAGTTTTATTTTTATATTAATTCTAATTAGCCCGTGGAGGAGTACGGGTTGATAAGCTAGTCTTGTCTAATAAGAAAGTTATACACCTTTGCATTTTTTAAGATGGAACTTTGAAACGGATGATACAATAACATTTCTATATCAATATATGGAGATAATATTGCGTTAATAACCTGGATGTATAAATTTGTAACTCTACTCTCTTTTATGATAAAACAGTGGTTATTCTTCCACTTTTTGTGATGCCTGTTTAAAGACTGATGGAATTTTTACATTATTCTGAACTCCTAAAACACCAAACCTTGTACAGCCTGATTGCTTTAATTTTGTGTCGTAATTTGTTAGGTTTATCGTTGGACAAGAAGATGCAGTAACAGTGATGGAAATCGATAATGTCAAGGAGGAGCCACAGTTAAGTACGAGAAAAGGAAGAGCCATGATTAAAGAGGTGAGATAACTCGATGACTTACAAAATGGAAGTGGCGTTTTGTCCACTAACATGAAAACAACAGAGTAAGAATTGAGGGTTTTTTAAACATACTTACACAGAAGAGAGGGTTAAGTGAACTTGGGTTTGTAATCACGGAAGATCCAAATCAAGAGGACTCTCAATTTTAGCTTAACGTGAGTGCCCTCCTGATTCTAGAATAGCCTTTTTTTAGAACATCACACCATCATTCACATCGTCAGCCTATCGAAGACAAGACTTATTGTGGAGCTTAGAGCAGTGGCGGACCCAGCATCTTTTTAGAGTATGGAGCAACTTATTGACTCTACCATGTCTACCTATTGGGCTGCAGCATTTTGTGTTGGGCTGCCAACGGCCCATGACATTTTTTCACTGGGCTGGAGATAAGGGAGCCTGGGCCGGTGCCCAGGCTCGCCGGGTCTTGGGCCCGCCCCTGGCAATAATGTACCCGCTCATCCCACGACGACTGAACTGTTTCAAAAAACCCGTCAAGTTTGGGCCAGAACTCTCAAAATGAAACCTCTTTTTTCCCAGAATACCTTCCTTGAGACCTAAAACCAAGGGGCAATGATCTGGCATTTGTGTGGCATGGGTCTGCAGCACACTTTCAGTGTATATCATATTGTCATTGTAAATCCTTTCATGTACAATGACTATTACAGGAAGGACCATTTCACCTTATCATAGGTCATTTTCAGAATCAAGTTTAAGGATGATACCATCTTTTTCTCTATGCATTTTATATATGTAGGTTTGTTGAGTATGACCACTCCTTCCATAATGTACTGACCTGACCTGAATGCAGTTTGTGTAGGTCTCATTACATTATTTTGCAACTTTTGGTTAACCTATTGCAACCGACCTTTGAAAAGATTTTAGAACTGATATTTCAAATAGCATATTGGCCGGAATTGATTAATATGTTTGGCTTCTTTTTCTTTGGGTGGAAGGGTGATAATACCAAAGTTAGGCTAAAGAGAGGAAAAGTTCCTTTACGAAATTCTTCAAGTAGTGGCATAACGTCCTCTTTAATAATTTCCCAAAAAGAAATTGTCAAATTCTCCTAGTAAACCATTTGGGATGACCAAGTGATTTATTATGTTCCATCTGAAAAATTGATTCTTTCACCTATTTTTTCGGCAAAGGGTTCTCCTATAAGCATTTGATTCTCTGCATCTTTTCAACCATAGCTATATGATTTTCCTCTGGTTTTCTAGACATCCCTTTACATATAATAGTAAGTAATGTCAGACTTTAGTGACTCATCACCCATAAAAGTTTGATCAACCTAGTTCAAATCTGAACACTTGCTGGTTATCACCATGAGTGGTATGCCCCTGTATTCAATAAAAGAGGACTTTGGTGACAGATTTCTGTAATAAGAACTTGTACAATTGTACAAAGAAATTTGAACTCTCAGCCCATCCTGACTAGGATTCCGTCGAGTTTCTCATATGTTGGTTCTTGACTAAGTATTCTTCTGAAGCGATCACTATTAGATATTCAACGAGATGTTAATTGCACAAGTTATTGTCTTGCAGGTAGTGCGAATACTCGCAGGCTCCCGCAACCAACTTGACGCCAGACCACAGGAACTCCTTTTTCCACTCCAGCCCAACAAGTCCAGTCGATGCATACTGAAGCTAAGTAACATCACAGGTGATGACGTAGTATGGAGGCTAGTGGAGGGGAGCAACGAGTCCTCGGAGTTCTTCCCATCTCTGCCAGAGTGCGGCGTCCTGCAGGCTAGAGACACCTGCTATCTGGTGGAAACGAGACAGCAAAAGGAGCGTCCAGAACAAACGGAGTTTGATCTGATCCTGCAGAGCACTATGCTTGCGGATGAGCAGCACGCGGCCGCGATGAAACACCAGTCTACTGGCGCGATGCTTTTTGACCAGCTTGAAATGACAGAGAGGAACGCTCCGCAGGAGATTCAACTGAAAGCTGTTATCACTTGGCAAGGCGAGACAACGCCTGCGGTGGGGTGGACCACGTGCTTGGCGGGATGGTTCAACGGCTGCTTCGGCTGCCTCTCTGAGCTTTTCGTTTGAGATGGTTTAACGGGTGCTTCGGTTAACTCACCGATTTTTTTTCTCTTAAAACAGTTGTTTTTTGTCATATTTCTTGGTGAGAAGTTATTTCAAAACAATTTTTTATGTAATAATGACGTACTGTACAGGATATATAAGTACATTTTGTGGTGTATTATAAGTTGACCTAATTAGACACTCAAATTGAGGCGTGTTTGAAAAGATAACATGGAATGCGCACTGATCCTTTTGGTGATTGGGAAAAGATCCATTTTACTTCCCCACCAATTCACTTTATCCGCTTAACCCTCTAGCAAAATTATACTCAATTTACTCTCCCGAACAATTCCAATTGCTCCAATCAACCCCCTAATAATATTTCTCTTTTTTATTTCTCCAAGTGCAAGTGAAATTTTAACTTCAAATTTTGCAAAATAACTTAAAATATGATGCTCTATGCTAAAAAATACATTATAATTTTTTTATAAATACTTTTCATGCAGAATTGTATCTGTGATCAATTTTGTATTATATTTTTCTAACCTACAAAAATAACCATAAAACATTCCTAATATATTTTTTAACATAATTCATCATGTTCTCTATCAACTCACAAAATTTGAACTTAAAATTCAATTTATACATAGTGAACCAAAAAAAAGAAATATCAATAGGGGTAGATTGGACCAATTGGAATTGTTCAGTGGAGTAAATTGAGCCTAAAATTTGCTCAGAAGGTTATGTCGACAAAGTGAATTTGTAAGGGAGAGTAAAATGAACTTTTTCCAAGAAGATTATATATGTCCCTTTCTGACTTAAAATATAGAAGCGAATTGAATTCCGATAAAAATGACGTAAACTAAACTGTTCGAGTGCAATCCACTGCACCAAACACTACTAAAAGATAATTTTTAGAGGCGGTTGAAACTGCATTTGCAGGGGCGGGGCGGGTGTGGTACCCGCTACTAATTTTCACAGCTACAACTAGCTATTTGCAGGAGCGGATAACGTGCCCGTCCCTATAAATGCATTTCTAAGGGCGGATCACGTCGTCACCCACATCTGAAAATACATTTTTAGGGACGGATGAACCCATCAACTGCCCGTAAAAATCAATTTTTAGAGGCAGATTAGACCATGACCTGCCCCTACCAATCAATTTCCAGAAAATGAAAAAATAGAAAAAAAAATCGAAAACAGAAAAATGAAAAAGAAAAAAATATCTTGGTCAACCAGCCACCACCACAAGCCCCTCTACCGCAGAGGTAGAATTTTTTGATGAAATATGAACATTTGCATTAACCGGAGTTCGAACCCTTACCTCAAGCCTCGTACATACCCTACTATCCACCACACTATGCAATAACTTATGACTCTATGATGTGTGTCATTCTTTTATATTAACTCTGAAATCGATTTGTAGGATCGGGGGACGCCATCATCTATCTCTGAAAATGAATTTTAGGGGACGGGAAGCCCATCACCCGCCCCTACAAATGGGTTTGTAGGGACGGGTTAGGACATAACCCGTCCCAACAAATCAATTTCCATAAAATAAAAAATAGAAAAATATCAAAAAGAAAATAAAAAGAAAAAATATCCCAGTCAACCGGCCACCACCACAAGCCCCTCCACTGTAGAGGAACAATTTTTTTAACGAAATATGCACACTTGCGTTAACCGAGGTTCGAACCCGCTTACCTCGAGTCTCGCACGTACCCTTCTCTCCACCATACTATACGGTCACTTGTATATCATTCTTTTCTATTAACTTTGAAATCGATTTGTAGGAGTGGATAACACCATCACCTGTTCCTGATATCATTTTTAGGAGCGGGTGATGCCATGACACCTACAGTTATTTATTTATTTTTATTATCTTTTTGAAAAATAAAAATATAAACATATATCTGTATATACTCACAGAAGATATATGTCACATATCTCAATGTTTTTTTCAAATGGTCAAAATATCACAATTGCAATACATTTATAATTAGATCTATTATAAAATATATTTTCATATTTTACTCTTTTAGAGTTACAGGGCCTCATCCCATCTTAATATCAAGATAACTAAATATTCAAGATACATAATAGCACCGATGTCAAAGGTATGAGCGAAATTGGTAAGGTAGTAAGTAATATATCTTGTGTCATAAAGATGAGACCATTTAGCATTTGTTTTTCCGAGTGCCATCTAGCTCGTATGGTTTGGATCGTCACACATGCGTTTTGTGGTATTCCGCAGCCTAGTAGTGTGTTAAATCTCACAGTGTATTAAATATGTTTGGACAGAGATAGATGGGGATTGAACCTTTAATTCTACTTGGAGCAACGGCTACATGTTGATCTTTGTGGATATGTTGTAATACTTTGATATCTGAAAATATTTTATGCAGGTTATTTTCATAATTTCACACTGGCTTCATGCATAGGCTGTCCTCCAGAAACCTACCACTTAAGATTTAGTTGTAGCAGCATTTCAGCAATTGGTGCTAATGGTTGTGGTCTTTTTTTATCTAGATGCATGGGTGGCGATCTAGTCTACGAATGTATAATTACAAGAGTGTGCTTGCTTGTCTTTTCATGAGTTAGGTTGCATATGTTTCGGTAGAGACCAGGAATCTTTCAAGTATGATTATATCACCATGATATAAAATTACTTGAAATTAATAAAATATTCATTTTCGGAAAAAACCTATTACACTGAGCCCAAAACAACACAGGATGCTCCAGACTATAGATGGATCGGAAGGCTCTTAGTTTACTTCTTTGGTATATGTTAATTTGCTTTTCTATATAAATTTGGTCATACTTAATTAAAGTAGTTCGATTTAGAATAAAGTTATGCTGTTAGGATCTCTTATATTTTATATTTTAGGATGGAGGAAATAGTCACTAGTCAATGATAATTGTGTTAACAATAATGCACCCTCACGATAAGAAAAATGAAGTAGGTTTCGGGCAACCATTGAAGTGCAAAAAAATTAGTTTAGTGCAGTCCGCAAGCGCAAGTGTTGCCATCACCTCTGATGAAGACGGGCCATGCATGCCGAGATGCACAAACGGGGGCCAGCCCAACCGCATGAAGTGCTGGGTTGTTTTCTTCGCAGCCAAACGGGCAATTCCCTGTTAATCTCTGCAAGCACAGGAAATTGCAAAAGACCACCAAACCCAATAGACTTCCCGCTCCTGCTTCGTGGACATTATCTACTCCACATGGTCGAGGCATGTAGGCCTCGCACCATCTCCTTTGCACTGAGCTGCTTCAAGGCCTCGAAGTGAAGGTGCCGGAAGCGCTCGTGCCACTGCCACGCCTCGTCTTCCCGAGAGCAGCGAGGCAGAGGGGTTGTGCCACCTGCATATTAAGGATGTAGAGTCGATTTGCACCTCTGGTTACCTTGGCAAGAAGGTGACGATGGCGATCCCAAATCCTTAGAACTCTATCCTTGATCTCCACACGTAAGCTGATGATAGAGTTCCTCAACACGGGGATGTAGTAGATTCCAGTGAGCAGCCTGTGCTCAACAGACTTGGCGGTGAAGATGACAGAGCTAACGCCCTTGATCTCCACGCCGGAGACGTCCTCAAACTTGACGGAGCGTCGGTAAAGGTCGGACGCTGAAGTCAAGCTCGGTGAAGAACTCCCGCCGACCGGTCATGTGATGGGTGGCACCCGTGTCGAGGCACCACCCGTCAGTCTTGTCGTTGTTGGAGGCATCGCTAAGAAAGGCGTGTGCCCTCGGCTTATCAACGAGACTAGAAGGGGCTTGCACAACAGAGAAATAGAATCCTGGATCACCTCATATATATCGACCCGAATCCCAACCCAGCAAACCCGCAGCGCAGCGGCATCCCTCTTGCTTCCACTAAACAAATAGATGACGGCTTGGCGTGCGTCCGCTAGACCTCGGCGCAGTTGGTGCCGTACCATAAGAGAAGCATTCTCACCTCCATATGTGGCAGCCGGAGTTGGCCGCCGCCGGCGCTCCGCTCTCACAGCCTCGTCGTAGCACGCCCGCAGGCCGCAGCGGCCAGCCCGCGATCGCCGGCGAAAACCCTCCCTCCCCAGTCCGCACTTCTCTCCGGCGCCGACTTCTCTCCCCTTCCGTGACTCGTGAGTGCGACCGGCGCCAGGAGAGACTGACCGGATTTGAACACGTGGCAATTGTTCAGCAGAGGTTGATTGACAGATGTCCACTACCGGCCTGGTAGCAAGTATGCGATCATGGTCATGGTGGCCCGGCCCGTTTGAACGGTCTTTTCCTCGCTGGCCCATCTGTCTGACCCGACCGAGCTCGGACAAGCCCACCAGCGCATTCTGTTGCTCGCTGGCCCATCAATCTGGAGCCCGCGTCTCCGAGCCGAGTACGGACAAGCACGAGAGTCCGACACGGCGAGAGGACGAGGTCGCGGCACGTAAATACTCCCCAAGCACACTGGGTTTTGGCGTCGCGATCGCGAGTCCCCGACCCCCGAAAGGTGAAGCCGCGTCCAGCTGAGCGGAAGCCGAGCGGATTCGAGAGTTCGAGAGCAGCAGCTAGCTCCGGCCACCGGCACACCCATCACCAGGAATCCAGCATGGCCGGGGCCTCAACGGCGGCGGAGGCGGTTGAGGAGCGCGCGCGGCAGCGAACGGCGAGCCGCGGTGGCCTCCTGGGGTGCATCGCCCGAGCCCTGGGCTTCGTTGCCGAGGCCGGCGACGCGGACGCCAGGGAGCGCAGCCGACGGACGTGCTGCCGCGCCCAGGGGTTCTGAATCTTTCGTCTGACTGACGACCACGGCACGGTGGATCACAACACACCAAATTGCTGTGGTATTACATTGTATAGGCACTCAATTCTGTTCAGTGAATAACAATGACAGTGTGTATGCTGTTTGTAAGTTGCATTGTGCTGGAATTACATATGATTATAGCGCATTGTGGTGTCTGCGATTAAAGAAAAATAGGTCCCTAAAACAACTTCCACGAACCCCAGGCACAGAACGAGTATTTTAGATAAACACGATGAGAACATGACGAGCCATCCCAGCATCCAAGAACGGAAAACAGTGTCCTTGAAGAAAAGAAAACACACTCCACGAATTCTCTCAATGAAAAAAAAAGGTCAGCTGTGAGCAAAAAGGCACTTTAGGATCAAAGTGATGCGTTTTTGGGAAAAAAGGATCATAGTGATGCGAAGCTGTCCCACTTTGATCATAGCGGGCTGTGCTTAGGGGTGGTACCAGATCATGGTGCTCTTTTCTTAGTCCTTATATAAATTTAGCTTAGAACCTGAATAAGATTAATGTAAATTTAGCTTAGAGCCCGAATAAGATTAGAGCCCAGCCCTTAGATTATTTAGATTAAAATTTAGGGCACTTTACCACCCCTAGCTGTGCCTACCAAAACTTTTCCAACAGAATCACAGAAACCACTGTGCGCATACAGTAGTAAGATGCGACAGAATGAGGTTCAAACTTGTCCTCCAAAGTTGCAAAATTTTCTGAATTTACAGGCACGACTCGACCACATGCAGAGCAAATCACCCAATGCTTCCCTGCTCCGCTTTTTAAATCACGTTTTTGTTTTGTTTTAACCCTACGAATGTACATCTAACAACACCGGAAACCCAATTCTGTCTTCTTCATACCCAACCAAACAAAGGCTAAAACACAGTCTGAGACAGAGACCACGCACAGGCAAAACAGCCCTTGGTGAGTGACGTTACCCACCTCCTTTCGGAGAATCCAGGCTACCCTGAGCGGCGCGCTGCTTCTCCCGCCAGTTCTCGCCCCACATCTTCGCCTCGGCCACCATCCGCTCCCTTTCCAGGCCCTTGTTCGCGGTCCCCGTGGCATGCTCCCTGGGGGAGTCGTCCCTGTCCTTGCTCGGCGACCTATGGCCAGAGCTGCCTGTGCCGTCGTTCCTGGAAACCGCCCTTTCGCTGTCGCCGACCCTGCTCCTTTGGTCACCGCCGCCCTTCTTGGTGATGTTGACTGGACTAGGATCATAAATCTGGTTCGCAAGATAGGAAAGAGCGGTCACAACGTCGGCAATGAGCGGGCGAGACGCAGCCTCAGACTGGATGCACATTGATGCCACCGCAAGTGCCTGGTAAAGTCCACGCGTAGGGAATCGCCCCTCTAGCCCTGGGTCAGCCATCTTTGGGAGCTTCCGCCTGTCATTGAAAAGAGGCCGTGCCTGCCAATGAACAAATAGTTAGCTTCATTACATGCAATTAATTAAACCAAATAAGCATATGGAAGATAACCATTGATCATTGTAGAATGATATGAAATGCTCATTCTCTTCATTGATGTACTATATACTTGTATGCATATACTTATCTAAGCATCCTAGCATGCACATTGCATCTGTATGTGTGCAATTTTTGAAAGAAAAAAAAACTGAAGAAGAATCTGACATAGTTTCTGTCACAATCAGATCCAACACTTCAAAATATCAATGAAGAGCATTATCACAGTCAAAGAACTATCATAATTTCTGCCTAAACATACAAACCAACTGAGTATTCTTATAACCCCCTAGATTCAGTCCCAGTTTCCCATCAAAATTAGATATCCATTTGTCAACCAAATCCTTAGAAGACACTGAGATATCAATATCAACAAAATACTGGTTACTCACTATCTTGACATTCAGAAAGTTCAGACACTGGATATCCTGGCCGAAAATATTGACAAATGGTTTATGAACAAATTGAACAAACTTACCCATGACACAAGGTTTTGCTCTGAGGCTGGTCTGGTGCTGTCAATGGCCTTCCGGCCAGTAATCAACTCAAGCAAGACAACTCCAAAGCTATAAACATCTGACTTAACTGTAAGTTGTCCTGTCATAGCATATTCTGGAGCACAATAACCATATGTTCCCATAACACGTGTTGAAACATGAGACTTATCACCAACAGGGCCCAACTTGGCAAGACCAAAGTCGGATAGCTTTGCATGGAAACCCTCTCCCAATAGAATATTTGATGACTTAAAGTCCCTGTATATAACTGGTGGCTGTGCCTTGTCATGAAGGTACTCCAGCCCTTTAGCAGCACCTGCCGCAATTTTCATCCTAGTGTTCCAATCCAAGGGCTCCTTGCCAGGAGGGAGATCTGCATTAAGTGCTAAGTTAATTCAGAAATGGAAAATATGCACTGCTGTCTGCTGATAGTATTAATATTGCTAGACGTTCACACTTATTTGATTGGAGTAAAGACAAACAAGTGTATATAATATGAATGAATTTCTCAGCAAATTATCTGCAAATTGCAAATTTGCACTTGTAATACTTAGAACATTGGAAGATCATTGGTTCCTGTTCCCTATATTGATCGACAAAGACATAAAGAAAAGTTAAAATGCTCCAAAGAAAATGTTCTTAGTGCAAAGTTGTATCACTCTACTATGTCACGTGATATAGTTCAAATGCCCTTTGAGGGAACAAAATTGCCAGAGCATAGCAAGTTCAGGAGAAATATTAAATTGGGATACTACTCGTGTCAGCAGTCTGCTTCTTAGCTAGGTTCCAATCACTGCTATGACTGACTAGGTGGAAATGGTTACTCTTTTGTCACATAAGGCACATTCTATTTGTCAACTCAGTAACATACATGATCCTTTTATTCGAATAATTAAATTAATTATAACATAATTGTTACATAACAGTATTTGCATTCCAATGCAAGGAATTATAAAGTGGGGAAATTAAATAGGCTATACCTTAGCAACAAAAATGAACCTAAACTAAGATCATTTTCTTTTCAGTCACACAAACAATAAGGATGTGCCACCAATACTATAATCACATAAGTGAACAACTAAAGTTTCGTCTCCAAATCTGTACAGAAATTCGAAAAAAATAGATATAGCTGAATTATTTACTCTGTAGAGAGATTTCGCCAGAGTAGTAGTACAATAAAGTCATATGTCTGGTTGATGTAAATTAGACTTAATTGTACTTCACCCAGAATAAAGATGTAAATATGAAAAGTCCATCCTACTTTAATTAGGCAACACTGGGAAATAGAAAGGCAGAACCGTGATTGACTATTGGAAAAAACCTATAAGCTACTGTGCACATATGTACTGCTGCATGGACAAAAGGACATGGATGAGAAAAATGTCTCACAATCATGGAAATATGCATTAATGCACATGGACAAAATGAAACGCATTGGCAGATAGATGGGGGCAGACAGCATGGCAGATCGACAGCATGTACTCCAACAAGCATGTGAAAAGCCAAGTACTGTCATGCACTATTGCACTGAGCGCCACAGTACCAGCAAATAAACATCAACAGGAAACTTAACAGGCACTAAAATGCAGAGACAAATATACAAAAGTAAAGAACAGTCTTACCGTGCAGATGGTCTTCCAATGATCCAAGTGGCATGTATTCATACACGAGAAGGCGTTGATCTCCATCAGCACAATAACCAACCAAACTGACAAGGTTTTGATGATGAAGCAAACTGAGCATGAGAACTTCCACTAGAAATTCTTTGTTTCCTTGATTACCATCCCTATTAAGCTGTTTGATAGCAACAACCTGTAACAGATGCATCAGCATTTCAGCAAAATACAAATGTTGTTGCCTCATCTCAAAGATCAAGGTTTCGAGTAGTTGCATGCAAAGCAAGTGGCATGTATCACTTGTTTGTTTGTCTGTTTCATATCATTCATCTTGTGAATTAAAAGGGGACCTACAGAACAGTCCATACTGCCCTCAATTATCAGGCCAGTGTAAGTTGGATCAGCTGCAAGTGAACATGGATTTTTTGTGTCTGTGGGCATCCACCACTCATGTGCAAACACTGCTTTTTTCTTGAATGTCCTAGACAGATCAATGGCGCCATTGGTACAGCTGAGCCACTTTTGTACTAGACCAACAGCAAGAAACGAAGAAAAGTCGAACCCTGCTTTGCCAACAAAGTGCATTACCTGGCCAGTGGTGTCCAGACGGCCCTTGTAAACGCGCCCGAACCCTCCCTCCCCAATGAAGCATTCATCCCTGAAGTTCTTCGTCGCGGCTGCGAGCTGGCGGAATGTGAAGGTCTGCGCAGAGATGACATTGCCGTTGGCGTCCTTGAGAACCGCAAGCTCCTTCTTCGAGCCGGCATTGCCTTTGGCGCGCGACTTGTCCACCCCTGCGCGTACATTGTTCGACATGGTCAAGCGGATCAAGATACGGTCATGCACAAGCAAGCTGCTATACCAATCATCACGGAAAAAAAAATAGCCCTGCTACTAATCAATGGGGTCATCATCAGGTAGAGTTTCTGAATTTGGCGATACAATAGAAGCCGATACCCTTCCCCCCCACTTCTAATACTGGAAGATCCCAAGGATACGCCGCCTCGCACATCGCTCCCATCATTTCCCTCGATCGCACCCACGCCCGCTGCCCGCAAGGATCGGCCAGTCCGTTCGTACCAACCGAGCGACCGACCCAACCACCACACACGAGGAGACTAGCCCGAGCACCAAAAGCCCCGCAGCACGGATCCGATTCCGATCCCACCAACAAACCAAGCGACCAATCCGGGAGGGGGAGAAGGGGCCGCGCGGGCGCGGCACGCACCTGCGGGGATCCTCTCGGCGCGCGGCGGCACCTCCACGGCCGCCTCCGCGCCTCCGCCGCCAGCAGCGGCGGCGGACGAGGACGCGGCCGCCCACCCGGCCGCACCCCCATTGCCGCCGTAGTACTCGAGCTCCTCCTCGCGCCCCGGGCCGAAGCACGGGAAGCAGCCCATCACCGCCTCGGCGCGCGACCACCACTACCACTGAATCGATCAATCAATCAGTCAATCGCGGCGCGAGGAACCCGCATTCCCGCACCGACCGGCCGCCGGGCTCCGGGTCGGCAAGGGCGGCGCGGATCGGGGAGGCGGCAGGAGGGGGACGGGGAGGGGGCGGGGGGCGGTGGCGTCGGCTGGTTGCGCTCGGCTGCGGCTGCTGCCGCTGCTGTTGCTTATAGCAGGCGGGCTGCGGGGTCGGCTCGCTGGTCCGGGGGGGTTGGTAGGACGGAAACGGGAAGGCGTGGGACGGGAACGGGAGGTTAGGAGCGACTTCACTGTCATTTTGGGGGGATTTTCCGGGGGATTGTCGTGTGATCTCGGTTGCCCCCGGTTCGAGAAAAATATCTCCGCCCCCTCCGATAGTTTATCCCGCGCGCACGTGCTTCGCGCATCGCCGTGAAAATATTTACTTTTTTTCACGCGGCGAAGTTAATAGTAATATTATTATAAGCTAATAACTTTTCCCAGTGGTGAATATCTTTTACTCGCGTATAAACTACGCGTTCGACGTTATTAAATTTGTATCTTTGAACCGTGAAGGTGAAAAAAAATGAAAAGAATGATCTACCTCGGAGGAAGGGAAAAAAGATATGCTCCAGTAAATAAAATACTGGCACTTGATGGGTTCAGCAGCAAGTTGCTGATGGAGCAGCCATGTCCAAGTCAGATGTCGGCTCATTCACGCACACGTACTGCTACTGATTTTGTGCCGATTAATTTAATTGCCCGGTTGACTGGTATAAGCAGCTGATTAGCTCGTAAAGAATGACTGGCTGACGGCGAGCCGTCGCACCGTGTGAGTCAAGATCAAGTCGCCTTCCAGAGGTCATGCTGGAGGAATAAGATCCTCTGTCACCTGCTCATCAGCCTTTAAACGCCAGTTGCTTGAGCCTTTCCAGTGATCCAGTTTCACATGGTGGTTTTTTTTTCTTTTCTGAGACCATCTCACCTGGTGGTTTAAAAGAGTTCCAAACAGATATTCAAAGGTCCATTAGTAACAAGAATCAATCATGCATATGTTCAGTTTTGAATGGAGGAGTTTGACAGGAAATCGTTCCTATTTCCCACATGACTCCGTAAAAACAATTCATATATGGCTATGTTTCGATGCAAGGGCAAATGGCAAAAGGGCAAATGGTAAAATTTTTGCTCCTGTCACATCAGATGTTTGGATGCTAATTAGAAGTATTAAATATAGTTTAATTAAAAAACTAATTACATAGATGAGGACTAAATGACGAGACGAATCTATTAAGCCTAATTAATCCATAATTAGCAAAATTACGGTAGCATTTGCCCTTTTGCACTTTGGGGTGTTTGGATCCAAAAATGCAAAAAAAGTGCAAAAGAGCAAAAGTTTTGCTCTTTCTCTTTCCATTGGATCCAAACAGGCCCTATGTTCCGAGCGGGATCGTCCTTGTGGTTATTCGAACCTTGCAAATACACCAAATGAGTATTTAAGCAGTAGACTTGCAGATACATTAACTTGACAAACAAAGACCTGTGATATATCATTTTTCATATTCGCTCAGCATTCCCTGTTAGTCAATTCGTTGGGTTTGTTGAGCAGGGAAAAGATGGTCCAGGAGATCTATGGTAGGGTGGCTTGAAAGGGTCACACCTCACAATCATCTGGAAACACAAACAAAGGTGAAGGGAACATAAAAGTAACCTCCTGCTAATCATGTCTGAGAGAACCACTAATGTTATTTGACAGTAAGGATGCTTTAACTCTTTTTAAAAAAAATTATCGCATAGTTCACAATCATCTAGAAAAGCTAGGTGAAAGGAACTTAAAAGTAAACTATTACTAATCATGTCCAGGGAGACCACTGATAGATATATTCTTACAGTGGTAAAGGATAGAGCTAAACCTTTATTCTTGGAAAAAGAGAAAAATACCAGCCTTTTACAGATAAGAAAGCTCAGTTGCCTAATGGCTAGGTTCTTTGCAGTTGAACCTAACTCGGCATTGGGTGCTACTCTTCTTTTAACAGTAGTCGACGTCGATAGGCACATGTGTTTCGGCAAAACATGAAAAACACTATTCCACTTGAAACTATAAGACCTATTTCGTTTTGTTAGGATAAGACTTTGATCAAGAACCACTCTATGATAAATAACTTTTATGATACAAAACATACGTTATAATTATACCTTTTCTATCGCATACATATAAAAGAATTCTTGGTTAAAGTTTTGTCCTAACCCAATAAAATACGTCTTGCAATTTCGAACGGGAGTGTAGTTGCGTAATCATGTTCTTTCACTTAACACTATATATCCGTATATTAATCAGCCGGAGAGAATGCATTGGCCACGCGTAGGCACGGATTTTTTAAAAAAAAAACATTGCGGGGACATCTCAAGAGGATATTCTCCCTACTATTTGTTTTTTCTTTCATAGAGTCTGAGCGAGTGATGATTCCTATTATACAAAAAAATGATCCTTGCTCAAAAACATCATCCTTTTTCCCAAAAGTGTAGCCACCCAAGCGAAAGTAACAACTAACACATAGCACGTAGTGTTAGAAACTTAGGCAATTTCAGTAGCAATTTAATCTAGAAAAAGATAATCAACAGGTCCGTGACATCAGATATGTGCAAGTGTGATCTAAGCGTGATGAATATACAGATGATACTACTTATCATGAATTTGATCCAACACATGTAAGAAATATAACCAGCGGTAGAGCCGGATACACTAGTCGACATAGTGCCTCTTGATGTAGTCGTCCCGCTCGATGCATTGCAGAAAGAAAGCAGTGCTGATCACCAGAAACTCCGGGAAGAAGATGATCACCGCACCACCAGGAAGAAGAAGACAATGCGAGTAATCGTGCCGCCAGCGGATACTCCCTAAAAAAATGATTACCAGCCTTTACCCGAGCAGGTAAACTCAAGGACAACTCAAGGACAGCATGATTCCGGAGGCCTACTCTTTCCAGTACTTGTGCGCGTAAGCACCGGAACGGAGACGCAGAGGAGCAGCAATAGCAGTGAAAAGATGTGTTGTTCATGCGCGTGAAAGAAGAGAGGAAGGCTGTATATGTTGGCACTAGGAGACCTTTGGGCGTCAAGGTTCATTGTGGCCATTAACCAGCGTCAATTACCAGTAACCCTCCGCAATGATAGCCTTCATTTCCTGGTCATTGGTGGTCAGCCATCACTCTTCAGTTACCGGTCACAATTGACATCAAGTAGCATCAGTTACTAGTCATCAACCAGAGTTCAAAACTGCAAAACACGCCCAAGCCCAGCCCAGCCTGTCGCGCTCGGCTCGGCTCGGCACGCCTCGGCGAGGCGAGGCGAGCGAGCGCGCGCGCATGGCACCCTCCCTATTCCGACCTTCTCAATTTTCAAGGTGGTTTAACCACTAGTGTAACTACTACCATTTTCTATAGGCCTTAGAATTATATGTTTAATTGATTTAATAGGCCCTTGGCCCAATTAATCCAACAATCCTCGCCAAATTCCAAGGCATAGATTCGAAATTCTCATTGCCACTATTATTTTGATATACCAGTGTTTCGATGGAGACCTGTTTATGGTTGAACATCCACCTAAAACATAATTTTCACTTGTTATGCTTGTCCACAACTGAACAATAGACTATGCCTTGAATTGACAGTTTTGTGCGAACAGATTTCACTTAAGCCCTTGACCGATACAAGGCTGCGAATGCATCCCCTCTTTTTTCGAGCATATAAGTTGTACTCCTATGCATTTCATGAGTCTCTAGAGATTACCCGATCTCATAAATTATGACTAGCAGTCGAACCTATGTAGGTGTGTTCCTTCTGGATGTTCTGTAAGACAGCATCCCTGCTTAAAAAAGCCACTCGGATCATATTAAATTAATCATCCTGCCATACGGCTTAGGAGAAACGTGCATCTCAAACGATGTGGACCTTACCAAAGGGGGTCTCTCCATCAGTCAACCACTAGTTTGTGACACCATTCTACTTCACAGGATCTTCGATCGCATAGAACAAGTTACCACTATGGAATGACTTCTCAAGTGGGTCTCAAGCCCAATTCCCTCGATGCACCTTCTATCACATTACGTGACAGGCCCTTTGTAAACTGATCTGCCAGATTCTTAGATGTATGGACATAATCCAACGCTATTACTCCGGAGTTTCTCAGTTTTCTGATAGATTTTAACCGCCTTTTCACATGCCTAGTAGACTTCATGTTATTTTTAAAACTGTTCACCTTGATTGTCCGTATGATTACCACAGTTCATAGAAATAGTTGGTATAGGTTTCTCAACTACTGGTAAATTCATAAGGAGTTCATGAAGCTACTCAGCCTCAACTGTGGTGGTATCCAATGCTGTGAGTTCTGCTTTCATTGTTGACCTTGTTAAGATGGTCCGCTTACAAGACTTCCATGAAACAGCGCCACCTCCAAGTGAAACACATATCCACTTGTGGCGTAAATCTCATCAGCATCAGATATCCAGTTTGCATCACAGTAACCCTGTAGTACCCTCGGGTATCCGGCACAGTGAATGCCATAGCTCATAGTGCCTTTTAGATAGCGCAATACCCTTCCAAGAGCATGCCAGTGATCATCTCCCGGATTTGACACGAATCGGCTGAGTTTGCTCACTGCAAACTAGATGTCCGGCCTCGTTGCGCTAGCCAAATACATAAGAGAGACAATAATTTATGAATATCTCAATTGATTTCGTGCTATTTTCTGATTTGTCCTCAATAGCACGCTCCGATCATAAGGAGTTGAAGCAGATATGCAATCACTGTATCCAAAGTGATTCAGCATCTTTTCAACATAGTGGGATTGCACAAGAGTAACCCCACCATTTCCTTCTCTCAATAGCTTTATGTTAAGAATAATATCAGCCTCTCCCGTATCTTTCATTTCAAAGTTACTAGGCAAAAAGTCTTTCACTTCCTTGATCATATTAATATTATTTTCAAAGATTAGTATATCATCCACATATAAACATAAGATCACACCTTCTCCCCCACCATACTGATAATAAACACATTTATCAGCTTCATTCATAACAAAGCCAGTTGATGTCAAAGTCTTATCGAACTTCTCATGCCACTGCTTAGGTGCTTGCTTCAGGCCATACAAAGATCTCAATAACTTACACACTTTTCCCTCTTGACCATTTGCTACAAAATCATCTAGCTGATCCATATAGATCTCTTCCTCAAGCTCTCCATTCAAGAAAGTTGTCTTAACGTCCATCTAATGAACGAGAAGACCATGTGAGGCAGCCAAGGAAAGTAACACTTATATGGTCGTCAAACGGGAAACTGGTGAATAAGTATCAAAATAATGTTCGCCTTCTTTCTGGGTATAACCCTTGGCCACAAGCCTTGCCTTGTACTTTTCAATAGTACCATCAGGCCTAAGATTTTTTCTGAACACCCATTTCCATCCCACAGGTTTGCATTCGAAAGGACGATCAACAATCTCCCAATTCCATTAGACATAATTGAATCCATCTCACTTCACACCGCTTTCTTCCAATAGTCAGCATTAGGAGAGGAGTATGCATCTTCAATGGTTCTTGGAGTATCATCCTCAAGGTACACAATAAAATCATCACCAAAAGACTTTGCAATTTTTTTCCTCTTGCTCCTTCTGGTACCTTCATTTCCATGCTCCTCTGGATATTCCCCATGGGTTTCAGTTTTAGCGTGTTTTATCAGAAATAAAATAGATTCATGACTAGAAGTGCTAGGTGTATTTTTCATAGTAAACTCGGTCTCAAAAGTTGTCCTAACATATATGTCAGATACTCCTGATTTTATTATCAAAAATCTATACCCAACACTATGGATAGCATAGCCTAGAAAGATGCAATCAACTGTTTTCGGTCTGAGTTTGCGTTTCTTAGCAATTGGCACGTTCACCTTTGCTAAACAACCTCAAGTACGCAAATATGAGAGTGTCAATCTTCTATTTTCTCATTCCTCGAATGGCATTTTCTCTTTGTTTTACATAGAAACTATGTTAAGAGTATGGCAAGCTGTCAAAATAGCTTCACCCCACCATTCCTAGGAAAGTCCCGCTGTATCTAACGTGACGTTAACCATCTCAGTTAGAGTGCGGTTCTTCCTTTCAGCCACTCCATATTCTCTCATGAACAATGCTATGTTCATCACAAAATAAATTAAACTCATTTAAAAAATACTCTTCACCTCGATCCGATCTAACATGTTTTATCTTTCTCTCAAGTTGATTTTCAACCTTGGCTTTATAGACTTTAAAATAATACTCTTCATCTTTTGATTTTAACAAGTACACGTAGCAAAATCTAGTGCAGTCATCTATTAACGTCATAAAATATCTTTTGCCACATTTAGTCAATTCACCATTCATTTCACATAAATCAGAATAGATTAGTTCTAGTGGTGCCAAGTCCCTCACTGCAGCAGCCTTGTGAGGCTTGCGAGGTTGCTTCGATTACACATACACATGGCATTTAGAACCTTTGACCAAATCAAATTTCGGGATTAAATTCATACCAGCTAAGTGAGTCATACAACCAAAATTTATACATAAATATTGTCGGTACGTACAGACAGGAGTACCTCCTGCTAGTGTGTCCAACCCGAGGGGCGCGAGATTATCCGTAACCTCGCGCTAAGCCTTTGGGTGATGGGGCGTACGGCCCGGGCCTGATAGCTAGGGTCACGGTCTCCGGACCTCCCCCCGTGCTCTAGCAGGTCCGGCGCCTCCACGTGCCCACGAGGACAAGACCCACAGGAACAGCTACCGCCGGCCCGGTCCACTGCGGGGTGGTCCGGGCCCCTACGAGTGGAAGCCGGACCCCCAGGAGGCCTGCGCGCCTGTGCCAGCCTTGGCGACCCGGACCTCCCTTCCCACCGTGGAAGAGGTCCGGTGCCGCCGCGTGCCCCTGGGGAAGCGGCTGCTAAGCCAGCCATGCCATGTGTTCAGTGGCAGCCAGCCTTCAGCGGGACGCCAGCCCAACTACCGCGTTAAATGTGGGTAGGTGGGGTGCGCGTGCCCAAGATAGGGCATGGGCTGCCCACTAGCACGTTGGGTAGGTATGCTGACACCACGATAAGCCCGCCTGTTACCAAGGCGGAGCGTCGCATCGCCACACTGTGTACGCAGGCGGGTGGCGTGTAGTCACATCACAGCACCGCGCGCGTGAGCAAAGGGTAATTATGATCTACTGCAGGAGGGCCGCGGCGTGCGCTGCTACAGTGCGCGCAGAGGCTACAGCACGGCAGGTCAACATAACCCTTTCGCGTGTCAGCGGGAACTGTGACCCAACAGTAACAGCACGTCTCCACTGTGCGTGTCACTGGCAGCAGACCCTATGCAGGCGAGACGGCACAAGACCAAATCCAGACGGAGGATACGCACGGGAGCCGGAGAGGAAGATTTCCGAATCTGTAGCATTTCAGGCTCCAATGTGTACGTTGTTTAATATATCGTTGGGTCCATTGTCGGGACCCTGTTCAGTGTACACGCTTCCCTTGAGTCTATAAAAGGGAGAGCGCACACGTTAGAACACAAGGCACTCTCATGTTCCAAAAAGGCTCACTCAAGCTTAGGCATACCCGCACGGACTTACTAAAGGGCACTCACAAGTTCTCTCAAGCCTTACGGTCACTCACAAGCTTCCACAAGCTCTCAGAAGTAATACAACATACAGTGGACGTAGGGTTTTACGCTCCGGCGGCCTGAACCATTCTAAATCTCTTGTGTGCTTTCTGTGTTCATACGCCTCTTGATCTAGCGTTCCTTGACTTCCCCAAACTCATCCTAAACTAGGATTAGGCAGGTGAATTCCGCCACCCGGCTGGAGATTTCCTCCGACAAACCTGAATGCCAAATATTTGTCTCAATGTCATGGCTCACATGGTTCATGAAATTAAAACAAGCATCCGATAAAGACAAGTGGAACGAGTCTCCGCTCTCATAGCCTTTACCGATACAAGTTCCATGCTTAGACAGGATATATTTATTTAACTCAAACACAAGTTTATAGTCATCTCGATACAGCAAAGAACCACTAATTAAATTCTTCCTTATTGAGGGGACATGCTGCACGTTCTTAAGCTGCACGGTCTTTCCCCATGTTAGTTTCAGATCGACCGTACCAACACCATGAACAGCCGTACGTGCTCCATTTCCCATCAACAAGGAGGAAGTCCTCTCGACTTGATAAGAAGAAAATAAAGAAATATCAGCATACACATGAATATTAGCACCAGTATCAATCTACCAATCAAGTGTATGACAAACTGAAAGAACTGTAGGCAATGAGTTATCTTACCCCGATGTTCCTCCATCAGCCTCAATCATGTTTGCTGATTTCTTGGGCCTATACATGCTCTTCTCGCATTTTTTGGCTTAGTGTCCCTCAACACCACAAGTATAGCACTTGCCCTTTCCTTTGGTCTGTTGATTATTCTTCTTCTTAAAAGGAGTAGTGTTCTTTTGTTTGAGCTCCTGCTTGAATTTCTTCTTGTCGGAATTTTGAGGACCTTTCTGTACCACATGAGCACTAGAATTTGCCTCAACAACTTTCTTGTCACGGATATTTTTAGCTCTCGCCTTCTCTTCAACATCCAAAGAGCCAATCAGATAGGCAATGCCAAACTGTTATCTCTTATGTTTCAAATAAGTAGCAAAATCAGTCCAAGTTTGTGGCCGCTTGGCAATGTTGCAGCTCGCCACAAACTTCTGCAATAGCTCACAACCAAAATTCTTGAGTTATTTCATCAGTGTTTGTATATCATGAGCATGTTCTACTACAGAACAGCCCTCAACCATTCTGTAGTCACGAAACTGCTCCATGACGTACAACTCACTACTGGCGTCAGAAACTCCATATTTAGCCTCTAGAGCATCCCACATTTCTTTACCGGTGGATATCGCCACATATGTATCCCCTATGGAGTCTCCTAGAACGTGGATCATTGCCCCCTTGAATGTAGTATCCGCATCTTTGAACCACTGCTGATCCTCAACAGTACGTGGTCCAAGCAGTCTAGGTTCGACAACAAAATAACAGTGCATAGCAGTCAACTATAGAATACACCTTTGACGCCACCTCTTGTAATGAGCACCCTCAAAAATATTCGGTTTCAACGGTTGTGCAAAGCCAGAAACCGAAATTGCCCATCACGTTTTTGGATTGTTAAAAAGATAATCAACAGGTTTGTGACATCAGATATGTGCAAGTGTGATCTAAGCGTGATGAATATACAGATGATACTACTTATCATAAATTTGATCCAGCACATATGAGAAACATACCCAGCGGCAGAGCCGGATGCACTAATCAACATAGTGCCTGTTGATGTAGTCGTCCCATTCGATGCAGTGCAGAAAAGAAGCAATGCCAATCACCAGAAACTCCGGGACGTGGATGATCACCGCACCACCAAGAAGAAGACGATGCGAGTCTGCCGCCAGCGAACACTCCCCAAAAACATGATTGCCAGCCTTTACCCGAGCAGGTAAATTCAAGGATGCGGAAAGATATGTTGTTCGTGCGCGTGAAAAGAAGAGAGGAAGGCCGTATATGTAGAGGCACTAGGAGACTTTCGGGTGTCCAGGTTCATTGTAGCCATCAACCAGTGTTTGCTACCGGTTACCCTATGCCATGATAGCCTTCATTTACTGGTCATTGGTGGTCAGCTATAGCACACAACACATCACGTCGCGCTCGGCTCAGCTCGCAACGCCTCGGCGAGGCAAGCGAGCGCGTGCGCGCGTGTGGCACCCTGCTATCCCTTCTTGTCCTTCTTATCATGTGTGAAAAGACTCCACCTTATAAGTTGGTTAGGAACCCTCTCAATTTTCAAAGTGGTTTAACCACTAGTGTAACTACCATCATTTTCTATGGACTTTAGAATTATATGATTAGGCCCAATTAATCCAACACGTAGATCTAAATTTAGTACAGACCAGATCATCAGAATTGGAATTCCCGGGTTAACTTTGTTTTCCCTCGAGGAATTTCTGCTAGGCTCCTAACAAAAGTGGTTTTTATCACCACCCTTGTCAAGTAAAAGGAACAAAGCAAAGGTCGATGCTTATGCTGCAAGGATTGGACGTAGATGCACACGGTCCATTCGCCCGCCTGACCGGAAAGAAAGCCAGGAGCTTCCAAAGCTGCGGCGGGTCCACGTGATACTCGTGCCACTGTGCACGCAAACGCAGCATGAGACGGTGATGCTTTCTTGTTGGGACCAGCAGGTTTGGCGGTTGGCGTTTTACCTTCATTTTTTCGAATTCAGAATTGATTTTCAGTTGAACTGATGATTCTGTGAAAAAAAAACGGATGGTGCAAGAAACCACAACGTGCGCAGGTTCCCTTTTGTTTTCGTTACAAAGTAGACGGCGGGTCGAGTGCTCCGTCAGCCGTCGTACGTGCAGGTTCACCACTTCTCATTGCTGCCTGCAAGTGCAAGTTGCAGGGAAAAGGGAGCATATATTCCAGTATCCCCACGCTATCCTCAGGGACAAAATTGCCTTATTTGTCCCCATGGATAGCTACAAACCCACGAATCTTCTCAAAATTTTAGATCGATGGTGCACCTTTTTTTTTTCACGGTACGCTTGATCAAGGAGAAATCGACGGTGCATCATCTGCTAGTTATTCGCAGTTGGGTCATCAGCACGTGCTGGTTACTTTCTACTCCGGGGAAAGGACCTCTGCCTGACTTGGGCTCCGGGGCATCGTCATCGTCAGCTCAAGGAAGAGAGGCATAAAGAGGGAGGGGATCTACCAGCACGTGCATGGCTCAGAGCCTCTCGTCAGACAAACAAAGGGCACAGAATTACCATAACGAAGAAAAAGGAAACACGCAGTTTAGGAGCCTAAGAAGTCTGGGCTTGCCTCCTGGTCCAAAATTGCGCGCAGCTGGCCAAATGGGCCGTGGCTATGGCCACACGGAACACGACACTAAAAATATTACACGACCACGGTCCGACACGATGGACGTATCATTAACAGCACGGTAAGGTCGGTACGGTCGTAGTGTCATGCGTGGGCTGAAACCCCGGCATGTAGCGCCGGTATAGGTACGACACCACTAATGAGCTGGCACGATTTAGCATGGATCCAGCTCACAACCACTCATATATATATTTCACATCTACCTCAAACCCTAATCAGTCTCCACCTTTTCTTACCAGCTGGCCGCCACCCACCCTCCTCCTCCTAGGCTCCTCCCTCTGTCTCTCGACTCCCGAGCACGCCTCCCCTTCCGGCATCCCCGCACTCCTCCTCCCTCTCTCTTGCTCCAGCGCGCCCCTCCTCTACCCTCCCCACCGTCCCCGCGTCGTTCGCCGCGGCCCTCCCCTCGCCGCGCTGCGCGCTGCCACCCTCCCCTCACCTCGTTGCGCGCCACCGCTCTCCCCTCGTCGCGCGCCGTCGCTGCTGCCGCCATCCTCCCAGTGTCGCGCTGTTGCTGCTGCCGCCGCCCTCCACGCGTCACGCGCCGCCGCCTCCCTTCTCGGGCGCTGCCGCCGGCACAGAGCCGCCGGGCACATCATCATGCCGACACTATGGCACGCCGTTCGTGTCGTGCCTCAGTCGGCGTGACGGCAGCAGTGCCGGCATAGCACGGTATGTCTAGAGCTTAGTGCTAGTCGTGTCGTGCCGGATAGTATCGTGCTAATGCCGTGTCATGCCGTGCCGTGTGTCACGTTTGGATATCTACATCCCATACACATGCTGGTAGTAGCCGGCCGTAGAAAACAGAATCCTGGCCCAGTCCTAGTTATCTGCGGTCGGTCTCGTGCGGTCGCCTGCTGCTGCCCCTTCTACTATTCTCCTCAGAGGGAATGGTGTGCCGTCAGGTACGTGTGCTTTGACCTTGGTCGCCAGCCAGGTGCTCGACGAAAGTGCCGGAAGGGCTTCAACAAGGAGCCGTGCCTCCTGACTTCTCTTCTTTCTGCTGTCTAGCTAAGGGGCCTGTTTTAATTCGGATAACTAAATTTTAATCCCATCACATCGGATGTTTGGATATAAATTAGAAATATTAATTATAAAATTAATTACATATATGAAGGCTAATTCATGAAATGAATCTATTAAATCTAATTAAATTATCATTAGCACATATTTACTGTAGCACAATATTGTCAAGTCATGACTAATTAGTCTTAATGAATTCGTCTCGTGAATTAGCTGCCATATATACAGTTAGTCTTATAATAAATCTATATTTAGTACTCTTAATTCGTATCCGAATATACGATGTGACAGGAACTAAAGTGATCCAAACAAACTCTAAACCTTAGTTCTTCTCATGCACGCTTGATGAGTGGGCTCTCCCACTCTGCCATCGTCAACGAATGAGAATGCATGTTGATCTGACGCTCAGTACTTTCTTCGATTCATTAGGCATCGGTGTTCTTGGAAAACCTCCGATCCGTCAGGTAGCTTCATGTGAACTAATCATACGCTTCTTCGTTTCTTCCTCGAGCGCTAGCTTCAGCTTGAATATGGTGAGAACTAACGCTGTCCGCTTGACAAGCATTCCGAGGGTGTGGCAAGGTTCAATGGGGCGGCCCAAGCCCACAACGCGACAACTGGCCCAATACTGGCTGGACTGGACACAGCCACTAAACACACAACATTTTACTGAGGCATAATATTGCTGAATGACTAGACAGCAGAAGACACACGTTGTCACGGTGATATCCCTTGTGGCTTGTTTGCATAGGCAGAGATTAGATTGAGTCTATATGCATGACCGGCAGTAAATCACTTTCTTATTGTGTCCGTAATCACAGTCTAATGAATGATCCTCCACAAGCCCAAACAAGCCCCCTGAGGTGGGGAACTTTACCGGCCCACACATTACTTATATATAAACATTCTTTTATAATAAACAAATGCACAGGATTATTTGGCCACGAGTTAGCTTAGCTATGCATTGGAGGAAGAAACGAACTAAGCAAGCAGAGAGGAGACACAGGCGAAGCACACAGTGAAAAGCTATCTCGAACAAAGCATAAAGATGGGGCACACGCGATGCTAGCCTAGCCATCTCATGCAAAAAAGACGAGCGTGCATGCTGCCTGCCAGTGCTGCCAGCAGCGAAAAAAGGAGCTCCCGAAAAAAACTACACTGAGCAAGCACCGACTACACGATCGAGTACGGGAGCGCCAATCCCACTTGCTATTAGAAAAACCCTCTCAGTATTCAGCTTGTTCCATCTTTTCCTTGACATCTTTTTAAATTAAACAAAGCAATTAAAACCGGTAGTAATAAAATGGTACAATTCATGCATGTTCGTTATGTGTTTATATGTGAAGAAATGTGCTCTGCCTGTTCATCCAAGTACAGATGATAGCTATAAGGAGTTGTTGAAATTAGCATTAATTTTTCACGTTTGGGAATGCAAACGACTGTGTTCATGCATGTCATCATCAAGTGGCAACTAAACACAAGAGGGCCGGAGGAATGAAAAGTAAGGCAAGCCAAACTGCATATTAATAAGGTCGAAGAGATTGATGACACTAAACAGCAGCTAGATCTCTTCTTGCATCTAGCAAGCATCGCGCACACTCATACTCGTACGTGTGAGCATGCGAGCACGTGCCAACTCTACCACACTCCCACACACAAGACGGAGGCAGCATCAGTAAAAAAATCACCGACCTCTCTCTCTCTCCCTCTCTAACACACAAGCACACAAGCACGCACTCTATGATCGATCGACTCACTACGACTGTGGATGGTGATGTATTACTTTAATCTGCCCTACGACGACAGTTAGCTCCGACGAGCAGCGACGACGGCGCGAGCGTCGGGAGAGCTCGCTCAGAGCCAGAGCGCACCGGCCTCCTTGAGCAGCGGCACGAGGGAGCCGTTGATGTGCGCGGCCATGACGCGGTCCATGGCGCCGACCAGCCTGCCGCCGATGAACACGACGGGCACGACCGGCGGCGCCGCGGCCCCGGGTGCGGCGGCGGCGCCGAGGAGGCAGGCGAGGGCGCGCTCCAGCTCGCGGCCCCGCGGGTCGAGGTCCAGCTCGTGCACCGCCGGGTGCACGCCCATGCCGCAGAACAGCCGCTTCACGGCGTGGCACATGCAGCAGGTGCTCACGCTGAAAACCACCACCGCGCTCTCCGACGCCAGCCGCTCCACGCGCTCCGCCGCCGTCTCCGCGGCAGCCGCCGGCGCCACCACCGCCGGCATGTACCACGCCTGCTCCGCCGCCGCGCCGTACTGCATTGTCGATAATCTGTCGCGAGCTAGTGCCTACACACGGCTACTGATCAGAGGGCTAGCTGCTAGTAGCAATGTCGTCAAGGTTTGCGAGAGCAAGGGCGAGTGTGGTTTTGCTTTAGGGCTGGCAGGCTAGAGGTGAGAGGAGGTGCGCGTATATATAGAGGAGCGGGGTCAGGGGCGTTCCGGTCATTTTGAGGCGGCAAGTAGCTTTAAAGCTGGATTTAACTTGTGCCCTCTGATCCTCTCCTCCTGTACAGTGTAGGGATTACTACCTTAATAGTACTTGATTATAATTAAGAACCCTTGCTTACTTTTGCTTAGTATGTAGTACTACGTCTCCTTTCGATAACATCGTGTTATTAGACACTCGAATATACTACAACTTCGATCAATCACTAAGTTCGTTCATCTTTGTACGGCTTATGTTTTGATGGTTCAAAGTTCATGTTTCGACCAACAATTAGTGCAATGACATATGAGTTGTGTGTCAAAAAATTATACCATTGGATTTGAATTTAACATCACTTTGTAATGATTACAAATTTGTAACTATTAATCAAATATTAAGAAAGAGTTTATGGTCAAAGATCAATTTTTTAGACAGAAAATCAAAATGAATGCCGGGAGTACTTTTCTATAAAATGATAATAAAAAGTGACAAGGTATAGCTAACTATGAAAATATTTCTCATTGCATATTATTCAATGATGATACTATTTGAAGTATATTAATAGTACATGTTTAGAGAAAGAATTTTTCAAGTCAAATCAATAGAGAATATTTTCATGTTCCCAAATTTAAATATATATATAGTAGTACTCCATCAATTTGAAAATGCAAGGCGCATTTTGACTTGGCATAGACGATAGTCTCCAAAACTATGTTTTGATCCATGATTTCTCTTATAGTATAATGTTGGTAACAACAAACTCAAAACCATGAGATAAGTAGTAACTTCAAATACAAATTCAACGATATTACTTTTGTATACATAATATTTAGTTCTTGTAGTAAGACTAATTTTTCGTTAAAGATTACGAGGTTTGACTATATATTGATATGCGAGCACGCGCTATAAAATTAAAGAAATGTAGGGAGTATGACATACAAGTGCATTACGTGCATGCTTGCTCACAAAATCGGCAGAAGAAAGAACTCAAATTTGCAGACAGCGGAGGAATTAATTAGGTGGAGATCGTCTAGGGATACTGAAACAGTTACATGTCTACATGTCGCTAGGTTTCGAGACAGATATCTGAAACAAGTGAGCCTAGGCTCGTAGCTTTTGGCACAAATGCATCGGTGGATGAACACACACCTCGAGCTAGTGCATTGCATCACGGTGATGCTTCTTCCCTTTGTGTCTCCCAGGCCAGGCCGACAGTGCATGCTTCTTCGGCCCTTGCTTTTATCTTTATCTCGTCAGGAGCACTGCAAAGGAGAAGCATTACCGGAAATTTGTCCCAAGGATTTGATCGGTGGTGGGAGCAAAGACCGGCTTTTGCTTCCATAGAGAAATGTCTCTCAGCACCGGCCGGCCGGCTTTTTGCTGCTTGGTTTTGGTTTTGTCCAAACGGTTTAAAGCTTCGTTTTGCGTGCATGCATGCATGCCGGCATGTGTATACTAGTGTGTGTTGGCCTCATTCAACCGACATGTGTAGAGAAAAACAAAAAAGTTGCAGTAGTGTATTTCTAAGTAATACCAGGAACCCTCATTTAATATATACATAAATATATGGCATGAATTCCCTGTTTGGGGTGAAGGTGCATATGATACCAGGTTCCAAGATCAGTATGACAGTATGTGGTAGAGAGAGAGAGAGAGAGAGAGAGAGAGAGAGATTTGTATGTGGTAGAGTATATTAAGCTGCTGGTACCAAAAGGTTCAACTTTGCACTGTAGCTGACGTGCGGTATTGTTTATGCAAAGCTGTCGTGCGGTGGCACTGCTGCCACACCTCCTTTATTTATCTAACCGTCACAAACGGTCGAAGTAGTTGCTCATGAGCATGCATGAGCTTAGCTAGCTAGCGGCAGGCTGCTATGTGGGTGGGTGAGATCATGCCGACCAATGACCTTGTCGGTAAACTATTTTGACTGATGATGATGATACACACTTTGGAGTTTGGACTTTGCAACAATATTATAACCTAAGTGCTGCATCCATGTAGTAGTATACGACGTACGACCAAATTAAACTTTGCTGCTTTTGCATGCCGCCAGCGGTATCACGAAAGTTCCGAGCAAGGATTCACCCACATGCCAGCAGCTTGTTACGGCTTTAGTTAGTCTAGTTTAGTTTACACAATAGTATAGTCGTTAAGTACTCCAAAGATATGATGATGATCAAGTAACTAACCAAGTGTTATGAAGCCCCCTAATTTAACCTCCAAGCTTTTGTGAAAGCGTGTGCGCCACTTGCTTTGCTCGGGTCAGGTTGGGGTGGCTCCGGATCTCGAGGCTGCGCCTCGACCGCCGCCGGCCGTCGGATCGGATGCCGGCCCGGCCGGGATTGGAGAGCACCATACACAGGGAGGTGATGGGCAAGTAAAAGTTGGCGCGCGCACGGGAAAAAAGCACGCGCGTGCAGCGCCGTACACGTATCGTGCCGCATGCGACCGAGGCGCGCGTCGCGTTAGGCTTGCAGCTGCATGGACGACGACGAGTCTCTCTTTATTTGCATGGACGCCTGCAGGATAGCTAGCCGGCCAGGCCAAGAGATCGTGCGGGCGTGCGTGATATCTTTTTCAGGATTTTCACGAGGGCGGCAGCAGCAACCGTATCTACCCGATCACGATCTCTTGTTTCCTGCGTTTTTCGTACGTCCTTTGCATTGGTTTCTCTCTCTCTCTCTCTCTCTAAATTTTTTGATTTGATGAAATTACAGAGCGTTTTCGTGTACTACTAGTTGTGCGTTTTGATCATGACGGTCCTTTATTTGCATTTGCATGCATGCAATGATGCATGGCTTTTTCACGGCCATCACTGAGCATAATTGGTAAGTGCTAGCTAGGACCGGCCACTTGGGGTTGGGCGCCTCCGATCCACGCAATGCTGTCGATCCATTGCCATCTTGTATCGTCCCATGCATAACCATGCAGACAGTAGCGGAGGACGAATTAAATTTAAGGTATGACGGGCAACAAATTTGAGCATATATTATCCATTAGACACTACTACAGAAACAGTTATTAGGGACGGGTAAAACGGTATTTGTAGAGGTGGGTGCGGTACCCACCTCTGCTTCTCGCAGCTAAAAATAGCTATTTGCATGGACAGGTACGTTACCCGCCTCTGAAAATGGATTTTCAGGTGCGGGTCACCCCCTAACCCGCTCTTGCAAATCGATTTCCAAGGTCAGGTTAGGGGTGACCCGCCTCTGGAAATCAATTTCCAGGGCGGGTGAGCCCATGGTCCGCCCCTGGAAATCAGTTTTTAGGGGCGGGTTAGGGCATGACCCCGTCCTGAATAACCCGCCCTGAAAATACCCTGACCGTCAAATAATTCACTGATTTCAATTTAAATTTTCAGAATCTGTCATAGAATCTGTCATATACAAGCACATCACACTACATGGTCACAAGAACTTGGAAAGGAAATCATCTAAATATTTAAATTACATGCAATTGAAATATTTGATAAGTCGATACATATTACATACAAGATGCAAATGTTCAATTGCATGCATACATTACATTATCTAACGGATATTATTCGCAAGCAAGAGGTACTTAACATAGTGAACATCGCCAATCTTATACCCCAGGCTTTCGTCAATAAAAAACAAAGCAACGATAAGTGCGCTTTCCTTTGCTTCACATCTACGAGGAAGTGCTTTGCCATAGATGGTGAATATTGGTTCCACAGCATGAAACGAGGTAGATCGATCTTCAATAGAAGTCTGGTGCAGGCCTTCCCTAGTACGGGGTGTCCCAGACTTGCACCAATGATAATCCAATTTGTGCATGGCTTCACATAAAATAATCTTCAAACTTATCGCCATGAAGGTGTTACCAAACATATGCTGCAACGGAGATGGAAGGCAAATATTATGAACTGTTTCACGCAATCAAATAAAGTACAAATACATATACTTTTCTTAAATTAACAAGAACTCACACACCATGTCATTTTGATTTTCTTGTGCAAGACTCTCATAGAAACTAATAATATCATGTTTATTTTATTGAAGCACTCTGATTTTAAACCATGACAAGTCTGGAATTAGATAACCATGCCTCTGAAGTTCTAAAAGACAGCTTCCATGGTACTTCTTTCATAAATCATCTGAATAGATAATTCTTTACCACTAGCAACTATTGGAATAATGGTACCTAGATCTTCTCTTGCTGGTATCTAAAAAGAGATTGTTAGTTTCTTGAACTGTTGGCATTCCATGGTTTCCACCTAAGAAGGTGTACCACCTAGGCATTTTACTACCTCGGCAAGCCATATAAATACATTGATCTGCTGCATTAGAGGTAATGTAACATTAATAAGGATCAAATGTTCTTAATAAGACAAAAGGATGGATCTTACTATTCCTGGAGCTGGTACAGTTGCTTGAGGATATCGGGTCGGTCTAGTCCTGTTGACTCTGGTAAAAGTGATGCCAGGAGGGCGAGCGAGAAATTCTGATGCCCCCTACCATGACCGACACTATCACGACCCAATCTACCACGGCCAAAGCCATGACTTGCCATATGCCTATTCATAAAACAATAATTCACTATTTCATATTCTCAAAATAGTACTATTTCACATTCTCAATAATTCACATCCACTAACTAATTCATTCATGAATAATACTCATTCACTAAAATAAAGCTAACTATAATGGTAAAATAAAAAGAAATTTCACTACAAATTCACATGTCACATTCATTTTCACATATTACAAACCACATATATTCACTTATACATTAACTAATTTACTAACTAATTCATTATATAATTTAAAAGAAAAAAAAATCAAGAACTCACCTGTTGCTGAGGAAGGGCGTGGGCCGGAGGGGAGGGGAGGAGAGGGGCACTACCGCAGATCCGGATCCAAAGGTGCGCGGCGGCGGGCTGAGGGAGGCGTGCGGCAGAGGGTCGAGGGAGGCGCGCGGGCGGGCTGAGGGAGGTCGACGACGAGGTAGCGGAGAGGAGTGGAGGCCCGGCGTGTCTAGGGAGAGCCGTGGAGGAGGAGGTGCAGCGGCAAAGGAGAGCCGCCGGGGAGAGGCGCTGGCAAGGGGGAGGGCCGAGCCGCCGACGGGGAAGAGGAAATTTCGGTAGTGTAACGTCTTCGTTCGCATGAAATGAAAATTTTACTAAGTCATCGGCCTGTTCAACATATATCGAGCACGGATTTCTAGGGGCGGATGACCCCCCCCACCCGCCCCTAGAAATGTATTTTCAGGGGCGGGTGACCCCCCATCCGCCCCTACAAATTATTTCTAGGGACGGGTGGGGAGGTCACCTGCCCCTTTAAATCTTTTTCAATTTTATACTGAAAATTCAATTAATTCAAAAAATATAGCAAAACACATCCAAAAAGGCAAAATTTTTACCCTAAAGCTATTGTCACCTATAGAACTAAAAAAATATGACAACTATATTTCAGTGTACAGAATGGTTAAGAGTGTTGAAACAATAATGTAGGGTTTTCCAACACTTACTATCTCGTACAACTCAAGTCATACTTACTGATTTTCACACTCTTAAGCATTATATAATATGAAATATACCCTTTCTCTCTCTCACCACCCTCCGTCAGGGTGCCCCTGCCACCATCACCCTTTCCGTGAACGCCCAAGTATAAACGGGAAGGGCTTGGGCGCCGCCGGCAAGCCCTGCTCCGCCGCGTGATCATAGCTAGGCGGGAGGGCTTGGATGCCGGGTGATGATTATGTTGGACTCGGTTGGGAAGGATAACGGGTGCAGATCAAGGATGCTGCGAGCGCAGGAAGCACAAGGAAAACGATGCTGCAAAACCAACCGTCCAATTAATTAGGAGAGCATCTCCTTTCTCTATTTTGAGAGAGTTGGTATGAAATATTGAGATGAGTAAAAATATTAGAAAAAAGGAGATATATTAGAGGACTGATGGAGTACTTCTTTTCCCAATAACGAAGGTTATTAGAGAAAAAAAAGGACTGATGGAGATGATCTAATAGTTGCTAACTGTTCGCTAGCTAGCTATTAGAAGGGGCTGTTTGGATAATCGACCAACTAATAGGTAGTTGGATAGTTAGATACAACTAATAGCAGGCTCCAACCAGCTAATAGTGTACTAATTGTTAGCAGGGTAAGCTGCTAATAGTTATTAGTAGGTCTATAGCGGCCCAATAGAGAAAGGTGGACAATTTACTAAAACTTCAACATTTGGCGAAAAGTTCATGATATCGACTACAAAACTAAGATCCTATTTGGTTCAACTTATAGTCAAGGCTGAAACAAACGGGATATAATAGTAACTCAACAACTGTTGAGCAAACCGTTCGAACAAAAAGCTCGACTCATCGATTATACTAAAAAGAAATGTCCCAGTACGCACGTATAGCAGCCGTAGGAACAGCAGCACAGTAATAATCTAGTGGCGGTGGTACGTATGTACCAGTATCGAAGCACGAGGGTTGTCAGCAGGGGTGCCCTTGTCTGCTGGTCTCCTGCTGCGGCCTGCGGGCATGCAAAGAAAGCTCACGAGATCGTCGAGAGATGGAGGAAAGCCCGGCCACTAGGCAGGCTACTAGCTAAAGCGATCGGCAGCATGCAGCAGCAGCAGGCCGGACGACGTACGCGATCGCGCGCGCCTGCGACGGCCGGCCGGCCGGACGCCGCCCGAGAAAAGGCGGAGCCCGGACGTACGCCGAGGGGGAAAAGCTAGCGCCTAGCGCAGGAGCGACGGGGGTGGGAAAAGCTGGGCCGAGCCATGCACGCCGCTGCCGGCCGGCCGGCCGGCCGTTGTGGGGGGGGGGGGGGGAGAGAGAGAGAGAGAGAGAGAGAGAGAGAGAGAGAGAGAGAGAGAGAGAGAGAGAGAGAGAGAGAGAGAGAGAGTGGCTGCTGGGTGGTGGCGCGCGGAGGCCGGAGGGTGTGGTGGTGGACCGTGTGGAATGGTGTCTGGTGGTAGTGGGCGCGCGCGGACGCCGCGTCCCGAGGCTGACGCGATGCTCCTTGACTGCTGACCTATTCCGGCCGGTGGTCCAGCAGCAGGCCGCGGGCGCTGAGCTTCGTTCGCCGGCCGGTCTTTTCTCCCGTGCTCACTGCGGCTTGCCACCTTTGGTCCACTCTCTCTCTCTCTCTCTCTCTCTCTCTCTCTCTCACTCACTCTCGCGCTCTCAATGCTCACGACTTCCTCTAGACCTAGCTGCTCTCTCTCTTTCTCTCTCTGCTTCTTTTGGAGCTACGTACTCCATGCTGGGAGATACGATCGTGGCTTTGGCTGCATATTCAAAAGGTACTTGGAGCTAGAGTGCACCAGTGCACTGCTAGAAAATAGGCCAAAGATCCACCCTAAAAGTAGGAGCACGAAGATGACCTGTTAGCATTAGTACTGGATGATTTTCATACCGGTAGTTTTGAGGTGGATGAAAAGATCCAGAGACCTTTAAATACCGGGTGGTAAAAAAGCTCATTGCATTGGGATTTAAGTTTGAACTAAATAAATCGCAGAGATTTACACTCTTTGTTGTTGCAACCATTTTAGTACAACCTATAGGATCCAGTGGTTGAAATCACTTGGATTGAATCTGATAAATGGATGGTTTAAATGCGTGATTATACCCATGTTGTTCTCAAATAAATATAGGTTTTGGGTTCACTTTTGTTTCCATTCACGAATTAGAGCTAGTACTCCCACCGATTTAAAATACATGAACTATCCTTAAAATTTGACCATCAATATATAGAAAAGTGCATGGATTGAAAACGTGAGATTTTATTGCTAGATTCACCATAAAAGATATTTTTAGAATATATAATTACCTTTATTTTTTGAATTTCTATATAAATTATTTGCTGAAGCTTCACCTCGTAGATCATGTTGATGCCCTAAACAACATATATTTTAAATCGAAGGGAATTGTTGTGTAGCAGCATCGTGATGAGGAGATAATACCATTCATTTTGCAAATGGTGTGGTGGTTGATATGTATATAGTAGACCCATTGCGTCCCAACAAGGAATAGATGGAATTGTTGTATGGCGAGAAAAGATGAGGGTATGGGTTGTTTGATTGTGTCCGCAATGGAGGAGACCAGGTGATGCTACAAAGTCTTGGGATAGATCCACCATGATACTATAGTAAAGCTTCAAAATCTGAAGGTCATGATCGGAATAATTTTAGCTAAGCGCGTGCATAGAAATTAAACTTAAAATTATATCCCTATATCATTATATATATATGTATATCAATAATTTCAATTGAAATATCTTTTCGATTTTATGTATCTTCCCAGCAGGGAACCTAGCTAGTTGACTAATGATCATTAATTGTTGGCATTAAGCAGCATTAGGGCATGTTTAATAGAGCTACACCTTCTTTTGATTCTCTATAGGAGTTGATTATCTGAGAGACGTTATTTTGTGGTTGAAGATGATTCTCTATGATGAATTTTATGGAAAAAAAGATTCTATGTGAGAAGTAATAAATCAGGATAAGCTAGTTTCTTTAGCTCTCAACCCGTTAGTTATTAGTTTAAGAGAATCACACTTCAGGGAATCAACATACAATTACTTTTCTCTAAAAAAGAAAAAATTATTTAGTAGTATTCCTCCTGGATTCAGTTTAAAAGCTGCTCTATGAGCTCTGTCCCGCAGATCCTTAGCTAGATTCGAGTGAGCTCAGCTGGTCTTCCATAGGCCACATGCACGTTAAATTTGTAGAAATCCGAAGTAGAAACCAGTGGGTGGGTAAATGTAGCGCTAGTTTTCTTTGGACCATGAACCGGGGAACAAAGATCATCGAGACGAACAAACAGTGCAAAGCCCAACGATCTCTACCAGGGTCACTTTATTTTTTCCTTCGTCATACCTCACCCCGTCGTCCGTCGTCATCCCGCCGCTGGACAATCTGAGCCGCGTGACAGTCCCGCATCGCCGCTCGCCAAAATCAACCGCCTTGCCCATCGCGCCGCGCCCCACGCCCTTCCCTTCGCCGCGCCGCCGCGTGACTCCCCCACCCCAACGCAGAGCCGCCGCCGCCAAGCACGCCGCAGATCCGCTATCTCCCCGCCGCGACTCGTGCCGTGGTGCCGCCGCCGCGGATCCGCGACCTCCCCGTCCCGACTCCCGCAGCGGCTGCGGAGCCACCGCCGCCACGGCCAATGCGCGGGCCCCACCCTGCCGCGGAGCCGCCGCCGCCTGACTCCCGCCGCGGCTGACGGTTCCCCTGCCGCGCGTTACCTCCATGGAGCCGGGTCGTCCCGACGCACGAGCACCGCCACCGTAAACCATCGACGCGGCTGCCCCATCGTGCCATCGACGCCGCACTCCCCTCGCGCGGAGCTGCCTCCGCCCCGTCACCCGGAGTGTCGCGCGAACACGCCGCCGCCGCCATCCATCGTCCCATCGCGCGAACACGCCGGATCCGCTGCCGTTCGTCGTCCCCATCGCGCGAACATGCCGAGCAGATGGCTCGATCGTCGACCGGCTGCGCCGTCCCCTACCCCCTATCTTTCCCCCAACGAGGTGAATCTGCTATCTTGGTTCCTGGCTCCATTTTAAGGCTTCAATCTGTAGTATTTCTCGACGTCAATGGGCCCTCACCAACGAATCCTTCCTCGGCAAGTTCCGTCCGACCTTTCTTAATCTCTGGAGGGTTCTTACAGGCACCCACGTAAGAACCATGGCTGCCTCTGTGCGTGTGCAGGCACCCACAAAGCCATGGCTGCCATGAAGGATTCAGAACTCGGAGGCAAATCAGGTATCCAGGTTGGTCACGGCAAGGGCATGGCTAGGGGAAGAAAGGGAAAAAATGGAGAGGAATAAAATATCATGATCTATAGTGAAACAAAATAATTTCTGTCATTTAAGGTTGGCTTATGATGGAAAATTAGGGGTAATTTGATCTAAAAGTCTTTCTATTCACAAGGATAGCTGCACTAAAATATTTTAAGACAGCAGTTCTGATGGATTTTTGGTCAAACAGTTTCATGGTATTACATGGTATACTAATACTCTGATTTGTTAGAATAGTATGCATAGTAGTAGAGATTTTGATGTGATCTAGGGCATGGGTTGACCAATTATTGTGAATATACCATAGGTTGTTGTAAAACATTTTCTATTCGACTATTGGAGGACATTGCAATAAGTCACTTGGTCGGCTAACTTTGCCTTTCATGGGGCTCTAGAGATATGAAATAGTGAAGCTCGTCAAATGATGAAAGCAAATAATAAATCAGGAAATGCAACTATGGAAGAGCAATGGTTTCATTTATTCTGTTATTTTTTTCTTTCAAAATAGCGTCAGGTCAAAGCAACCGGTGAGCAAGCACAATTGGGGAGCCAAATTTACATTCTGCATTTCACTTTTACCATATTGACTTATGCTTATTTTTGCTGTGATATGCTCTGCAGTAAAAGCTAGAATGTTTTTTATGTCTGCTACAGTGCATTCATTTTAATTGCCATTCGTGTGTTACAATTTTTGGTACAGTGATGTCCATGCTCTATTTATGTAGGTACACTGAAACTAATTAGTCCAAGTAGAGAGATGGTAAATCAGTTTAACATCTGAAATAGTTGCAGAACTACTAAACTAAGTTTAATATCTTTCAAAATTATTTGGTGATCTGCACCTTTCTGGTATCTCAAGCATAAACACAAATGTGCATAAGTATCAGTGGTTATTTACTCTAATAACTAAGCTAATTCTTTTCATGTGATTTGAGTTGAATAATGATATGGTTTCTCAATTTTTACTATAATCATTAAAGTCGAATCAAGTTGTGGTATATTTATGGACTTTGTTCCTTGAGTCAATAACTAAGGATCTTGACAAATGCAGGGGGAAAAATTTAGTTACCCTTTCAGCTCATGAGGGCAAACGGAGTAGCGGTAGAGGCAGGACCACTCCTACAGCACATATCTGGTGTGGGTGCCATAGTGTAGATATGTGCAACTCAGAGCTAGGTTGTTACAAATGTTGATACATTAATACAACTATATTCTCCAGTTATTCTATTCGGCCCTGAGCCCCTGACCCACCATGCTTGTTCTGATTGCCAAAACCAATCATAATAGCTTAAAGTGTCATTCATCACTGGTTCTGTAGTCGGTGTGATAATAACTTAAGCTTGCTATGATTAAAGATTGCATTTAGAAATGAACCTGTAGGTGAAGTTTTATCTGCCTAAGGTTTAAGTGTGCATATTCAAAATAACCAGTAACTTGACTTCTAATTGTTATATCTGGAGTACTCGCATGTCAACCAACGGCAGGTATGATGTTATCACCGCTGTTGATTCTCATTCTCTGTGATAAAATAACTTAGATAAGCCGTGCATATCAAAACAACTTAGATAAGATGTATGATGCTCGGGAAATCGACTGCCTCTTTTATTTAGTGCTAAAATTTGAGTAATGCTTGCCCAACAACGCCAATGGGAAAGTGATGAATCCAGTTTGGGTTTTTTAACCATATTATTAGGTACACTGAGATAGTTTTATGTGAAGCTTTGTCTAACAACTTGAATATATGTGCAGAAGTTATTCTATACAGAGGGGCTGTAGAGCACATTGACAACACACTGATTTCCAGTGCACAAAGGTTTAAGCTTTGTTTTCCTAATTAGGCTTTGTTTTCCTAATAGACCGGAAATGCCCTTTGATTATTTGTGTTTGTCCCTATATGTTTGTCGATGATTTAATCCATTTGTCTGTCCGGGTCCTGTAAAAATATTATATAGATCATATCTGTATGTGTGCTTGTGTTTTCACCTTGCTAAAGTACTACTGTAAGTACTACGCTATTTATTTATGAGATTAAAAGCTCTTGGACTATTTCATCGCACGACATTAATTATGTTTTTGAATTGACTATTTTCATTTGATATGTTCGTTCTAACTTTCACACTAATGTCTTGTTGAATACTTTGTTTATTGCACTATAAATTTTTTATTGCCCGTAGCAACTTATGGGCACGGACTTATAATTGGTCGTTTGGGAGGACCAAATCAAAACGCACACACGGTGTAAAACAGCGACATGCATGTACACCGACAATGGTCCGGAGCTACTCTGACCAAGAATATAATGCATGCCCTTTGGCCCCCTCACTCACAGGGCTATCATGCACCACCCATCACTGTCTGTTCTGAGATCAGTTGGATTAGGGTCGATGGTGATTGATTGAGCTATTAGCCCTAGGCGCACGGTGACCACCCATCACTGTCTGTTCTGAGATCAGTTGGATTAGGGTCGATGGTGATTGATTGAGCTATTAGCCCTGGGCGCACGGTGACGACTTACGCCAGCGGCAGCAGCACCAGCAGCCGCCTGCATCGGTGCACCCACGGCGCAACTCCGAGCCGAATGCTCGTAACGCTGCAGGCGCCGCACGAGCATGTGCCTGTCAGGTCCAACAGGCCATCATCGCACATGCCAACAGCACCCCCCCTCCCCCCCAAGTTTGCGTGGGCTGGGCAGAACATCGCCGCTGTAGCGACGCTCCTGCGCAACCTGTCCGAGCTTGCGGATCCTCAACACCAGGAGCTCCACCGCGACATCCGGACGTTGGTGGAGAGTGTCGTCGTACATTAAGCGGAAAGCTCCACGTCATGCTGTCGACACGCGGCCTCCTACCCAGTCGGGGGGGGGGGGGGGGGGGTAAGGCTCGCAGCAGCCAAACCCCTCAGTCCACCAGCAGCGAGCGCGTCCCCCTAGGGAGGGCCGCGACGCCGTGGCTGCACCTCACCCCGATCTGGTGCCCGCCTCGCAACGCCCGCCAGTGCGTGGCCGGCTCGAGCCCAACTACAACGCGTGTAGCGTCATCCACTCGTGGCAACTGGCGCGCTGCAGTGCCGATGTCGACCGGGCCACCGCGGACTTGGCTGGTGCTCACCAACCCGAGGGGGAGCACGAGGAGGCGCCCCCAGGCGTGGTGGTTGACCGTGCAATTAGGACGGCGGCCAGAGCCTAGTCCAGACGGCCCAGGCCTGCGGTCCTTCGATCATCGCATCCAGAAAGCGCCATTCCCGCCGCACTTCCGACCGCCCACTAACATCACCAAGTACACTGGGGTGACAAACCCTGTCGTATGGCTGGAAGGCTTCCGGCTCGTTTGTCGGGCCAAAGGAGCGAGTGATGATTACTTCAACATCCAGCACCTCCCCATATGTGTTAGGGAGTACGTTCAAGCGTGGCTCGAATTCTTGCCACCCAACAGCACCCATAGCTGAGTAGAGCTCAAACAAGTCTTCATTGGGAATTTCCAGGGGACGTACGTGCGCCCTGGAAACTCATGGGACCTCAAGAGCTGCAAATTGGGCCTGGCGAGTCCCTGCAGTACTACATTCGCCGGTTCTCCAAGCAATGCAATTCCCTCCCTGATGTCATCGATGCAGACATTGTTAGCGTATTCCTCTCTGGGACCACCTGCAAGTCCCTAATTCACAAGCTCGATTGCTGGAAGCTGCGCACTACCCGCAAGCTCCTAGACATCGCCACCAACCACGCCTCCAGCGAGGAGGCGGTCAGGGCAGTCTTCACCGATGGCTGGGCCAAAGGCAAGGCCAAGCGGGAGGACCAGGATGAGGGCCCCTCCTCAGGGTAGGGGAAAAGGAAGAAGAAGGACTGGCGTCGTCCCAACCCTAACACGGTCACGGCGACCGACCGCGCGAGCAAGCGATAGGGCAACACTGACCGCTTCGAGCAGCTCCTGGAAAAGCCGTGCACCAATCACGGCTATCCCGTCAAGCACGAGCTCAAGGACTGCGAGCTTTTCAAGCGCATGCTGGGTCAGACTAGCAGGCGCAAGGGCGGGGACAGCAATGAGGAGGTGCCCAAAAATCAGGGAGCATCGGCAAAGGAAAGGAACAGCTTCCCTAAGCTAGATTGATGTCTCATGATCTTCGGAGGTCCTGAGGACAACTGCTCCAAGCGTCAACACAAGGTCCAACTACGGGAGTTTTGCCCACCAAGGGCGCCGTCCCCAAGTTCCTCCGTTGGTCGAGCACTCCAATAACATTTGATCGGGGCGACCACCCTCCCAACGTTCCTCGACTGGGGAGCCACCCGCTCATTATTGACCCATCGTCGGCAACAAGCGCCTGACCAAGGTGCTGATGGATGGGGGCAGCAGCCTCAACATTTAGTATGTTGAGACCCTTGATGCCATGGGCATCTTGTAGTCCAAGCTCCGCGCCTCCATTTTTCCCCTTCCTCGGTATCATCCCAGGCATGAGGGCGTACCCCTTGGGAAATATAGACCTGCCTGTCACGTTAGGTGACCACGGCAACTTCCGCACTGAGACCCTGATCTTCGAGGTGGTGGATTTCGAGGGGTCATACCACGTCATCCTCGAGCGTCTGCACTATGCCATGTTTATAGAGGTCCCCAACTACATCTACCTCAAGCCGAAGATGCCAGGACCGAACGACATCATCATGGTGAGCGGCTCCTTTGAATAGGCGTATGCCTATCACCGCTAGCACTTCGAGCTTGCCACCGTCATCGCCAACTCCGCCGAGCTCAAGAGGCTTCACGAGACGGTGGTGGAGGATGCTCCCGACCGCAAAGAGCCGACCCCATCCAGCGCCTTACGCCTGACTGAGGATACCAAGGCGATTGAGGTTGACCCCAACGACCCGACCGAGACCATGCGGATCGGGACCTAGCTTCCGACCAAATAGGAAAGCACGCTCATCGACTTCCTGTGTGCCAATCGTGATGCCTTTGCATGGAAGCCCTCTGACATGGCAGGCATCTCGAGGGAGGTCGCCGAGCATGAGCTCCGCATCACGTCAGGTTCCAAGCCCGTGCACCAACGCCTGCGCTGTTTCGATGATGAGAGGTGCAGGGCCATGGGCGAGGAGATTGCCAAGCTCCTGGCAGCTGGTATCATCAAGGAAGTGTATCACTCTGACTGGCTTGCCAATCCTATCCTTGTAAAAAAGAAGAATGGGAAATGAAGAATGTGTGTTGACTATACTGGCCTTAACAAGGCATGTCCCAAGGATCCTTTCCCTTTGCCGCGCATAGACCACATAGTCGATTCCACATCAGGATGCGAAGTCCTCTCTTTTCTGGATGCCTACTCGGGCTATCACCTGATCGTGATGAAAGAATCCGACTAGCTTGCGACCTCTTTCATCACCCCATTCAGCATGTACTACTACGTCACCATGCTGTTCGGCCTGAAGAACCCTGGCGCCACCTACCAGTGTTGCATGCAAAAATGTTTCATCAATCGGATCAATCCGCCTTGGCAGCCCCACCAGCTCGAACCGCCAAAAACCACAATCGCCGTCGATGTGGATGACGTAGCGGTGAAAGTGCCTCGCGCGAGTGATTTGATCGCCATGGTGGACGCCACGTTTGCCAACCTCCGAAGGTTTAGCATCAAATTGAATCTCGAAAAATGCACTTTCGGGCTTCCAAAGGGGAAGCTACTCGGATAGATAGTGTCCAAGCATGGCATCGAAACCAACCCCGAAAAAATCACGGCCATCGCCAGGATGGGCCCCATACACAACGTGAAAGGCGTACAATGGCTCACCGGTTGTTTGGCCGCCCTCAGTCGATTCATATCTCGACTAGGCGAGCTGAGGATGCCCCTCTACAAGCTCCTCAAAAAGTCAGATGCGTTCATCTGGACGGAGGAGGCTCAGCAAGCCTTGGATAGCCTTAAAGTGTTGCTAACCTCGGCCCCAGTCCTCGTTGCTCTCGAGCAACTTGAACCTCTCCTACTGTACCTCGTGGTAACAACACACGTGGTCAGCGCCGCTCTTGTAGTCGAAAGGGAGGAACCGGGCCATGCGCTGAAGGTTCAACGACCGGTGTAATTTGTTAGTGAGGTACTCACCGAGACCAAGGCCCGCTACACGCAAGTGCAGAAGCTCTTATACGCCGTGCTTATGGCGACTAAGAAGCTGTAGCACTATTTCACTGAACATGAGGTCACCGTCATCACCTCATTCCCACTCGGGGAGGTCGTCAACAACCGCGACGCTATGGGAGGGATCTTCAAATGGGCACTTGAGCTCATGGGCTACGATGTCAAGTACGCTCCCCGCACCGCCATCAAGTTGCAGGCCTTGGCCGACTTCGTGGCCGAGTAGACGGAAGTCCAAACCCTGACTCTAGATGTCGTCCATGAATACTGGACCCTGTACTTCGATGGGTCAGTTATGGGACCCGGCGCAGGGGCCGGTGTGGTGCTGATCTCGCCCGAGGGGAATAAGCTCCACTACATGATCCGCCTCCACTTCTCAGCCTTGAACAATGTCATTGAATACGAGGGGCTCATCAATGGCCTCCGTATTGCCATTGAGCTCGGAGCAACCCGGCTCTACGCCTACGGTGACTCCAAGCTGGTGGTGGACCAAGTCATGAAGGAGTCCAACTGCGAAAGCTCCCTCATGAACGCATACTGCCAGAAGGCGCGCAAACTGGAGGACAAATTCCGAGGATTCGAGTTGCATCAGGTCCCGCACTCGCCATGATGGCGGCCCAGCGGGATCCTGTTCCTAGCAGGGTCTTCATCAACGATCTACATGCGCTCTCAATCCGCGTCAAGCCAGACCCGCCTTAGAGGCCGTCCAACCCGATGCCCGGGTGCCCCGGTCCGGTGCCTCCCGACCAGGCGTCCCCCGACCAAGGGCTCGGGGGCCCTAACTGCCTCGCGATGGAGGTTACGATTCCCGCAGCCGACACAGCGGTAATCGACTCCAACTGGAGGGTGCATCTTCTGGTCTATCTCCTCGATGAGGCCCTCCCAACTGACTGAACCGAGGCGTGAAGGATTACTCGTCATGCCAAGATGTTTTTTTACCATCGACGGCGAACTTTACAAACATAGCCCGTCGGGGATAGGAATGCTCATGAAATGCATCCTCACCCAACAAGGCAAGGACCTCCTTCTGGAGATCCATGCTGGCATCTGCGGGCACCACGAGGCCCGACGGTCGCTGATTGGAAAGGCCTTTTGCCAAGGCTTTTACTGGCCCACCAAACTGCACGACGTGGAGGAGGTCATCCGCACGTGTAAACGGTGTCAGTTCTACACTCAGCAGACCCACTTGCCAGTGCAGGCACTTCAGACCATCCCCTTCACTTGGCCGTTCGTGGTCTGGGGCCTTGACATGGTCAGGCCTCTCAAGAGGGCTCGTGGTGGTTTCACTCACCTGCTTATCGTGGTGGACAAGTTCACCGAGTGGATCGAGGCGAAACCCATCGCCAAAACCAACTCCTAGGAGGCCGTCAAGTTCTTCCTTGACATTGTCTACCGATTCGGAGTGCCCAACACCATCATCACATACAATGGGACCAACTTTATAGGCAAGAGGTTCTTGGAGCTCGCTGACGGATACGGGATCAGGATCGACTGGGTGTCGATCGGGCACCCACACACCAATGGGCAGGTTGAAAGGGCGAACGGAATGGTCCTCCAGGGACTCAAGCCTCGCATCTTCGACCAGCTCAAAAAGTTTGTTGGGCGCTGGGTCCAGGAACACCCAGCCATCCTCTGAAGCCTGAGGACAAGTCCCAATCAATCCACGGGGTTCACCCCATTCTTCCTAACATACGGGGCTGAAGCGGTGCTACCCTCTGACCTAGACTATGGCGCCACAGCCCCTCACCGCCGCGCCGCACCCTAGCCCTCACCGCCGGCCTTTGCCGCCACGCGCGCCCGCCACCGCCACGCCCTCGGCCGCCCTCACCATGCCCTCAGCCGCCTGCCCCACGCACGCCATTGCGTCCCTACGCCCCGCTGACGTAAGCCCACGCTTGCTGTCGTCAGCCTTTATAATTTTTTTAAATTTTGTAATTGTGGTAGAAAATGATAGAAAATTATACAAATTTGTAGAAAATGGTAAAATATTGTAGAGTATTATAGAAAAATGTATTTATTGTAGAATGTTGTAGAAGAAGGTGAAAAATGGTAGGGAATAGTAGAAAATTATAGAAATTTTTAGAATATTGTAAAAATTGTAGAATAGTGTACAATATTGTAGAAAAATATATTTAATGTAGAATATTGTAGAATAGCGTAGAATATTGTAGAAGAAGGTGAAAAATTGTAGGGAAAAGTAGAAAATTGTAGAAACTTTTATAATATTATAGAAAATGGTAGAAAATTTTAGAATAATGTTGAATATTGTAGAAGTAGGTGAAAAATATTAGGGAATAGTAGAAAATTATAGAAATTTTTAGAATATTGTAGACAATGGTAAAAAATTGTAGGGAATATTTGTAGAATATTTATAAAATTATAGAAATTTGAAGAATATTGTAGAAAATTATAGAAATTGTAGAAAATTATAGAAATTTGTAGAATATTTAAGAATAGTGTTGAGTGTTGTAGAATATTATAGACATTGCATATTTTGTTTGCATAGGAATTGAAATGAGTCCTATTGATTACGACGAGGATTTCCTTCACATAATTCGTGAAGGAACCAATCACCCACCATCCCTCGAAGATGATGCACCCGGAGGATGACGACAGCCAATATCTCAATGATACTGGCGATGGCAATGATGAGCAGATGGAAATTGCTTAGGAAGAGGTTCAAGCCGAGGTATATGAAATTCATGCATATATAAAATGATATCTAAATTAACATGATATATATATATACATATATATACATATATATGTGTGTGTGTGTGTGTATACTCTCTACGTATGAAATGCGTGTATTAATAGATCTTTTTCTAGGCATTTGGATCGAGGAAGCCAAAACGGAGATGAGGCTCGAAGAAAAAGATGGCGGGGCGTACCAACATGACCTTATTGAAAGAGGACGGTGAACCAATGGCTCCCAAGGGTGTTGATAGGACATTGGTCAATCAATGTGGATATTTTATCCGGGAAAACATCCCCATTAGCTACAAACTACAGAAGAAAAATAAAGTCACTGATAATGATGCAGACATCATCACCGACATGGAGAAGGAAATATTATGGAGAGAGGTAAAACTGCACTTCAATTTTTCAGAGGATAAAGAGGGAGTGTTGAAGGATTGGGTCATGAAGAAGATGGCTATTGCTTTCCAAATGTTCAAGAAAAACTTGAACAAAGACTACGTCAAAAAGGGCCTCACGCCAGTCTTTGAGAATAACTACAAGAAGCAACGTCCTTTTTGGGATGAATTTGTGCAGTACAAGTTGTCCGAGGAAAGCAAGGAGCGAGCAAGACGAAACAAAGACAATGCGATCACTTCCATCATCTTGGCCAAGGAGGTTATTCTTCGGCAATTCCGAAATGGCTGAAGATGGAAGAAGACCTAATGGCAAGAGGAATCATACCGGCAACTTTCAATTGGCCATTGCAAGCTAAGTATTTCTTTTATGCTCATGGGGGTACACTAAACATGGATGATGGATCATTTGTGACTACCGATCGAACAAGAGAAGCGGCCGACAAGCTTGATATGGCACTAAAGGCCATTGCTGAAGGCACTTTGAAGCCTGATAGAGAGAAAGATGAGCTGACATACGCTCTTGGGACACCAAAAGATATAGGACGTGAACGAGGCATGGGCGTAGTTCCATGGAAGCATGGCTTTAGTGCAGATATCAACACTTATCGAAGCCGATGCAGAAGGAAGACTGAACAGGAAGAGAAGATGCGTGCCCTAGAAGAATGAGTAGCTTCGATTGAAGGTGCAATGGAAGCTAGCCAATGACTACAAGAGGCTCCTTCAGCTCCTAAAATGGAGAGCAGCCCCGGCTCTCAACGCCGTAGCAGCGTCGCTTCCACGGAGCATCCGGCTGGCAGAGACCAAACTGAAATGGTTACGAACAAACAACAACATTACCCCGTGGACGACATCACCATGAGGATCCCTTGCGAGCATCTTTATCAGCAGAGGAAAAAGGTCAAATTAGTGGTTCACGGTATTAACGAAGTACCTATCCAAGGTGGGAAAATTCATGGCGTGCCAATTCCTGAAGGATATGCTAGAGTCATGGTTGATTGGGTCAAGAAAGGATGGGAAGACCTTGACCTCGAGATCCCTGGAGGCGATGGAGAAGAGGAACTACAACATGGGCTCCACACTTGGATCTTTTGGAACAAGCACTACATAAGATTTCCGCAAGGAGCCATAGATCCCATAGCATTGGCTCAGAGCCCAGGGCCAAGATCGCCAAAGCCAACACCCAGCATGGGTCCACCATCACCACATGCACAAAGGGACCCCAGCATGGGTCCGTGGTCACCACACGCACAAAGGGACCCCAGCATGGGTCCGCCGTCACCATCTGCACAAAGGGACCCCAGCATGGATCCGCAGTCACCACCCACTCCAAGGGACCCCAGCACGAGTCCAGTACCACCTCCTAAGGTGAAGAAGAAAGCAAAGGCATAGGTCCCGCCACCACCACCTCCTAAGGCGAAGAAGAACCCAGCTAATAAGAAAGAGAAGCCTCCACCTCCGAAGTTAGCATACGAAATGACTGAAGAGGAATTGAATGAGCATGTGAGAAAAGAGGTTCAAGAGCAATTTGCGCTAAGTAAGCCTGAGCCGAAGCAACCAGTGAATCCAGCTGAGCAGAAGTTCTTCGTAACCATGTGCCAACCAAGGGAGAAAGAAACATTGTCGGACTACAGCCGCTCAATCACAAAGTCTTATCAGAAGAAGAGTAATCATCGGGGCAAAAACATTCCCCAGCTCGGAGAACAACCCCCACAATTGATACTTCCACTCCAAGTGCTTTCAAAAGAGGATGAAGCTAAGGTCAAGTTTGTGGCAGAAACGAAACTCACAAAAGCTCAACTCCGAGGGGAGGTTCCAATCCCGATTCACCTAGGGGCAGGAAGAAAATCATTTATAATGGGGGAAACTCTTATGTGGCCTGAGTTTGCTGAATATGCTACCAACAAGAATGCGTGAGTTGCATGAATGGTACATGAGGGCCACTGCAGATGGAGACGTAATGTTCGCAGCTCGGGTTAAAGATAGTGATTTACATCGGGCGCTAGCTAACGTATGGATCGAGTTTGTGAGTCTTTGGTTTCTTTACCATCAAGATGCCCTGGACAAGTCTCTCGTCAGTGTATTTCTTATGTAAGTGTTTCCTCTCATTTTTTATATTATAGCTCAACTACTTATGTGCTTTCTCATCCCCTCTTTTTTTTTGTATCATGTAGGTTGAAGGTGAAAGAATGCCGAAGAAAGGGTACTATCACATCGGCTTCATGGACCCAAATGTTATAAACGAGAATCGTGTAAACAGATGGCCAAATCGGACCAAGAATAATGTATTCGGGGCCTTGGATAGGCAGCATACTTGTACATTCATTCTGTTGTCGTACAACTTCAAATGAGTACTCCAACTCTGTTTTCATCCCTTCAATTTGATAATAAGTATACCCACCATTTAATCTGTATATGTGTATCAACAGCTTTTACTGGATCTTGCTCAGTATCGAGATTGATCGAGCTCGAGTTGTGGTGTTCGATGGAAAGAGGACGCCAATAACATAATATCAAAACTTCATAGACATCATCTAGAAGCCATGGGCTTGCTTCATCAAAAAGCACATAGGAGTCGTTGACACGCCGTCTGATCTTTATAACAAGACAGACTTTTCGGTATGAATACAATTGTCACACCTAGTGTCATTTCTTTAAACACCATGAATATTTCATAACTCATTTATATATAGTATATGAGACAGGCGGAAGTAAACAACTTATGTGGCTATTACGTATGTGAGTGGATCCACGACTTTACCGGCCCAAACAAAATGATACAAAAAGATTTCGATGCACATATCAAATTAATAACAATTTCTTGCATTTAATGACGTACATGTATGAATTTGAAATAATCATGTTTGTATGTGATAGTTTTGGAAAATGAAAGAAGGCCTCATCGAACTGAAAAGAGTTAGGGAAATTCAAGAATCACTCTGTGGATTCCTAATGGATGAGGTGATAAATCCCGTAGGTGAATTTTATGCCGATCATAGGAGAAGCATGGATCAATTGGATGAAAACAAGGAAGACGATGAATAAGAGTAATATTTAAAGTACTTGTAATGAAACAACTTATGCGGCTACTTGTAATATTTATAATATTTGATCCCAAGTGTAATATTTGAAGTGTATATAAAGTGTACATATATAATTAATATATATGTAGTCTTTGCTATACGAGATATAAATATGAATACGAATGCTAGCTATACGCAGACAAATATGGATAGAATACGAATATGAATACAAATTAAAACTAAAAAGGAAAAGGAAAGAAAAAACAAAAAATAAAACAAAAAAATGAACTTAGTACGGCTGGTAACACCAGCCAGTACTAAACTGCGACCCTAACTGCCCTATGTGGCTGCCCTGTGTACCCAGAATTGCATGCCACTTTAGTACCGCCAAGGCGGTACCGGGCGGGGAACCGGTACTAACCGTGGGTTCCCACCTAGTACTAATGCCTGGATCTGCAGTAGTGGGTGCTCGTGAGAGTTTGGAGAGTTACGAGTTTTCAAGTGAGGATGAATCTCTTGGATCTCGGTACCTTTTTTTGGGTGTTGACCCTTCCTTTTATAGTCCAGGAGGGCCCTCCTTATAGGGGAACTGGGATATTGAGAGAAAGAGAGAGAGAGAGAGAGAGAGAGAGAGAGAGAGAGAGAGAGAGAGAGAGAGAGAGAGAGAGAGCTTCCTTGCCCTACTGGTTCGGGTCATCAGCTCCGTCAGTGGGGACCACCAACTCCGTCAGTGAGAGTCCTTGGTAGCCACCGCCCATACTCTGTGTCGCAGAGTGGACATCATGTTCTGTCCCTGTGCGTCGTGCTTTGTCGGTCGGGGGGCGGGGGTGCACTGATAAGTACGGTATGGCAGTCACGCCCCATCTCGGCGCTATGCCCTATCACTCCGTCGTGATGGAGGCGTGTTCGCCATATCATAATGACGTCGTGCCCCATCCCTTTGTGAGGACGGGCAAGTCGAATAGTGTCCCGCTGTTGTGGTAGCAAAGGGGAACTGTACTTCCCCGTGGAGGGAGTGGTTGGCCCCATACGGCAAGTTGAATTTGGCATGCATCCTTATCTGCCGCACCTGCTCCCGGGGCCCGCCAGTACGCAAGTTCCGGCTAGCCTCGGCCTCGCCGGTCGGGGACAATGATGCGTGTAAGGCGGAGCTAGGTTAGGGATCTCGGTCATAGCCATGGTTCGGACGTAGTCCCCGAGCGTCCCTGACCTTCCGACTGGCCGGCCGGTCAGGATCACGGGCCTAGGCGGTCTGGACGAAGTCACAGCCCACGAGGACGATCATTCATTCCAGATGCCGTCTTGGGCTAGCCAAAATGCCAGTGGGAAGTGGGACCGCTGGGGACCCCGAGTCCCTGGACCTGCCAGAGGCCCCCGAGCAGCTTTGCAATTTGTTTAATTGTGAAGGCGCTTCTTTCGTTGCGTTGTGTTTTAGCGTAGAGTCAGAAGTCGCATCACGCTGCTTCGGCTGCAGGGAGGCACAGCGTTTGATAGAATCCCTCTTGTGACCGTGGATCCATTGGGGTCGCCCTGATCTGCCCGCGTAGTTAATGCGCCACAGCGGCACCCGCCGCCCATTTTTGATGCGGAATATCAAGGCCTGCCTGTTACGTCACGACGGCCCACCATTGAGGGGTATCTCCCTGTTTCCCCCATTCCATCCTTTTGAGGTGGAGTCGTGCGCCACGCGGCAAAGCTAGCTCATGGGACACGAAAGTGCACGAGCGACTATAAATAGGGGTCATCAGGCCCTTGTCTTTCAAACTCATCCAAAACTTGAGTCATGGGTGAGCCTAGTCTTGTACAATGGAGCTGCTCTCAGCCAGTGTGCATCCACCTGACGGAGCCGGTGGTTCCTTTTAGCATCTCATGCTAGAAGAATGCTTACAAGCGGCAGGGGATAGCACGTGCCGTACGCCCGGTCCTTCAAGTGTTCCGCTCGGATGATCGAGGGGAGCGGGTGTGCAGGTAGGTCTTTGTTTCCATCCGGCGTTCAACGCTGCTTCCCCATGCGCCTCGTGCGACTATGGGGGGAATGCCAGCCTTAGGCTGTGGATGTTTCAGTGCTTCCACTGGCCGGGCCCTAAAACGGGGAGGAACTCCTCGTTCCTGCCTCATGTCGAGAGCGCCCGCGAGGATTGCCTAGGCCCTGAGCAGGTTTGGCTTCCCCGTGTTTCTCACCCCCAGTTTGCTTTATGAGGAGGCTTGCCCTTCCTAACCGACTGGAGATGGGGAAGAGCTCCTCGTTGTCGTTTGAGATGGCGAGGGAGTTCAGTTGGTGCTGGCAGCAGATGGACTGCTCATTGTCATCCCCTGCCAAGCCATCCTTGAGGAAGAGGGTGCAGGAAGAAGGCTTGTGACAAAGATGCTCCTCCCAGTCTTCCCACACTTGTAGCAGCCCTCCTCAAGGCTTCCAGCATTACCACCCTTATGGTGGTAACGGGTTTTTGTACTTTGTAACGGCCATAGGCTGACTGTACTTTGTAATATTTATTTGCCAGGAATAAACTGCATTTATTCTAGAGCGCGTTGAACCTGCTGCTCCCTACCGTGAGTCCGGTCAGGGGCTGGAATTTTGTCATCCCTCCGAGTGAGAACGCGGTACCCCGACTTGCCCCGGCTTTGCCACACAGGAAGGTGGCCGGTCAGCGGCATCGTGTGCATACATGTGTGGAGTTGACCCTATCCACGGTCTCCGCGACCGGAGGGGTTGAGCCGGTGTCACTTGCCCTGATGGCTCGATTGACGGGCTCGGTGAGCTCCTAACGGGTGTGCCCGGGCAAAATTCCAGGCGTCCAAGTGAAATCCAGGTCCGTCGTTGTCGGTGTTTAACCGGCTGCCCACCGAGGGGTATACCCAAGGTGGTAAGTTTTGGGTGAAGAGAAGCCGAGATCAGGAACTCGAAGGTGCAAGGAACACAAAGCTTAGACAGGTTCGGGCCGCAAAGCGCGTAATACCCTACGTCCTATATGGTGGTTTGTATTGCCTTAGGTGTAGAATGACCTAGAGATCGTGTTTTTAGAGGGGTCCCTGACCTCCCTTATATATCCGAGAGGCCAGGGTTACAAAGATACTAACCAACACCAGCAAAGGAATCGTACCGGAACATATCTCGAGTAGATCCCCTCTATATCGATTAGCCCTATCTCCTATTTAAACAAGATAAATAAGAGATAAACGAAGTAAATAAGAGATAAGACGGACTTAATCTCTTAAACTACGCTATGTACACAGTCCCATGGCCCCGGGTCTGACAAGCCCCCGAGCTCTTCGTAGCTGAGTACTGTAGGCTTATCGAGTACTTTTGAAGTAGTCTTCGACTTCTTCTGAAGCTTCGCCTTGAAGTCCTTCTTCGAGTACTTGTTTGGCTGCGTCGAAGCTATGAGGTGCTCATGCCCCGAATTTTTGTTATGGTGTGTGATTTAAAAATCGCACTCCATATGTAGTAGCCCCCGAGCCTTAGATTGAATCGAAGAATCAGGCTGAGGGTCCCGTTAGTCTGTAACCCTTCTTATCCTTCAAAGAAATTTGAAAAATAAGTAGTCGATGCCACGTATCCCGCAGCCCCCGAGCCTTGAATCCAAATCCCACAATTTTGGAGATAAGGATCCGAAAACCGCGGCATGCAGGTTAAAAAATGACAACTTGAGAAATTACCAAAATGATGATACAAATGATGGACATTAGATCATGAATCCGGAAAACCCCTTTTTTCGGGCGAATGAGCCCTGAAAAAATGATTAATCGAATATTTAATCCAAACAGTCCACCAAATGACCTCTCATCTTCGGAATATTCCCAAAAAACAACCCTCGAACTTCAGAACAGTAACTTTCCCCACTCCACTGGTTATATAACCCCGCGACAACAGTGGGAAAAAACTATGCTTTCAATCTGCCTTTTGCCAAGAACCGCCAAAATCCCCAATCAAAACCAAACGCCGCCACCTCCCCCCCAAAGAAATCCTCCCGCTCCAACCTCCCTGCCCCTCTCCCCGCAGCCCCCGAGCATCTCGTGGCCAGCGAATCGGAGATGGTGCCCAAGAAGGAAGAGACCGAGGGGAAGAAGAAAGAGGCGCAGCCTTCGACCGCTGAGTGGACACACAGTAAGTGCTCCCTCAACTATCTGAACAACCTAGTTTCCGAGGGGTTGCTGCAAGAAAAGAACCTTGTCAACTGGCGCCCCTCTTACCGTGAGCCTTTCCCCATGGAGAATGTTGACGAAATCGTCACATTTCTCCACTTTGCTGAACGGGGATTGGCCCTCCCCTCTTGTTCCTTCTTCCGAGGCCTTCTGTATTACTACGGGCTTGAGCTTCATCATCTCAACCCCAATTCTATCTGCCACATTTCAATTTATATCTATTTCTGTGAAGCTTTCCTTGGAATCGAACCCCACTGGGATCTTTTCCGCTTCCTCTTCTGCCTCAAACCATAGCCTACATCCAAGAATCTTTCCGTTGTGGGGGGCGCCGGCATCCAACTGCGTCAGCAGGCCGGCGACAAATATCTCACATACAAATTCCCCTCCAACCTTCCTGGATGGAAAAACCATTGGTTTTATATCGAGAACCATGCTCCCCACCTCCCAACGAAATCAAACAGACCACCTGTAGTGAGGCCCGAGTGGAATCTTGAACCCTCTGGTGGGGAGATGGATCGGGTTGATGAGCTGCTGGACATCATAGAGGCACAGAAGAAGAAGGGAGTGACTGGTGCCTCCGTCATGTTCGCATTTTTCAAGCGCCGCGTCCAACCAATCCAGCAGCACCATCGCCTGGGATTCGAGTACACAGGCCCCGCTGATCCTTCTCGCATGTGCGCAGAGGAATTGCCAGATGAAGCCGCGCTCCAGCGAGTCCAGCGAGTGCTGCTAGACGTGGACGCCGTGCCGTACGTGCCCACATTATTTTCCACACGAAATCCGCCCAAACCAGTAAGTATTCGACTTCTTTTTTGCTGAAAATATCCTCGTTTACTCCAATATTGAACTGAAGAACCTTCTGCAGGGACATACAGAGCTGTACCGCAGCTACCCACCGCGGCCTGACGTCCCCCGGCCGGACCACCTCCTCCCCAGTGCTGTTGTTGAGGCAAAAAGGGCTCGCATCACTGCGGCCCTGTGCAGCAGCGGATCCACTGAGGATGTGAGCTCCCGGTCAGAGGAGGAGGCTGAAGGAGAAGCGCGTCGGGCCAACTCCTCCGACCAAACCATGGAGTTGACCGGCGCTTTGCCGTTGGTGCCGCAAGGCCGTCGGTTGGTGCGCAAGCGAAAGGCGCAAGAGCTTGAGTCTGCCGGGTAAGAGCTTACTGCTTTGATGCATTGTTATATGTTGAGACTATGCCATGCTCACAATGTCGTCCTGTAGGCCTTCCGCTTCCTCCTCCCGAGCCGAGCCCGAAGAAGAAGGAACAGGCCCATCGGCCGCCACAGCCATCACCGCCAGCAACGGGGACTGCGCCACAAGCTGGTGAAACCCCACCGCCAGCAACCGGGACGCCGCGTCAGGCCATTCGTATGAAAAGGGCTATGAAGAAGAAGTCTGTACTGTAAGTCTGCCTCTGATTGCACAATAAATTTAGGATCTTTCGACTTGTGTGGTGACTAACTTCGACTTCATTAGAGCTGCAAGTGCTGCGGACCTCCAGCTGACGCCAGCTTCGACTACCCCAGCCCCCGGGTCTTCGACCCGAGCGGAATCATCAAGCGCTGGGCCAGTCACAGCTGCATCAGCCCCCGAGCCATCGGCCCCAGCGGGGTCAGAGCCCGCGGAGCCTGCCCCTGGGGCAGACGCGACGCTGCCCGACCTGCCGCCTCCCGAGCTCCGACAAGTCGAGGTCGGGGCTGGTGGCGAGAAGCAAGTCGAGCCCCCAGCACCGCTCCTACGGATGGTGCAGGTGAGCATCTGACCGCCCCGGCAAGCTACAGGGATCTGCATGCTGTATGCTGAGGATTTTTGTGATTGCAGGTGCGCAGCTGCCGACTGCTGAAGAAATCGTGGGAACCTCCAGGAGGCCCGTTGAGCTGCTGCTGCCTGGGTCGGATTGTCAAGATGCCGTTGCCGCCGGCCTGGCCGGTGACCTGCTGCTGACCGATGGCAACATAGAGAACCTCAAGAAGGCGCATGATTTTGCCATGGTAAGACCTGAAAATCTCTCTGCCAGTGACTATATCGAATTGCTTATCTGGATTCCCCCTTTTTATGCAGAGAGTGATCGCCCACTCCCGGAAGCAAGCAGAGAAATTAAAGACCATTGCCTGCGACCGCAAGGAACTTGCTGCCCTGAGAAAGTGCCTTGACGACGAGAGGACGGAGAACTCTCATCTCGAGATGGTCAACGCCAAGCTCCAACAACAACTCAAGGAACAGAAGAGGGAGCTCGAGGCAAATAAGCACGCGCACCAGGAGCAGCTCAAGGAGCAAAAGAAAGCATACCAAGGTAAGCCATTGCTTCCCTCGAGTACTTGCATTGTATGACTCATCCTGGATTTTGAAAAGCTTTCCACCATAGAGCTTAGGAGAATCTTAATGAGTAAAGAAGAGCTACTTACTGACATGAAGAACCTGCTCTATCGCCGTACAGATGATGTCGAGAGGCTGCAGAAGGTGATCGGCGACACTGAGCGACAGTTCGTCGACAGCCTTCAGCGGATCAAGACGCTTGGCAAAGAACTCGAAGACCTCAGGGGGGCCGCTCGAGAGCTGGTGGATATGGTGGATCCACCGGAAGAAAGCAAAACAAGCCCGCGGCCCCTGCTAGAGCGGCTCCGCGAGGCCCCGAAAAGAGTATTCAAGTTCCTCTCCGAGGCTCCTGTCACGTGCGTCAACAATGCCCTCGCGGTCGTGAAGTCCTTCTTGCCGAACGCGCAGCTGGAAATATTTGCACAAGGCATGGCGGCGGACTGCACCGAGGATCAATTTGATGGATACCTCCTAGAGGCCCAACCTGTATTAGAGCGTATAGTTCAAAGTGTAATGCAGGATTAGGGTACTAGAAACAAGTATTCACTTCCTTGTATATATTATTTCTTTTGATGTCTCTACTTTGTATATGTCCCTAGGCTGAATTGGAATCCAGGCTTACAAGGCTTAAGTAGTAGACGCTTCCCTGGGTGCAACGACCCGAAGGGTAGCTAATGTTCATCTAACAGATTAGCCGCAACCCGATCGTGTAGGTCTAAACTCGTTAGGAAAGAACGCGAGCATCATCGCGGAATTGCCGTGCGTATGGCAGAAAAACAGGACTACCCCGAGTGCGACGACTCTGAGTGTAGTCGAAAATCGCTCCTGCTGTGAGCCTGCTCTGCAAGCTAAGTAGGACCTGGATGGACGGATCGAGCTTCTTAGGAGCAGGTGCGGGCATTGCCGCGGGTCTGCCGTGTTTTTGGCAGAGACGAGACTGTTCTGAGTGCGGACACTCAGGGTGTAGTCGAGGTAGCTCTTCATGCGAGCCTTTCCCATGTACTGGGTGTAAGCTAGTCGAACGGATCAATTTTGTTGGAGTAGATGCGATGGTGAGCGACCATCCAAGGTCGCGGCGGAAATCGAGTCGTGGCAAGGAGTTGGACGGAGCCGAGGGTTCCCTCAAAAAATGAAGTCAATAAGATATGAACGTGGCGGTAGCCTCCGTAACATTCACGACAAGAAGTCGATTTATATAATGTTTGCACGTGGCCGCGGCCATCGTGCGCCAATGAAGGAACGTACAACCCGAATCTTGTGGCACATAGCCTCCAAATTGATTCGAGGTAAAGAGACCTTCCAAGCCCCCGGGGATTCAGCTATCACCGGGCATCTCCTTATGGGTAGAACTTGCGCAAGTTCTAAATGTTCCAGGAGTTCGGGACATCCTGACCCTCGGGATATTGTAGTCGATATGATCCGGGCCTAGTGACCTGCGTGACGACGAACGGGCCCTCCCACCTTGAGTTGAGCTTGTGTCGGCCGGATTCGTTCTGGATGCGACGCAAGACCAAGTCACCAATGCTGAATGACCGCTCCCTCACGTTGCGATCATGATATCGCCAGATCCCTTGCAGGTATCGGGCTGACTGAACAAGAGCGGTGCAGCGAGCCTCTTCGATAGAATCGAGCTCTAACTGCCTCGCGTCGTCTGCCTCGCCTTCGTTGTACATTTCGGCTCTTGGAGACTTCCACATGATATCGGCCGGTAAAATAGCTTCCGATCCATATACAAGGAAGAAAGGCGTTTGTCCTGTGGCTTTGGACGGCTGAGTCCGGAGCCCCCAGACGACATGTGGCAGCTCGTGCACCCATTTGCCTCCCTTCTTGCTGTTTTCATCATAAAGTCTCTTCTTGAGGTCGTCAATTATCAAGCCGTTCGCCCTTTCGACTTGTCCATTGGCCCTTGGGTGTGCGACCGAGACATACTTAACTTCGATACAAGCATTCTTGCAGAACTTCCAGAACTGGTTGGCCGTGAAATTTGATCCCAAGTCCGTGACGATGGTGTTGGGGAAGCCGAAACGGTGCAAAATGTCTGAGATGAAGTCGACGACCCGATCTGGCGTGAGCTTGGCTATCGGCTTGTACTCAATCCACTTAGTAAATTTGTCAATGGCCACCAGAACATGGGTGAAACCGCCTGGCGCCGTTGTGAAGGGCCCAATCATGTCGAGGCTCTAACAAGCAAAAGGCCAGGATGGCGGTATGGTGATGAGGCTGTGGGCTGTTTGCCGAAAAACTGACAATTTTGGCATCTGCGCACGAGATCCTCTGCGTCGGTCACTGCAGTGGGCCACCAGAAACCGGCCCTGTATGCTTTCCCCACCAGCGTTCTTGAAGCCGCATGGTATCCGCAGACGCCCTCATGGATCTCCCGCAGTATGTTGTAGCCATTTTCTTTTGTGACGCACTTCATGAGAACTCCTGACCGAGCGCCGCGCCGGTAGAGCTTGCCGTCGACCAGGACAAAACCCTTGCTTCTGCGCAGGACGCGTGCCGCCTCTGCGCTCCTGGCGTCGATTCCTGCTGGTAGCCTTTGATCGTGGATGAAGTCAATAAAAGCCTCTCGCCAGTCCTCCCCCAGCACCATAACCTCTCGATCGGGTTGTTGGGAACCCGCATCGATGGTTACCTGCGGAGATGGCTTGATTGAAGGCTGCTTGAGCTCCTGGACGAAAACTCCCGGCGGGACCTGAGCACGTGTTGACCCCAATTTGGACAGGATATCCGCACCAACATTGTGCTCCCGTAACACATGGTGAAACTCCAAGCCAGAAAATTTGCTTTCCAACTTGCGCACCTCCCGTACATAGGCATCCATCGTCTCTTTGTTGCAGTCCCATTCTTTGTTGACTTGTTGAACGACAAGAAGAGAATCGCCATACACAAGTAGTTGCTTGATCCCTAGTGATATCACCAAACGAAGCCCGTGAAGCAAGGCTTCATACTCGGCTTCATTGTTGGATACCGCCCACAGGATCTGAAGGACATATTTCAATTGTTCACCTCGTGGAGAAATAAGCAGAACACCAGCGCCGCCGCCGTCGAGCTTGAGGGACCCATCAAAGTACATGGTCCAGTGCTCTGGCTTGTCTACTGGAGTTGGGACTTGATTCTCCCTCCATTCAGCCATGAAGTCGACTAGAGCCTGTGACTTGATTGCAGTGTGTGGCTTGAAGTCGATTGACAAAGCCCCCAGTTCCACTGCCCACTTGGATATGCACCCCGTGGCGTCTTGATTATGAAGAATATCCGCCAGCGGGAAATCCGTGATCACAGTGATCTTGTATTCGTCGAAGTAATGGCGTAGCTTTCTTGATGTGATTAAGATTGCATATAGAAGCTTTTGAACAGCTGGATACCGTACCTTGGATTCGGAGAGGACTTCGCTGACGAAGTAGACAGGCCTCTGTACTCCAAACGCATGCCCGTTCTCGCCTCGCTCGACTACGATAGCACTGCTGACAACATGAGTTGTTACCGCGATGTAGAGTAGTAGATCCTCTCCTGGCAACGGTGCTGTAAGGATCAGAGGTGACTGAAGATGATGTTTCAGATCCTGCAGGGCCCGCTCGGCCTCCTCCGTCCATTGGAACTTATCTTGGCGCTCCAGGAGCTTGAAGAAAGGTAGTCCTCTCTCCCCGAGTCCGGAGATGAACCTGTTCAGGGCCGCCATACAACCTGTTAACTTCTGCACATCCTTGATTGTGGCCGGAGCCTCCATATCAGTGATGGTTGTGATTTTTACAGGGTTGGCTTCGATGCCCCGGTTGCTAACGATGAACCCGAGCAATTTCCCGGAAGGTACTCCAAAAACGCACTTGGTAGGATTGAGTTTCCACCGAAATCTGCGTAGACTGCTAAATGTTTCCTCCAAATCTGCAATCAAGTCGCTGGACTCCCAGGACTTGATGACCACGTCATCCACATAAGCTTCCACATTCCGGTGCAGCTGATCCGCGAAACACATCTAGATCACACGTTGATAGGTTGCTCCTGCATTCTTCAACCCGAAGGACATGGTTTTGTAGGCATATGTCTCGTACGGGGTGATGAATGCAGTCTTGATTTGGTCCTCCTCCTTGAGCGCGATCTGACGATAACCTAAGTAACAATCAAGAAAACAAAAAAGGACGCAACCAGCCGTTGAATCGACAACTTGGTCAATGCGCGGCAGCCCAAAGTGATCCTTTGGGCAGTGCTTGTTCAGATCAGTGTAGTCGACACACATTCTCCATTCATTGTTCTTTTTCTTTACAAGAACGGGGTTCGCTACCCACTCTGGATGGATTACTTCTTTAATGAATCCAGCCGCGAGAAGTTTAGCGATCTCCCGTTTAATGGCCTCACGCTTATCGTGGGCAAACCTTCGCAGGCATTGCTTTTTAGGCGTAGCCTTCGGGTGTACATTCAAAGCATGCTCGATCAACTCCCTGGGCACCCCTGGCATATCCGCTGGTTTCCACGCGAATATGTCTCGGTTAGCCCGAAGGAAGCTGACGAGCACGAGTTCCTATTTGTCACCTAAGCCCGCGCCGATGATAGCGGTCTTAGATGAATCTCCCTCCTGAAGCTGGATCGTCTTGAGGGCCACGTCATCAGTCGACTGGATGCTCGACTTGCTGGCCTTCTTGGAGGGAATCTCCAGCCTGAACTAGGAAAGCTGTTGCGCGGCCGCGAGTACTTCTCCCGAAGCATCTGGCACGCGAGTAGTCGAAGCATACTGGATCGCCTCCTGATTGCAGTCGTACGACTTCTTCAAGTCGCCTCGGAGAGTGAGTACCCCACTGAGACCTGGCATCTTGAGAAGTAGATAAACGTAATGCGGCACTGCCATAAACTTGGTGAGTGCTGGACGACCCAATATTGCATGGTAAGAAGATTCGAAGTTAGCCACTTCGAATTTGATGAACTCGGTACGATAGTTCTCCCGCGTGCCGAAGGTGACTGGGAGGACCACCGTACCAAGCGGGTGTGCCGTGTTACCTGGGACAATGCCGTAAAAGGGGGACTTGCTGGGAAGCATGTCCTTGAAATCCAGGCCCATTTTCTTCAGAGTGCTGACCAAAATGAGATTGAGCCCGCTCCCGCCATCAATGAGGACCTTGGTGAGCTTAACCTCCGCCACCACAGGATCCAGGACCAAGGGGAACTTACCAGGCTCCGAAAAGCTCGTCCACTGGTCGTCGCGAGAGAACGAGATGGGGACCTCCGACCAACGGAGTGGTCGTGGTACCGCCGGTTCAATGGACAAAATCTCCCGGAGAAGCAGCTTCTGGTCCCGCCTGGAACCGAAATCCTCATCTCCCCCGAAAATGACGTTGACGACCTTCGAAGCGTCTTGAAACTTCGGGTTGCGCCCATGATCCTCTTGATCGTCGTCCTCGGGTTCTTTGTCTGCAGGCTTCTTGTTCCTCTTTCCACCACCGGAGTTGCTGAACGTCCTCCGAAGGTGGTAGCAGTCAATGGCGGCGTGGTTGGCGCCCGGATGCCATGGACACTTTTTCTACAGGAGTTTCTCGAACTCCTCCTGCGTCGTAGACTTCTTGCCTCGCGAAGGACGATCAATAGCCGCGATGACATCATCTGGCTTTCGTTTCCGGGATGGACCCGAAAAGTCCCGCTAGCCTTTGTCGTTGCGGTTGTCGTTTGGGCACCGCAAAGTGCTATCTTGACGCCACGGGAACCGCTCCCGCATCTTGTCTGCCTGTTCGGACCAATCGTGCATCATATCATGAAGGCCCGCAACAGTCTTCGGCCTATTCCGTCCGAAATCCCTGTAGATGCCCAGGTCGGTGATGCCGTTGTAGAAACAATCAATGATGTCATCCTCCGAGATGTTCGCGATGGTGGCGCGGACGTCGAAAAAGCGACGTGTGTAGGACCGCAGAAGCCGTTACATTCCTGCTTACACTGAGCAAGATCATGACGAGTACCTGCACGAGCAATCGCTCCCTGGAAGTTGTCGATGAAGACCTTCTTGAGGCGCTCCAAGGAGTCGATTGAGTTGTTACTGAGGCTCTCCAACCAAGTGAGCGGCGCAGGGTCCAAAGCCATCGGGAAGTAGACAACTTTGGTAATATTCGAACCCCCTGCGACCTCAATGGCCGTGGAGTAGCAACGGAGCCACTGCTGAGGGGCTTGCTTGCCGTCGTACTTGGTGATGCCGATCGGTTTGAAGCCCTCTGGATACTTGTAGCTGCTGAAACGGCAGAAAAAGCAGGGAATCGGTCGCTACAGTCGGTACCTTAAGTTTCGACTTCTTCACGGACCTTGCGCCTGGAGGAAATCACAGTCCACGCGTCGCGACCTTCATTGATGTGCTGGCTGACCCCCTTGCGGTGGCTGCTGCCTCCCGCCAGGGGCCTGGCTCCCGCGAGCGTTGTCATTGCTGAGTTGGTGTCGAGGACGGCCGCCAGCCGTTCGGCTGTGAGCCTGACTTCGACTCTCACCCACGCGCTCCTCCCTGATGGTGGACGCCGGGTTGTGCTGATCCAGCTGGATCCAAGCCCTCTGCGCATAAAGGAGTGCTTGACGCACTTCCGGATCATGGCTGCGCTCGAGGATGGCCGTTACCATGGTGATGTATGCCACCGAAGTCCTGAAACCTCGTTCGCTTACAACGGCGAACTCAGGGTCAAGCTCGCGATGCATAGATCACCTACGCTCATTGGCCCTCCTCCTCCGGATTGTGCGGGCCCTGTTCCTGGCCCTCCGCGCCTCACGATCGGCATCGTTCTCGTCGCCGGCGTTGGCCGTGATCTCATCTTCGGAGACCGCTTCAAAGTTGACGATGGGAAAATCCCCATCGTCCTCGCCTTCTTCGACCATTAGCACCTGGCGGGAGGAAAGCACATGAGAGCGTTCGTCGACTAGTTCAGCCGACCCCTCCGCCACGGTAGCCAATGGCCTGCCCTCTTGAAAGGGCAAGGGCTCGAGGTGAGCCACAAGTCGACCCTCTACCTCGAGTAGATCGGAAAACATCATGCCCCTCCAGTGCACGATGCGCCCCTCCGGCAAAGAGGTGATCACCAGATTGCTGGTACCAGAACAACCCGAAGCCCCCCGACACGCGGTAGCTTCTGGCGTGCCATCCTGGAGCAGAAAGTTCAGGTCCTTCTCTAACATAGAGAGGGACCCAGAGACGTTGGCCTCCTGAAGATCAGTGGCTGGTTTGAGCCAAGCTGGGGTTGGCTATGCAGATCCCTACATTGGAACAAGTCCAAACCAGGGTAAGTTGCCGCAACACTAGAACAAGTCGAGCCTGAAGCAGACTCCATCTCGATCTGTGTTGTGGAAGCATGAAGCGGCAAGTTGTCGAGCTCGTCGACGAACTTGTCGAGGTCGCTGCGAGGATCCGCAGTGAAGGTCTTCAGCCTCATGTCGACGAGGAATTGCCGAAAATTGCCCACACCATCTGCGATGCAGACCCACGAGCCAAAAACAAATGTCATTCCCGGGGAGGGAACTGACCTGATGAATGTGAAAGATGCCATCGAGCTCGCCGGTGGATCTTCGACGTGCCCCCCTACCTGGCGCGCCAGCTGTCGGTGTTTAACCGGCTGCCCACTGAGGGGTATACCCAAGGTGGTAAGTTTTGGATGAAGAGACGCTGAGATCAGGAACTCGAAGGTGCAAGGAACACAAATCTTAGACAGGTTCGGGCCGCAAAGCGCGTAATACCCTACGTCCTGTATGGTGGTTTGTATTGTCTTAGGTGTAGAATGACCTAGAGATCGTGTTTTTAGAGGGGTCCCTGACCTCCCTTATATATCCGAGAGACCAGGGTTACAAAGATACTAACCAACACCAGCTAAGGAATCGTACCGGAATATATCTCGAGTAGATCCCCTCTGTATCGATTAGCCCTATCTCCTATTTAAACGGGATAAATAAGAGATAAACGAAGTAAATAAGAGATAAGACGGACTTAATCTCTTAAACTACGCTATGTACACAGTCCCATGGCCCCAGGTCTGACAGTCGTTTGTGACAGGGTCGGCATAGCCCGCAGGTGGCATTCCAATGCTCCACGAACCGTCTCCCAGCAGATGCCCGAGTTGTCCGACCAACTAAGGTGGCCAGCTAGGCTCTGCACGATGGAGATTCTGTGGGCATGGCTTGAGGTCCAGATCAGATGAGAAGGTTAAGATGACCTGAATCGCTGCCTGAGCAGGTCAGACGAGGGCTGCTGGGGCTCATCTGCGTTTTCTCCCTTGGCTGTGTTTGACACAAGGCGGCCTTGAGTCCTCCGCGGACCGGCCTTCGAACCTCGGTCAGTTGGGTTCCCAAGTTGGGATCCCTCAGCACACTTTTTGCACCTTTTTTTGGTTTTGATGCCTTTAAAAAAATTGAGAAATTTAAATGCGAGTATTGAATGAGGACAAAGCCCGTTGAGGCTTACCCGAGAAGTTGAAATGCTACTCTATCTTTCATGGCCCCAGAACGGTTGTGGTGGGCCCCTATCCTCTATACTGCGTCCCGTCGATTGGGCTTCCGCGAGGCGCCTCTTTAAAAGGGAAGGGCTGGAGGTCGTCGTCCTCCACCGTCTTGCCCTTGCCTTGTTCCAGCTGCCGACACTAGCTCCCCTTTTTGTTCTCTTATCATCATCACCGGCATCCTCTTCCACCCCTATCGTGCCTAAGGTGAAAGAAGGATAGAAAGAGAGAAAGAGGGAGAGAGAAGAAAAGTTGTTCCGCTTCCCCCTCCCTAGGCGCGATGTTGAACTGGAGGCCATCGACTGTGGAGGAATCGCAGCTCAAAGATTTTGCGGTTAAGGGGTTGCTGCCACCAAAGGCGGTGGTGCAATGGACGGCTCCCCGGCGGAGCACGAGGAGCCGCAGCGTGAAGCCAATGAGATCGTGAGCTTCCTCAAGTTCCACGAGCATGGACTTGGGTACCCGGCGCACCCGTTCCTGCTCTGGCTGCTGAATGAGTGGGAGGTGGAGCTACAACACCTCAACCTGAATGGGGTGCTGCACATCGCGGGCTTCATCATGCTCTATGAGAGCTTCCTCGGAATAGATCCGCACACAAATCTATTACGAGCCTTCTTCTACAATCGAGCCCTATCGGTGAAGGGGGACCCGGAGCTCGTGCCGGTTGGGGGCTTTGGCCTTCAAAAGAGGGCTCGCTGGTCGGGAGACTACCCAGCGTACACCTCGTAGATTCGAATCGGGGGTGGCATGAAGAGTGGTTCTACATCATGAACCCGGCGGGGAACCCATTCCTGTCGTTCATGGGGTCACGCCCCGTGAGGAAGGAGAGCTGGACATGTTGGACTCTCACTGTAGAGAAGGGCCGCATGGAGATCCTCGAGAAGGTGCTGTGGAAGCGCGTGATGGAAGAGGACCTCGAAGGTGTGCGGCTCTTCAACACCATGTTCACCCGCCGGGTCATCCCACTGGCCGTCGGGACAATCAAGATGTGGGAGTACACCGGCCCCGCAGATCACGACCAGGTGTCACCGAAGGTGGTGTCCAATGATTTAGTGTGGTCGTGGCTCGACATGGTCCTCAAGGTGGGGAACCAGCGGATCGTCGGGGGCCCGAAGGCCTTCGACAAGAGGCACCCTCCGAATTTGGTAAGCTGTTCTTCTCTTCTTCTTCCCATCGGCCATCGGGCCTCTAATCGTGCTTTGACATTGCCTCATTTTTTAGGGGCTTGGTTGTCCCCAGTCTCGCCCCCACCTCCCGAGGGGGCGGAGGGCACGGCCAAGCAGGCCACCCAAGTCGACGCTTTTCGAGCCAGAAAAAACAAGAAAGCCGAAAAGGTCAAGAAGAGATTGAAGAGGGAGATAGAGATCGCACGTCGGGTTCGGATGGGGGAGGATCGTGATGCCGTTCAGGAGGACCTCCAGTCAGAGTCCTCAACTGACTCCGACCGCGAGGAAGAATCGGAGGAGATGGAGTCGGATTACGAGGATGACTCCGTGTTTGTGGTAGCGCCCCATGGCACCGCGGCCACGGGGACCTCCGAGGGCTCCGGGTCATCTTCCAGTGCCCCGAAAGTGAGGAAGCACGCCACCGACAAGGACGCAGTGCAGGTGGAGGCGGCGAAGCGGGCTCGAGTGGAACGTCACTCGGAGGGGCTGCTGGGGTCGCCTGCACCGGTGGTGAACGCGGAGTGGCGCGAGGATAAGACGGGGGCGCGCACCCGATCTGCATCGCGCCTGGAGGCGGTGGGTGCGGCCGCCCTGTCCAACAGCCTGAAGGGGGCCTCACAAGGCTCCTCTACCGTGGGCACCGGCTGAGGCGCTCCATAGGCCGGTCGCCGAGCAGGAGCTTGTCACGGCCCATCGGATCTGAACACAAAGCAGTTGGCGTTGGGGGCGGAGTGGGCGGCCCGAGCTCTTGCTGAGGGGCAGGCTCAGTCCAAGGGTTAGCGAGTCAACCTGCTAGAGGCGATGCTGAGCCAGAAGGAGGAGGGGCTCAGGACCACCGAGGATGCCATGGCCGGTAAGTAGCTTTTCTTCTCTGTCCCGTCGATTCTTGTTTCGCATTGTGTGGCCTCTAACTTCCCCTTTGTTCATGTCTAGAACTAGGAGGGAGGAACAGGCTCCTACGGGATGAGTTGAAGCGGTTAGAGGAAGCCCGCCGCTTTGCTGAGTCTGAGCTGCGACTACCAAAGAGGTGGTGGCGCAAACACACAAGCGCTGGCAGATTCCTTAGGGAGGAGCAAGGTCCTTGAAGAGGAACTTTGTCACCTTCAAGGCGTGGCGCGATCGGTGGTCGCAAAGGTCCTCAGGCCCCGCCTGTGGTCGAGTGCCCACTACCGATCTTTCAGAGATTTCGGGCGAGGTGGTGGGGCTTATTACTGACAAAGTCTTCCATGGTGCCTTGGGAGTGTTGACGTTAGTAGCATCACACTTCCCGACCTTGGATTTTGCGGCAGACGGGAGAGGCGCCTCTTCCAACAAGTCGACTACATCCGCCGACCGGCTTCGCGAACTCGAACAGAGCTTTGTGCCAGTTGCGATGGCGATTGAGGAGGTGACCACCGCTGAGTGGGTGAAGGAAGCCCGTCACGCGGAGAGGGAGGAGACTCTAGGCAGAGACGGTGGCCAATCAACAGAAGCCGAGTCGAGTGCCGCCCCGACCCTGTAGCGCGGCTCCTCCTATCCACGTTGTCAGCCAACGCGGATGAGGTGCCACAGTAGAAGCATTTTTAGTTAGCTCTCACTTTTGAAAGACTTACTCGGGGAACTTAATAGTCCCCCGAATGAACAGCTTTAAATGTTTCTAAGCGTTTTCATTTTAATGATGTTTGGGAAATTGGTCCCACCCGTATCCCTTTGTTCCCTGGAGTGACTCTTGCCTTTGCACTTTCCCTTTTGAAACTGCACGCTAACCGTAGGCTGTAGCGTGTAGGCTGGGGCTGGCCCGAGTAGCGTCAGCTGCTAGTTTGACGTATCTTGTGACGAGTGTTCGGTAGGTCAGGTGGCCCAACAAAAATCACTTATGTTGCGATGGGAAAATGGGTCGCCCTTTCGCTCGGGCGAAAAAGTTGCCTTTTCCACGCGATTTGCAAAAGGAAAGAGGAGGTAGCGGTGCACGTGGTGGAGTACCCCCGTGCGCCCCCGAGCAACCTGGGCCGAGAGTGCTCATGCCGGGGCGCTGTAGGAGTCGGTGTTTGAATGAAAACAAATGAAGGGACTGAATTTAGGGGAAGAAACGACGTAACTGCTCAATATTCCAAGTGTTGGTGAGGATGTTGCCGTCACTGTCCTTCAGTCGGTAGATTCCTGGTCGGACCACCTCCGCAATCGTGTATGGTCCTTCCCAGAGGGGAGTAAGCTTGTCCTTGTCCTTGGTTGACTGCACTCTCCGAAGCACCAAGTCACCGACTTCATGTTTCTTCCCCGGATCTTCCTCTCATGGTACCTGCAAAGGGCTTGCTGGTAGCAAGCAGAGCAGACCAAGGCCATCTCTCGTGCCTCTTTCAACAAGTCGACTGCATCCTGTTGAGCCTCCGCAGCTCAGTCGGGGTCAAAGGCTTTGACCCTTCGCGAGGGAGGTCGGGGCGTGGCGGTGAACAGCCAGGATGGGGATGAGACGAGAAGAGGCGGAGCGACGGCCAGCGACGGAGACAGAGAGGGGACTTGGTTACGAAAAGCAATGCTCGGAGGTTGAAAGTCTTCTGTTTGTACTCATCTCACACATGTACACCTTCTTCCTTCCACAAAAAGAAAAGTTCATCAACCAATGGTGTTAGGTACACGTCAATATCGTTGCCATGTTGTTTTGGGCCCTGGATAAGCACCGGCATCATGATGTACTTCCGCTTCATGCATAGCTAGGAAGAAAGGTTGAACATAAATAGAGTCACAGGCCATATACTATGACTGCTGCCCCATTCGCCGAATGGATTCATTCCGTCCATACTTAAACATAACCTTATATTCCTTGCATTGTTATCAAAATCTAAAAATTCTCTATCCACGTTTCTCCACTGCGATCCATATGCGGGGTGTCTCAGCATCTGATCCAGCTTATGCTCTTCTTTGTGCCACTGCATCAACTTAGGGTGTGCCCAGTTTCTGAACAAGCGCTTCAAACGTGGTATTATAGGGAAATACCACATAATCTTAGCGGGTATTTTTTTTCTTGGCAAGCTCCCCGTCGACATCACCAGTATCATTTTGCCTGATCTTATATCGCTTTGCGCCAGAAACAAGACAAATATCCAATTTCTCATATTCGTCGCCGCGATAGAGGATACAGTCATTAGGACAAGCGTGAATCTTGTGCACATCCAATCCAAGAGGGCAGACAACCTTTTTTGCTTTTTATGTTATCAAGGCAGTATGTTACCCTCGAGAAGCATGTTCTTTAGGATTCCCAGTAGCTCATCAAATCCTTTATCGGTAATATCATTTGCTGCCTTCCACTGCAGCAATTCCAGTGTGATACCCAACTTTGTGTGATCCTATTTGCAATCTGGATACAACAACTTTATGTGATCCTCCAACATCTTTTCAAACTTCTTTGACTCCTTCACAGTTTCACTATCTTTCTATGCATCTAGCAACACCGGACTTAGTTTGTCATGTGGTTGCTCTTCTACAGCATTTTCTTCAGCCTCGTCCATTGGTTCATCATCAAAGGCACCCGCTTCGTACAAGTGAGCCAAGTCTGGAATGCTGTTATCATCATCAGCATCTTCATTGTCTTCCATCAGAACTCCAGGTTCACCGTGCTTGGTCCAAAGAGTATAGTTATCCATGGAACCCCTTTCAATAAGGTGGATGTGTAGAGTGCTTCTTCTAGAAATCTCCTTATTATTTCTGCAAATGCGGCATGGGCAGCACATGAAACCTTTCATGACCTGTGGTCTCAGCCGCATCGCCATGGTGCACCGGTCACCATACATCCATTATCGGTCCATCTGCAATCATATTTTTCAATCGAGGAACACTTTGGATGAGCAATTTACGTCAACAGGATAGGGCTTCACACTTTTTAATAAGGAACTATAATCAAAGATGCACATCTTCCTTAATATGACGAAATCATATTACTAATACAAAGTACCAAACTCTAAATAAATGCATTCTTTACAAAAAGATAGTATTCTGAACATCCAGCACAATTTAGTCAACAGAACATAAATCCAATTCAAACAAACACAAATTAATATTCTAACAACCAACATGTAACTTAAAAATTCATGCAATAACATAAAGATCCTCAACCATCCTTTGTTGGGAAAGCAGAATGCTCTGACAGACTTTTTGAGGGCGCAGAAGAAGATGGCGGAGCTAGAACCTCCGGTTTTGGTGATGATGAAGCATAACGCGACAACAGGTCCTCAATATCAAAAGGAGGTTCCTCGCCTCATCCAACATATTGTTCATATTTTTTTTCCAAATAACGGAGCTGTGCTCTCACCCAAGCTCCCGGTTTCTTCAACTTCTCACGAGGGCCTACTAGAGTTTTGCTCTTCCCTCGAGACGAACCACGAACACCCCCACCGGCCTCACTCCCTCCAGCAGCATCAGCCATGTTGATTGGAAAACACTTGTATTTTTTTCAGAATCAACAATAATGTCAAAACTATTTAGTCAACATAATAAAAATTCCATTCAAACAAACACAAATATCCATCACATTAAAATATTAACATAATGAAGGATGAAATTTGATAATAAAATTAAAGGGTCCAAATATCCATCACACACCATGACTAAAGGGTCCACATTATTTTGACACACTTCAGTTTGAGACAAACACTCTTCGTCCCACACCATATGGGATGCAATAATGGTTGAGAACATTTATTTAGGCTCTATATGCAAAAAGGTCTACGTTATCATTACACATCATGACTAATTAATTAAAAGCTCTATGTTATCATTACACGTTATCAATTAAACAACATGATTACTTAAAAGATCCAAGATTCTGAATAACCTACATGCTTATACAAACTACTCATGAAACCTATTGACCGATACCTTGTGAACCGCCTCGCGAACTCTCGACACCGAACGGTCAATTTATGCTATCCCCGACGCTTCGCGCCTTGCATTATGTCGAGCCATCAACTCGCGATCATCATCCGTACCATGCAACTCGATATCTAATTCACACTCAAATTTGCGCCTTGCATCATATAGGGTGAGGCAATCAAATGCTTTCTTAATCCAACGACGAATACGACCGCTAACAAGTCGAAGACGCTCTTCAGGACGAAACTCAAGGGAATGGCCGGTGCACCTCAAATGATTGCGTACCGACGCCCGAGCAAAAGCACGGCGGTCCAATGCATCATGTTGCAAAGCTATTTCTATGGATTAAACATTAATTACTCATCATGTTAGGTGAAGTGCATATTTTCAAAAGTAAAACTAATTTCACTACACTTATCAAATAAATGTAAATAACAGAATAAATTCTTAGAATTACAATGAAAATATACTCATACTCACTGGCTATATTCAAATTACATCTTTACATTCACATTCAACTTGACTTTTCACATTCACTATTTCTAAACCCTAATTATTTTGACACCATTCAGTTTGGGGCGAACACTCATCATCCAACGGCATATGGGATACAATCAAGGTTCAAAATATTTATTCAGACTCTATATGAAAAAACATCAAGAAGAAAATAAATCTTTATATAGGAATATATATCTATCGTTAACCTTGACCCTGCAGTGATGACAATGCCATTCGGGGCAAACATTGATATCCGCGACACGGTACGGTACAAGGATGTGATGAAGGAGTACGATCTTGGTCCGAATGGTGGCATTCTCACCTCGCTCAAAGGTGAAAATTTCTTCATTGGGACCAAGACCATACTCCATCATCACGTCCTTATACCGCACCGTGTCGCGAATATCATGTTGGCCCCGAATGACAGTGTCATCACCACATGGTAAAGGTTAACAATAGATATATGTTCCAAAATAAAGATTTTTTTACATCTCGATGGTTTCAATGAAAGCTTGAATAAATACATCATTAGAGTGTCAAAAAATTCCTTCCTAATACAAAATAAATACCAAGTATATATATTTTTTCACTTCGAAAAAATAGATATTTCACATTCACTAATTATACATTTCACTAGCTTCAAAGCATAACAATAATGGCCGCCCTTGGAAATACACGTGTCACTTGAAATTAATTGAAAACAAATATTAGCATAATGATATATACACACATATCACTTGAAATTAATTGAAAAAAATCACCCTACATTTCCAACATGCAAACAAACCACATTCAATTCTAGTCATAGCTTCTAGCTATATATCTCAGATGAATGTGTAAATATATAAAAAAATTCGTGCTCATTCTCACTCTTTCTAAGAATCACAAATTTCTCTAAGTATAAAATATGAAACGAAGCATAAAGACCATCAAAGAGAGGATGAAGTTGCTAACCTTTTGATCACTTGGATGCGTGAAATCCCCACCAATCTTGAGAAAAATGGGCGGCACCTTCTCTCTAAAACTCCATGGGGAAGAAGAAGCTCGAGCTTCAAATAAATAGCTTGGGCTTGGGAAGGAAGAAAGGTGCTAATATATAGACGAAGGCATGTTATACCGGCTGGTGGCTCAAGCCGGTACTAGATCTCTCCATTTAGTACCGGCTCGAGCCTCCAGCCGATACTAAATATCCTTGGCACCATTTAGTACCAGCTGGAGCCCCTAGCCGATACTAAAGTGGCACTAGCCGTTGCCCCCCGGCATCAGTGGCGCACTTTAGTACCGGCTGGAGGTTCCAGCTGGTACTGAATGGCTCCCCGGGGCACCGTTCTTTTGGCCCGGTACTAAATGCAAGCGTTAGTATCGGCTCACTTCTCTGGCAGTGACCCGGGCTCAAGCAATACATCCGACCGACCCCCGACTGGATATCCGACCGACCCCCGACTAGATGTAGGGTGCCTGAACCAGTATAAATCTTGAGTCATTGTGTGCTAGGCCACCTCCGATCACAACGCGCGACATACACTTCAAATAGATTTAGCTACCGGCCGTTTCCGGAACCGATAATAATCTTTACTGTGTATCTAGACATATCGTATATCTACTTCATATAAAAATATATGTATCTAGAAAATTAAAATGATATATAATTTAGAATAGAGGGATATATTTCAAGATGAAATTTAAGCGTAGGAATTCCTTAATTATATTTAGGGAGGGCCGGAGTATAGAGAGCATATTACTATTATATTGATGCAACAGCCGACATCACATATAACAGCACAAGAGGAGATGTAGTTGCTGCCTCGGATCCGGCATTAACAGATGCAGCACAAGAGGCTAATTTCTGTGCTGCCGAAAGGCGAAAAGCTAATTTGATGCCGACCTACCTTTACAATATGGATGGCCTGAAGCCATTCATCCAAAAAGCTACCTCCATAACCTAGTCCAATTGTAGAATTGTAGAAGTGTTGTTGCGTTTCCAAAAGCCAAACCAGAAATAACGGAATGCTATTTTTCTGATAAAATAATGTCTTCGTGGCGTACCATGCATCACCTAAAAGGACTAGCAGTATAAGCGTCGGAAAGGAGGAAGAAAGGGACCGTGTTGTGTGGATCCAATTAGTCTGCCGGCCCAACCTGTTTCCGGTGCATGTTGATGGCCTTTCATGTCTGTGGCAGCCCAGCCCAAAACTTACGCCGTCGAAAGGGCGCTATCGGGGGTAGCGCGCTGTTAGCAATCCTTAGCGAGATACTGAAGATAAAAAATAACTAAACATATCACTAATCTGAGAGTAAAGAAAAGAACTAAAAATAAACGAGAAACTTTAAGAAAGCTTTATTCCTCCGAAATGGCTACAGAATTGGAGTAGGACCGAGAGAACCCGACTTCTCTGCTAGCTTGGCTCTCGTCCAAGCTCTCACCTCACACTCTCCCTATTCTACGCTAAGGTAGAGCAACAACTATTCTACACTAAGGCAGAGCAACAACACTAAGAACTTGAATCGTCCCCATATCCGAGGTGACTAAATGTGATACAAATATCAGTCCCAGAAGACTGATAACATATTTATTACATCAGATGGTTCATTACCGTACAAACCGTCGAGGTAGCGGGCACTGAAGCGCTACTATCAAGAGGGTGCCAATGAAATCTAAGATAATATCAGGGTCGTGCGCCATGGTAAGCTTCCTGTGGAGACCCTGAACCACAGGCAAGGTTGGGTGCAGGACGGCGACCTACTCGACGTCTTCAGGAACGAAGTTCGAATTCTCCTCTGTAAAAACTAGGCAAGAGTGAGTACATACGTACTCAACAAATCCAACCACACCCACGGAGGGGGATAATAAACATCATGCACAGGATATATCAAGAGTAAAGCTAGGGTTCATTTGCGATAAAGCGAGGTTTTACACATGCAAGGGTTCATTTAATAAAAGAGTTTTCTCAAAATATTTCTGTAGTATTCGAATAATAAGTGGGGTTGATCCTACATAAAGGATCCAAGTTTAATGCTACCGGACTCCACGTCCACAGTAGCTCACGGCATAACTGCGGACACTTTCAACGTCCACAGTAGCTCACGGCATAACTGCGGACACTTTCAAAATAACTCACGCCACAAAGCCAACCATCCCAAAATGTCTATTGAAGTGACCATGCCATAACTCGTCCAATACCGTGGACACGGCTATTCCAATAGATTTTACACTCTACAGAGGTTGTACACTTTACCCACAAGTAGGATACCGCACTACGAACACCTTAGTGTCGCTGCGGATCCTAACAAAACCATTACCCACCTTAGCTGAATCTAACTAGCCAACACGGAAGCAACCATGGGGTTAATGACCTATCAACAAAGTCATAATCAGGACATAACTCACACAGATCGTATTCCTTCTCCATGATCTCCCGTTGCTCACCAGCTCTCCTTTTGGCTAGCAGAACAACTAGTGGGGTTTATGCTAAGCCGTTGCCCACGTAACGGTCGAGTGGTTGTACGATAAGTGGGTTAGGCAAGATGACACCTCAGTTCATCCTTACATTGACAATATGGACATCTCCCAACTATGCTCAACCACAAAGGTGCAAGCTCACCCGTGGCATTTCACACAGGAAACACCGTCCATCTCATCAGATTATATCCTTCATTTATTTTCCCAAAATCCCATTTTATCTTTTATAACACTCACACCTTTATTTTCGATAAAGCGCGGTGTGGTCATGATTAAAATATAATAAAGGGAATAAAAGGTCCTAAGCATCTCTAGCAGTAGTTAACGTCCAGCAGAGCAAACTCTATATAGACATTAATCTAGGTCATCAAGGAATCGTCATAGCAATCAAGGGGTGGCTATCCAACCATGTCTTGCAACAATATATTTTATAAAACAGGCCAATAGGTTGTGTTTATAAAACTGGGATAAATATGCATCAAAGGATGGGATTGAACTTGCCGTCCTCAAAGCCTTCCGGAAGCTCCTCCTAGAGGTACGGGTCTTCGGGCTCCGGCTCGCGGTCCTGCTCCTCCTCGGTCACACCGTCGACTACAACACACAAACAATCACACAATAAAAACAAAGTTCGCCGACGAGCTTAAAAAAAGAGGGAAATAGAGAGCTTCGATTAAAAAAATAGAGAAGACTATTATATTTATCGGATGTGGATCCTGAGACTTGGAGAGAATATTTGATGCGTGGTGGAGTTTGGAATCGATTCGGAACATAATATCGCATGAAATGGAGGGCTGTGGACTGCATAAGGAGGAAAAGTGGAGGTGATTATGCACAAGTCTGCCTTTCTTCTTCCTCGAGACAGAATAGGAGGGGGAGGGGAACGGTAGGAGGGGGGGCAGCCAGGTCATGGGCGCCGGCCCCCTGGTGCATGGCAACGCCCGGGGAGGAGGGAAAAACGGAGAGAAGGCCGAAGGGGTCCGATTCCGGCCCTCACCTCGTGCGGAGACGGTCTACGGAGGGCTGTCCACGGAGATGGGTGGTGGCCGGCAATGGTGAGCGGCGGCGGCGAGCTGCAGCGTGAGGTAGAGGAGGGGAGGCGCTGGGGTGGTGTGGGCGGAGTGAGGGGCGGCTTGGGGTCTGATTTATAGGCCGAGAGGAAGAGGGGAGATGGCCGGCATGGGAGGGTCACGGGCAGTACAGGAGCCTCGCCATTAGTGGCGGCCGGGATGCTCGGGGACAAGGCGCAAGCTGCGAGGACGAGGGGACGGGACGGAGACGGGCCAGCGCAGCAGCGGGCCGCACGCCGACTTGGCGTGCACGGGCAGCAGGCATGCAGCGGCACAGCGAGTAGCAGCGGCCGCGGCGACCGTGGCGTGACGCGGGCGGCGTGATGCAAGTGCGCATGCATAGCCAGCAACGGGGGCAGCGGCGGGTCGTGCGCCGGCCCGCTCGTGCGCGCAAGGAGCGGGCTACAGCTCGAGCAGGCAGCAGGCAGCACAGGGGAGAAAAAGAAAGAGGAAGCCAGCGAAAAAAAAAGAGTCTGGGAAAAAAGTTAGAAGAGAGAAATAAAATGGATTTGAACAAAATATGAGAAAAGAAAAGAGGGGACGCGCGCGCGGCACTGACGATCGCGGCCGGGCAGGCGCACGCGGCCGACCGCGACACGATGGTGATGTAACAGAACGCCGGGGCCAGTGGAAAAGGAAAAGGGACAGGCGGCTCCGCGGAAAAAGAGGAAGAGACTGCGCGATGTCGGAACGGCGGAAAATCGGGAGGTGGGCTTTAGAAGCTCAAGCGGCGGAAAAGATTTAAAAGATTTTTAAGCGAGTGATTGGTAATGCAATTTAAATAAGATAAAAACGCGGGCGTTACAGAACTCTTCTTCTCTCCAAGAATGATGTGTTATGGTAGAACATTTTTTCTTGAAGAGAAATAATTTTATTGTGAAGCTAAAACATTGTTCCAAATTGTGAAGCTGGAACAATTTTATTTTGTTCCAGCTTCAAAATAAAATTGTTCCATCTTAAATTTTATTTGAATATAGTCAAGTGTAGTCTTATTTTGAAGATCTCGTCACTAGAAATATGATGATGTAATCAGAATTTAATTTGGATAGTTGATTTGAAAACTACGGATTTTTTTATTTGAACCTTTCTTTACACGGAACCAGCGAACGAATCCTGGGCCGGAAGCAGTGAAAGAAAAAAGAAAAATGAAGCCTAAAGAAGGAGAGAAGCTTCTGTGATGGTTTGTCTCCCGGTCGCGCGCATGATCTGGATTATTTCCGGTCGAAAGGGCTACCGCAATCAAAATGATTCGGTGACCAAGTAAACAGAATCCTGAGTTACTTTTGATTCATGCCATATGCTAATGAAGAAATGAAGAAATCTTTTGAAGATAGAAATAACGCTACTATCCTATGGCCTACCACAACGTACGGTTGATTAACTCTGTTTTTTTGGGGGGGGGGCAGGGGAGGGGGGGGGGGTTGTTGTCCATTGATATGAAAAAAACAAAGAAGTGAAATTACATGCGGTGGGTAAAGAACCAAGCATCAAAAAAAAAGGGCGGGTACAAATTTAGGCTTCACTAGTTCACTACTAAGCATGTGTTTGGTGAAATCTATATTGGCTTTCGGCTTCACCTATTTGCGTAAATCGAGATACTGTAGCGTAACATCATTTTACAAATTAAGATAAAAATATATTAGAAATTGGATGGAACTAAAGTTTTTTCTCCATCGGTGAAGTCATTTTTGAAAGATCCCTCCCCGATAACCCCTAATTATACTAGTCTTTTGCATCATTATAGTGATTATTAGTCCAATCTCGAGCTAGCCTCCGAGCAACACATGCTTTGTCATGTGGCCTTCTATTCGATTCTCGTGTGGGCATACTCTTTCATTTGTGTCCTATGCTAAAAATGTTGTATTTAATTTAGAACTTTCGATAGGCTGCCTTTAGTGCACACAAGTGTCGCGGTTGCACTAGCTCCCAATCACTATGTGCCCAATCTACTAAATACTTTTGTTGCTTCTGGCCTATTAAGACCCTACTTTTGTAGAAGAGGGTAGGTTCCTATCTCGATTTTATTAAACCTATTTAAATCCTATTTTCGTGCATGCACAATCCATGCAATGATACCATTTTTATTAATTGTAAATCAAATAAAATCAATATTTTTAAAAAATATATTAATTGTGCCTAGCTTTGTGGGTATCAATATTTTGCTTTGTGCTGCCTAACTATTCATCTGCCTAGCTTCCATATCATATTTATATGTACAGGTTTGCCATACGCACGAGGGAAGAAAGAGGTCGATTTGTTTTGAAGGGAGAGCGAAAGCAAAATTTTACTTCAGAAGCCGCTAGAAGAAACCGAGGAAAACTAAGAGTTAACATTTAGGAATTCTAAGTAAAACAGTGACAACTATGACAGATAGTTAGCTATTGTTTTCTTCCATTTAATATATTTAGCATATTAATTAAAATTTATTAGGAAAGAGCACATGGATAAAAAATAGGAGAAGAAGAGAACATACAAATGACGTTCGTCCATCAATAAAACTAAACTTTTTAGTTCTAAAAGGAGACAATGTTTTCTATTCTAGGCAGGTATATTTACTTGACCATCTTTATCTCCTGCTTTTGGAGATGAAGAAAACACTCTATCGCGAGGTTGTGAAGGTGAATATGAATCTTGTCCATTGCAAGAAAGGAACATCGCCCCAATAAACGCAACCCATCAAGAAAACTCCTCACGTTATAGTGAAAGGAACTTTCTCCTAAGCTGACTAAGGCACATTTCATGCTCTTCCATTACAAACATGAAAATAAACAAATATCCTAATATTCTGTAAAGCCAAAAATAAATCTAGTAGGAGTAACTCGCTCAACGAACTAGATACTCTTGCGCACTCTTTGCTTACAATAAAACCCTCCCGCGTTTCCGGCGACGAGGGAAGAGAATTTTTCCTCCTAACCTGCCTAGCTCGCCTTCTTGCTTCTCCTGCTCCTCTTCCTCCTGCCCATCCCCTCGCGTTCCTACACCAAACCCTAGCCCCAGCACCGGGCCCCACCCCGGCCTCCGCTCGCGCCGGCCTTAGGGGTTCTCGCTCTGAGCGGCCGGGATCCGCAGGGCTCCGGTTGGGTCCCGGAAGCGTCCCGGCTCTTGGCGGGAGTCCAGGAAATGGCGGAGAAGGAGGGGGCCAAGGTGGGGGCCGAAGAGATGGAGGAGCGGGAGCGCGAAGGGGAGGCGGAGGAGGTGGAGGTCAAGTTCCGGCTCTTCGACGGCTCCGACATCGGCCCCGTCCGCTGCAACGCCGCCGCCACCACCGTCGCCGCGCTCAAGGACCGCGTCGTCGCCGACTGGCCCAAAGGTCTTTAAAGATTCCGCCTCCCTGAGCTCTGGAACTCTTGTGAGGCCGTGATGTGCCGGCTCCGGCCGTGGTGAAGTCCTGCGATCCGTACGGCTACGCTCGTGCAGCTTTGTTGCTATTTTTAGTCCGTGCGTGTCGCGAGGAGATAGGAACAGAGGGCTTTAAAGCTTCAGATTTGCTTGCTCGGTGCCTTCATGGTTTGGTGTCCGATTTGGGAAAGAGGAAGGGGCGCCTCCATTATTAGCATGTGCTTCTTTTGTTATGATTCTACTGTGGGTTGAATTGGAAGATTGAACACATAGCAGAAACCGGCACTGTAATAAAGAATGGAATATGTCACAGCAATAAGATAAATATGAATCCCTTCTTTCCCTGACAAAAGTTCTCTGGCTCTAAGCTTAGTCGGTGACTAGAAGATTTGGGCTTGAATTAGTTGCTTCTTGGCCTGTAAATCTCAGCATTAACTATTCCTGTGCCAGAACATATTTGAAGAAATGTCAACCCCATATAGTGGCTTGGTTCAAATAGTAATAATAGGGCTTTCTTTTCCAAACTGATCCCTTGTTGAAAGGTCTCTGATTCAGTATACCTGGCCAGGATTGTTTTTAAGGAACTGATGGAATTTCATTGGGGAACCATGAGCCCAGTAGAAGAAGCATATAGAGAAGCTCATGGGATTTTAGCTGTGAGCTTTTAGCTTCCATTTACAACAGCTTCCTTGTGGACGTCAATGTCTCATCTAGTTTTTGAGAAAGAGGGAGGAAGGGTAATGTATTCTTTACTTCGTTTTCCTGAGGGTGTGAAAATGAGTGCCCATGTTTACACTTCAAAGTATATACCATTCGCTTAGCTGATGCCATATTGTTGCTAGTCTTTCTCATTTGTTGATCCTGCAGGCTTGTATGACTGCATTATGGATCACTGAGTCAGATCATCACAACATCAACAGTGCCATGATTTTGAAAGAAATGTTATCATTTTCCACAGAAAATTTGCTGAGAATTGGATATTTTTGAACTGCGCACTTGATATTAGTATACACATAAATATCACACTTCTTCACTGATTGAACTAGGCAACTTTGTTGTGGGCTAGGATATTCTTTTTTGCTGGTGTTTAGTATTGCTGCAGAGAGTAGTTGCATGAACAGTTTTGTCTGTTCTGTTCCTCTATTAACTTGTGGAGTTTGTTTTGATGCAGTAAATTGGCTTACATTTATGTATGCCACAGTTAATACTGGTTACCAGTTCAGTTATAGCATATGTATGCCCATGCCCAGATAATATTTCTAATGCAATTTTTTTTGTTGCAGATAAATCAATTAGCCCAAAGACTGCTAATGATGTGAAACTGATAAGCGGAGGAAAAATTCTAGAAAATGATAAGAGTGTTGCTCAATGCAGAGCACCTTTTGGTGATCTTCCCAGTAATGCTATCACAATGCACGTTGTTGTTCCACCATCATCAGCCAAATCAAAACCAGGTGAGTTGCAAGTTTTCAGACTTCAAGGAAATTGTTGCATATGGATTTTGATTTATCTCATCCAATTCTGTAGACTGGTAGCTTTGTTGTAACTATCAAATTGCATAAATTCCAGTGCTGCTAATCAGAGTTTCATTATTTTTTTTGGATGCCACTATTGCTTTAGTTTACTTACTACTTAGGGTTGGTTTACTTTCCGTTTGTAAGCTGCATGCTTTATCATGCTGCCATCATTGCTGTTGGACTTGGAGCTATACTTGAAGAAGTGTGTTCTTTACGTTTCACTAAGAGTACATTGTTTCAGAAATGTAGAAAGTGTTGACCTGAGAATTATACAAATTTGCCAATGTTCAAGAAGTTGTTCCCCCAGTTCTTCCTGCTAAGTTCTTGACCAGGCCTGTTTGGTTGCTTGTCACATCTTGCTGCACCATACATTAGCTGCACACAGATTCATAGGAATGTGTTGGTTCGTGCCACAAACTGTGGCTTCCCCAAACATTCTTAGCCCTTTGCCCCACATGTCAGATTCATTTTCGTGCCAAACCTTGCTACAAGTGTGGCTACCATTTTGTTCGCCACAACTTTTCTGGCAGCCCACTTTCCCTAAAGTTGTGCAAAGTTAGGCATCAACCAAAAGGACACCAGGAATCAGCTATGGGTGTGATTGGTTACTTGGTCTATTTCTGACCTGGCTAGGAGTTATGCAGGCCAGGCCAGGCTTATGTAGTATTTTGTGGGTTTGTTTGGTTGGCTGCATATCTTGTATTGGCCCGCATAAGATTTTGTTTGGATGGCTGCATTGCTCCCTAGGCTGCACTGTTGTAGCTAGGCTGGGGCCAAAAGTTGGCCAGCTGGAGCCTGTGCAGCCTGCACAACCGGAGACGAGCCTCATTTGCATTTCCCACTATGCAGGCCGTATAGGGCTATTTGCACAACCAGAGCCTGGCTAACGGACCTATTCAGGCTACCAAACATCCAAACCTGCACTATGCAAGCCTGGGTAGACCCTTATGCAGCCTACCAATCACAACCTACAAGTCCTATGCAAACTGACTGTTCACACCCCTTTTATTCAGAAAATAATGAGCTGATTACGGTTCACAGGTAGCCTGAGTTAGTAACTACATGTACCAGGTATTAACTACTGACTTCTTCATTCCATTGACTCTTTTGGAGCTGGGGTTCAAAAGTATGCATGTAGGCTACCCAAAATAACTAGTCTGTTTCTACAGGTCCATCATGTGGTTTAAATCAATCTCATTTAGTTGGCTCTCAGTTGGAGTAACTTTTTTCATGCTTTGTACCTTGTACTTCTAAGATGGGGATCCAACTCAGGGTTGTTTACATCCATATGGTTGATCTCTTTCTCTTCTATTTTTCTGTCTTCTCTTTCCCACTTTAACTGATACTAGTCAGCAAAATTCAGAGTCATGGCTGCAAACATGGCAAAAACTACTATAATCTGGATCCCGGTTTAGCTATACTGCCTCCCAAAACCACCTTAGGGTGTAACTTGACCTGCTGAGGGTTTAAAAATACTCGATGCCATGGACGTTTTGCAAAGTTCAGATGTGTAAAAAACACTTATTCCTTTAAAGAAAATGATCGGATGTTTATTTTTTGGGACACCTCATCATCCCATGATTTTTTTGGGATGACCCAGTTTGTCATTTTTTCACTAGCCATATTCTTACAAGGAATAGGGGTGAGAAACCAGCTGATTCCATTTTTGAAGTGATATAAAAAGAGAACAAAATATGACCAATGAGTTGGTGCTAGGACAAACCCATTCCTCAAATTAACTGTCTCGCAGTGATGGAATTAATTGCAGCACTATTTCTGGAAATTTGGATGCTCTTCATTACTTTTGTCTTAGCATTTGAAATTTTGGATTAAACCGAATTGTTAGGACTTTGTAAGTTGGGAGTTCATGTTAATCTCATGTCCTGAATGTAGCTATCTCTGTTACTCTTTTCTGACAGATAAGAAGGCCAACAAGTTGCCCAAAACTACACGCTGCTCTTGTACCATACTATGAATTACAAAGGTCAAGTCTACGAGACCAACAATAATTTGTATGTCCACCAAAAGTCCTGCGGAGAGACTAGTTGCCCAAAGGTCAATGAAGCCCGGTGTCATTCTCTGTTAACGGGTGGCGACGGCGGAA